>NC_091825.1:147608945-148347644 GCF_038994185.2 Dermacentor albipictus | reverse complement strand
GAAGGGTAGCTATATCAGATGCATTAGTAACTTTTCGATATATAACGCAGTCGTCAGCAAATAAACAAATTTGTGAGGAAATGTTATCAGGTAAATCGTTAATATATATTAAAAATAAAAGAGGACCAAGAACCTGCACGCACCAAACATTTTATGCCACGGAGCAAACTTTCGAAGAAAAACATAAAAGGAGTGGACGGAGGGGGTGAAGTAGCGCGCTTGAAATGAACGCAGCAGAAGCTGGACAAAGCACGTTTCTTCCCCGCCGTACGTCGACCGTTCCTTAAGCAGGTCAGGGGCTGCTCTGCACACGTCGTGGTTTAGAGAGCAGACACCGCCGCCGACTCAGGTAATGCACAACTGAAACAGAACAGCCTACAACGAGGAGGTATCGGCGCGGGAGCTTTTTTCAGCCGACAAGCGGAAAACCGTTTTTACCGCGTGCCGAATAAGGGCCGCACGAGGCAGACACGACGCCTCGGCCACTGTTAACGGTGTCAAGCTCTGTACCGTACACCGCTGGAAAGTTGGTCCGTGTGTCACGCTGAAAAGCGGTCGGTATAGTCAGGCAAAAAAAAAAAAAAACGCTGTCTTAACCATCTGCGAGTGAGGTCAAAGTTAAAAACGCTACAGGTGAAAAGCGGTGTTTTGACTCGTGCTGTTTTCTTTTTAAATATTGTTCTAATAGGAAGCTCGGGCGCCGCAGTCTAGAATTACTGTACTGCTATACACCAGTGTTTTCCCTGATAACCTGCTGCCACGTATAGCTCCTGCGCGAAGAACGTGCTGTATGTATATATAGTCCCCATGTTTACCCTCTATACGGGTTCTTGCAGACTGCCCTTCTTAAAGCTTAAGCCGTTTTAAGATCAACGGGAACGGTGATAAACTCCTTTTGTGAAAGTGACGGACTGCTGCACTGTAGTGAGGTTCACCCTGCTGTATAAGTACGTGCCGTGTGTGAGACTCACCACTGCCAATAAAACAAACTTAAACTTCATCTTTAGGAGTTTTTGCACTCCCCAATACAAAACGTTCACTCTATACCACGGCACAAGGCAGTGTGAACGTTCCTTATTGAAAAAGCAGACATACTCCAAAGCTGAATATGAAGACCCTCTGAAATGGCGTTTAAGTATGAGACAATAAGTTACTCTATCAAAAGCAGTTGCCAATACTTCATTAGTATTTAGTCTGTAAAGAAAGATATTGCGAAGGTGATCAGCTTATACAGGAAAAATGTCATTGGGCGAAATGCAGCAAAGCTCAATGTCGACTCGTTTCGTGAACGAAAGCGATGCTTCAGCGTGAAGTTCACCCACCACGCAAAACACCAAGTGCCACTGGCCGGTGGCCTTCCCTAATGATACGTTCAGCATTAGGATTGGCTAGCGTTTACTCTTACGAACATTTCTAACTTAAGAGCATTTGTGAATACGGGCCTTGTAGGTCGTTAACTGGTTCATAGACATTCCAAGAGTCGAAGTGAACCTGTCTGAAACCACAATGCAATAGCAGAAAAACATGCCGAACATTTTAGGGTCATACATTTAGAGATCGGCCTCATGGTCGAGTATTAAGCACAGGTGCGTCGATAATCTTCTTTTAATTCCTGATCCCCCTCTCCCCCATAAATGCTAGCGAACCGGACGTCCGTCTGGTTGACCTCTCTGTCTTTCCTTGTTTCCCTCTCTCTATCTTTCTCACGATATTTTACGGGCAGTGGTCACAATAATGAAGCCGGCAAATATGTCACTATATAGGCATAGATTTATTAGCGTAATTCAAACGTCACATTGAAACGTATAACAATGTGGCCAGTGGCGTAGCTAGGCCGTCTGGCACCCGGGTCCCACAGGTCTTCTGTAACCCCCCCCCCCCCCCCCCGAGGTGTAGCCGGCGGAAAGAGGGGTATCTTCAGACGTATATGACACCCCACTCTCCCACCCCCCCACTTGCCCCTTGCACTCGGGGCCCACGGCCCGCCGGCCCCCCCTGTTGCTACGCCACTGAATGTGGCGCTTTGGGGAATGTTTTGTCGTGCATGCGTAAAGCTTTGCCAGGAGGCCTTGGGAAAAGTGATTCGACCTGCTGTAACGTCTCTATAACATACGGTGAACTTCGCTATAGAAGAGGGCCGACTACCAACGTAACAGATTTCCGAAAGTGCAAATAAATCTGCGGGCTCATCCGAAGCCCTGTGGCCCCGCCCCCTGGTATCGTCGACCCCGCGTCTCTCCTCCGCGAAGACGCCATAACGACGTTTCTCACTGCTTATCCGAGCGCGTACGCGTTTCGCAGTTCACGGTGCGCCCACGCTACCGCTGTCACGGCTAGCTGGGTCTCGTCGGGCGACCTCCTGACTTCCTTTGTTCCGCTCCGTCGAGGAGCCGTCTCATTAGCGCGCGGTCTTCGTCGTGTGCGTGCGCCGAGGCTGTTTGTAGTGCGGCGAAGTGTGTATGCGCGTACGCCTTTGTTTTCGCGCACAATGCGTCTCCCGACGCCGGCGCGCGTGCGAATCGCCATGTCGCGTTATTCACTCGGTTGTCGGGGCTCAGTGAGCATTTGATAAAGGAGCGGGAACGCGCGTCGAAATGATGGAGGGACGAGGTGCGGGAGGGAAGTTGTGCTGTTGTAAGGCCAAACAGTCGCACGCGAGACGTACTCGTGAAGCGGAAGTCGGCGCAGTCCAATTTCAACGGGAAACTGGCGCGACTTGAAAATGCCGGTGTGCGTGCTTCGTGATGATCGCCGCATTTAGTGTTGTTGTTGTTTTCTTTTCATTCAGCAAAGAAGTCATTGTGGTAAAAAAAAATCAGCGAGTAATGTCATTGCGTGAACGTGGAATTTGAGCTAGTATTCGTCTATATGTTGTGAGAGCTAAGATATAATGTTCGAGCAGTGCGAAAAAAAAATAGTCGCTGAAGCCGCAAGTTGCAACAAGTTCTGCCACATCGACATGCACATCCGCGATTATGATTTCACGTAAGTAACTTCTCTGAAAATATTTTTCTCCCAAGCAAGTAAGCGCGAAGACATCGCTCGTCTTGTCTCGTCAGGTCGCTGCTGGTCTCGTCAATATTTCATCTTCCCGTAAACAATTTTTCTTGCTTTAACTTTAAACCAGCCCCACATTAAGTTCTCCAAACGTATTTACTTCCTTCGCGGATACTGGGTTTTGAGAATCCAGCAAAAGTGTGCCACGTATTTCAGTGTTTCACACTGATTCTAACAGACTGGTCCAGGTAGGCCCTCAAACAAATAGCTTCGTAGAACTGTGCATACATAATAGGATCGGTCGGCAGCAACAGAGATTAGAGCTATATTTAGCAATGGTTGCGTGCGGCCACTTTTAGCAAGCAGTTCCGCCTTTCCCACCTCGTTAAGTAATCGCCCGCGGTGGCAATTAAGTGGATGAGGTGGCGGTTGCTGGCGCCTTTAGCAGCTTGCCCCGAAGGTCTGGCACGCGCCTAGAACAGAGAAAATTTGTTTCCTGTCGTTGATGTCGCAACGTGGCGCTCGTTCGGATTTGAAATAAGTAACGCAGTGTCATTCCTGCACAAAAGTGGGGCTGCAAGAAAAACAGGAAGTGTTGCGTTTCGGGCGTTAAATGATCAAGAATGACCGCGAGGATAATTGTGGACCGCCCGCAACGCCCACACAGTGCGCGCGGAAACACTTGACAAACGTCTGCAGGCCTCTGTTCTCTTCGTATTTAATTTAGTTTTACAGCTTGGTTCCGAGTTTCCACATAAATCGCACGACCGAAAGTGCTCCTGACCGACATCTGTTGCTGCCGACCAATCTTAATATGTATGCGCGGTTCTACGGAGCTATTTGTTTGAGGGCCTACCTGGACCAATCTGTTAGTCAGTGTAAAACATTGAAATGCGTGGCACACTCTTGCTGGAATCTCAAAAGCTAGTGTCCGCGAAGGAAGTAAATACATTTGGAGAACTTAAGGTGGGGCTGTATTAAAGTTAAATTAAGCAAGGCAAATTGTTTACGGGAAGATGAAATATTGAAGAGACCAGCAGCGGCCTGACGAGGAAAGTCTTGGCCGCAAAATCCGACGTTTCGGCAAGGGGCTTTTCCCTTCCTCAAAGACGAGTCCACGACGGCCTGGCGACAAGGTCCCGACGGTGACAAGTTGACTCTTGTCGAAACGTTGCCTCGAGGCTGATGCTTCTCTTGTGATACACCCACTGTTAATATTTAGGTGGAAGCTGTAGCTCGGGGGCTTACTACCTAAATATGTGGGAAAGGACAAATCATTTTTCTCCGAAACCATCGTACCAAATTTGTTGAAGTTTGTTGCATTTAAAAGAAAAACGGTCAAATGTAGTGGCTGTTGACAGCAAGTTCTTGATTTAGGGTGGAAATTGTTTAATATTGTTTAAACTAGCCAATTCTCAGAAAACGAGACGATCAACTTTACAACTCTGTTACTCAGCAATGGAAAAGCTATCAAAATTCTGTAAATTGAATATAGTAATACATCGAAAGTGTATAAAATTGATGAATTATACATGACTCTCAAATATACCATAATGTGTGAGTTGTACTTTTAAATCCTTGTAAACGATGTAACAAATTGACGTAAAATATAAATGGATATATAAAATTTGTCTGCTTTGGGTGCTCTAACGGTTGCAGCTTACAGAACTGCGATATCTATTGTTCTTGCAGCAGAGCTACGAATTTATAAGCTTGGGGCTTCTATTTCTTTCAGATTCACCAATTCTTGAAAATTCCTTTAAAGGAATTGATGCCTTAAACGGCAATTCTGCTTCTTACAGTCACTAGTATTTAACTTTTTGTCTCGAAGGCAAAAAATTTATTTCAAATCGGTCCAGTGCTTATCTCTGAACAATGTTTCTGCGTTCTACATGTATTTGAATAGGCGGCATCGAAGCTTCCTCTTAAAGCCACACAAAGCGCGATCAGACACGGGCGAAGTGCATTTCTCACTAGTGCCCCAAAACACGAAAGTAAGTTTATTGTGTACTAATAATATCCACAACAGGCAAAAACATTATATAACATTTGGCTGTCACAATTTATTACGCCTCTCTTCTATGTTGTTTGCTTGTTTTTCCTTAAAAATGTACATATATGAAGGAGGTCAAGAAAGACGTTGCGTTAGCAACTAGGCAATGCCCTGATCCCTCTACATGTGAACAAGAGCAGAGGCAGCATATAACGGAAATTAATTGTAATGAGAAAAGATGAAATGAATCATATTAGCCAATAATATGATTGCCAATAAACGCTACAAACGTTATACTTATCGCCACAGCCATCGATTTTTTTCACTGTGGTAATTACGCTCTATAATGCTAGATATGAAGCAGCGCCATCAAGAAGCTACACGTCAACGAGAAATGTCAGCAACAGGATGATCTAGGTAAAATATTACGCACTCTCTGGCAAACCCTCAATCTCAAACAAGACATAAATCATATATCGTCGTGGAAGCCTCTGTATACAACTGCGCAGGCGTTGGGTTGCACAAAGCGGCCAACTGAAATTTCTTTACTTCATTTATGATTGGTTCCAAAGATCGCGTTAACAAAGAGCACATCTTGCATGTAAATTTGCTCCCATATCAGTTTGAGCAATGCACGCGATGCATGCAGCTCCAAAATGGCAAAATATTCTTAAATTCCTATATTTTAAATATCGCTTGTTAACTTATTTGAACAACGCAGAAACACTGACAACGACCCGTTGTTAGACGCTGTTTGTAACATGGCGTCATATATGCGCGACCGCAATACCTTGCAGTCACAAGCACCTAAAATCATACAGTTGCTGCGATTATTACAGCTAAGCTGAAGAACTTGCTGCGCCGATACTCCTGCTTAATTTTCGAACAAGGCGGCATATACATCCACAAAGAAGTTTGAACAAGTAGCGCCCTTGATCTAACTCAAATGAAAAGACTAAAGGAGGAGGAAGCTGGAATAGACCGAAAGACAGAAAGGTTAGCCAGTTCTCAGACAGGCTGACTACCCTCTGCTGGGAAAAGGGCGTAAGGGGAATAAAAGATAATAGAAAGGAAATGTTACAAAACAAAGGAAAGAAGAGCAAACAAAAAGGGAGGGGGATGAAAAAAGGAGAATACGGCACTCCTTGAAGTCTGTCTATAAGACCAGACATCCGCAAGAAGCGCAACAACACTTTCAAAGCCTTCTGTGCTGAAGACGGCCTCGGCCAGTGTCCCAGGACCTTTTCGTCCGACAAAGGACGTTTGTCAAGACTATCTCACACTCTTCAAAGCTTTTTCCTGGGTGCACTGAAGCGGGGACACTCACAGAGAAGGTGGGCGATCGTTTCCTTCAATATTACTTATGGGGCTCGTTTTAGTTTAAACTATAGAAATACAAATGGTTCACTTCGTCCACGGCCAACAATAGGGCTACAGAAAAGAGCACTTGTGCTAATTAAAACCATTTTGAATGAAACAAAAATATTAGACTCATACTAAATGTTCGTGGCTGACCACACTATTACATTTTTCTTTAAATACCAGAGGGTGTATATGTCGCATCTGTGTAGCTCACGTCTGGTTTTATTATATGGTGTTAGGGGTCTTCTTATGTAGATATGTGTAACTAAGCCAGCCGTTTAGTCTATGAAACTCAAGAGATGTGCATGTTTTCTGACTCTTTTGTACATTTTCGCTTACTTACAAAGAACCGTCGTGGTGGCTTAGCGGCCATGGTGTTGCGCCGCTGTAGCTATAAGTACGAGCTCGCTGGATCAAATCCCGGCTGCGGTGCCCGCATTTCGACGGGCGCGAAATAATGCGAAAACGCCCGTGTTCCGTGCATTGGAGGCACGTTAGAGATTCCTCGGTAGTCAAGATTAATCCAGTGTCCCATACTACGGCGTACCTCATAATCAAATTATGGCTTTGGCACGTAAAATTAATCCCGGCATTCAATGCAATTCTACTTTTTCACAGAACTGTGCGTCTCTCTTACTCTCCCTTTTTTTACTCCCTTCTGTGCGCGGAACTTCACAAATGTCCGTGTTATTTGGCTGTCTACAGTGCTTTTGCTTTTAGCTTTACTTGTGCTGCGAAGAGAAGCAGCTGGTGCCGATAGAGGCGCCAACTTCTCCTTTAATTTCATGTTAATAACGCGAAACTGTGCTCTCTCTCTTCATCCCCATACCTCTCTCTCTCTCTTCTCTCTCATATTAATAAAAATATATATCACTTATGCGTTTTTGTCTACGTATGGTGTTGCCGTGCTGACAGCACTTTAGTGAAGTGTAGGTAGCACGGTCCTAAAGGCTGCATCGAAATGTTGATAGCCACTGGTGGATTTTCTTCTTGGAGTCGGAGTGTCAATTGCGACTTGCAGCACTGAACACCCAGACATTTAGCGTCAACAGATTCTAGCCATATAATGTGCAGAGCAGCCACTGCATCAGCTCGAGCGACTCGCTCCAGCATGCCGGTCACCTCGAATGGGTGACGGTCGCCAGATATTGGCGATCGCTCAAAGTGATGACAGGCAGCATGCATGCTTCTAGGTGTATACCTTATGGCCAGAGTACTGCGCGTCGTCAGTGCGGCGTCAGTGCGTCGCCTATGCGGCGTCAGTGCGTACTGTACTCCAACAGACATGGTAGTTAAAAAATGTTGTTTTCAGAAAAACGCTCAAGCGCTCCAAGTTTGAGAACTGAAGTATTGCTCGCAATATATCATCAGTTATGGCGACGCTTACTTGCCAACCTATATGGGTGCTTCTTTTTTTTGTTTTTTTTGTTTTTTTAGTTCAGCGCAACGGGCACAAGACAACTTTTTCTTCACTAACATTTGTATGTGGCAATGTGAAAGCGTTAGTTTAAACAGCATAGGTAATCAAACAGAACATGTAATGATTCTGATCAAGCCTTACCTGAGTAACTTCGGCGATATTCCCGCGCAGACTGTTGGAACGTCCTTTCACGTGATGGCACCCGTGTAGCTAGCAACGAAGCACAAGGTTTTGTGGATCACTTTTCACTGTTTCTCGAAAAATTCAATTTGCCTAGAGTGGTGCTGCAGTGAACTCGACGATGTAGGAGATTCCGTACGAGGGCGCTGAACGACAAGCGTGGGAATTATATCACGTAGCGCAGGTGTGGGCTTATGGCGCTGATAACGCAGGCCGGTGATAACTTGTTATTAATAAATCGGCTTGTCTTTCGACAAATCCTGGACTATGTTTATCCTTGTTAGAACTAGGCGATATTCTTCTTGCACAACTGGCAGAATCGGGGCACAACAGAAAAAAAGCCGTCAGGTGTCGAAGCAATACTCCGACCTGCCACCTTGAATGTGTAAGCGTGAACTTTGTTCTGAATTATCATGAAATAAACTTCGTTATTGCTTAAAAAACGTAGCGGTGTTTAAGCAGATCATTTGGTAAACCAACGACTCAGACGATTCCTTTTTAAGCAAAAATCTTGTTTAAATGGAACAGCACATCTCATTCGCCTGCAGCTCCGGCGAGTGTTGTTTGCAAATGGAAATGCGTTGTTCACGGATAACTGAATAAGCGCGCTGTAGACGAATCACTCTCAAATAGCCCGTTAGCACGCAACTAAGCATGGGCTAGAGAGATTTCTTGCGTAGCGCGCCATGCGTGACGTAAACAGCGAAACGCCCATCATTCAGTTCCCATGCACTTCCACACACAAACTGCGCACATCCACAGTTACGTCATTCCGTTTCAAACCGATCAGTCCAACGAACGAAACCCGAAAAACGTGGAAGTCACAAACACAACATTCCGTCAATGTCGAACAGAGTTTCGCTGCTTTTCGCTAATTATGCGGGTGCGCCACTCACAATCCGGCGTCGCCGAGTTGCCGCCGAGTTCTCGTATCCTCTTCGATTAAAAGGTTAGGATGAGCTCGCAACACTTCGAAATCGTCGACCGATCTGGGCAGTAGGCGATCAGCGTAGTGCTCGGTGACTTCGCTTAGTCGCTAAGTGTAACACCTGTGACTGCCCCCGCCGCGCAGCTGCACTGATGGTGTCGCAGCGTTGCCCAAGTCCGGTAAGTATCCTCCAAGGATGTCCCGACGGAGATGTTCCACAGAGATGGCGAAGAGGATGCCCTAATCCTTCCAAGGTTTCCCGATGTCTGCGACGAGGAGCCCGAGTCGTATGGTCGCTGTGTCGTCTACCGGTGGGCATCGACGAACGACGACGAGGGAGCGCCTGGGAAGAGTAACTGCCGCGACGGCCGGCTCATCAGACGTCGCGCGCTCGCCTCGAGCGCCGCACGGCTGTTTGCAGCGTTGGGAGAGAAGACGTGCGCGGATAAGCGAGGAGGACACGACGCTACACACCTGGCGGCGGCGGCGAAGAAGAAGAGCCGCCGAGGAGTCGACGCCGATGGAGCCGGTCCGCGGCGTAGCTCGTGTTTCCCTTGGGCAGCGCGGGCGGTGGTGCCCGGCGCTACCTGGCGCGACCCGCCAAGAGGCGGCGCCAGCGTCAAGAGGCACGTGTGCCCGCCGGCTTTGGTGGCACGCTTGCTTGGCGGAGCAGCACCTCTGAGGAAGGGCTCCCCCGTGGTCAGAACAACGGCGCACCTAGGAGTGAACCGTATTCGACGGCCACTGAAATGTACACGCGCATCGAGCGACGGAACGGTAAGCGATAGGCGTGAGGTTCATAAATATAAATACGGCAGTAAGGATTAAAGAACAAGCGCTTGGGAGATGGCGTCGTAGTTAAGAGTGAGAATGGAAGTTGACGAGTCATGTAGTGATACGTTGAACAGATGTGTGCTCTATTCGAGAAACAGGATGGGTGCCGAGGGAAAGGAAACGCATTCCAGTGTGGTGAGGTTTAGGTAGTACTGACAGTAGAAAACGTGCAAGCATGAGATAGGCTCGGCTGATTCAGTGCGGAGTAATTGGAGACCCCTGGCGAAGACCTTCATCGTGAATGGGGTCAATCATTGTGATAACCAAAATTAGACGAAACAGGAATCAGTTATCTACATGTAGCGTACAGCTTAACGGAAGTTAGAAAGTGCAACCGCGGAACCATACCAAGACATGGCCGACGTTTCATTCGCGTTTACCCGAGGGGAAAAGAACAAGGGGGCGAAGGGCAAAAAAAGTTGTTAGAGTTAGGTTCACATTAAAGAGCACAAGATGGTCAAAATTAATCTGGAGCATCCAGCTACGGTGTTTCCCATACAACAATTAAGTGTTTGTCATGGAACGTCAGCGCCATTACTGAATCGGACAGTCAATCAATCAATCATCGTGTATGGTCCATGCAGTGAACGTCACTGCGGACAGCGCACGCAACTTTCGCTGGCCAACTGCACACACAGGCTACGAGGAATTTCCGTTCGGTTTCGTGCTGTGAATACCTCTGCGGGCAGCTGTTATAATATGCACCCTTTTTTGTGGAACTTGGGCAGGTCGGAGCTGGCTGTGCAAACTGCGCCATTCTCTGAACGCGACGAGGCCGGAGCACAGGGGAAACGCACGGGATGGAAATAGCGGCGCTAAATGAAAGATGTGTCCACTTTAAGCGAGCCAAACTGGACCGTTTCTGAAGTTGGTGCCCTTGTATCAGTGAAAGGGAAGACCTTGAAAGCTATGCCTGACGCATGTCAAGTTATTTGCACCCCCATTGATGCGCTTGCGCACCGATGGCGCTATAGTGTCTACGAGCGCCGGCAATACATCGCTTTAACCATTTCGTAAATGATGGATGTACTCTACAGATTTCTATGAACGTCGCCCTTTCTCAGGTCTTCTGGTTTCTTATACTAACGTAGTCCGTCATCGCGAATTCGCTGTTTGTCAGTGATTCGCCTTATTTTGCCCCCTAATTTCTAACGTCCTACTGTTTTCAAAACATTACAAAAGAAGAACACTACACAATATTTTTTAAATGCGCTCGTAGTGAGCTTTAAATCCCAAATGTCTTCAAAGTTTAGTGATGTGCATGCTTAAAAGTGTCCGGGCTTATTTCTATTTTTTAGAAATTACGTCATATAGGTTTATTTATTGTATACATACCGCTATACCCAGTAGGTGTTGATGCATGAAGGGCACAAGCATAACATAAATAGTTACAAGAAAATTAAGAAAGTACAAAATGAATAAATTTTACAAAACATTTTTCAACTTAATCCAAAGCGAGAAACATATGGCAAGCACATTACTACAAAGGTAGGAAACAGTGCTACAGTGCTTGATGAGAAGGTTAGGCAAAAGTGCACGTGAGAAGATAGACTTAATGTTAATATTTGGGAGGCGCTGAAGTTGTTTTCAACTAATAATTATCTAAATTGTTTCAACTAGACGTAAATCTAGGGAAACTATTCCATGCCCTAATCTCCTATAGAAAGGAGAAGTATTTAAAACAATTAATTAACAAGTAAGTAGTTGTGAGCATAACAGTTGTGAACATAGCCCGCAGCATAGCTCAACCACCAAGAATAATAAAAGAAGCCGCAGTGGGCTTCTTACCAAAGCCACGGCAAATTTTTTTATCCTTTTTTTAATTTATGTATAACCTGTAGTGTGCGTACGCCATTAGGATTAGCCACCGGTTACTCAACATATGCGTCCGACTCTACCCACCATTAGCACTGTGGTTAAACGACTCTGGGGTGAGATTTTCCTTTAGTAATTTTAGCGCGAATTCCTGTACGCTCAGTACATTGTATCACGTCCTTTGTAGTTCACGTTCTTTTCTCGATTAAGCGAGTCGATTGACGCGGCAAGACCTACAGGGCCAAGCAGTAGCGTAGCCAGGACTTGCTTTCCGAGGCTGTTCACCTCCGGCACGTGGCCTGTTTGTTATTGTTCCAAGGGGAATGAATGAAACCCTGGCAGTGTTCTGACACTGAAACTCACTCCTCGCTATACGCCACCGGCACTAAAGCTACTTAATTGCTTCCATATCCGAGTGTTTCCAGTGACACTCTCAACACTGTGCATTCAAAACCATCTGTGAATCTCCTTGGGATCGTTCGAGCCATCTCTCGGCTTTCATTGCGTTTTTAGCTGACCTCTGCGAACAAGGAAGTGCAGAAGAATGGCAAGCCGGTCGAGTTCGAACATGTCCGTTGAGATAGCGCGCAATGAATATATGAAGAACTCTGTCTGACAACTGGAAGTTCATGGGAACGTTTCCATTATCAGTGTACATTTTGTTATGTAATATCAGGATACACGTCACGTTGCTTTCCGATAAACCTTGTGTTGTCAGATACCGCTCGTCTTATGTTCATTTTATTTGTGTCTTGTTGCTTCTGCGCTACTTCAATGAACAAGGAAGGACAGAGTAATCGAGCGGTATCACCATTTTCAGGGCGCAACCATAGTTTCGAGTACCGGAGGAAATCATTCTACCTGGTATACTTGCAAATAGAAAGACAGGAACACTGTTCAAGATTATGCGAGGACAGTGTTCAGGCTATGTACCCTGCCCACCATCACTTCCGCATTGAAGGTGCTGGACAGTCCGAAAAGGAAGATCTATTACAGTTGAGGAGACCCGTATACAATAAAAGCGTAATCGCCAAGACAGATTGTCCTGTTGTGTAAGTGGGAGGCACTTACACGGAAGCCGCGGGCGAACTCCGAAACAAGAGACAATGGCGGGCATATTGTCTACCGGCTTTTATCCGTCTCGCAGTTCAAGTTTCAAGCGCGACGATCCGTGCCGCTCGCCTGTAACACATACTACAAACTAAAATGTACAACGCACAGAAAAGGAACCAAGAAGATACGTTCGTATACGGTCTTAAGATAGAAATACGCTACTCCCTTCCGTAGAGACCATAGCGGAACAATTTGGGAGTGGGACAAAGGTCAGTACGGAGTGCGCACGATGGCATCTTGGAGGAGATCTGACGCTAAGGAAAGAAAGAAGGGAGGAAGGAAAGAAAGGACGAAAGAAACAAAGGCTTCTTACTGGACGCTCTGCTAACGCGCTCGTTTCCTTTGGATTCCGTGCAACCTGGTCGAGGCGTTTCGGGTATCTGAGCAATGCTTTCTATCAGCAATATTTGTAAGGACGGAAAACTTACGCAGATCCAACGCACATGTTGGGATGTATGCGGAGCGAAGCTTATGTAAATCATTTAAATAAATGCTCTACTACTAACGGGCGATGCGTAGTGTTTCATGCGTGCTATTTACTCTCATCATATGCAATGTGTAATCTCCTGAAACGTTTGCCGTTTATCCACCACTAAAGTCACAGCTTTAGTGTCATACAATTTTTATGCTTATGTACTGCATCGTTCACAGGGTAAGCCTAAATGCAAACTCTGACTCAGGTGGATGCGTTGTGCGAGACGCATTCGCAGCAGCGATGTCACAAGGACGAAGGTTATGTGTGATGCTTGTCGAGCGAGTAACGTTGATGGCAGGAACATGCACAGAAAAGTACGAGACGTTTTCAAGCAGCATTTTGAGACTTTGTATCTCCTGCATCACAGTGGGACTGGATATGTAAGCGGTCGAAAAAAACATTGAAAATTTCGGAAAAGAACAGGTTTCATCAGGATAAAATTGAAGAAAAGACAAAACAGAGCTTTCTCGCAGAATTCTTCTGTTGCAATGCGCCTCCTTTCGATGTATCTAAAAGTTTGATCAAAAGAAGGAGTTTGGAAGTCTGCGAAGCGTCTGGATCCATCCATGTGGCGGCAAGGACTTTGCTTCAACCAACCCTTCAGCCCCCTCGCGTGTAGCGTACTGCAGATCCCCCCTTCTTCTGCGGCATCTGAAAGAAACTGGTCCAAGTTGGGGAAATGTGCGCACCAAGCTACGCAACAGGCTGGCAGGGGATCGCGTGCAATAACTTGTGTACGTGCACTCGAACCTCAACGTCGGAAAGGCTTCGTCCGCTGCTCAGCGAAGCGTTGACGCGTCAAGTAGAAATGAATCGGACGCAGAATGATATAAATGTCGGTCTTGGCGCTCTGATGTGAAATCAATGCCTTGACGGGAAATCTTGCCTAGATTTTGAACCCGTGGAAGCTCTGCTGGGACTTTTGTGATGCAATAATGGAACAATTATATTCTTTTCAGTGTTAAAGAAATAAATGTCTCGGGTTTTTCATAGCTCTGGGCACAATCGTCTTTTTTTTTCAATTTATCGCATTGTTATGGGGAAAAACATGAAAGAAGCTAGTTTTCTCACGCCTCTCCAAATTTCATGAAATTTTACATCTCTAAGTGGGACACACCCATTCTGGAGGATTGGCCAAGTCCGGGCACACGCCCAGTGGCACACACCGAATAGCTAAATCTATGAAAGTAAAGTACATGAAAGAATTTGTAAAATGTAATTGACCATTTCTTTAACATATCGGTGTGCGTTAGAGATGCCTGCGAGCCGACAGTATATGTTCAGATTTTATGTAAAATGTTTTTTTTTTTGCGCACACTTTGTCAGCACAAAAGGGTCAAATAAGTCACACCGCAGGTACTTTCGCAGTGTGCTTTGTGTATATATGTTCACAAATACGTCCGCCGAAATAGCGACCGACCAAGCAGGAAGGCAGCCACGCCACACACGAAAAACTATGCAAAGAACACTTCCTTTTAAAAATAAACGCAGTTACCGCAATAGTGTAGCTTTGTTAAGAGGAAAACAATCCGGTATATGTCAGAAGCCTCTAATGTTTTCTGTAAGGCCACACTTTTGCGTCTGTTGCCTACCGAAGACGCAGAAATACTTAAACAAATCTAATAACATTTGTAAATATTGAATTATTCTGTCCATCACAAAACTACGATGGTGTGATTGACTATTATGTAAGGATTATCTTTGTCCGAATCTATGCATTTCTTATCATCCGTCCCGCCTAGTGACCAATCTCAGCAACGGCCAGGACGCGGCTTCGTGAGAACCAATAACGAATGACAAGCAAGAATGGAAAATGAAAACAATCATTACGTAATACTGGCGCAGATAGAGAGAGATATAATTTAATTGAAAGAAGGCAGAGAGGTCGGCCTGAGCTAACGCGCTCTAGCCTGCTACTCTGCACATGGAGAGGGGGAACAGGGACATAAAGGTATGATGAGGGATAATGACGATGACATAGAAAGAGGGATGCGCAATGGTGAAAGCGAGTTCAACATTCTGATGATAAACATTCAGAACTCTTATCCATGAATCAACTATCAGGTTCCGTATCAAGTCTGTAGTCACCAATTCAAGTGAACTTAAAGGCGCTAGGACGAGGCTGGTGTGTGGGCCTCTCCTGCATGATCAGCACAAGCACCACACAAAAGCGTTATAGCATGTACAGAGCTGCGATAAGCGGCTCCAGCACGGCGAGCACCTGCGGGGCACATTTAGCGGCCGGATTCTCTAGACCACCGAGAATCACGCGCATTGACTCTACCAGGTGCTTGAGCATTTTCTGTACGCTCTCCATCTCATTGTGTCCAACTCCTTGCTTGCCCGTAGGATTTTCAAACAAGGGAGGAAGTACTGTAAGCTCGCGAATTAACTCCCCATCCATCATTCTGATGGCGCGTCATTACATCGCCGCAGGGCTGTCCTATGTACTCCAGCGTGGTTGCTGTGACTCGCGATGACACCGGACTTGCGGTGCGTGAAGGTTGACGGTGATCGGCCGCACTTGCTCAGAGGCGTTCTGCTGCTGAGCACGAGGTCGCGGGTTCGATGCCCGGCCATTGGGGTGGGATGCAATAACGTTCGTGCAATTAAGTTTAAACTCGAGTTAAAGAAGCCGAGGCAGTCTAACTTAATCTGCAGCAATCCACTATGGCGTCTCGCGCAGCCCGTAGGTTTGCTTTAAACCCAAAAGATGTCATATTTAGTGTGAAGATTATTTGCCGATCAATTGCATGAGGATGGTCTAGGAAAAAGCGCCGCATAAGCAGCTTGATGAGTCGAATATATCTTTTCCTATTATATGGCACCAGTCGAATAACGAAAGTTGATAACGCCACAGCCCCCCTATACTGAAGCCAACGGTTCAACGAATGGAGTTGTATTCGTTAGGGCAGCAACGGTTGCTGCCTTGATGAAGACAAATCTCCTTATGCTATTCGAGAAGCGATTCGCCACATCTGCGGGGAAAGACCTCAAGAGTGGTGCATTTTCACGGACTCAAAACCCGCGCTGCAAATTTTGGGATGCTTCCTGCGCCACACCGCATATCAGGTTCTGGCCCTGCAGATCACCGAGCTACTTTCATACGCTCAAGAAAAACACCACCGCATAGTGTTCCAATGGATCCCGGGACACTGTGGGCTCAACGGTAATGAGATGGCCGATGCTGCAGCAAGGCGCGCCCTCAGCAATGGCATGCGAACTGTAGTGCCATTCTCTAGACCGGACATCACATGCCTCCTGTCGGAATTAATGAGGGGTGCGGCGAGATCATACTGGGCCCAGCCAGACGCCCGTCACGTCCGCCTTAAAAGCCTGGATCCCGATAGGAAATTTCCTATTCTGCGTGGAATTCCACGCCCTCATACATGCCTGATACACAGACTGCGATTAGGCGTCGCCTTCACGCGCAAATATTTGCACATTATTGGACGGACAGACTCCCCGGACTGTTCAGTGTGTGGCGCTGTAGAGACTATAGAACATGTGCTCGTGGTGTGCCCTGAGTATGCGCGAGAAAGACTGACATTCGCAGATACATTGAGACATTTCCACAATGGACCACTGTCGGAGGACCTCTTGCTAGGCGCGTGGCCACAGAGTTGGCAGACGACAGAGACAATGCGTGCACTTTCACGTTTCCTAGGTGACCCTGGCCTGGACTCACGCCTGTGATACCAGTTGTGTAACGTGTCATTCACCTCGTTCCTCCCATTATCATCCATCATTGTGACCCCTTTTCTTCCCCTCTTCCCCCTCCCTTACGTAGAGTAGCAGGCCAGATGCTCCATTATCCGGCCGACCTCTCTACATTTTCCAATCATTAAAATACTTCCTTCCTTCCTTATGGAAACGTTGGCTTCAGCAGCATTCCTTGTTCTACCACTGTTAATCACATCAAGCCTCCATCTTTCTGTAAACCACCTCCTTGTTTTTTGTATGGCATCAGTCGGCAACATATCCGAACAACGATATGAACAGCAGTAATCGCGTTGGGACATTCTACATCACAAAGAAACAAGAAAAAAATCACCGCGCCTTCCAGCACGTGAAGATAGTTGAACAGTGAAGCTGTGTTAATTACACCGAGTGTTACACCATGCAAGTTAAACTTTGCAAGTAGTCTATATTGTAAATCTTTTGTTAGTTCACCATTTTTACACCTCACTTCCCCTTTTGCGGTAGGCAGCTTCTTCCTCGGGAGTACGCACTACTCGTGGTCTTCTCATAGTTGTATAGCTGGGATGGAATGTGCGGAACCACTAATCCAAAGCTCCGTATATTGGGCACAGGCCCACCACTGTAGACGCGGGCGCTGCAATAGTTTTACCGATTGGTTGGATTAGTTTGACGATTGACGTTTTTGTGTTTCTTAATCAGGTTACACACACGTTAGGCTGCGACGGAGGAAATGACGCCTGTGACGGTATGCCCGCAGTCCGCCGTTGTCGCTTGCGTTCGATGTCTATTGGCTCGGTGGCGTGGTTAGCAGCATCCGCCTGGCATTACCGCTTGCGATTCTTCAAAATTAAATCTGTCCGTCACGTAAGACAATGAATGGCTCGTAGCCCCTTAAGCAATGGTTCATACCCCCGTAAACCCGGTTTCCCCATTACGACGACAGAAAAGTGAAATTCTACGCTGGAATGACGAGCGGCAACGGAGCCAGCTGTGGAAGACGACGACGTTCGTGCCATTGCTGATGACGATAGTTTTAGCGGACTCCCGACAGCCACGGCACAGGGTCCGCATAAACAGCTTCGCTGTAAAGAAATGAAAGCAATGTACATTAACGATGGCGGCCACCTAGCAGTTGACTGTTGTAGGAGCAACGACACAATTTTGACAATAGGTGGTCATTTCTTTCTCAGCAGAGTGGTAAGCCGCATGGCCGTAATCAAGAATTGTGTCCATCCAGATGTGGACGGACACGGTGAAAGGAACACATCTCTCACTCACTGTGTTCCTCTCTGTGTTCATCTTATTCTGTTCCTCTCACACTAAGAGTTACTTTCACTGAGAGAGGAACATATTCCTTCACATACACTGTGCCCTTCTTTGTTCCTACAACTGTCTCCATCTGGCTGTTTTCATCTCAGTGTTGTTTTCGCTGAGAGGAACAGATTCCTTCATCACCGTGTTGCTCACTCTATGCCTATCACTGTATCCCTCTCAGAGTGTCCCTTTCATTTTGACGCTCAAATGACAGGAACACATTCTTCCATCACCGTGCGCCTCACTCTGCTCATACCAGCCCGTACCCTCTCCCAGTATTCCTCGCACTGTGTTCAAGTCTGCGCTCCACATTGCCTTCGTCCATAAGCGTCTAAGCTAGGTGCGCTTCAGAGCTTCCATTTAGGCGACAATGAAGCGAAGAGGCAGCCGGTGGCAGCGTCGCAATGCGAGGCAGGGCACGTCGCGGAACGCACTGGACAGGAACCGAGTTAGATTGAACCGTCGCCAGGGCAACAGGCAGAACCAGGTCCTGTGTCACAGGGTCGGTCGCCAGTGTCGAGTGCCCAGTGCCACCGCGTCAGGATGTACCCCTTCTCGCGGTGCCTGGAACGGCGACAGCCACTGCTGCTGTCCTTCTGTTCGCTTGTTTGCCTCCTGTTCACCCAAGGATGTCTTCTGGTCTCAGCGCAAGACATCATCGGTACGTCTCTTCTTGCACTTGCCGTGTCACCCACTTTGCGTCAGAGCGTATTTCTTGCAAGTTGAGTGAAAGAGCATGAGTATTTGTGCATGGAAACAGTGGAGAGTTCTCACTACTCTGCATTAGGGGGAAAATGGGAACGACGGTTGTGTCATAGCAGAGTGAATTGCTCAGAGTACGTACTGCGTATGTTTTTGGGTAGATGCGCATACTTATTAATGATTGTCCAGGGTGATAGGGCAATTATGTGACATCAGCTAGATTGCATTTGCAGAGGTGAACGTTACCTCTACTATAAATTTTAATGTGTGGCTAGGTAATCAATAACGTTCAACTTTGTAGTTATTGACATTATGTCACGCATCCCAATTGCATAATTGAAGTCGAATAGTAATGAAGTATATTTAGCAGATATTCCCTGCGTAGCACAGCTTACATAACTACTTCCTCAGAAATGTGGCGACGTTCACTGGCGTCTCAGTCGACACTCATCAGCGCTGTGGAAAACGATATCAGCCGACGTTTTGTCTGAGTAGCTATGGTCTAGCAAGAAGCCGGTGGGTTCGATTCCTAGGCCGCCTCGGCTGCCTTCCACCGGGATTTGAAAGCAAGAACGCTCGTGTGGTCAGCTCCGGGCACTGGAATCCCAAGTGGTCAAAATTAATCCAGAGCCCTCCATCGCCCTTGTGCTTTTTGGCTACGTTAAAACCCACCGATCAGCCATAATCACTTATTCTGGCTCAGGTCGAAGTCCTTGCAATGAATTTTCAGGGCAAGGGCCTCTATGTAGCGTAACCAACCAGGGTCGAGATGTAAGCTGGAGTCCGGCGTGTTTGTACAATGTATCCTCTTATGTCCCTGTGGTTATCGCGCTATGACGCGCCTTGACAGTGTACCCGCTGTCTTGTCTATACTCCTCTTATCACACGTGTAGCGCTCATGCCGGCCTATAGATAAGCGAAACGTATTAAGCGGGAAGGCGATGATAACGAAATGCTTAAAATCACGACACTTGGGACTACGTTTGGGAAGGGACAAACGGTGAACAAGGAATCATGTCGCGCATGCTACGAAAGTTGTCCTCAAAAGGGTGTGATTTGCAATCCATGCATTAGTCCGTGTATGCGCTAAATCTTAGGTAAATCTTGTCAGAGTGATGACACTCCCGCTTTTGCAGTTCTGTATACCTAAAGCACAGGGACAGCTTATAATCAATTCCGGAAGCTTTCTAATGGTTACAGAGCTCTTACCAGCGTTATGCCTTTTCTTTATACTACCTTATGCATGCCGCGCGCGCTTACTCGCTCAGTCTGAGACTATTCTATAGTTTTTTTTTCTATTTCATTCTTTTTTTGGTTGGTATGCGGCAGCACGTTACCAATTGCACACGATTTATTTTTCGGTCTCTCTCGGGTTGACAAGTTTACGTTCAAGACTCACAATAGGCGATCGGCTTATAATTTTGGATTAACTTCGCACACTTCATGTTTCTGTAATGCAGTGAATTCTCAGCCACACAAGAGACCGTGTATTTCGCTCTCCTCTAAATGATTCTGCGACAGGACGCATTCGTCACTGAACTGCCGCGGAAAGTAAATAAAAAAGCTTAATTACGCCGCAGGTCTACATACATAAAGAGAACCGTTGAACTGCTTGTAGCAGATATTTCTCTAGGCAGTCATTATTGCGTCTTAATTCCTGTAGTTGCACCTAAGCTGTTAGCCTTTCAATTCCAATCTTGACGGCATTCGTGCGTCGTGAAGGGCACATGTTTAGATTTAGGACGTTGCCCGTAATGGTAGCTCTCAGCCGCTTCTGTTAAACTCCTTAATTCCTTACTGCATATGAGAGGCTCGTCAACACAGGGGACACCATTCTTTACGCAGCCATCAGTGATAAGGAAAAGAATCCAGGGTTTTACGTGCCACACCGCGATCTGATTATGTGTGCGAACTCAGTGTAGTGCGACTTGCCTCCGCTTTGGAAATCTATATGTTCGTGTGTATTGGACAGTTTGCTGTGGGCATTTTGGCTCTAGGACGTAGTTTCTTTTTCTTACGGCGCATGCACATATATTTGCAGTTTGATGTTTATTTACCACATAAGTACACTGATGTATACAAAGCGATGGGGATGGCAGGATAAAACCGGCATAACGGCAGCTTGACTAGCCCCTCCTCCCCGCTTGAATGCAGCCGTCGGCACAATGAGTCGACCCTGTGACTTCATTCTCAACAGCTATGCATATATATATATATATATATATATATATATATATATATATATATATATATATATATATATATATATATATATATATATATATATATATATATATATATATATATATATATATATTTTTTTTTCTTAGTAGGGGTTCCGGATTAACTTTGATCACGATTCATTAATGTGCACACAATTCACAATAGAGCAGCGTGTTTGCATTCCGCCCCCATCGCCAATGCGGCTGCCGCCGGAATCGAACCCTTGATCTCGTGCTCAACAGCGCAGCGGCATAGCCACTGAGCTACCGCGGTGAATAGTGCTCAGTGAGCTGTTCCGAATTTTTCACTGATTTATTTATTGCCAAATTCCAAGTGAGTGACACTTTGGAAGAGAGGCTGCAGTAGGAGCGGGAGGGTGCTACGGGTCAATTTTGACCGCATCAACTTCTTGATCGTGCGTGCGTAAATCTAAGTGCACAACTGGTTCCGCGTTCGGCCTCCATTTGAATGCAGCCGTCGAGGCAACGAGTCGAACCCACGTGACTTCACTCTCAGCAGCAGTAAGTTAAGACCGCTGAGTCACCGTAGCGGGTTTCACAAATGCGTGACGTCTGCCGTGACGCTCTGGCGAGGCGTCTGCCGAATGTCAGCAACGCGGATAGAAAACAGGAATCGCTTCTTGCAAAACGAGAATGAAGACGCTGTTTTAGGTCGTCGTCTTTTTTTCCCTTTCTTTTTCTGTAATGAACTGAATTCTAAACAGATGCCTCGAATGAATTCGAATGAATGAATGTCGTCGCCCTGGCGCCAACGTATTAAAATGCATTCGTTTGTGCATCGCAAAAGAGAAAGGTTTCGGAAGCCGGTTCGAAGATTAGAGCCATACCATTGGCAACCTTGAATGTGAACTTGGCGGGATGTAGGGGTAATGAGCGAAAGATATGCTTTGCATAGCTTACTTAAAGATTCAAAGAGACGAAAAGCCATTGAATTTGCAATATCAAGTGGCCCCTTGGGCTTTACTTCGATAAGTAGTTGTTTTATTTAGTGCTTCCGTCTCGGCCAACCCCTAATCCCTCACTCAGCCAGCTAGCCATATTTGCTATGGCGAGTAAAATAAAGGATCGTTTTAGCTTTTCACCGTGCATTGCGTGTCACAGAAAGCTGCACGGCAACACAGCAACGGCAAAAATGGAAGCGTCACTGCTTTTTACAATAGTAAAATATTAAAGACGGTGCCATAAGTTAAAGCTATCACAACACACTTTTGGCTAAAGAATGAACTATAATTACCTCCGCGTTAGCACACTATCAGTTAAAAGAATTTGCTTTTGCATTTACCTTTACGCTTAATTTGTCTGCCATTTATGTAAATTACATGCCACTTACTTAGCTATCCTTTTTGTTGTCGCTTTACATGATTGGTACTCGAGCGCGAATGGAATACAGCCACACGAACGTAACGGCTAAATCAGAGCGTTCACCAGGTATGAGTACAGCTAGTCTTAAATGTGATGGGCACGCCTCCCCTTCATCCCCCTCCCCCCCCCCCCATTCTGGCACAACCTTATTTCTTGCATAAACCGTAACGTTGAGCTTATAAATGTATATTTATAAATTATAAATAAAAACTAACGTTGCTTATAAATTAAAATTAGAAACGCATAATAGATGGCTTGTCTTTCCCATTTTTCTGCCGAAGGAACATCGCTTTCCGATAATGGTCCGTTTGTTCATTTAACAAGGTATAGTAGCTTGAATTCCACTTGAATTGCATTTATGGCAGTGTATCACTAGTGCCACCGCTGCTTGGCTCAACCATTGCATAAGATCGTACGCAAATACCACGGCAGTCGACCTTTATGAGAAGTAACCAAAACTTGCTTCTCCTCTCTGCTGTATATTTAAGGCTTTTGGGAACGTGCACGTGAGACGCTTCAGATCGCGTTGGATATTCCTAAATATAGCGTGCAAGAATCGTGCTCTTGTACAGGGGTCACAGATTACTTCCGGAAAAAAATTAACGAAAGCGCCACTCGTATATATTGTCACGTGGTGGTGACGTTGAAGAACACAGTAGCAATACTGTGAACGACAAAACTAACTTTTACTGGGCGAACCTGTGCCCACAAGACAGGCTACATTTATAGCACAACGATAGCGGCGAACACGGTCGGCGATCGTCGAAAATTTGATCAACGGGTCAAGCGCGTCGGCTTTTATACATCAATCGTCGAATGTTCCAGACTAATCGTTGGGACCCGCGTGCCTTCCACAAAGTTCTTCACCATTCGCGTCAGGCGATGAAATCAGATAGCATAAGGTTCGGGGACAACAGACAGCTGATAGAAGCATCGATAACTTTCCAGAAACTTCGGATACATGCAGGCGCGTCCCGCGCTGTGCGATAACATTTGTTAGGCGGCGAAACGCGGTCGCCCGATAAAGATAAGTACACGTGTCAATATCGTGTTTTCAACGTTCCGCATGTCGCCTCACGCACTTTTCATTGTTCACACCAGGATCTTAACCTTTCTAACTGCACCTTGTAAACACAAACGACAAACAAAAGAAATATAAAAAGTTCAGGGACGATTTAGCGGTAAATGCGAGCAATATGCGCTAGCATTACGTCGCACCTTTCTGAGTTTCCGGATCCATGAGTTAAACCATGTTCGCCAGATTGCAGAGTTCTCTTGAGGAGCTCACTCGATACACCTCCTGCCGACACACCTCCTGCCCCTCTCTCTCTCTCCCTCTCTCTCTCTCTCTCTCTCACACACACACACACACACACACACAAACACACACACACACACGCACACATACGCGCAAACATCTCTACCGCGTGACCGGCTACCCACACTTCACACACACGTTCTCCTCCTTTGACACTCCTAATGCTAACGCGTTAAACAAATCATGCAACAAAGCCAGGTTCTCCAGAGTACTCCGTGCACTCAATATTGTTTTCAGCGTTTTATTTTCTTCTACGCAAGTCGGCGTTTAGCAAGCACCGACTCACCCAACAAGAAGGCGACACGTCGGCGAATCGCGTCGCCTTATTTTTGTATCCTTGTTGCAAGTGCCGCTTCAGTGTCACGATCAGCCAACAAGTCCGACGTCGCGTGTTATCGGCCGCTCGTGCTTACATCACAATTCCTAGAGAACAGCAACGGTAAAAATGGAAGCGTCACTACTTTTTTACGATAGTAAAACATTGAACACAGTGCAATTAAGAACTGAGCCGACGCCGGAGACTGCGTCATAGCAAAGTTGGCCGATTCCGGAGGCAGTGTAATAAGCCGTACTTGTGGTGCGGGTCTCCATCTCTTGCCGTGTAGGCGTGCACTTAATCGTTATTCTGCAAAGTGTTTTGCAGACGATGAACAGTTCTACAGCATTTCATTGACCGCTTCACGAAAGCTTGCTTTCGCACAGCTTCCAAAATGTGCGCCTGGTCTGCATACTTCTTTTCTAATGTGCCTTTCTTCTTTCTTGTTCTCTATTCGCAAAATCATTTAGACATTTGCCTGCTTACTTTTAGTGATCGACGTTTTTTTTTGTTGTTGTTGTTATTATTATTATTCGAAGTGCTAAACGAGTCCTCCGCTGAGCAGGCTTAATCGATCCACCGGAGCCAGGCAGCGCGATGCACGGGCACAGCCGGGTGCCCTTCAGGTGGCGGCGCGACCTTGACGGCAGCTGCGTCGGAACCCGCGTTCTGCGTGCGTGTGTTCCTTGCAGCGCAAGCGCGGTCGTGCCGGCGGTCATGCTCGGAGGACCGTCGCGGCCATGCTTCGGTCGGCACGCACGACGCGCCGACTGCCAAGCAGCCCCGCCGCTGCTTGCCACAGCTGCGCACGCGCAGGGGCTCCGGGGCTCGGAGACGCAATCTCGGAGATTAGTCTCTTTATTCAGCGCCCCCCCCCCCCCTTTCTTTCTTTCCTCCTGTAGCCCAATCGCCGTTTGTGCTTCCATGTGCTCGATGCAGTTGTCGCAGTTCGTGCCGGGAGTCGATCCGCGTTCGACAATGAATAAACGTACATCCACAGCGGGAAAAAAGAAAAGAAATATAACGTTCGGGAATGCGAAAATAAGAGAAAAGAGATTAAAGAGTGTGGAGACCAGGGTTCCCTCACTCAGCCGTGTCCCTCAAGAACGACCCCGAAATCGCGCAGAACAACCGAGGTTTGCTACATCTGCGGGCGAGATTAGCCTCATTTGTGGTTCAAGCACAGCACAAGATATGAGAACGGACAAACGGTGTGGCTCCACAACTAAAATACTTTAATAAAATCGCGCAAATGAGTTCCAGAATTCCCTCACCCAGGTCACGTATGCGCGGAACGTCAGATAAAGAATGACAGAGGTTCCGACGGCAACGCTATTCAAATACCTTTCAAGCGGTCTGTCCACTTAGCAGACCGGGCTACTGAAAAGCAGACCAATCTAGACCCATAGTCCAAATCTCAGTTCCTGCAGCTAGTCTAGTTCAGCCCAACTGGACGCTTCGGGATGCGCGCTGCATAGCTCGTACCATGCATTAAGAAAAACCAGCACACCGAAAAACGCACATAGAAAACATACAAGAAGACAGGAAAGAGCCTTTTTGCTGTCTTTTTGTATGTTTCCTGTGTCAGTGTGTTGGATGGTTTTTCGTAATGCAATGCACCAACTAGCCCTACAACGTGTTTTACTGGTCGTACCATGCATCGCAGCGGTAGTTTCTCTAACGGCCGCCGAGATTCGACCTTGAAGGGAAAGAGAATGATAGCAGCGGATTGGCCGAAAGAAATTGATAGGGCCTGATCCGTTACAGGAACAGGTAATGGTACAAGTTTCATATAGATTTTGTAAATAGAAAAAAAAGTACGGAGATGTGGACAAAATGCTAGATTGAAAAGCATGTATAGCATACCCGATTAGCTCAAGCAGGATAGATGAATATTTGTAACCGCCCCGTTTCAAAGGGGATGCCAATAAATCATCATCGTCATAATGGTCATCAAACGCCGACAATCATTCAAGCACAAACAAGAGAAAAGGGGGGGTTGGGGGGGCAGCAGTTGAAGCAAGACGAGTAACGACTTGTTTACTGCAGCCCGTAAGATTGATATAGCAATGAATGGCATAAGCACATTTGTGGAACACCTATACGCGAATCTCGCTGATGCGAAAAGGGAAGAGACTATATTGAGCTCTTCCCGTACCTTCGTGCCCGCTGCTAAGTATAGTACCTCGCTCTCCACATAGCGTTAACCAACTTAACGCGAGACCGTTTTCAAATACGTCTGGACTGTGGCCACGTGCATCGCTGACGCATAAGCAAATTCCCGAGCATCGCTGTAGTTTCTCCGCTCGTCAGGTCTACAGTGGAGTTAATAGACTAGTTGGCACGCCTTCAGGTACACGCACAGTTACTGCACTTCTAACCCTTCTATTTTTCTTCCCCTCCATTCATCTCCTTCGCCCAGCGCAGGGAGCAAACCATATACGTGGTTGGTTGACCTCCCTTCCATTCCTTTCTTCGCTGTCTCGTCTTGTTGTCAGACTTGTGTCTGGAGCAAGAAATCTGAAGAACAGAATGCAATCATTTTGTCAAAATAAAACTCCAGTCTGTTAAGCAATTCTCTTGGTGGCGGATTACAGGGGAACGACCGCTTGTATTTTCTGGGTGTTGAATTCAGAACAGTGCTACACCTAACTGAAACTCAGAAATAATTCTGACCGTATTGAGCATTGCGCGATCATCTTTTACTGAAGCAATGTTCTTGGGCTCCTGGCTGCACGGCTCACCAGCCCAAGAAATCTTCACGTGCTCATGTACAGCATACCTGAGGGTGACGGACTTTCAAAAGTGCATGGCTGTAGACACGATGCATCTTGTCAAGTACGCGTTATTTATCTGAACTCCCGTAGTGTCTATCTCTCTTTCACTCCCCCGTCACGCTCTCCAAGTGCAATGTAGCAAACTCAAACTAGACAAAGTCTATTTAAACTCCCTGACTCTCCTCTCTGTACTGCACTACAGTCTTTTGCTAATGCAGTGTTCTTACTTTTATACTTCATTGGTTATGTGGGCTGTCTGCCTCATTGCGGGCTTAATGGCAAACAACATTACAAAAAGGTCGGATGTTTCGCCCTTCAATCTTAATGCATTTAGGTAAAGCAGTTTTGATTAATGCATTTATTCGTTGATCGGTTTATTGATTGATTCATTTGGATGGGCCTGTGAGAACGTACCACTCGTATCCCACAATTTTTTTTTCTTACTGATCCTGTTATTTTAAAGCGAAAGTTTCTGTGACGCCCCCCCCCCCCCCCACGCACTTTCCTGGATGTTCCTTTCATGTCGCATAGCTTACATATAAAAATAAAAAATAAAGAAATGAGTTACGTGCTCGATGTTGAGAGCCTCGGTCCGCCAGTACGGCAGCCCTACGTTCTAACCATTACGACAAAATCGCATTTTTTTTTCTTTATTGCTGGTTTTGTGAAAACAAAACAGAATAGAACCGGCTTTAAAAATTTTTAGTACAACTAAGTCATCAAGCACTTTAGTCAAATCACGTGGTCCAGGCAAACACTTTCTATGAAATTTCCGCGTACTGAGCGCTTATTGACATCAGCGTGTCTAGCCTGCGTGCACGCTTTTCACAAGCTGTGGAGGCCAAGGAGCATAACTTCGTCATAAGGCATTTCCGCGGCATCAACTATATAGAAACCTGATGCCTATCTGATCGAGTGGTAGTGGTATCTCTGTTTTAATAGTCCTCTGTGGAAACAGGAATAGACTGAAAGATAAGGAGGTTAGCCAGTTCTCAGAACCTCTGTAGAATGCCCCAGTGAAAAGCTGGGTCCCAGCATTCCAGGAAAACAAGCTCAATGGTGCAGTTGAAACTCGATTTAACGAAGTGATGACCACGCTAGAATTATTTCGTTAAATCGGGAAGTTTGTAAAATTGAGAAAGAAATTTTTCGGTCCTTCGAAACCTAAAATTGTAACGTAGCGACACGCAAAAGCTACCGCGGCACCGTATTTGCCGCTAATCCAGCCACCTCTCGCATAAACCATGAAATAACGAAAGCAACCACCGCCTCCCCTACCAAGGCGGTGCTTAGTCCGCAGTTCCGTGCATGGGCGCAGCGCGCAGCCTCGACAAAATAAAGCTAGGGCCTCGACTAGGGCGCCTAGATGTTTTAACGCCTTAGCTTTAGAGCGCACGCTCGAAGAAAGACCCGTCTGTGTCAAAGTTAAAAACAAATAACCGCGTTTTAAACTTTTATTTAGGGAAACAACTTCATTAAATCGAGTTGGGCCAAGTTAGTTTCGTTAATTCGGGTTGATGACAACATTGAACACTATGGGTACCTGCCGGGGATCGGGAACTTCGGAGATCGGGAACTTCGTAAAATCGGGTTTCGTTAGATACAGTGTTAAATGTATCAGGCTTCTTGCAGAGTACACAGTTTGTCGTCCAGGGTACGAACAGAGCTTTTTCGCACAGCCATATTGTCGCTGGTAGCGTGTTCGTGTGCAAGTTGAAGGATTTTTTTACGTGTGGCTTAACCGGAGACATTTGTTAACTCTCTTTAAAACATTTTGTCTTTGTCCTCCACGCTCTGTCAATTGATATAGAGGTTCTGGAATGAGTGTGTCAGTAATATATCTCTGCATATTTATTATAAACGGTGTGCGAAGTATGTCATAGAAAATCTGACAGCCAACATATCGACAGAGTGCACTAGTTCGTGCATGCATCCTCTCCGAGCACCGAACATGTCTTCACTGGACTTTGCAATACATTCTGGAAGTAATCTGAACAGTCGCATTCGATATCTTTTCGGTCTCCAACAAAAATAAAACGCGAAACATCTAGCCGCAAAACTAGTGAACGAGTCCAAGTCCACCGCGTTTGACGGAGTGGAACAAGTTCGTTCTGCTAGTTCGCTCACAGCTCGATGCCCAAATTAATGCTTCAAGGACCCTGTGCGTCATATAAATGCTGGAAGGCGATGCGCACAATACGTTCATTCCGCACCAATTCTTGGATACTAGGAGTACATTGCAAATGGATGCTCGCGAAAACATTGATAGATATCTTCCTTGCTACCCATCTGTTTCATTGTTTTTTTTTTTTTACCTTGTGGGAGTTCCTTCGGTCTACCGGGGCGCAGTCGTTGCTGTGCCTAAGGCTCCGGACTTATTCGCCATTGCGAGGAAAACCTCTCCCAAATGCCTGCGCCTCGACCCGCGCGCCGTTTTCCCCGGGCGCCGCGGCCGCGTCCCGCGACGTCATGCTACGCGGCCCTGCGATTGGGTCGTGGGGCGTGACGTAGGGAAGAAGCCCCGACTGGGGACGATCGCGGTGCGCGGGGGAGTCGTGCTGCGAGAGGGACGAGCGCCGGTCACGAGAGGCAAGCTGCAAGGTACGTGAACGACCAGCTATTTGTGTCCCCAACGCCCCGGCCTGGGGACGTTCACGTGCTTTGTTAGCTTGCGTAAGTGTGACTTGCTGAGTGGCTTTGCGTTCCGCACTTGCGGTAGTCGCAGGCGCTCAGTGCGTCACATTTTGCGTGTCCGAACCGTCGCAGACCATTGTCGGTGACGGGAAGCGCTAGGTAGCGTTTGCAAACGCATTTCGGCCCGCGCGCGTAAACCATTGTTCGACGCGGCGTGTAACCCGCCTTCCTCGCCATCGGGAACCGCGGGCGCCGAGTGTACTCCGTGTGTTTGGGTGCAGTCTGGTACATGTTGGCCATTGGTGATCAATAAACGCCTTAACTGTCCCGGACGCCGTGTGTTCCTGGGAGAGCGCCCATGCGTACGGCCAGAGCCGTCCAGGTCTTTCGGCTCGGTGCTCGAACCTGCGGTGGGTCTATCGCCGTGCGCCGTCGTGCCGCGTCGTGGGGCTCCACTTCTCGGGGGCCACTTGGCGACGCCGTGCGCGGAGACGTACTGTGAGCCCACAACCTTCATCGTCAAGATTGCTTCTGTCCAGTGTGCTTCATTACAATCGCACTTTTTTACCCCTATTGTAGGCGGCAATGGCAGCTATGCTTCTACTGTGCCAACGCCAATTAGCTATTCGAAATGATCGCCGCTTGTGTCACATTGCATAGCACATGCGCGCGCACCAGTCTCCTTTACACCATTGAAGCAGGGACTGAAATGGGCAACTTTATAGAATTTGATTAACCGCTTTACGAAAATTTCGCTTCACATATAGGTGCGTTGCATCTACATAACCTTTTCTCTTAACCCCTTAATCTTATTGTTCGTCGTCGTCGTCGTCGTCGTCGTCGTCGTCGTCGTCGTCGTTGTTGTTGTTGTTGTTGTTGTTGTTGTTGTTGTTGTTGTTGTTGTTGTTGTTGTTGTTGTTGTTGTCCTGGAGTGAGTATTCTTGTACTTCGCTCTCTCACTATCTCTATTTCCGGTCTAAAAAATATGAACATTGGCTCCCTGATTAAGAAATTCATTGATTTCATTTGTTCAGACCAAGCTCACAGCTTGTTCTATTGCTACAGCGGCAGCAGGCGGAAGCAGTTGCACAAGAACTGTGGAAAGCTGCTTAGATGGCGACTGCAAAGTGTAAGTCGCACCAAAATACAAACGATAATTTTCTTTCTTTCGTTCTTTCTTTCTTTCTTTCTCTCTCTCTCTCTTTGTGTGTGTGTGTGTGTGTCTATGCAAGCATCGGCACGCTCAAACGGTATTAGCACGCTTAAGGAACTGCTCAGCGCGAACCAACAAGAGCATGATGTTGCGTTTCGGGAGTCTTGTCCACGTCGTCACAATTTGCTCCTCTCCCAGGTCAAGCACGCAAAGTGTGCCATCGCGTGTACGACCAGGCACGCGAAACTCCCATCACAACATTCTACGACGCGCCACAAGAGCTACCAAACGGAACTTCCAGATTATACAGCTTCATGTGCTTCTTCTGCCTTTTTCTTTCTTTATTTTCTCTCCCTTTTTTTTCCTTTTTCTCTATGGTCGATTGTCCGGCCATCTTAAGCTGTCGAGGTATACCTTCAGTAACTGTTTCGGCCACATTCAGTTCTAAAGAAGCGAGCCTGAAGTTCAAGTATAGGAAGACCAACGTCTGTCTACCAGTGCATATGTTTCAACATTAGTTGATAGTGCTCAACTGGTCTTTTCACGTCATGGTCGCAGACCCGTTATTGCTGTTAAAGTAGAGGCTAAGTCATTCGAACACGACAGCACATACCTGAAAAGCAAGCTTGATTTACCCTAAGCCTGTTCCTTCAATAACAAGAAAGCAGATTAGACCAGACTCATGAGATACTTTAACACTACCGTTCATGTTCACTTGCGTTACCGTGAGGGCATGATGTGCACCGATATCGGTATCAAGGTACGCTGATATGTGCCTAAGCACCCGCTTGCAACCTGAGTATCGACAGAAGCTTGCTTAAAGATATTTAAGCTTTCCAACTGTTTTTTAACTGTTCGTTATACGATTCCACGCTGACTCGCCTGTGTGCACATTGACATTGTCATTTCGGACTAAGCGAGCCGAGAAACTATATATATAATGACTAAGACTTGAGTTGATTACGTTGGCGTGGCAAGCGCAACACTGTAACCTTCTTTTCCAGAACGATACCGTGCATCAACGGAGCTTGTGATGGACTTGGCCGCTGTATCTGTAAGCCATGCTGGGAAGGTGACTCTTGCGACGAGTTTGGTGAGGCGCATTTTGTTCGGTATTTTCTCTGCTTGTGATAGTCTGTGACGGTAACTTGGATGCTTAATTTTTTTTTCCTTCCTGCGTATCATTTAAGCGTGTTTCTTTATGAGGAGATGTTGTGTCGAGTGTGTGGTGTACACTGCTGTCATATGACAAATTTCCTTTTACCTGTGGTGTTCCGTGTTATAAGGAAAAGCATTAATTTAATACCGAGTTTAAAATAGGCAGGTTGCAATATACAACAAGGGTTGATGTTTACGATCATGTGGGCACCATACTAGTGACTGATTGGCGGTTTGCTCAAATACTCTAATCATCGTTAGCAGCCTATTTTGTGCCCGCTGCCGGACGAAAGCCTCTCCCAGAGGTCTCCAATAACCACTGTTTGCATCAGCCAAGGAGGAGGAGGAGGAAAAAAAACTTTATTTTGACAAGAAATTTGCAATCTCCCAGGCCCCCTGGGTCCCCGCACGACCCCACTGCGCTCAAACGTTCATGTTTAACATATCCATGACGCTGACAGCTCAACTTCTCCTTATGCCTGCAAAGCTCCTGATCTCATAACCCCACTTATTCCTCTGCAATCCTCGACTGCATATCTTCTTTCTTATGGGGGGGGGGGGGGGGGGGGGGGGTGCAGTTACATGCAAGCATGCAAACCCGATTCATGCAGAAACGTATTCCTTTCGCAAGCCATTTTGTTGCTCTGGAAGACCACCGGTTATAAGTTCTGCTCATGACGTGACCTGTCAAACGTCACTATACTTCTTAAATTCAGCTAGAATATCAACTGCACCCGGGCTGCACTGTAAATTCCACCGTGATGGAATTTTTAACCAATCAGAGAGGCCGTAGCAGCCCTGTGAGCCAATCAGAGCTGACAAGATGGCGAATTTCACGGTTAGCGGCGTTTGTAAACGTTCAGAGTAGCACTCCCTCGCTCTAATTGCACTGAGAGACTATTAATGTCGAAATATAGACCACATATACCACGCATGACGCGTGCCTTCACCGCGCGAAACGCCGCCCAGTGGACCTGTACCCGCCGTCGTTTCCGACCCGGTCCGAGGTGGTCGGCATCTCGGAGCCCGATGTCGCCCGGCCCGTGTTCCGCGCCGTGGCCAAGGACCGCGACCTCGAGGACACGTGCGAGGGCCGCGAGCCGTGCGCCTGCGCGGTAAACAGCTACGGCATCGTGGCTGGCAACCGGTACCAGCTCTTCTCAGTGGACAACGTCACCGGCCACGTGACTCTCGAAGACCCGCACCACCTGGTCGAGAGCGTCCCGTTCCCTGTCACCTTTGGCGCCTGGTCGCCGGGCAGCTTCGAGAACGACACCGACCCGGACACGACCATGCAGGTTTGCACCGAAGTCTCGCTGTCATTGCTAGTGTTTAAAGAATATAAGAACAAGAACTTATTAGAGTGGCGTGCACATTGCAGATGGTGCTTAGAGAGCAAAACAGAGAGTGTTTATAAACTCGTTACAATTAATGTGGACAGTTTTATAAAAGCATTGTGGAATCATCATATCGTGTATTAACCATGCGTTGTGTGTCATATACAAGAGACCGAGGAGTTGCACCGATGCACTGGGCATGCTTCAAGGGGATATTAATGACAAGCAAGGGAGCAGTAAAAACTAGTTGATATTTACAGCCGAACGCTTTCAAGGTAGGAACGTTCACGTGCCTAAAATAAAAAAACTACCTGAAGGTTGAAACGATTGCACTCAAGTGAAGGTTGAATAAACTGCCGTTTCAGAGTTGGCTCATCGTAAAAGCCTAGAAGCAACGCTTCAGTAACCAGCTGTCTGCCGCTTCCCCCCAGTAGGTTAAGTTATCATAAAGACACCGTCCAGGCGGCAAGCATTGATGCCACCAACATACAGTTTATCTGCGCATAGGTAACGACGCAACAGTCGTGCATTTCCGGTTGCAGAGCGATCACTTGTCGTTCATCTTTCAAAACACTGTTTGTGCCGGTTTAGAGGAAAGTTGTCCGTGCACGTGGCTTCAGAGGCATCCATTCTCTAGCGAAAGGTGCAGAAGTAACCTAGTTCGACTAATCTTTGTAAAAGTATTATTGATAGTTTGCCAGCTTTAGCTACAGTGACAGACCAGGCATCAGTACTAAGGTGGCAATAATTGCAAACGACCTACAACAATGCTGGCGTCCAGATTACGGGATCGACGGTGGTTTATGTCGTAAATAATGCCACGATAGGGGCTTTTTAACGTACAATTTGGATCAACCTTAACGGGAACGCCTAAATGACAATGAAACCAACACAGCAACAATATTTCTTCAAAATTATCGGATAAAGATGTAGTTACAGTGATGCGTCAGGCATATATCTATGTTTTAACAATATATAGTCTGCAGGCATTTATGCTATGCCTCATGTTGTAATCGATAGATGGGTTGCTAACTAGATGTACCCGTTAAGACAGAATCGTACTTTGCGTCTTCGAAATGTAAATACAATAAAGATTGCTTTTCTTTCTTTTTTGTGTGTGTTCCTGCATCTAAACGTGGCCTCGGAGCCGAGAGATTGTGGTAATGATTATCTGATTGTAGCTGCCCTCTTAATCTGCTTAGCCACTGCTGAGAATTCGCCATTCAAAATTAAGCTTGTTTGCTTGGCTTTGCTGAATAGCGCTAAAGGTGTGCAGTAAAGCTAAAACCAGGCGATGTCTCTTTGAAGATAGCTGACGTAGGCTGAATTTAAACTGATAACAAGCTTGCTCATGGTGCTCAGTGGTAGCTAAAGTTAAAATGCCTTATGACAAAACCTTTTGTGCTAAGCTTATCACCTTTCGCCGATTCCCCATCTCAGGTGACCTTCTACCTGGACACAGCCGAGGACCACGAGGAACACAGCCACGCGCTGACTGGAGACATTGACAGGGCTCGCCATTTTCACAACCGCACCAAACGCCAGGTGAGGGCTCACCACCAATGAATTACGGCAGTTCCGTTCCCGACTCCCGCTTATATTAAATAAGCGGATACGTCCGCGTGACGGCATCTTTCTGAGGGTAGTAAATAGTCGACGAGTTTGTTTCCGTGATGACATCGTGTGCAGCTGTCAAACTCTAATTTGTTCAATCGTCACTTAGCTTTGTTTTAAATCATCACTCTATTTAGCCACGGGAAAGCGTATTTTAAAACATGTCACGTTATTTGAGACTCCTCGTTAAATATCAGCAGTTATCGAAGAGACAGCGCAAAAGTTGCCGTGTTCATTAAATCATTAAATAAAACAAGTAAATCAATATCGCGGTCAAAATTCTAACGTGGTGAAGCGAACTTGACAATTAAATTGCGCGGTACGTCAGGTGGTGCAAAATAACACCCAAAACACATACGTGTACTATATACACGCCACGAGTGACGGCTGCCGTACGGTCGCACAGGCGCCGCCTTCGTCGACGGACTCGGAGAATTACCGGACCGACTTCAAGCTGAACATCGTGAGCGGCGACCCGGCCTCCATGGAGCTGGGCCGCGTGCTCGAGTACGAGCTGCAGATCACCGTGCCGCCCACCGAGAGGCTGGACCTCCTCGTCGACATCTTCACCAAGGACGTGATCGCGGAGAACTACGTGCCGCCGCTGGCCATCTTCGACGTGAAGACGGACCTGCCGCCCGAGATGACCTTCAGCGTCGGGGAGCCCGAGCCCAAGATGATCCTCAGTGAGTCCCTGAGGAACGTGGTGAGTGTTGCGGCCTGTCAGCGATTGGAGATAGCAAGTTCCTCCTTGCTGTATAGCCCACATATTATTTCTAAAACAGAACAGGTCTTTCTTAAAGCACTGCTTGCGGTGGGTAGCCCGAGTCCAACTCTTCCAGTGGATCACTCCGAAATGCGTGCACTACTGTCTCGATGGATCTGAATATTCAGTCGCGAAAATAACAAATTTTGAGAACATGCTGTAAGTCCGGAATCGAATCCGGGCAGAAATCAAGTCACGTGCGTTTACAGAAAGTCTCGCCAAATATTTGCACCCAAAATGGGCTGAAAAGTACCTAGGCGTTCCAATAAATCCCCTTTCTCCACACACACGAGAAAGTTTAAATAACAGCAAATGTCCCTCACTGCGGGGCACACTTAAGCGGGACGTCATACCTGTGATAATCTTAGACTTTCGCTTTTATCATTTGCTTGGCCGAAGCATTTTCCAACGGCTGCTCGATTAATGGCGAACGTCATCACTTCCCAGTACGACCGGGTGGTGGTAGAATTCGGCAACATCGTCAATCCGGACACCAGCAGGAACATCCTCGTCCGCTTCTCAGTGACCGCCGTGCGAACACGAATGACGTCTAAGACTCACTACGTCACCGTCGGCGCCGAGTTCGACTTCGAGACGTACGTCTGGGTCGGCCAAACAGAAGTCACCGTTAACCCGCCCAAAGCGGTGAGTGCACCTTTTGTGATGCTATGAAGCACTTTTCATTTTGTAAATTCCCCATCTTTCACAATAAGCAATTCCTTACGTCTGCATCCCAAGCTGCACTGGTACAACCCATGGCGCTGAAGTAGAAAACGCTGGATTGATTTAGACTACATACAGTTTTTCAGCGGGCATTTGTATTCTGTTCATCTCTGTTTTGTCATAAATAAATTGCTCTGGAAAAGCTGACACAGAGAATGCCTCTTGGGCTACTTCATTTTTATCTGTTTTAAACACACACAAAATGAATACTAATGGCTCAATGGTGGCTCATGGCAGAACGAGGACGAGAAGAACCTGGAGGTCGATGTGAGTGGGCCGAACGAGATCGCGCTGGACAGCGCAGGCATCTACACCGTCGACATGTACCTCAGGATGCGCTCGGACCGAGTCACCATCTCCGTCACGGGACCCACCGACCTCGAGGACCTGCTCGCTGTCGGAAACCTTGGGGTATCCAGTGAGTGTCCGCTTAAATCACGAGCGTATTGCGAGTCAAAATACGCGCGTTCTTCCACTACGTCGGACGTGGAGCTCTTTTCTACGCTTGTGCACGTCTTCCTACATTTGCGATACGCAGCAGTTATGAGCGTGGAAATTGGCTGAATGTGTCAGTTCGCTGTTGAAACGTTCCGTATGCATTCCAGCAATTCCGTATATCTCTTATGGACCGTTTACGGAATTCATACGGAATCTTTATAGATTCCGTAAGAAACCAAGAGCTATACGGACACACACGGCATTGTTGGAATGACATACGGATCGTTACAATAGGGTTCATTCGTCCGTTCGCAACTATCTTAACCTGTGCTGCCGCTCCGAGGCTGGTGATGTCACGCTCGGAGACGGGGAGGGCTCCTTGAGCTTCGCAGAACGATAACGCGCAGATGCAAAAGAAAGGAGACGGCTCTTGCGCGGTATAGTTGTGAGGCTCCATATATCACATCCTAAGCTGCCTATGCTGAGTTATTACTACTTAAAACGAGTTCGAAGACGGTAACGCGGCCTACAATGCGCGTACGTGTAGTCGCATAAAACTCACCTTTGCTTTCTGTTTGCTAAAGGGTGCCCCGAGATAGCCCTGTACCTATCGACTTTGGTTGCATCGTACGTAGAATTATGATCTAAAATGAAAGAAGGAGGCCTGCGTGATGAAAGCGACGAGTAAATACGGCGCGCTCGAAGTTCCCGAAGGAAAACAATATTACAGTCGACTCTCGGTAATTCGACCTTGGCTAGTTCGACTTCTCGCTTAATTCGAACGTACTGGGAACGCACCATACATTGGCATTGAGGGAAAATTATTTTAGTTTGAAAGGGAAAGCATGCCGTTTCGCTCAAATCGACCCCCGCCGGCATTCCCTTGTGTGCCCGCGGTGGTTACTAAGGCAAGAAAACGCAAGAAATTCAGCACATAGCGCTACTGCTTCCCGAGGCGTGAAGCTGTTTTAATTTTCCTCTGCTTTACTTTTATTTTCAGAACACTCAGAACTTTACTTTTCCTTTCAGTTCCACGCAAAGGCAGCGTCTAAACATGTGGGCGCTTGTTGCCGCGTGCAGGTTGAGTCGCGCTTCAAGAGCAAAAGCAGAAAGACATCACAAACAGCTTCGGGCAATTATTATTTATTATAATTATTACTTTTTCATTTGCATTTGGCCGCCGTTTCTAAATTCGACCTTTTGGATCATTCGACCACATTTTGCGTGCAGGCAAGAGTCGAATTAACGGGAGTCGGATGCATACACTGTAAGAGTCCTGTTATACAGCAACTGTTCTCATTCCATACCGTTCCCATTCTATTTATTTCCCTAACCCAACACAGTGTATGTAGCCGGTATTTATACTGGCCATTTCTTATTCCTCCTACTTTTACATCTATTGTTATCATCTTCGCTTCCTTTATGTTTCTCTCGAGCACAGCTCTTTTTCTACATTTAAGACGTTGCAACGCGTCCACGACCACTCGCCTGTGCGTTAGCTCCTACAGATGATGTTGCTGTTACGTGAACCTGTGAAAGAGTTGTACATCTGTGCGTGTGTGAGTACACAAGCGAAATGTTGTGGAAATATCTGTTGAGTGTGTACTTTCTCTCTGCAATTACTATGGAGCAAGCAGTAAGTTTCGCCTACTACATCGATCATATATTAATGAATTAAAAACATTTATCGTGCGTAGTCGTGCGTGTTCCGTTACCGTGTGGTTTTATTTTTCGCTAGAGGATATAGAAGGCGCGCTTCTGCTGAATCTGAGCGAATGTGAGGTGTCGGTATTTTCACACGCGCAATCTTCAAGGTGCGTTATTGTTCTTCAGGTTTCAGCGAAAACTACCGGGCCGTTCCCAACGATATCAACCACTACAAGACGGAGCTCACGCCATCGGCGACGAAGGAGACCTACAGCGCTGCCAAAATCGACATGGGCCTCATCACAAGCACTGGTATATTAATTGGATTTTCTCTCACGTGCAAAGCTCAAACATATTGCAAGATCTACCTCACGACGCCTTCCGTTAGCCATGCATAAATATACGTGACAAAGGGGCGGTTCTTCACGCGCCTACTTGCAGCTCGCGGCTGGCTACTCTACCACCGTCCGCTGCGTCATAATCATGCAATATTGTATATTCTTTCCAAACTACGTAAAATTTACCAACTTATACTCTTGCCGTCCACATAAACTTGACGTGTGTTTGTTAGCAACGAGCAAAAGCAGTCAGAAGGCCAACTCTGGCATTGAAATGTGAAACAGCAAGCTCTTCTGTAAATATAGTAACTGTTTAAAGAAAATTTCAAAAATTAACGTAGACAAACCAAGAACACGAAAAAAATATATATTACTAATGAGGGCGTATTGTTGGGCTAGTTGGTTCACTATAGCGGCAAACGGTGCCACAGAACGCGAGGAACAATAAAGGGAGGCAGGGACGATTACAAGATGACAAACGGCGCCACAGAATACTAAGGACAAGAAAAGGAGGCAGGGACGATCACAAGACTCTTGTGGTCGTCCCTGTCTCCTTTGCTTGTCCTTAGTATTCTGTGCGCCGTTTTCCAATGTATTCATAATCATTAACAAGCTATAACGCGATCTATGCCCTTCTGGTGCCGCTTTCTCGAACGTACCCCCCTCCCCCCCGCCCTCTGCTCTTGAGGCAAGATACAGTGGAGCATGGTGCCGTACAAATTCCGTGTTCTATAGAAAACCGGCGTCGACAACGTCGTCGAGGGCCATTAGCGACGCGCCTATAGCAGAATCGCACTTGATGTGCGACCTTTTGAACTGCCTCTACGAACGGGTGAGCCTTTGCCCGCGTGTTCTTTTGCAGGCTCGATCTACCAGAAGGCCCGAATCGACGAGAACAAGATCAGCTTCACGTTCGCTCTGTTCGCCCTGAACAAGCCGGAGTACGTGGGCGAGACCAAGACGGCCATGCTCGAGATCACCGTGGCCAACAAGGTCATGTACAAGGAGCCCATCTACGTCAACCTCACGGACATCAACCTCGACGAGCCGGTTGGTATCGCGCTCTGCAAAGCAGGCTGCACAGACACTCGCCACGGTTGCAGCGTTTCCGTTGTTGTCGCAAAGTTTCCTTCTCCTTCTTGCTGCGCCTGAATTCTTCGCAATCGTTCGTTGCTTCCGTTGCGTCAGTAAGTGTGTTGTTGCAGCTGCGATTACGATAGCGGCTGTGGTCCGATACGCTTGTGCACGACGTCGGAGGAAAGAAATATGCGTCGTCGTCACTGTTTAGTGAGCGAGCATTGCTGCTGTTGAGCAAGCTACATCCGATTGCAACCCTCGCCATGTGGCACTGACGAGCGTTACAAATGACGAAAGGACGAGAAAGCGCCAAGGGAAAACGACAAACATTGACGCAGCCTCGGGGCTGCAGTGCGAGACTTTATGCCTCGAGGCTCCGCACTATTGTTCTGTCGCATTATCCGGCTTAGAATTCGCCACTAGACGTGCTCAGACGTAGTTCTAAGCACGTTCTAGTGCTACAACTACGTCTAAGAACTACGTCGACGCTTGCTTATTGGTCTGATTTACTAAAGATAACTCATTACATGCAGTGTGGTTCATTCTTAAAGGAAACACCTGAGTAATATCTGGCCACTATAACTTCGATTTCCTTGTGGAAAGGTGACTGATGTGTGACGCGTTATGTCGACAGGTGCTTATACCAAAATATTCTCCAGACCTTATACCAAATATGAGCTGTATAGTGTGCCTCCATGTGCGCTACGCAGACAAACAACATCGAGGACGTCCTTCCGATAACAGAGCTGACAAAGACAACGCTAGGCAGCCTGCTCAAGTTTACGCTCCACCTGAACGTCACTTCCGGCGGTTTCACGGCGATCCGCGTGATGGCCGAGGTCGATCCCGAAAGCCCGATGCAGCTGTGCTCGGCGCGTTTCGACCTCGAGGAAAGCGGCTTCAACTTGCCCTGGGTCAACACCAGCTCGGCCGAGGCTACGCTCGAGAACGATCACTACGTGGTGGACCTTGGCCGTGTGTTCGTCTCCCACCAGGTCAGCTGCAGTCGATCGTTGTGCTACTCGTAATAGGGTTCTCGTGCCTCACGAAGGAAGCACTACACTACACGGTCCCGGTAAAAATAAAGCCGAACGCTAGATACCCATCAAACCAGCTGGTAAATATTTTTTGTATATGACGTGTAAATTGAAACGAAGATCGAAGAAGTAAACAATATACGGCGCAGAGCTTTGTTGAAGTTACGTGAAAGTGGCATGAAACCCACTAAAATATTCAACAAAAATCGTTTTACTGGAGCCTGCAAGCCTCTTCGGAGCGGCCATTACTACCGCACTACCCCCGTACGTGTCGCTTTGAACCACAACTACACCGAAACACTTCCAACTCCTAAGCTCTACCAACTTAGACCGATATGTTTAATTCTTTTTCTTTTCATCCTCTGCTGTTAAAGCTCTACATAGCGTCGTAAAAACCGCATGCACATGATAGGGGCTCTGAAACATGAATGAGGAAGTTGTTACCGTCACAGCCCTCTCCCCTGTCATAGCCCCCAATGATATAAATGTCTTCTGTCTCTCTCTCTTTTGTTTTCTCGTACACCGATTCTAGTATCTGCAAGCACTTTGTGAACACCGCCTTGCATTTCTACAATAAGAGTCCATACTGTACAAGCCAGTCAACCCTTGGCGTGTCACTGATTCGTATACTCTGAGACGAGCACGGATTTCTCGTTCCGCTATGTGCAGCGTACGGTGAGTTCTGCCCGGGAGAACACTCTGGTGCTGGAGGTGTTCGTGTACGTCGACTACACGATGGACGTGAACCTCAAGGAGGGAAACCTGTTCCCCATCAAGATGAAGGTCGGCAAGGGAGACGACGGGCTGCTCGTCCCTTTCGAGGCGCTCACCCTCGAACCTAAGGTAGGGCGCGCAGAAGCCGCGTGATTCGTAGCGTACACTCTAAGCTTGTTTTTTTATCCACCTGTGCACTGCCACCGAATTGGTCATGAACAGTGCTTGTTAAAGTTAGAAGGAACTTAAGAAAACAGCCTTTCATAAAATCCACGTATTGGCAGCGCCCTTTACTCAAAAAACGCCTTAGAAGACTCGTAAATACTAGCTCGGGTGACGCTCAATAACCATATTTGCGGTCTGCAAGTGGCACAATGTCGTGAGTGCCGTCGACTCTCCTTTCAGCGCTACATGTACAACCCGGACGTGAAGATCTTGGACGCGGTCGGATGGCGGGAGCTGTACGTGAGCGGCGCGGTGGCGCTGGACGTGGTCGTCTCGATGCCAGCGGGCTCGACACACGCCAACATCACGGTCGACGTGGCGGGCCAGAACAACCCGAGCTTGCCCGGTCTGCACGTGTGCCGCGCCAGGCTGTCCTTCGTGGGCCGAGCCATGCCCTGTCTGCAGGCAGTACGCGACACCATCAACATGGAGGGTGTCAGCTACCCCAAGCTGTGAGAAAGCGTCCCGCATTGCATTTGTAGTGCGTGCGTGCTAAAGAGAGGATATGCATGGTCATCTTTCTGCCTCCGTTGCCTTGATTTGCGCTGATTCTTTAAAAGATGCAAAGTAAGCTTGCAAGTTAGTAAGCCGGCAATTAAGCGAAAGAGGCAAGTGAATGTGTGCGAGAGCGACTGACAACGAACGAACGAGTGAGCAGCTAAGTAAGGTTGGTAGATGATGTAGTAGGTAAGTGTGAGTAAAAAAATAGCGAATGAGTGCAAGAGAGCGAGTGAACGAATTAACAAATTACGCGAAGGAAATTAAGCGCAGAATCTTCTGGTTCATCTCCGTCAATCGCAGCAACCCAGCCCGTAGCGACACAGACTCGGGGCAGGTGTCCCTGGGCACGGTGTCGCACATTCCCAAGAGCCTGAGCAACCTGACCGAGAGCAAGATGATCATCAACTTCGTGGCCACCATACAGGACGACGCCGAGTTCGCCAACGGGGCGCCGTACGGCATCGTCACCACCGTGTCCATTGGCGGCAAGAGCGTCTTCACCGAGGAGAAGAAGTTTGCCGCCACAAGGGGGCCCTCCAAGGACTTGCTGCGGGTGCGCTTTGATGCACCTTCCTATCCTACATTCGAGAATACTTCCCGGCTAGCCCATCTAGCAGGCCTGGTTTGATTAGAAAGACTGAAAAGCTCTGTGGAAGACATTACGGTGTACTGCGGTACCGCGAGCTTATTAGCCATTGTTCTTCTCGTGAACTTCTCCCCTGTATGTCACTGAATGACTGCTGGGTTGAAGAAGGGGTTGGTAAAAATGGCGTAGAGATTCAGCAAGTTGAACGCGCAATTTGTCCCAAGTCTAGAGTAAACGCCTAAAGACATAAGCACGATGACACTCACGTCTGTTTTGAATCACTACTTCACTGCGATGCATGGTTTACGAACGCAGGATGACATATGCAAGCGATGAAGACAGTGTTAAAGAAATAGAATTAATTATATTATCATTTGTTCTTAATAATAATGCAGCAATTGCCGTCCGCTATCTTAGCCTCTTACCACACCCCACTTACAGTGTGATTATTTGTTCTATTTCTCCAAAAGTATCACTCTCCGAAACATTCACTTATTTTCGCTAACCTGGACCTTTGAGATCTGTTCGCAACGTACACGGGGACCACGCGGCAGAGGCAAACGAATAAAATGAAGCGAAAGACGGTGACAGTTGTGTAGCGTCGTTTACTATTCAGGTACAAATATTTCGATGAGACGCGCCATTCTTACACTCCGGTGGCTGGCTGCTCCTTTCTACTTCACGAAACGGACCCTTTTCTGACGCCTGATGCCCCGTCGCACGTTCTGGCGCAGAACAACCCGATCTTCGCGTACACACGGCCGCTGTGGACGTCGCCCATCGTTCCCGGCATGGTGGCCGAGTTCGAGCTGGTGCTCAAAGCGCCGCCACGCAGCATGGGCCTGTACCTGGTCGAAGTGAGCACGGCCAGTACCGACGTGAGCGTCTGCGTGCTCAAAATAAAGTCCGTGGGCGACACCATGCCCTGCCTGGACCCCGACACGCCGGCCACGTACGCGCTCCACGACGACCCCAACGACGGCAACAAGAGGGCCTCCATCGCCCTGCAAGCTCTCGCCAACGTCGGTGAGCAAAATACTTTCTGGCTCCTTCGAGGCCACACGAGTTCAGCATCATCGGCTCCTTAATTTACTTCGTGAACAACGAAAAAGTGCATGTTAAAAGTGCGACTGCACAGTGGTCGAATACTGCGTCCTTGTTTGAGACCTTCGCTGAAACATTGGGCTCAAAATTTAGCACTGAATTTTTTTTTATGCGAACGATACTGGTATGGGATGAAGTTGAGTGACTGCGTATAGTACTTTTTCTTTAGTGTCAATTGAAATGGATTGATCCCAACGCACATAATTTGGTGCTAAAGTAGGACAGCCGGTCGTTAGGAGATATTCTCTGTAATACCTTTCGGATATGGTATTGACGAAACTTCGCTTATGTTAAGAGCGTTCCGTCATTGGCCAGGGTTTGGACGCTCGCCATTTATGACAACAATCGACGTGATAGCGAGAAGACCATCACCTATCCCACCTAAATAGAGAGAGAAAAATAGAGATAAAATTACGCCGGGAATGTTATATCTTGTAACAGTAACGCTGGAGTTAGACATTCGTGAATATATTACCAAGGACAACCAAGAGGCGATGGCTGACCTCGGGAAATGTGTAACCACATTCTTGAACAGTCCTTTAGAGTCCCTTTAACCCCGCGCTGTCATCGCTTGTTAACACATTCATCGCTGCCGCGGTTGACGGGCTGTCGCTCTCGCTCAGGCACGTACCCCATGCGAACGGTGAAGGACCTGGACCCGAACACGGTGGTTTTCTCAGTCATGATCCGCGTCAAGGAGACGGCCACCAAGAACAAGGCGCTCAAGTGCCGCATCTCGTACGGCTCCAAGGGCAACTTCGAGGAGAGCCTCACCGTGCCCGTGGCGAGCGGCGCCGCTGCGCGGACGCCGCAGCACGACGAAACGGTGAGTGCGGTGTGCGCGCCCGTCCCACTCAGCAGACTCAATGATGCGTCAGTGGCGGCCGGGAGTAGGAATCGCACGTGTTATCAATAACGCCAGAGTGTAAACAGCCTGATGAATGTTGTCATACTTGGAGAGCCGATCAATGATATAGTAGGTATAGGGTTGAGTGGGGTGCCAAGCGGGGAGGTCGCTGAGAGTGTCTGTACGTTTCCTGAGCCGAAATCTAAATGGAAGGGGAAGAAACTGCCGTACACTTCCGCACATTTCAGTGTACATATCTGAACTGATTCCGCTACGACAGTTGCACTGATAGTTAACGGGAAAATGATGCTTCGCTTATAGCTGCCCATGAGCGATCGGAGCCACAAGTCTCTGTCAAAAGCACGTTTTTAAGTCCGCTAAGTATAGACCGTATAGCAGCGCAGTGCATTCTTCACGGTTACTGGAAGACGGTGCGACTCCACAACAAGTAGATGCAGAACCGCAAGGAGCGTACGTTCAATCCTTGCAGTTCTTTGCGGGCGTCTTCTCCATAGTTTTCCAGTTACGGTGACCCTAGACCAGTTATAGCTCCAGCTGTCGGCCTTATCGAACAGCTCATGGGACTAGGAATCAGTGATGACCCATCGCTGTCTGCCCTCACAGCTCGCCAAGCCCCCTCGGCAGATGATGGTCAGCCCCCACGAGCCCACCTTGCACAGCCTCGCGCCTGGGGCGATGCTCCTGGTGACCCTGTTCCTCGAGCTCGAGCCGTTCACCGCGTCTACGCTCAACTTCGACCTGACGCTGGACGAAGGTGCCGCCACCATGGACGATTTCGAGCTGTGCCACGAGGGGGTCTCGCACCTGGGCATGAACTACCCGTGCGTCAAGCCCAGCCAGTGGAGCAAGCTGCCGGTCAACGCAGCGTGAGTTGTTGCGCCTGAAGAATTGTCGCGAAGAGCTCAGAGTCGAGTGTTTCTTCTGGCAAACGTCGTCGCTTCCCCATCTGCGATATATAGTGCAATGTCGGCCGTACAGAAGCACCGTTAACGACACATCTTAGCCCAACTAACCTGCTAGCCCTCTTCGACAACGCTAAGCTTTCGCACAACTGAAATTGCCCCTGTAGAGGCACTCGCCTTGCAGACTCATTAGTTGTGGTACTCTGCTACTGGGAAATGTAGCTTTGTTACAACCGTTAACTAGAGCCTGGCGCAGACTACGACAGTGTGCCTTGCATACATGACAGGCACTTGATCGAGGAGCAACATGTGCCTGTAACACAGTGGATTGCTTTTCTGACCATTGGAAATAACACTAAGGCTAAGGGTGTCAATGTGCTCAGCAGTTATATTTGTTAATTATCAACACTTATTTTAGCCATAAGTAATCTAGTTAAACTGGCCGCATTCTCTAGCAAAGATATGGCATCCCAAATCTTCTTTATAACCTGCAATTTTTTTTCTCACTTTGTCCAACAGAAAAAGAATATTTGGGCACTACGACTTGCACCTTATCTGCAACTCGTACATCGAACGGAAGACTGAGGAAGAGAACATGGTAAGAACACTCCTTGCTGTTCGTCAGAAAATGCCGATTCACAGTAACACAAATGCGGTGTATCGCAGTGTGGTAAATTACGGCAATTATATAATATTCGTACAATTTATTTGCCCAGAACTTTCATGATTACGCAGAAAGGGTTTCACTTGTTGGCACTAAAAATAATGACCAGAATTGTAACTCATAGTCTACCCTCCTACACATTTTTCTATTTTCTATTTTCTACGCATATGCGTCAATGCCCTAGTGCAACGGTGCCAGACCGCATGACCACTTCACAATTCTGCCCACAGTTGAAGTTCACGGTGCCGCTACTGCTTAAACGGAACTCGAGCCTGCTACCAGGAATGGAGGTCAGCATGACTGCCACCGCTGTCTCTGGACAATCGAGTCGCAAGACCGCGACTACCCGACTGCGCATCGTAGATGTGCCGGACCAGACATTGGGAACGGTACGTGCTTGGGAACGGTCCACTACAGGTGCCTAAATGAGCAGACTCAGCGGCTTCGATAGCTATACGCCATACATAACAGATAGTTAGTACCCACCGCGTACGCTGCATGGATAACGCGGTGTTGTGTTGTGTGCGTACTTACACGGTCAGGCGACGTTACAGGGCGATCCCCAGGTCAAGTCTTCTAACCCGGGTCCTACAGACATCCGAGTTCGACAGCGGCTCTGGATCCCCTTCAACATCACCCTGGCAAGGGGAACCATGGCCGAGCTGCACGTATGAGGCTGCATTATTGTGTAGCGAACAGTGAGTGCCGCGCGGATCAGAAGCGCGAATAAAATCGAGCGCATGCGCAGGTCGAGGCCCGAGGCGCCGTGCACGAAAAGAGTGGCATCGTGAATCTACACGGGCTGCGCGTGGAGGCCGTGGGCCGCAACATTCCTTGCTGGCGAAGCCGACCTCTGAACTTCACGCTCACGTCGTCTTTTGCCAGCGTGCAGACCGACAAGGCGTCCGCGTCGCTGGGATTCTATGCCAACCCAGGTCGGTTGCCACCGCTGCGCTCATTTCGATCGCTCTGATCTTTTCCTCCATTACGGAACTTGCGGCAGAGGCGTTCCTTAAAGGAAAGAGTAACACCGTGCTAGTTCCTACAAGGTTATATCGTTGCGTTATACGTGATTATCCAACTGCTTATCTTTCCATACGACCTGGACTTGGTCGTGTGGTTTCATAAAAGTCTCGTCTGCTGAAATAATTGCCCATAGGTAACTTCATCCAGCGCTGTGATTGGCTTCGAGAGAAGCTCGGTGCGTGAACGGAGTGAAGCAGCTGTTCACTTTAAATGAGATCAGGCGGCATCGCCACCTTTCATTGACGCGTGCTTACACTCCGGTTACTCCGGTTTCGCACATGTAGGGTACGAAACCGATACAAAGTGCCAAGCGCCGAGGATGAGATGGCGTGGGTTTTCAGTACCGCCGGCAAAGATCATGCTAGACTTCTATTTCTTCCAGATAAGCTATACAGTCAGTCTTAGTCCTGATGCGGGCACGGTCAACAAAGACGGAATACATTTTACGCTCGTAACGTTGATAATTAGTGACACCACTTTAGTTCGTTACATCACAGCTTTGGGGGTTAGAGTAGAGCAGGCTATGAACCATGATGATATAGAATGTAGGAGCTGTCCTTTTTGCATCACGTCGTGAGCGACTTCTAGTATACGGAAAACTTGTTCCCGCTATGTGAGACTCGCATCATTCACGCTCCTTTCTCACCGCGACGTGCCCGTCCTCCGTTTGGCGTCCCAGGCTACAGCCACGTGCGGGACAAACTGCAACAGGGCGACGACGACCTGGTGGTGGAGGTGCTGGCCGAGATGACCGACCACCCGGTGGCCGACGACGGCAGCCGTCACCCGGTGACGCTGCAGGTCAGCGCGCTCCACTGGCGCGCCACGGCCACCCACATGCTGCGCATCGTGCGCACAGGAAAGGAGAGCGCGCTGGTCGACGCCCGGGTGCTGGTCGACGACAGCCGCGTCTACGAGAGGGAGTGAGCGCGGCTTCCCCCGTGTCGCTTGCGGCGAACAGCCGACGGCTTTGGCGAAAACTCGAGTGACCCGCGTCGAAATTTCTGGCCTATGACCGAACAGAAGTACTTCTAGCCGAGTATCCTAAAGTTGTGCCGGGTGGCAACCCGAGCGAATTTATATATAGACTCACTGCACGCTTCTACGATGAGGACTTTGGCGTCCTTTCGTGTTATAATGTTCAAAAAATTAAAGCGCAGGGTTTGAAGTCCCGAATCTTCGCAGTAGACTATGAGCGACGGGCTTGGGATTAATTTTAACCACCTGTGGTTCTTTGATGTCCACCCAAAGCGTGGTATGCACAGCGGTTCTGTGTTTCGTCCTCATTGAAATGGTCGTGACGCGGCTGGAAATCGAACCCGCGACCTCGTTCTCGGCAGCGAAACGCCGTAGCCACCGCGGCGGATGCCGTGGGCATGTGTAAACGAACGGGCTCAACCTACTGTCACCGCTTATTACGACGCTCTGAAATAGCGCTAATGATAACTGCGGGTTCACTCGACTTCTGCGTCAGTTATACTTCCCGTATCGCCGGACCAACGCCAAACGAAGTCTGCAACCTCTTCCCCGGCGCAGGGACCGGGTCTCTATTGCGGCCTACATTCGTCACTCGGACGACTCGACCTCTGAGCCGAGCAAGCTCGTATTCCGCCTGTTCCTGCCGTTCTTCATCACCTTCGAGTCGCTGGTCGAGGTGGTGTCGGTCAGCCACTACCAACCCGTCGTCAGGAACACTAGCACCGGCGTCGACATCGAGGTGGGTGCCGTTTATTTAGGGCTCGTGTTATCTTTTAGTTGAGTGCGTTCCTTCTGTCAAAAAAGATAAAATGAAGGCATAAAATAATGAGCTCAAGATAGTAAACTGTACTAGAAAGCGGGCTGGTTGCTGCTCTAATTATGTGTATCCTGAAATTCGCGGTAAATAAAAATAGGATAAATTTTGAAGAACACAGAAGCCGCTGGTAGGCCCGGATCGACCGATAGCGTGCTATATTAAGACGAAGGCCTTAGGTGGCTCGTTTCCAATGGCTCGTATCCGAAAAAAGCCCAATGATACAAAAAAGCAGTGATGCAAACAATATTATCATCAGGAATGGCTCATACCCGCGTAAGCAAGCAAATATGCAATGGCTGAATATGAGTGAAGAAACGAAAGAAAAAAACGAAGGCAAAAACAAAGGAATAAAGATAGAGAGAATGAAAGAAAGAACGAAAGAACCTTCAGGTAGTCCATTAGGGGCTCGCATGTGTCGCTGAGGAGGTCGATCTACAGCGCCATACGTTTATTTCACACTGCGGCTCGTTATGTCTTGCAAGAAGTCTGACCCCCTTATTCGAATGACTTAATGTACTACCACGTGTTCAGCAGGCTTTCGCCTTCACATGTTACAGGAGTTTAACATGCTGTCGAACTTTTTTTCTTCCACCATCATTCCGTCTTCTTGTATATTGAAAATAAGCAAAACACGAAATTAAATCTTCCGGGCAAATAAGAAAGCAAACGCAAAGATTTTCCCTGGCGCATGTGACTGTTCAACGCTTCAACTGAAGGTTGAGTGCCTCGCTCCCTGGGAATATTCCTCAAAGTGTTCGCACAGCTCGCTAACTCGACTCTTTGGTTCTTTTGGTATGCAATGTAGTCCCTGTCTTTCGATAGCCTGTTAGTTGCGATCAGACGCTGTCAAAATCGTATAACGTCACGACGAGCTAGCGCTTCAACTTCAATGTGAGTGAGTGAGTGAGTGAGTGAGTGAGTGAGTGAGTGAGTGAGTGAGTGAGTGAGTGAGTGAGTGAGTGAGTGAGTGAGTGAGTGAGTGAGTGAGTGAGTGAGTGAGTGAGTGAGTGAGTGAGTGAGTGAGTGAGTGAGTGAGTGAGTGAGTGAGTGAGTGAGTGAAACATAAGGAAGTGCAGGGTAGATGGACACTAAAGGCGCGAATGCTAAGTGAACGTTGACTGTATAAATAGCATTCCAGAAACCCGGCAGCGCTTGTGTTGTGCGAAGAAAATCCTTAGTTTAAGAGAAAATTGCGTCTGTAGGGTCCGCATACCTCTAGAGAGCGTAATTCAAGTCGCCTGCCCCCGAGCGGCCTGTCGTGACTAAAGTCCCTTCATACTGCTGCCGCTGTTTAGAAAAAAAAATGTAAGCTGATGGAGCGGTTTTAGTCGTGACGTTGCATACGCCATCATCGCCCTTTACTGCAATCGGTGAGTAAAATGACGCCCGACAGCCGGCGCTACGGTTTCTTGCTCAAAGCGCAAAAGCATGGCCAGAAACTGAGCCAAGATAGAGCCGACAGCGCGAACGAAAAAATGCAGCGGAAACGCACTTCGCAACTCGTGTAATTGTGACTTCTGTACGTTACATGTTCATAATTACCGATATACACCGCAGTATAACTTTCCACGGCTCGTTTCGAAGGCAACACCGCATTCACTAGAGGCGCGTTTGCACCGCTTGGAAGCATCGAACTCGTGGCTGAGTGGTAGCGTCTCCGTCTCACACTCCGGAGACCTGGGTTCGATTCCCACCGGGCCAATCTTGGAAGTTGCTTTTTATTTATGAAGCGCCTGCCGTGATTTATCGCTCACGGTCAACGCCGCCGACGCCGACACCCGACGCCGACGACACCGGCTTTTCTGCGACACGAGCTCCTTAACGCTATCGCGTTAAAAGAGAAAGCGCGCGCTGAATCATAAACGAGATCTTCCACACTCGTCGTGATGGGCCTCTTTCTTTGCTACTTGCAGTTTGCGTGAGTTTCGCGAGCCAGCAAAACCAGCGCAGCACTGCGCGTTAACGAAACTACCTAAATGCTAAAGCGCTGGCGGCGCAGGGTCAAGAAAGGACGAAACCTAAATTTCGGCCGCCCGCATCGTTGGGTTACGTCAAAAAGTTTTTTTTTCTAAGAATCGAATAAAATAGACAAGTAACATTTTTTTCGATCTAATATATACAGGGCAATTATCTTTTTAATACGGGTGGTTGACAACCAGGGACACATTGTGTACTGCATTTACCTCAATTTCTCGATTACTAAAGTTTGTTCTCGATAATATAGGGCGCCTTAGGCATTCTCTAGGCATCCACTTCAGCTTGACTTAATCTTTGCCTTTAGTGTCCCTTTAACAATCCAGCTTATAAGGAAGCTTTAGCTCGGGGTGTCCTATCTGAATACATGGCAAAAGAAGAAATTTACTTCTCGGCAACCACTGCACCATATTCATTGATATTTATTTCATTTAGCAGAAAACGTTAATATCTAGTGACTGTATGAAGCGGGTTTCTTATTTAGGCCGTCGATATTTTATTAAATGTTGTTAAAATTCCAAGATTGAGAAAAACGCGACTGTCAAGTTTACAACTCTATAACTCAGCAAAGAAATTTGATATCACAATTATGAGAATTGCATCTGATAGAACATATAGAGCGAACAAAGTTTATGTATAATACATTGCTCTCAAGCACACCACTACCACGTGAGTAGGACTCTGAAGAACTCTCGTAAGCATTGTAACAAATTCACGTAAGATATAAATTGATATATCAAATTTGTCTGCTTTGAACATTCTAACAGATGCAGTTTACCGAGCTGCGATATCCGCTTACGGTACAGAGTTGCAGAGCTGTGAACGCAGTGCTTACATTTCAAGCTTGCCAATCTTTGGCAAGTTTTCACAATTCCAAGCCCCAAATCGAAATTCCGCTTTAACAGACACTAGAATTTGTTTTTCTCTCTAACGCAACATATTTCATTAAATTTGATCAGGGGTTACCTCAGAAAAGCGTTTCCGTGTATTACATGTATATTAATAGACACCCTCGGAGTTGGGCCCGAGCTAAAGCTTCCCCTTAACATCCTTACATAGTGACCACGCGCTAAGTGGCTTCCGCGCGCAGCAGTAAAGTTTAACGAAAAAGCCGACTTGCAGACATCGGCTTTGTTGCGATGCGGCGTCAACCGCGATGCCCTGAGGCACATAAACGCGCAGCTGCCCACGCTGCTGTTCGCCGACCAAGTGGAGCTGAACATGACGCTGGCCGTGGACCCGGAGAACAAGCGCGGCTACGGCAAGGGCGAGACTCTGGCCACCATTCCGTACCGCGTGCTGTGCGACCAGACCTCCAGGGGATCGCAGAAGCAGGCGCAGGGGCTGCCCTGTGCCAACACCAGCCACTTGGTTTTCACCGTCAACAGCAACGGTCTGTGCATGCCGACTCTGTGCATTGGGTTTCACGCAACTGAAACCAAATATCAAAGGGTGGACAAAAAGCGCTTGTACGCGTTTCCAAAGTTCCTTGCATATCTGGTAATCAAAGGCCAACTGCAACAAAATTTCTGGCCGCGTAAAATGCCTAGTTTGGGATTGTGTAGATATAGCCTGCGTGCAGAAATTTACGTTAGAAATAAGAGAGAATGAGTCAGAAAAATCCCGTAAAAAATTGGACATTTTGAATACCAAAACTGAAAATAAAAAAACGCCGCCATTACCGTTCGCCTGAAGTGATTCAGAATGCCTGGTGGTTCGGCACGACCTCTGCGGTTAGGAACCGCCCACTGCTGCCCGCGGTGCGCTGAAAAATCTCAGAGGCAACATTCTGATACTTGCGTCACGTCCGCTAACCAGCAGCTGCACGCGTCGTGTGCTGAGGCAGCTATTCGACAATTACCAGTCCTACAATGTTGCCAAAATTATTCTGTGGAATAATTTTGAATTAAAATCCTTTGAATATGACGCAGCCCTTCCCTCCTCCCTCCACTCGGCGAGATCGTGCTGCCGGTCTCGGACAGGCAGCGCACGGGTGTAGGACGCGAGCGATCGTGGGTGAGCTTTTAACGACTGACGCTGTGAGGGTGATAGATCGTGTTCTGGTGATACCAACGGTATATTGCTGGCAGCGGTGGTCTGGTCAGGAGGAGAGCACGGAGGCTTCATTGTCAAAACATCGCTGACCTCGTAGTTTGATTAATAACTGTGAGAAGAACGAGAAACGGGTATGCCCCACCCCATGCTGTATGCACCGCGTGGCAAGCGCTTGATGTGACCTCGACTCACGACACACGCCCACGATGTCAGGACTGGAGACGCGGAACGTGATCGGGTGCTCACACAGCTAGTAATCTAACCTAAAGCAAAACAAAAGCCTTAGGTCGCACAGTAGCAGTAAAGTAAAATGTCATAGCAGACCCATGTAAAATGTAAAAAGCAGACCCTTCGACACCCGTATATAACAGAGCTACTTGTTTTCAACAAACAACGGTCTGGCTTACTGACTCTATTTATTGATTTTGTACACTTTGCACCGTGTAACTCACGTAACTAGAAGGAAGCTTCAAAAAGAAAAAAAAAGAAGTCGCAGCTTCGACAGAAAGGCGAAACATTGATTGCGATAGCAAATTATTAGGTAACTATACGAAGTAAACTTAGTAGTTTTAGCGGCCGTGTAACCTGCAGTAAACATTCGCTTACTTCATTGAATTAACAAGCATTGTGTCACGCTCACACAGGCAAACATGAATAGATCCCATTCGATGACACTTGCTGTCAGGATGCTGGCGTTATGAAGAGCTCTAATGGAGAGCGAACGCGTCAACGCGTCTCCGAAGTTTGAGATTACGTGACCCTACGACACCAGGCGCGCGAGAACAAAGCGCGTACGGAGGCACGAGCCATCTCAGCTCGCCTAATCTTTGTACTCCGCCGCAGATTACCTCCGAGATAGGGCACTCGCGGCCGCGCTTAGCCGCGCCACGTGCAGCAACAGCCGGGCTAGAATTGGAGCCGCCCGCTCACCTGCCTCCCCCTCTCCCCTTTCGCGCACAACACTTGGCGAGTGGGAAGACGACGCGCATCAAGCCACCATCCTTCTAGGCTCACCCTCTCACGCTTTCCCTCGCAGCTGCAACATATGGAACCGCGGCGCATGATACGATCTTATCGCACTAACGCTTTGTATACTGAACATCACGGCGACGGCGACGGCGGAACTTCACCTGTAGTCTTCCTATAAGTGATGTGGCAATAAAGTGCGCTCGTCCTTGCTTCGATGCGCTTGTCCTGTGGTGCATGTTTCATTTATATTTAATATTGTGGTCATTCTGTTATACAATGGTTGTTCTTCCTTCCGTGAAGAAAGTGGCAGTCGTGCAACCTCCGTGATGATTCGTGTGTATGCCGTCCAGAGCACCACGCCTGAACACCTGAAAAGTGCGTGCAATGTTTCTTCTTTACTTTCTTGTGGCTGTTAACTGCTTTCACAGAGTGCGTCTTCGAGCTGGGACTGCAGAGTGGACTAATCGAAAACTGCCAGATAACGGCCTCGTCGGCAGCTGACACCTTGCACGCGCCGTGGGAAGTGCGCAAGGGCGGATCCAGTGGTACGTATCATCCTAGCGGTTGTTTCTACAGACCACAGGCAGAGCCCGTGTAACGCTGGCTCAAGTCGTATTTGTCCACACCGCCTGTTGTTTCTCCGCGCCGTGCAGCTTTGTCATCGTTTTCCGAACTGCACAAATATTTGCGGTTCAGTAAGCTGGTTGTGCAGGAAGGTATCTTCCTGCCGCGCAACTGAATCACAACACAATGTTTAAGATAAAGCACGCTTTAACGGCAAAACAATGCAAGCGTTGGGTTTCGCTCTAACAATTACAGGCGGCGCTACTGGTACTCTAGCGCAAATACCACCCTGTTTGTTTGTTTGTTTGTTTGTTTGTTTGTTTGTTTGTTTGTTTGTTTGTTTGTTATGGCATCGTTGCAGACCACACGTAACAATAAACTGCATCTACCGCGAAATTTCATCCCTGTGTGGAATTCGAGTTCGAGCGAATGAGCGTGGTTTAACTGGAACAATGATGTATAACTGGCACTTTCATTTACTCAGCATCCGGTACACGTGCCGGTAGAGATGACTGTTTTTCAATTAAGAGCTCTCTCTCTCTCTCTCTCTCTCTCTCTCTCTCTCTCTCTCTCTCTCTCTCTCTCTCTCTCTCTCTCCCTCCCTCTCTCTCTCGCTTTGACCCTCTACACCCGTGTCCTTTCGTCGCCCCACGTGAATGTGCAGTGTGGTCCCCAGCCGTGAAGGCGAGCCTGCAGCACGACTACCTGCAGGTGAACTTTATGCGTGTCACCAGGGTGTCCCAGGTGGAGGTGGTGTACGTGCCGGGCTCGCGCCGGGTATCGAAGTACCGGCTGCTCTACAGCGACAACGGCCAGGACTGGCACAAACACGGAGACGTAAGAATTGACGCCGCGTGCGGCAGCAAAGAACGCCTTGGTCAAGCGCTGACCCCATGGAACGCGCCTCGGCGTATGCACATGGTATGCATGTGACGCCGCGAAGTGCCGACGCGTTCGTGCTACACTGCGCGATGACCGCGCGGTGAGGTCGGGCAAAATCTGTGACACCGAGGTAATGCGCATGCTAGTGCGTAGCCCATGGGCTTCTTGCTCAGCGCGTGAGATGTGTGCGCCGAATATACGTCGGTAGCGCCTTCATTGAGGTATACACATTTGTATGCTTGCGAACAAGTAGAGCGATTCTTGTTGTTGGAAAGGATGCGGTTTAGAACACTAGAGAGGTATGATGCTTATAATTGTTTCCATGATGTACGGGTGCTTTTAGAACTTTATTCGTGTTTTAGTACTATATAGTAACGAGGTGCGCTTTTTGGCCTTCACAATGAAACAAGTAGCCGTATAGCTGAAGCAGGTATTCATGTCGAAGCGCTGTTTCGGGCTCACAGGTTCGATCCCTGGACCACAAGAACGGCGTGGCCATCGACCGGCTCGAGAAGACAATCCAGGCGCGCCAAATCCGCTTCGTCATTGAGGAGGCGTCCGACCCGCAGATGGAGGACGAGCTCCTAGTCGGCATGCAGCTGGAGCTGTATGGATGCTATATCGAGGAGTTGAACCAGGAGCACGGAGGTACTATCCTATATAGATGTGTTCACAGAACTAGCTCATGCTACGCTTAGCTAACGTGTCACTGCATTGCACGGTGGCCACTTCGTAATCTAACTTACAAATGTCACTGTGCTTGCATTTCGTCTGGGAAGGAATAGAAAAGTGCCTTTCTATACCGATACTTCCGTACGAGCACAAAGGAGCCGTATGTTGTTAGCGTGGATGCAATTGTGCGACAAAGCATTAATTAATTAAATACTTGATTAATTAATTCATTCATGCTCCCACTTTCCGAGATACTGGTGAAAAGGCACACGCTGTGAGCGAAGTGCCTTTTTCGTTGCACGCCTTTCTGGAAAGCTTATGAAATGTTTGCGCGAAAGCCACAAAGACGACGAATGTAGCAGGACCTGTGAGTAATATCCTGGTCACACGGGAGGGCCCCCTTTCTCAGCTTGCGCAAAGGACGCAACCGCAATCGAGAGAGTTGATCCCGGTCAGTGTTGACAGCGATCGAAAAAGCCGGTGTTACAACATGGTGCACCATCGTCGTCATTATCATCAGCAGCATCAGCGGCCTATTTCATGTCCACTGCAGGACGATGTCAACTCCCAGCTATACACTTTCCCCTGTACTGCGTTAGCGCTCTCCATCATAGGCCTGCGAAGCTTTCTAGTCTTATCAGACCACGTGATCGTCGGTCACTCATTGTGTCACTCATTGTGTCACTCCAATACACGGCCGGTTACCTGTTCCACGCATTACATAACCTGCCCCGAGTCCCCCTCTTCAACCGGAATATCAGCTACGCCTGCACGCTTTCCATATGTCACACTGCCATCGTCCTGTCTCTTAACGTTACACCTACAATTTACTGTTATATCGATCGTTCTGCGGGTCCTTAGCTTATCGTCTCTTTAGTCTTCATCGGTGCAGCAGACAATTCTGACGTGCCAAAACATGTTGTGAGCCGCTGGTGAGTGCATATTAGAACACGCGGTCCATGTAATGCAGTGAAGTTAATGTGGCATTTCCACATTTATTACTGCAAGTTCGCCACGTTACGGATGGTCAATGTATTTCTTGACAGTATACTATAGAAGCCACTAAAAAAATATTGTCTTTTCTTTCAGTTGCTTGTGAAGAGGACAATACCTGGTACTCTCATGTTAAAAGTGCGTATACATCTACGTCTAATCATGTGCACGTGTCCCTGGATTCCCGCTTCTGTCTTTTTTTTTTATTTCCGTAGGCAGTATTAAACAATAGGCCGATGCTGGCCCTCCAGAAAATTGCAACATCATCACACACAAAAACAACAACAGAGCGCGTATCTCTCTGAAATTTCTTTTTATTTTGCAGTGAGGCTCTTCTATTCTCATTATTTTATGATATGCAGCAGAATTATGTTATTTTTAGTATTACACGAAGACATTTACTTGGATAACCGCCTCACATGACTTTAGGTTTTGTACTTATGTGCTACTATTTTTGATGTTCAGTGTTCGTTCATTTCATTCCAAACGTAACAAAAGAGCTCTTTTCTTTTCGCGAGCTGTCAGTAAACTCACAGCAGCAATCCATCTCTTTCTTTCAGCCAAGAAAACGCGCCATTTTGCAGTGGACACGACCAACAACATCGTCTACTTCTGTGACTTCCACGGAAAGACAGAGTGCGTTCACGCCACAATTTACAACTGCTGCTTGCAATGGCGGTGCCCAGAGATGTAGTGAGAACCACCCTGAGCGCCATGCATTTTTGTTTCAGTCACTTGGCCTGCTTCTCTTCCAACGACGGAGGAAAAACTTGGATAAGTACGCCTCCCTTCACTTATCCATATGCATTTTATGACTCACTAAGTCGCATTTCTTTTCTTTATCGTAATCAATGTGTCTTTAATAGAGGGCGCGCAAGAAACTTGGAAATCTAGTCATAACAAGTCTTCTACAGAAGTAACGTTCAAGATAAGTTAGTGGTTGATGCAAATAGTGATAAACAAAGGCGGAGAAAAGATAAAGTAAAAAGAACAGCTTTATTATCGCTGAATCTGCCAATGAGCAAATAATTTATTGTCATTGATTTGTCGACGACGTGTAAGAGTCTATATTGGGAAAGTTGAAGTCTAATGCCTTTATAAAATATACTCTTCAGTAAGACGGACGATTGGGCTAGACCTTAATACGTCCTTGGGAGGAACGACGCTGAGGTAACGAGACGACAGTCTTCTTTTTTATTGCGTATTGGACAGTTTCTTTCAGAGAGCCGTCAAAGTGCAACGATGGTATTGGGAAAACAGTGAAATTTAGTTGCGTCATTCTGCTTCGTTCGCACTATAGTTGTGCGGTTGAGGAGTCCGCCATAAGTGAGATATCTACCAGTTAGTGCCGTTTTCTTTTTCGTGAGAATCTATTTCTCTGTGTCTCGGCTCTGTATGAGCATGCTTATTGTTACGTAAGTTGCTTTGTCAAACAACGTTTCAACCGTGGCAGACGTGCTCAGAAACCAATAGTGAAATGTTCCATTAGATTCAGCGCGCGGCGTTGTATCCTCCAGTATATCCGTTTCAGGGTATCGATTCGTCTCGCGTGTATTTTGTTAAGTCCTCTATAGTCGCTTTCCAGCCCACGCTCGAGCTTACGTAGTGACATGAACGCGTTTCGCGCTTGGTCATGAATGGCAGTCCTGGAGCCGTTCGTGAATCACCTGTTGGGCTTCGACCCGGAGTCCAGCCGCATGCTGGCCTCCGACTCGTCGGGCGAGTCCTTCCTGGCCAGCTCGGACGGCACCCACTGGGCGCTGGTGCCAGGCCGCGCGGCCAACGCCTCGCTCAGCCGCGCCAACTTCGTGCCCAGCCTGATCGTGCCTGCAACGACGCGCTCCGACATCCTCTCCAAGGACCTCATCATCGGCGATTGGAAAGGTGTTTATTTATTTATTTATTTATTTATTTATTTATTTATTTATTTATTTATTTATTTATTTATTTATTTATTTATTTATTTATTTATTTATTTATTTATAATGCGACGAAAACCTGCGACTCCAGCATATACTGCGATTGCGCTCTGGCACTTTCTAAAAACAGCGCAGGTGACAGGCGTTGTTGTAGAATCCTTCAAACCGACAGGCCAAACTTCGCACTCTCGTGCTGCAGCAGTTATCTAAGGATCGCCTATGAAATAGGCCTACTAATAACGTTGCAGCTTTCTTTTTTTTTTTCTAGTTGCAGTCACTATCGCTCACCCCGACATCTATTGTTGTAGGCTTCGCTGCACAGCTACTAGTGTTGCGGTAAAAGCTTTGCCGCAACGCAAGTAGTTGTGTAACGAAGCCTAGACTTAGGGTGAGTTATAACGCCACGTTCCTGCTTCCCCTCCACATTTTGTATTCACCACCAACCCATTTGTAAGTCAGGGCTGCTTTTCAAAGCTTTTGACTGAACTTCGCCGAGTCTAAGCAATCGGACTACTATTGCAGAACACTTTTTTGCTTTTCTTCGACGAAAAGAAAGAGAGAGAAGCTGAAGAAAAGAATGAACTACCCCTAATTGGCTTAGCGAATGAAGGTCTAACTTTTGTGAGCATCCTAACTGCAGAGTCACAAGTTTTGTCGCTTTTCCGCGTGCGTGTTCTTTCTTTCCTTTTTCATTTTTTTTTAGGACGAGGACTCGTTGACGACTTGAAATTGATTTGGTGTTCGTGGGATGTGGTTATCTGGCTGCCACTTTCTGGCCACTTTCGTCTCGTCAAATTAGCCGACTTGAGGCATTCTAGTGCGCGTAGGACAATGAAAAAGGCACGGACTGAATCTTGGAATGAAACGGATGTAACAAGTTAGCGCAGAGCTATGTACGTATGCAACAGCAATAAGGCGTAATTAGCTCAAAAAGGCCGAAATTAAGCTAATGTGCGCACGTTCACACTGCGCGTGCGGCTAAAAGCGGAACCGAAAGTGTGGCTTTACTCAACTTAAAATGTGGGCCGATCTCGGAGATGGTGCAGTCTTGCATCTCCCGCATCATGCAAAACTAGTTGATGCAAATTAAGCTCAGAGTTCAAGTATCTTGGCGGATCCCGAAGGTGGTGCAGTCTAAGCAACGAACCACGTGGTACACTAATGGGCCCAAGAAGATCTTGTCTTTCTTCGGTGTCAAGCACTGTTGACTCGTCTTGTATCTATAAACGACGCATAAGAGATGGTTCTTCCTTCTGTTTTTTGCTATTGAAATGTAAGACAAGATCTCAAAGTTTAGCGCTCATCCACTTATGAAAGTATTTAATAACGGGAAAGCCAGACATCCACCCAATCGTAGCAATTTCCTTTGTAGCAATTGCTACAAAGGAAACACTTACGGGTTCGTCGAAAGAAAAGCCTCGCAGTTGAAGAAAAATTGGTTTTGATCCGAGACTCGAACCCGGGACCAACGCCTTTACTAAATATACTTAAAATACTTATACTTGCTAAATACTTTACAATACGTTAGTATTGTAAGTATATTTTAATATGGTGGTGATGGTGATGTTGCTGCAGTCGGGGATAAGAACAGATAAAATCTGTTCTTAACAATCAATTAAGCAAACCACGCTTTTGGCATTGCAGTAGGCTATGACGCCCTGGGGAGTTTAGTTGGTGTAGGAATTCCAACGTGAGGCCGCCGCCAGCCTTTCGCTTTTGTGTCGTGTTCTGGCACATTCCCAACCGCTCCCTTCCCTAAAAGCCTGCAGGATTGACGTATTTCGTATTTACAATAAACTGTCAGTGCAGTGCAAGTTAGTATCTTCGTTGGTGCCCGCTCAACAGCACTCGTTATTCTTGTATATCTCTTGTTGCAGAATAGGCTTTAGCGCGGACTTGTTTCCTCCATTTCTTTTTTCTCTTTTCTCAGCCACCTACGATGGGCTTGTGTACAAAGACGCCGAGGCTCCTGCCGCCATCTGGAAAGGCTGCTGCATCGGAGCGCTGTAGCCCCGACACCGGTTAACCACGGTGTCTACGCGTTGAGAACGTTCTTTTTTTTTTCTCGTACGCTCTTGCTTTGGCGGGCCGAAAAGCAATAAGAAACGAACGAACACTGTGAATTATAATATAAATTGCGTGGTTATATGGGAGATGTCTCTCGAAGTACGTCGAGGAGCCGTAGATAGCGTCGTTGTCGCGCACCGTTCGCGGTACGTCGCTGAGATACCGTTGTTGTCTGCAGCACCCATGTATCAGAATTTCACATTTTATAGCAAAGTATTGTTGTCTGAACCAAGTGTTCGTATATAAGGCCGAGATTACGAATTACCGTGTATCTCGTAGGCGACTTGTAAAATAATAATCGTTCGACAGCCGCCGGCCTAACTTACTGAACAATCAAACGCGGCACTTCCAACAACATCCACGATAAAATTAATGATGCTATGCTTACCAGCAATTTGGTTATATTACGACTACAGGATACAGGGCGTTGCCGGAATAGGTGACCACAGATTGTGCTCGCCGCGATGAGCCTTCATCAGGAAACTCAAAGCCGTCGCATCTGAGTTCAGTTAATAACACGTGACCCTAAACGATCGCTTCGCGATGTCACCATATTTGTAATACTCTCTGCAAAAAGCAAAGGCGTCATTAAAAACGAGTGAACACGAACAACGCAGCCTCTGTGAGAATCATTAATTACTTCAGTTGTATTCAGCAGCTGAAACATCGTCGCAGTCAGCTTCAATTATCGCATGCAGTAAATGCTCGAGAGCTGAAACCTGCGCAGAGTTATTGCGCTCCAACACCTCGGAGGACTCCAGTCTAAAAAAAATTACCGACGATTACGTTACTTCCTAATGCGAAATTTGAGCGCAGCAAATAAGCTGTTTCACCTTTTCGATAGATTGAGGCAAAGAAATCGAGCAACACATGTATGCGCTATCACAGAATTTTTTTTTTCCACACGTATTCCTTTAACAAAGACTCCACTAACAGTTCTTGACAGTCATGAAGGAAGCTTTGTGGTCGGAGAAATAGACTGATATATGTTCGACTTGGTACACCAATGCTTGATTCTCAAAGACGAGATCTATACAAGTGCCTCGCGAGCTCTGTATGTCTCCCGGCTCTGCTCTGGCAGCTCGTTTAGCAGCAGCAGCAGCAGCAGCAGCAGACGGAGGACTTCCATCGGTCGTCTCGCTCATGGCTCAGAAAGAACTGGCAGATAATTTCGCAGTGGCGAATGGCAGCGGCAATTTCGGCTCGGGCGGTGCACATATACAGATCCGCCGCCACCGATCTGGCTCTCTGATTGCCACCGCACAGGGCGAACGGCAGCGGCAATTTCGGCTCGGGCGGTGCACATATACAGATCCGCCGCCACCGATCTGGCTCTCTGATTGCCACCGCACAGGGGTTGCATTGGAGGAGGAGCGAAGAAGGGAATTAAGTTCGAGCCGGCGCTTTGACAACCGGAGACTCGCAGGAAGAGGGGGGAGGGGGGCGGCGTGTACACCCAGCGGCAAACGATGGGGGCAGAAGCACGCGCAGCAAGCGGACAACACGATAAAGGGAGGAGGGAAGAGATAGCAGCGACTGACTGATGCCGCTGACGCCGATAGTGAGTCAACCCCAGCTGCGGAGTTGGTTTCAGAGACAACGCCGCCGATGCCGACACAAACAATATGATACCCTCGCTTCCGCAGCGCTAAGAACCAGGTCTAGCCGTGGGAAGGTGGTCACGTATTCGTCGACGTGCCGGGGCCTACGTGAAATAACCGGCGCGTCGGCAACTGAAGAGCACCCTATCCGCCACACAAGAACAGGGGGGGGGGGGGGACCCTTTCCTCCTCTTTCTGCATGGCGGCGACGGTGTTCTATGCAGTCACGTTATCTTGACTCTCTAGCGGCGTCAGCGGCATCCAGCGGTATCAGTCGGTCGCTGCTAGCGCTGGGGGGATGAAAGGGGGGCGGAGCTGGTTACGAGGCCGACGACAACGCCGACGACGACGCGAAACCCAGGAACGGACGCCAAAGAGCTGCGCTCTAATAAAACGACATCAAGCTACCAACCAATATACGCAATCATCATCCAAACTGTGTTTCTTTTACACGCAAGGGACCACCTGGCAAGAAAGTCAATCACCGTGCGGCTAGACAGCGAAATTTTTTCGAGGCTCACGTAATAAAATTCTACTTTTGGCACGTTGTGCTGGCGATGCTTAGTTCGTATCCATAAGTAACACCCTAGTACTGCTACAACAGCGGCCAGCAGGCCTTTCGCAAATATGTTTCACCGACAACCTTCAGTCGCCAAGCTTGACTAGCTGTCTCTCTCTTACATTCTGAACACCGCCTATGCAAGTGCCCTTATTCATTACTGTACAATACTGTCCAACACTCCACATTACTGTACAGCACTGTACAGGAACTGAACAAAGCACGTGGATGCTTCAGCGCCAGTTCAATGCATACTAGACTACCTTGCTTGCGCAGAAAAGCTGATCGAACGCAATGATCATGTATGAGAAGCCTTCTGCATGCTCCCTGACCCGACAACAATTGCTACACGAGCCTAAAGAATGCAGTAAAAGACAAACCAGGTGCCTGCCGCAACGAGTGCAAACAAATGCTCCTTGTACATAGCAACTTACCTGTTTTCACATTTCCGAAGGTACTGCCTTCCCGCATAGCATGGTCATCGCTATGGCTGCTATTGATGCCACCAACTCTTCATGATAATTTTTTTTGCATAATCTCAATCATAAACGTTGGAAACTAGAACTCACGTGCACAATTTGTATATTTCAGATATGTGTTACTCTCAGTACTTGTACTAAAATAGCAAATTATTACTTTCATTCGTGTTCCTTGAAGTGCTTCTTTAGAGTTTCACATGGGAATTCTAAAACAATTGTCTGAGAAATTATTAGTGCTATAGATCCATTCAAAACACGGGTGATCAGGCTATAACATTATGTATCGCAGTATACGTTGCGATCATTACGTCTTGAAATCAAATGCAAACAAAATTTCGGACCGAACCATTCATATGGTGCATGGCGGATTAGCCAGCGAAGCTGTGCCGAGCAACTATGGCCGAACTCCGCGTCCAGAAACATTCTCTTTGAATTTGGAATTCGCCCCTGTGAAACTCTATAAGGAGGTGGCAACTCACGCCTCTGCCGCTTTGACGCAGACTCGAACGACCTAGCTTGACGCCTACGAACGGCCTCCAGCGCGCTATCTTCATCGGTAGCCTGCTCTCGACACCGACGATTAGACTCCTCGCTGACGCTCTTGGGAGGCTGAGTCACTGGCCTCATTCTCCGCTTTCGCACGAGCACGTTGTCGTTGGTTATAGTCTCGTCTCTGCTGTCGGCGCCTCTCCTCGTACTCGGCTTGTTCTTCGACTGTGGGCACAATGCGCGGTCTTCCCATTTTCCCCATTTTTGTTGGAGTTGCAACTGTTGCAATGGTATACCTCTGCAATGCACAATCCGGATCTTACACACCCCGGCGGCTACTGCGGCGCACAAACCCATGTGTTCTGTTACGAACTTGCACCGCTGCACCACGATTACGACTTTGTGGTCCCGTAGCGCTCGTCACCCGTTTCGTGACAGAGCGTTGGTAGCGAAGACTCCGAGCCTGGCGTCGATGAGAATAACAAAAGGGACTTTATACATTATATACAGGTTATCATACAGGACATGAACGGGTCGGCACTGGGGCCGAGTGCTCACAACAAACGCGACTGTTCTCGCACGACGACGTCCGGCGAAAACGCGTGACACATCTCACCCCAGTCGGGAGCGACACTGTCTCCCGGTGGGTCGGCGGATCCTGTTTTTCAGGTGGCGCGTCGCTGCTTTTATAATCCCCGAGGAACCATTGTCACTCAAACGGCCCAATACAAAGTCAGCACACGACGGTCGTCCGAGGGGTCCAACCAGCGACCGCGCTGGCCACCCGGTTCAAAGTTCGCGCGCGCGGTGACCTACAGGCAAAGGGAGGTGCGGCGCCGGGCTGTCTGGCACACGCTGACACGTCCAAACATGCGGCTCGCCGAGGCTTCTCCCGCAGCAGGACACCGCTGCCTGACGGCTCAGCATCTTGACTTGTGAAGGGAGAATTAGGGCGCTCGCAGGATAGATTCCGCATCTTGCAGATTCGGAATCCGGGCTTGTGGTAATGGCACAACAGCATCCCCGCCCTCAGATAAGGCGCCGGGAAGACGAGCTGCCTCCACGTGGCTCGGATGCCGGGCGCGCACGTTCGTCAGGCTCGTCCAAGTTCACGTCCAGTGTCGGGACGCCAGGTAACTTCACGTGCCCAGGTCCGACTCGCCAGGACAGGAGCTCTGCTCACCGCGTCGTCGCCAAGGCACCTTGACCAGCTCCGCTCGGGTCGTTCCTAAGACCTTGCTTCTCGCCACTGGTCCCGCTTGGTCGTTCTGCAGCTTGCAAAACCGACCGGCAAAAGGCAACACCCAACACGAACAAGTGCCCTCTGTCTCCCGTCAAACACCAGACAAGGCCATAATCCAAATCAACCTAACTAAATCGCTATCCCCTTTTTGCTCCCGCTGCAACAGGAGGCAGGTGTACGATCTAGCACACAAGGCTCAAACAATCAGTTTTCAAATCAACAACACAACAAAATAGAAACAATTATTAATCAGCAATAATAATTACAAATAGAATGGTCCCCTTGAAATCACTTGGACCGAAAACATACCACTGAGGAAGCAAATGAGGTCATTCATTTTTCCCGGCGATATTTTCGCGGAATCCGAAGCTGCTTATATTTGCGACCCTGCTTATCCGTGTAGCGGCGGTACAATAAGCCAGATTCCTTACCAAATGAAACCCCTTTTTTTTTCACTCCCCGTTTGATGCTCTTCCTCAGATCGGCTAGTGAACAATCTTCCTGTTGCTCGCGAATCAGACTTTCTCTTTCAACTGCAGCCTGCTCCTGCCGGCTGGCGGAAACCGGAGCGAGTGTGGAGCCCGCGTCGCCTAATTGCGGCGTCGAGTCTATATCGCGGCTAGCACTGCACGCGTCACTCCCACTCACTTCGAGGACCCGCTCGTCTAGGCCAGCCTCCGAGCTCTGCCTCTCCCGTGACTGCTCGCAACTCAAGTTACCTTGATCGGTCCGTGTGCCGCACCGCCTTTCGCTCACCGACGCAAAGTCAAGTTCTCTCGACAGCGGGCGCGCTTTGGATCGCGTGAGCGCCATGTACGCCACGTCGGCAAAGAATGATTTGCCCTGATCCCTCAGCAGCTGCTCCGAGCTATTTGAGAAGAGGTAGGAAAATTGCTCCGGGAGGGCGGCTGACACAGCGGCTTCGGTGTTAAGTTTCCCAAACTCTCCTTCAATGATAACCGTTGCGATCGGTAAACAGACACTCTCCTTCTCGGCCACTTGCCGTATCCTAACGCACTCTCCCGTAAAATCACTCGAGGAGACGAAAGACGGGTGAACAACGTCCATAGTTGCTGCAGAGTCCCGCAGTGCTCGGCACTTCTTGCCGTTCACCTTAATTTCCTGCACATAGGGCTCCAATAGACGTATGTTTTTGTGAGTTTCCTGTATCGTTGCAAAAGCAATTCTCTCTGGGCAGCTTGCAGCGATGTGCCCTTGCTTTTTGCAATTGTAGCAGGTTAACGGTTTCCGTTTTTCAAAAGAACGCGTCATTTCGTTTCGCTGTTTCGGACCATCGTCATCATTCTGAGATGCATTCTGTCCTTCCCTTACAGTTTCTTTGGTAAGGGATTCGTCGTCCCGAAACTCGCGACGCGTGATTTGCTTCCGTTCGTCGGGCTTCCTGGAAAACCAATCTCTCCTATCAGTTTTTTCTACGCGCACTGCCTTGCTGTGCAAGCTGCGGCGTGTGTAATACTCTTCCGCTAACTCTGCTGCCTTGTTTAGCTTAACATCCTTTAGCCTATCTTGCAGCCAGAGCCGGACATCCTCATCAATGCAACGGTAGAACTGCTCCAACGCGATGCATTCGACAATTTTGTCGCGGTCGTCGTAAACCTCTTCGCCCTTCAGCCATTCCACCAGGTCGGCTTTTAGACGAAACGCGAAGTCAACATTCGACTCCTTACCCTTTTTTGCATACCGGAACCTCTGCCGGAAAGCTTCGGGCGACAATTTGTACTTCCGCAGTAGCGCTTCCTTCACATCACTGTAGCTCTCAAACGCCTCTTTCGATAAGCAAGTTATTACGTCTGATGCCTCCCCAGGAAGCAAGGCTAACAGATTCTGTGCCCAAAGGGATCGCTCAATGCTATTCCGTTCGCACACGTGCTCAAATTTCACGAGGTATTTGGCCATATCCTCTCCGACGACAAAGGGTGGAAGTTGATCGCGTATTCTTGGAACATTAGAAGTGAGACTAGGCGCTGGCGAGCTATTTCGGGTCTCCAACTCTTTCATTTTAAGCTCGTGCTCACGAATCTCTCTCCTTTCCTCCTTTTCCTCTTCGCGACGTTCCTGTTCTCTCCTTTCCTCCCTTTCCCGACGTTCATGTTCTCTCCTTTCCTCCCTTTCCCGACGTTCATTGATACCCGCCAAGGCCTCTGCGGCTTCCTCAGCCGTTACGTCCCCAGTCCTCATGACCTCAAGGATCGCATTCTTTCTTTTGGTTGAGCCCAACTCAATGCCCAACTCCTCACAAATTTCGAGAAGTTCCTTCACCTTGTACTTCTCCATCGTTCACACTGTCCTCCTGCTGTTTACCCTTTTTGAATATACCTGCCGTACGCTACTATAATGCTACTAGTAAGACATATGCAAGTATTTCACACACTGCCCTGTTTACCCCCTCAGCATCCCCTGGTTTTCAAAACACTCTTACTAGGCTTGAAACACACAAGGTTATCACAATGCAACACCAAATCCTTCCCTAAGCTACTATAACCTGTGTCAAAGAAACTCTGGTGTTTGAGGTAAACTTCAGGCACTCACCGCGCCGAGGTAGCTGATGCCGGTCAATCCCGTCGCTGCCATCCACTGTTACGGACTTCCAACCGGTGCCAGCAGTGTTACGAACTTGCACCGCTGCACCACGATTACGACTTTGTGGTCCCGTAGCGCTCGTCACCCGTTTCGTGACAGAGCGTTGGTAGCGAAGACTCCGAGCCTGGCGTCGATGAGAATAACAAAAGGGACTTTATACATTATATACAGGTTATCATACAGGACATGAACGGGTCGGCACTGGGGCCGAGTGCTCACAACAAACGCGACTGTTCTCGCACGACGACGTCCGGCGAAAACGCGTGACACATCTCACCCCAGTCGGGAGCGACACTGTCTCCCGGTGGGTCGGCGGATCCTGTTTTTCAGGTGGCGCGTCGCTGCTTTTATAATCCCCGAGGAACCATTGTCACTCAAACGGCCCAATACAAAGTCAGCACACGACGGTCGTCCGAGGGGTCCAACCAGCGACCGCGCTGGCCACCCGGTTCAAAGTTCGCGCGCGCGGTGACCTACAGGCAAAGGGAGGTGCGGCGCCGGGCTGTCTGGCACACGCTGACACGTCCAAACATGCGGCTCGCCGAGGCTTCTCCCGCAGCAGGACACCGCTGCCTGACGGCTCAGCATCTTGACTTGTGAAGGGAGAATTAGGGCGCTCGCAGGATAGATTCCGCATCTTGCAGATTCGGAAAACGGGCTTGTGGTAATGGCACAACAGTTCCCGCCGCAACTGCCGCGCCGTTGTATGGAGGGCAGATGGCAGCAGACGCAGCCGGCAGCAACGGCGGCCGGCGCGAGTGCACTCCGCCACTGCGTAGGTGCGGCGCGCGGTGAAATCACGTGTCCTTTCTTTCTTCTGAGCAGTACTATCATTTGTTATCTTTTTTGTTCACTTTACGGACGTTATCGAGCCCAGATAACCCCTCCCCCCCCCCCTCACCTCTCTACGAGACCACGCATACGGCTCATTCATACAGGTCCGTCAGGTAAACAGCTTTGCTGTAAAAGCACCGAAATAAAGCGCATTTCTACAGGTAACGAAAGATTTAAAAGAAAGCTGCACCGATATACATGTCATTTGTGGCGGCACACTCGATTCAAAGCGCATGCTCAAACTAAGCGCATCGAGTCATCGACAAATTCAATTTGGGAGCACGCCACGCCCACGCTCCGGAGTACTGCCTTCAGCCTTGAGAAAGTGGTTGTACGGCAGATCGCGGCAATTCTCACTCGTCTGCTTCGTACTTCCCATTTGCTTCGGCGGGTCCACCATGCCCTTGAGATGTATGGGTATTGGGTGAATCATGGCAGCCGTCTTAAATAGTTCATACCGGCGCTTCCATCACACGTGATGTGTTCGCCTACAAATGACGTAGCTCTAGATACTATTCTAAACCATTCTGGACACTACAATTTCACCCCATTGTTGAAAGCGCCATCTTGTCCGCTCCGATTGGCTCACAGGACGGCTACGCCGTCTCTGACTATAAAAACGCCAACATGGCGGAATTTGATCAGGTTCTGGAGCGCGATTTTATAACGGTTCGGAAAGCGAGCCGTTCGCTTGCCCTCGCTTGATTGGTCAGAACCGCGCTTTTACTGACGAATCACGCGAGGGCAAGCGAACGGTTCGCTTTCAGAACCGCTACAAGATCGCGCGCCAGCTGGACATTGTGTCCAGAAGAGTTACCCTGGATGGGTACCACGTAAAGTATGCGTTCAGTGTTGCCTGAAAGCAAGGTAGTGGTGTCTGCCAAACAAGAAACGTGCCCCCCCCCCTCCCTTCCTACCCTACCTCCATTTTCAGTCAAGCGTCCACCCCCTTCCCTCCGAAAAGTATTCCCGGGTAGGTGACTCAACAATTGTTATCTTAAGCTTATTGAAACAGTTCAGTAGTCCTCCTGTAATCGATCAATAAGACACACGAACAGCACCAGCGGCACAAGCTCCAGTCCTACAGTGGCATTGAAGTCTCTTCTGAAAGGCAAGTAAGCACGTTTTAATTGACCCTCTGTTGAAACTGAAGTGCCCTACTTCAATGTGTAACCGAAACGGTAATTTTTTGCGGAGTGGTGCCTTCTACGGGAATTCAACATTTAGCTCGAGAGAGCGCTCAGGACCATAGCGCAGCTTTTCTGCGCTTCCCAACGCTTGTATGGCGGCCATGACAAGCCCGCCGCGATCTTCGGCGGCTATCTTTTTTTGCCCACAGAAGTCGCCGCACGAGCGCGGCTAGCGTCGGCACGAGTGGGACTCGAAAGTTCCTTGGTTGTCCGCACAAAGTTCAGTAGTTGGAGCAGTTGCACTCCGACCTGGTCGGGTCCAAGGCGGCAAGATAATGATGCGGCTCGCCGTTGCAATCTGCAAGGAGCACACATGAATGGAACGCCCTGTTACATACATACATACATACATACATACATACATACATACATACATACATACATACATACATACATACATACATACATACATACATACATACATGCATGCATACATGCATGCATGCATGCATGCATGCATACATACATACATACATACATACATACATACATACATACATACATACAAACATACATACATACATACATACATACATACATACATACATACATACATACATACATACATACATACATACATACATACATACATACATACATACATACATACATACATACATACATACATACATACATACATACATACATACATACATACATACATACATACATACATACATACATACATACATACATACAACAACTTATACAACAATAAACAATAAATACAACATACATACAAATGAACCCAAGAAAAACATAAGGGTAATTAGTTGTGGTTGAAATTGAAATTTAGAAAGTAATGAAGGGGAAAAATGAAATGAAATGGAAGTGGACGAAAACATAAGTTGTCGCCGTTGAAGACCGAACCCACAATCTTCGCATTACGCGGGCGATGCACTACCAGTTGTTCTATAGCAACGGTCATCAATCCGTCCACAAACTTCGCTATTTGTGTGTGCTTAGATATAGATCCGAGAGTGCTAGCTATTTACAATCGCAATGATTGCCGCGCCTCCTTGAGGGAGACAGCGTGGTCGACTTCAAAGAACAGGCGTGCCTGGTCTGCAGAATAGTGAAACTAATATTAGAAATATAAAGGATCAGTGCATGAGGCTGTTCCCACCGAAACTAGCTTTTGACACCGCATCTGATTAATCACTCTAGGGTGCCGTCGGCCAAGAGCGAGATGTGTCGCCAAGGGGATTAGATTTGGTGAACCTGCCAACGATAATGCTTCGCAGATCGCATCCGTCAGTGAAAATGCGACGCTGAAAGCATCCTTAAGGGTTAACAGCGCACACAGACGGGGACAGAGTGAGGATCGAACCACAGGACAGAGCGCTGACACAGCGCTGACACAGCGTACGTTCTTCACTCTGTCCCTGTCAGTGTGCGCTGTTAACCCTTTAAGATGCTTGATGAACTAGCTCACCAAGCCATCATTGTGAGCTGAAAGCGTGTTTGTAGAGAAGCGCCGGTCGCGTGGCACGTGCCTCTGTTGGGGACGTCGTCAACAGCGGGCCTGGGTCCCAGAAAGTTGAAGAAGTTGAGCGCTATGACGACCAGGCAGAAGAAGACGATGACCGCGATGCGGAGCAGGACGCCCAGGGCGCGGCACAGCGGGCTGCTGACCACGGACGCCGTGGCCGCGGAGCAAGTCCGCCACCACAGGGACGCCAGCCGCGCCAGCTGCATCCTGTCCTTCGCTGGTCGTCCGGATTGGATCAGCTAAGGCCTGGCCGCAGCAATGCCGATGATGATCACTTTGCTCTAAATGGATGTGAAGTGCGTTGATATTAAAACAAAACTTCGTGTGTCGGGGTAACGGGAGTTCGGTTGTCTGACGACGAGCACGATCATGTGCACGATGACCGAAGGACCTGGTCAGGGGACACATGCTACGGTCAGCGCTTTACTGGTACTCAGCAGATGTGCATCCTTTATCACTCTAAGGATAAACGCTATAGATTGAATGAACCTTGTGGTTGAATATTGTGGAGTACAATGTACAAAACTATGCCTTTGATAGAAATATATGCGTGCTACAATAGTAGAAGGTCACCTATACGCTCAATGACCAAAGGGATGCCTCAGTTCGGTTTTTAGTTCGCTGGTTGGTAGGTTATCCTCTATGCATTGCTCATACCTACAAGGGGGATTGTCCAAAAATCGGATGGGGTTAGTGAAGTTATTAGTCAAGTCTAGCCACTTCCCCGATCCTATCCCTCTATTTACCACCTAGCACACCAGATATTAGCGCCCCACTACATCTGCAGCTATGGTTCGATATGAACGTTGGACACAACGCATAAATAAAGTTTCTGCTGTGTACCTCGTTCCTGCCTTCCAATTTTGCTGGTGTTCCGAGCTCCTCCCGACAATCACGGCTGTGTGCAGACGTCGCCCCGTACACGCAGCAGCGCGCGTACAGTTCCACTGAGCGAGGTCGAGGCAGACGAAGCAGCGGGGCCGTTCACGATCATGGCCGCTCGCCGGGCAACGGGGCCGGTGCAAGCGATCCGGCGCGACGGCGACGTCGGTCGCCGCGAGGGCGCCCCGCTCCTGCGTGCCCCGGTATTGCTGGGTGACGGGGAAGGGCCGCCCACGATCGGCCGATGGGCCATGGCGCTCTGCGAGGAGTTCGTGCAGAAGCTGTACAAAGCCGTGTGGGCCGCCATGGCTCTGCTGCACGCGCTGTGTATCGTCGGCGGCGACAAGCCGCCTGCCGCCGCCGCCGCCGCTGCCACGCCGTCCTCGACGGCGCTGCATCAGCAACGGCAGGAGACTGCGGACGCGCCGGTCCCCGAAGCCCGTCGCCGCAAGCCAAATTCGCACGCACCGACGGTAGCCAGCGCAGCCAGGCAGCCTTCCCGACTGAAAATGGCTCCAGAAGCGGCCGCGGGTACGACAGAGGCCTTCAATTTCATGTTGCTCGCTTGCGGTTGCGCGCGGGACGCATGCTACGATTCCGAGTTCATTTGTCCGTCCCGAGTAGATAATGTGAACATGCCAGGTACATAATTGGAGGACCATTTTAGGATGATGTCAGGACGTGTTCCAAGGCACTACTGTTTGACACTGGAATTACAGGGCAATACATTATTTACGAAGTGGGTTAATATATGCATAACGCAGCTTGGATATGAGAAGCCACAATGTAAGGGCTACGATTTGATATTTACGCACTTTCATGTGCTCCGAAATCTCAGGAATTTTGCCTCTTTGTTTCTTGCCACCATTAAAAAGCAGTTTGGTATCAAACGAACTACACTAAGTGCAGCACCATCTATGCACTTGCAATAGCATAGCTCTCGAGATCTGCTTTTGCTACTTCAAGAGGACCATCGGTGGAAAGTGCGCTTTAGACACCACGACCAATAATAATAATAATAATAATAATAATAATAATAATAATAATAATAATAATAATAATAATAATAATAATAATAATAATAATAATTAATGTTTAAAACAAAATAGTCTACAAATAAACGCCTTTTTTTTAGGCAGTGCCATTTGGATTCCGTTTTTGGTTATGCGCAATATCGTTCGGGCAAGCATGAAGCTCCCAAATAAGTACACCTGGAATCAACGTCCTACGGACATCCTGCTGACGATGTTGCTCGGATATATCTCAAGTTAACTTCGCGATATGTCCAGCAGTATATGTTATGTTTAAAATTCATCGTAGGCATGGTGCGGTGGACGCCCTCAGTATGTCCCATAAAAAGCTAGGACGTTCGGATGTGACATAGCAGAGTGTGGGTGTAGGTCAGTTGGTTACTCGTGATTTTGGGAAGTTACCGCAAGCAAAACGCGAGACTTGGAGAAAGGGACAACACGAAGCTGTGTTGTCCCTTTCTTCGAGTCTCGTGTTCTGCATGCGGTAACTTCCCAAAGTCAAGACGTTGGGATCTTTCCGGTACACCCAAGGTGATGTTTTGTGTTGTCTGAGTCGTAAATCGTTTGCGCGAGAGCATTTTCTCCTTGCATCGGCAGCTTTGTATCGGCGGTGAAAGTACAACCACCAACCACCACTGGTGAAGGGGTGAAAGAGGTCAAAGAAAGCTATTCAATAATCTGCAACCTCTCTTTGACTGTCAAATCGAGCGCACACGTTTCATGAGCGCGTTAAATGGCTGTTGCTGCTGCAGCAGCCAAAAAACAGCTGCTGCTGCTTTTTTTCTGAGCAGGGCATTGCACTGTAACAGCTGAGCTTCTATATATAATTCAGCATTGGTCATAAGAGCTTTTGTTTTAAACGGGTGAGAACGGGATGTATAAGCGCTGGGACCTTTATTCAAGTTATCATTGTTAGCTTCCGGGTTGTTAATGCCTACTGCTTGAAAATGACAATGGAAAATTTTTGTGGGAGTTATTTTCTATTTCTAAGAAAATGTGACTTCTTTCAGTCTCTTTGCGATGAGGAGAGTTCTGCAAAAGACTCTACAAATTTTTGACTACGCAACCGTCAACGACTTGTAAATTTAGTACCTGGAGCATGTTTGAGGCAAGCGGAAGCGATATTATGGTGGCTAGCCACCATAGCCATATGGCTGAGGACCAAATGCGTGCACATTGCAGAACAGCCGAGCGCATGACAACGCAGAATTAAGTGATCAAGGTATGAGATTTACGAAAAAATAATAAATGTTGTATTTCATAGTTGTTTTTCATATCTCGTTGAATGTCCTCGAGATGTGATAAAGAAAGTGTATAAGGTGGAGGGCTTCAACAATAACACCCTCCCACCCATGAAAAGCTCTTAGATATACACACTTCTTACAGAGACAAGCGCTTCGCAGAGTTTGTAAAACTCCGGAAATATGTGGATCGTGCTGCTTTGAAATGGTTATCCGCTTACTTGCCCTAATTGACCTGGCTACCACTTCCTGCAATTCCAGCGCGGAAGCGCAGCCTCGAGCCTCCTGCATCGACGATTCCCCCACGTACGGCACCGACAACGTCCAGGCGCTGCAGCCCGATAAGGCGCATCCCGATGCCCAGCACCGCGCTCGGACAAACCCGCTCCGGGGACAGGTCGGTCAGGCCTTCGCGGTGCAAGCTCACGTCATCCAGGCTGTCGTCGCCCAAGGCCAGTGCCTCGGCCCCAACGCCGACGTCTCCAAAGAATCCGTGCGCGGCGCCGCTGTCGTGTTCTAGCGCCGCTCTGGCCACGGCTGCGGACTGCAAGAAGGGCTTCCCGAAAATCGCCTCTCCCGACGTGCGAAAGCTGCGCCAACAGGCGGTGGAATTGTTCAACGCTTTGGTGACTGTGTTCGTACTTCTCGCCAACTTGACTGTGACGCTGGTGTATTGTCTCGTGAGACTGTCTTGTGTACGAGTCCTCACCTTGGTGTCGAGGCGAGCGCCGGCCGCCGCCGCGTAGCCCCTGTGTGCGTGCGCGCCAAGTCATATGTTGTAGATCTTATTCTTGTAAATTGTATCCGCTGCTTCACATTGAGCTTAGTATATTTATAAATTATTGCCCGCTGGGCTCCGTCAGTAGCTTTAATGCAGTACGCATGCATTTTTTTTCCTCGCTGCTTGTTAGAATCTTAGTGCAGACAAGACGATCGACTGTGTCTTCGCCGTGGAAAGCCAGAAATTCATGTATGGCAGAAAACCTCGCTAAGTGAGCTGTGATGTCATGCCAAAAGGCTAGAGCTGATTGAAAACTATGCTTTGAATAAAGATGGTTGCGTTGAGCACTGCCCGCGTAATCCTGAGGAAAGAGAGAGTATCGCTGAGTATAGTTACGGCGCATTTCGAAGCACCTATGTGTCACGTACCAGAGGTGTGACTAGTTGGAAACAGAGTTAGTACAATACTAACTTTATGCAAAGACAAAATGCTTCAGGTCTTGAGCCTCCGTGATTTGAGTTATGGCACTTGATTATTTGAGCCATGATTTGAGCTGACACGTGTAGACGGAGCACTTGCAGCCAGCCAACACTGAATTGCAGGTAAAACACCCCTCCCCATATTTCCTAAGTCCACAAGGCACACTGTCGTGCACCAATTTTTGCGCAAGTGTCCTGCGAGAAAACCACCTTCCGCTCTGCACTCTGCTGTTAAAACAGCCGCCAAAACTATCATCATCATTATCACCTCTTGCGGTGGCTTGCGCGTTGGCTAGCGTCTAGCAAGTTGTCTCGCACGCACGCTGCCAAGCACGCTGTTGCGTGTTGCGATGTCTGCTGCTGTTGCATAGGGAAACTTCGCAGTACTTTTGAAAAGTTGTATAACAACCGCAGGCAGTAATGTCGTTCTTCATAAGAAATGCAGGAGGGGGAAGTCGGTCCCAGCCACGCTTGAAAGACCGCAAGGTAAGTGGCTTAGACGAGCTTCAGTCAGTCATTTGACAGTGGTTATGTGAAGTTCTGTTTGACCGGTTATGTTTCTCGACCCAGAAACGCGCTGGAAGTTCGGCGAAAGCAAACCATACCAACAAAAAGAGCAGAGTACTCTCCAAGGGCAGACGTGCTGATGAAATTGTGTCGAGTGAATCGGAAGCAGAGTAAGTGAAAATTGTCGCACCACGAGGAAGCGCTTTCAATTTTCCACTACGGCAAATTACTGTGTACAGATAGATTTATTTTTGTAGATGTATGGTTGTCCTGCTGGTGCTTTGTCTTACCTGTGACCTGTATACGGTGAAACAAAATACAGTGATCTGATGCTGCGTTTCCAACTCCCGAACTTGCTTAACTGATTATGCTCATATATATATTTGTCCTCCTGCATTTGATATGTGTTTGCTATTTGTACACATTATTTTTATATATTTAGTGCCTGATTGTTTACATATGCCTTCTTGTAATAATAATATTGCTTTTTTTTTTCTTCTGCGATTCTAAGTGTGTGTCTTTATTACCTCTCGTGTTTTTCCATTTGACACTCTTGTATGCAACCTTCATGTGCACTGCTGTCAAGTAGACGGTCAGTGGACGCAGTCGAGCCTTATCTTGAGGCTTTTTGTCCGCTGTCCGCAGCATCACTGTTTGTAGATGTTGATGTTGAAATAAACTGAACTTGAACTTGAACCTGATATCTTGCTAGAAATGACATCGTTCTCGGCCGTCATCACGCCTCGGAGGACGAGGAAGAGCTTGAAACTGAGCAAGAGAAAAAGCTAAGGCTAGCAAAAAAGTACCTCGCTGAAATTGAGAAGCAGGGTAAGTGGGTCACGCTTTATTTCGGCCTTTCATGATGTATTTTAAGTGACAGGATTGTGGCAAATGATGATGTTTGCTTCTTTAGAGAGAGAAAAGCTTGATGCCGAAGAAATAGACCGTTCTGTTGTATCTCATCGACTGCGTACTGACTTAGTAAGTAGCTGCCATTAATTTACTGTTGGGTACGTTAAGTCATGCCGATTTCCGACTACACTTTTTTTTTTCACTGTCATTTACTCTTCTTTTAACAGTTAGAACAAAGCGGACAGCTTCACAAGAAGATTGCAGAGAAGGTGAGTGTGAAAGGTTGTTATCAGCTAGTTAAGGTTTTGCACCCTGGTAACGTGAAAAGCTCACATTAAGCATGCCTTATACATGCATTTTATACTGTTTGCCTTTAGGTGCAAGCTGTTGACAAGGAGCGCATTTTGACCCTTAAAGGACACAAGCTGTCCGTAACATGTGTGACGATCTCGCACGATGGCCAGCACATCTTCAGTGGCTCCAAAGACTGTAGCATAATCAAATGTAAGTGTTCACCTGGACTATTGCCTTGTTATTCTAAGTCTCTACTTTCTCTAAACACAGGGTGTGCAAAGACAGGCAAGAAGCTCTTCACCGTACCAGGTGCCAAGAAAAACCAAGATCCGAAGTCTGGGCATGGAGGCCATGTCCTAGCCATTTCCATTTCTTCGGATGGCACATACCTGGTCAGTTAGCATTAAACAATATATTAACTAACTCAACTGTGTGGAATTTGTATGCTACCCTTTTAGCTTTGATGATTTCAGTAGATGGGAACTGAAGTCTGTCTGTGGGAATGACCACAACTATTGGTGGTGAATTGAATTTTTTCAGTGTCATTTACTGAGCGCTAACAAAAAGGCACAGTATTCATGTGTTTTGCATAATCAGTGCTTTTTTTGAACATGTCAACTTTAGGTCTTATCATTTGCTGCTATGGCCACACAAAAGTGGTTTGCTACATACATGTCCAATTACATGTATGCAAGTGCAATTTAACTTCCCTACTGTTATGAGTGCTCTCTTTAGAGCATGGAGAAAGACAGTCCCAAATTGTTGAAATATTTTAGAATGTGGCTTTATTTGGTGCCATTTTTTTTTGTGGTGTACAGTTTTTTATTATTATTATTATTCGAAGTGCTTTTTTTTTATTAGCTGTAGAGTCTTTGTTGTTATATTTGGCAAATACAATATATGCCCTTTAAATGTGACGGAAGCAACCTGTAGCATATTCAGTATTGCATCTGCAGAGGACTTTTATTTCCAAAAATGTCATTTCAGAAGCGACCAGCCTTCTTCTATCACTAACTGTTTTAGAAGTAGCAAAATCAATCTGACTTAGCATCAAAGGGAGATAATAAATGTAAGAATGGTTCTCTGTTGGTGTAATGGTTCTTTCACAGTAGGCTGCTGAGCACGAGGTCGCGGGATTGAATCCCGGCCACGGCGGCCACATTTAGATGGGGGTGAAATGCGAAAACACCCGTGTACTTAGATTTAAGTGCACGTTAAAGAGCCCCAGGTGGTCAAAATATCCAGAGTCCTCCACTACAGCGAGCCTCATAATCACAAAGTGGTTTTGGCACGTAAAACCCCATAATTTTTTTCTTTCGCAGTAGTAAATGATTTCTATAATTTATGTGTCAGCATTGTTTTTATTAAGTGTTGTCCAACTTTCTGACAATGCAACAATGTACATCAGGTTATGAGTGGCCTCTGACAATGTGGTGTTTCACTACTGAAAGGGCAAGTTGCACAGTAACCTTAAAGGCTGTACTTATGTTGGACTTCAGTGTTATCACACATCGTGCTGAACATGACCTTAAATGAATATAAAGGCTTAAGTTCATTGCATTTTACTAGAATGTCAAAGGCATGGATTGAATACTCTAATACACCTTTTGATACCAGCTTAACAGCGTATTGTTGTGGGACAGCAGGCACCAAAGCTTTGATAATGAAATGTCACATGCATTTTGGGCACCACCCTTACTGATCTGCATGTAGTGAGCAGCCACTCACATTATGAGGGCACACTGTAATGTTTTTTTTTTAATAGTGTTGTATTAATTGAGCCAGTGATAACACTACACTGGTATGTAGCAGTTCCAAAGGTCATTGAACAGATATGTAGCAGTTCAATGCCCTTTGGAACTGCTACAATGTATACTATACCAAATACACATGTATTATTATGGACAGTTGAAATGTGAACAAGAAATTGCAAAGTACAACCACTTTCACAAGCAAAATCTCAAGAGCACGATCTTTCACCACTACTGATCTGGTCGCCAAAGATGGTTCAGACAATTGAAATGTGAATGGGAAATTGCAAAATATAGCACCTTTCATAAATAAAAACTCAAGAGGGCTATCTTGCACCGCTGCTTATTAGGTCGCCAAAGATGTTTCAGGTCTCCCACAAAGTGCACTAGCCAAAGTCATGCCGACATTACATAAATTCATGAAATCGGAAACAAACGAAAATGTGTTCTAGTTAGCTTCAACTTATTTGTGTCCACAAGAGTACATTTAGGCTCTGTTAAAGATGGATTCTTTTGAACAGTGGCTTGTTTTCTCTAAGAGCAACGGGATGTGTATCCAGCACTCATCCATTTCCTTTTTCTGCAGGCAAGTGGCTGTCAACTCAAGGTTATATTTATTTGGAACCCAACCACAATGCAACGGATCCACATGTTTCAGGGTCACAGAGGTCCAGTTATGGTATGTACATAAAGCAGTGCAACATGCTCTCTAATACTCTTACAAAAGTATTGCGCTCACTTTCACCACTGTCTTGTAGCATATTTCCGTTTCTTTCTTTTTCCTGTCATTTAATGTCGCACTTCCAGGAACCTCATTCTTTTCCTTGCTCTTCAGGTGCAATATCTGTTTGCAGTTTTCTTTATCACATTCTGTGTTTTATATGACTAAAAACTGTGTACTAATTATGCAAGCTATGTTAACATGGAATCCTTTTACAGAATAAATTCAATCATCAGGTGTTCATCTCATGCAGGGTCTTGCTTTTCGAACTGGAAGCCACCAGCTGTACAGTTGCTCAGCCGACCGTTCTGTGAAGGTCTGGAACCTGGATGAGATGGCCTACGTTGAGACACTGTAAGGAAGACAGCACATGAGTTCATTGAAAATAAGAGCTGCAGTTCTGGTTCTGCTTGATGGGGAAAGAATTGCAACAGACCAACAGCAGACGATGAACACAGAGGGCAGGCACATCCATCACAACTAATCTCTTTTATTGGAATCTCTTTTATTGCACAAAGTAGCATTAAAAAAATGAGAATTTACGGCAAAGCAAAAATGAGCTCACTAGTGGAGACTTTGAAACAAGATAAAAATATTGCATGTTAAGTGTCTGCTGTGCGTGTGTGTTTATTCATTGTCTGCTGTTGTTACAGTTCTTTCTTTTTAAATATGGATGTCGACCACACTAGCTGCACCTCACACTTCTGGTGCAGTGCAGCTGCAGTTATCTCCATGTGTTACTTGCTCTTGGCCTACCCGCCATAGCAGCTCAGCAGCTCTGTTGCTGACCACAAGTTTATGGATTCAATTCATGGTCACAGTGGCCACATTTCTGATGAGGGCACAATGCAAAAACACTCATGTATTGTGCTCTATGTGCCTGTTAACCCCAGATGGTTGAAATAATCCAGAGCCTCTGTCCCTGAGGTGGATGAAGATGGGCAGATTTTAGAAAGGCATTCAACGTGGTTTGTGGCGCATTGAACTTCATAGTGCAAATGTTGATCGGCAAGTGTACAACTGGATTGCCAGTTACTTGTCACGGCATCGACAATGTGTTATACTGAACTATACCCCTTCTTGGGTCGAGGTCACATTGGGTGTTCCTCAGGGGTTTGTTTTGGGGCCGCTATTGCTTTTGGTTTATATTATAATATTCCTGCCGGGATGTCTTCATATAATTTGTTTGCCGACGACTGTGTCGTTCATATACAGAAAAATCACAGATGAACAGGATTCTATTGATTTGCAGACTAATCTTGCAAAAATTGTCTCATGGTGTGAAACGCTAAAAATGGCACTAAATGTGAAAAAAATGTGTTTATGTGTCTTTTACGCAAAAAAAGGTAACCGTATTTTTTAAAACTATTGACAACAGAAAAGTGCGTTTGAAGTTGTTATTTCAGATATATCATAGCAAGACTGATATCAGCAAGGACACTTATCTTAAACTGCCGCTCTACATATCTGAAAGATCTGATCATGACTTTAAAATTCAAGAACACCAGGCTAGAAGGAACCTTTATGCTAATTTATTTCTTGCCCAACCTGTAACAGAGTGTAATTGGTTGTCTTTTGACCATGTGTGCTGTATTAGTGATCTGTTTTTGTTTTTTTTTCCAATTTGTAACTCTCCTGCTTACATGTCCTTGGGCAAAGGGGGGTATCTCAATCAATAAATGCATCGTTGCCACTTCAGTAAATTGTAATTTAGATGCCCTTTTGTTTCCTCAGTTTTGGCCACCAGGACACAGTCACTGCAATTGACAGCTATACCCGTGAGCGTGCTGTCACTGCAGGCAGTCGGGACAACACGGTGCGAGTCTGGAAAATCCCAGAGGAGTCTCAACTTGTCTACCAGAGTCATAGGTGTGCGCCAGCTTCCCTTTACTTGCTGTCACATTAGCTGCAGTCATCTAACATTCTAGCAAAAGCTTGTTTTTTTGCCAGCTCAACTTCGAGCCTTTTACTTGCTGCCATGTGTGCCCTGAAATGGCAAAACTTATTGTGATGCGGGTTCTTAAAAAAAACGACCTTTGATCACTATTGATGTATTCTCTCCAGAAGTGAAAAGTTTAGTGCATATTTTACCATGCAACCAACCATCACACTGCACCTCTGAATTCCGGATTGACTAGGGAAGGTACCCCAAGACTTAATAGCTTTATATTTAAAATTCCTTGCTCTAAAAGCTTGGTGCAGTTGGTTGTGCATGTTTTGGTTGAGCTTTGAAGCTATTTCTGAGGATGGTATTTCCGTCAGCAGTTTTTTAAATTTGGGATAAAATGGAATGGTCCGTATGAAGGTTGAAGCCAACTTGGAGGACATCTCACCATATTAACATGAATCACGGCATGTTGCTCAATGTGTCAGGTAACATTTAGTATTGTATAACATATGCTGTGCCAGTTAGAAATCCTGGCTGAATTTTTCTGCTGTGTATAGCTGATAAAACTTGTACTCCAACACGAAAGGACATTTAAAGGTGCCGTAAAACACTTCTTGAACATAGTAAGAAAACATTGCCGATCTGTTAATAAGAATTCTGTGAACATGTGAACCAAATATTTCACTGCATGCAGCAGAGAATTTAGAATCTCATGTCAAAAGCAGGGAATTGCTTGCCTTCGCTTCTGCAGTGTCATCCTGCAGTGTCACAGCAAGCAGCTGCACACGCAACAACTATCGGTTTATTTTATGATCGTGAAAACATTCTCAGTAATACAAGTATTGCTCATTTGAGTTAAATAAATGAGAAGTATATATGTTGTCAGGATTGGGGGCTCAATCCCATCGCCCGTGGTCCTTTGCCAAGATTGGAGTACGGCATGAATTCAAAGGTAGCTGGCCCATGCCGTCGTCCAACTTATTTACGCTGAGGACGTTGATGAAGTGAAGAACTGCTTCTCATCGAGAACGAGGAATATGGGTTTATTTACAGAAATTAAATCAGTCTAACATGACTGCACGAGAGAAGTGTATCAGTCTAACATGACTGCTCAAGAGAAGTGTATCAGTCTAACATGACTGCTCAAGAGAAGTGCATCAGTCTAACATGACTGCTCAAGAGAAGTGTGTCCAGCATTCGCACAACAACAGTTTTTATACACTCGGTCCGCCGGCCATACGAGGCGGCGACTGTTCGTTTACTGATCGCCAATTTCCCGCCGCTCCGCAGAACAGTTTACGTACACAAAGGCACATACATTCCGATGCCCGACGCCGGCGTTGAAGGGGTGCCGTTCCGGGAAGTATCGGCGCCAATCGTGGGTAGCTCGTTGTCTTGCGTCTGGACGAGGCCTGGGAAGCAACATAAAACGGCTTTCCCGCGGCAGCTTGTTCATGCGTAGCAGGTCAGGTCCGCGCTGGAGAACTCCGGCACCATTGTTCGTCCACCGAACTCGTTCCGTCACAATGGCGATGGGGCTGGTGGATGGAGGCGGTTTTGAGCACAAAGCCCGCTTCTTCGAACGCCTCCTAGCTGCAGCAACGGAGAGTGGGGGATGCGCGTCTTGTCCCCTAGTCGTAATTGGGTGGCAATTTTGCCTTGCAGCTCGCCATTCTTAACAATGTCTGCAATCTCAAAAAGACAGAAAAACCATTTCCTCTTAGCGCTGCTGGTATAAACATGATAGTTTCCTGTTGCTGCTTCTGCTGTGCATTGCCTCTGAGGTAGCACAGATACCGCGGTTGCCGCGAGTCGTGTTGCATTCAACATTTGTGCGGTGCCAGCGGGGCATTTCTCCCTTGTGCCCCCTTGCCGTCTCCCCTGCATAGCTTCCAGTGCACTAGTGGAAATGAAACGAAAGAAAGCCGCTGATCAGTCCAATAACTATGTCTAACTTCGCTTGTGCTTGAAAGATTCAAAATACTTTTGGGGCAGGAGATTTGTGACGCCACGTGATTTGATAGTGATGTCAACTGTTATTAGTTAAAAAGGTGTTTCAGGGTCCCTTAAGACAGCCCTTACTAAAGAGATGCTTGTCACATGCTATGCCGCCTTAGTATTTATTTTATTTATTTTTTTTTTTTTTCAATTGTATGCATGTGTGTGTGCAGTCATGCAGGAGTTAGTGTTGCATTTCTCACAATGCAATTCACTCTCCTGTGTTTTCAGTTGCTCTGTCGACTGTGTCAAAATGATCAACGAGCAGCACTTTGTGTCCGGAGCTGATGATGGGTAAGACGGCACTTTCAGCTGCTATTTTGTGCTGCTAGTTTATATATGCCCTGCTTTTTTTTTTTTGCATCATTATGATTGTCCTTTTCCTATTGAGGCCACTGTATTTGGCTATATTTGCTTATTTTTTTTCCACGGCAATTTACCATGATTGATCCTGACAAAACACTGTTCATTCCTCGATGATTCACATCTTGACAAGTGCACTAAATGTGCACAAATTCATTAATGGAGTTCTTAATACAAACAAAAAACCCAGATAGATATCATAAATTGACCTTTAATATGTACCCGGTATGCTAACGCAGAAATGCTAACTACACAGGTACGCTAAGCGCAATTATTCTCTACCTCATCTACTGCCATGATGTTATGTTCAGTTACAAGAACTGAATAAACGCATGCGCTTACCATAGTTAACCTAATAAATGTGTTGAAATTTTTTGTGTGCCCAAGTGTAACTGATGCTGTGCTTTAACTGAGGTTCAGATTGACTTGACCTTGGTTACCATGCCTATGTAACTTGTGTTGGGGTATTCAGTGAAAAAAGATGAGTTATTTGTGGGCACTTTTTCACTGAGACAAACTTTTATTACTTATTGACCTTTGTGTGCGAACCACGAGGTCTGTGACATTGCCCAAGTGACTTGGGACACTGAGAATGGGGACCGGCAACAAACGAAAAAGAAAAGTCACTGACAGCCCCATAGGTTCCTGGTTTACAATAGGCGTTCAGTCATTTGGCATAAGTACAATAGAGAAAGACAACAATTAAAGTTTTTTGCTGGGCTTTTCTGCTCATCAGCATATAAGCAAACCTACATAAAAGCCAAGACAGAAGTGAGAGTAAGAAACTCCTAACTCATTATTCAGCTAATCACTACTGGATTTCACATCTGAAAGGATGCTGGAGAGGCTGCACTGTCAATTTTAACTTTTGATTCAGCACCCAATGCGAGGTGTTCTTGCTTTCCCATGGCAGAGAAATACAGCTTCTGTGACCAAAATTATTCGTAGATGTTGATAGAGTACTGTTTAATTAATGTTATCTGGCTAATGCTTACGTGGTGTGGCATCACTAGATTTTCAACAAAGCTGTTCATGTGCATAAAAAGTAATAAAAAGGTTTTTAATTAATGCTGTTTTTCTTGCAGGTCACTCAGCCTTTGGGCTGCTCTAAAAAAGAAACCGACTTCTGTGGTTCATCAAGCGCACGGTTCCCAGGATGGAGCCCCACTCTGGATTACTGCAGTAGCTGCCCTACGTTGCACAGACCTGATAGCTTCAGGTACATCAAAACTGCAGTTTTCTAAGGGAAGCTTCCTGTGTGAACCTTCCCGAAATTTGCTGACCATAGTTGCTGCAGCTTCCGCTGTCTCGCCGAATTTCTCACACACAGGGCAGCATTCGTATAACGAATCGGCTCGTAAATAGCCGTACAGATCACGGTGGAAGAATAAACTAGGTGTCTGAACGGCGCCGCCTCTCCAGCGGGCGACGTTGACGACAACCGGTTCGTGTTTTCAAGGAGTGCCGTGAGATGGCGCTAGCGGTTTAGAGGGTCACCAGGCAGCACGTAGGAGTGCGGGTGGCGCGGGCGACCGCAGTTGGCCATTGCTCTTGTAGTACGCCACGTGTGTTTTCTTTTGCCGATTGCATTTTTTTGTCGTTCACTCGTATTAACTGTAGTGATGGGCAAAAGCTGTTTTGTTCCCCGCTGCTTTACGGGATACAAGTCCTGCCGTGAGAAGTTCTCACTCTTCTCAGCACCAAAGGATGAAGAGCGACTAAACGTGTGGCGACGCGCCATCCCAAGAAAGGACCGTCTTCTCCAGGCTACGGACTTCGTGTGTGAGCGGCATTTCGAGCCTCATCTGATTTCGAAGACTTGGACAGCAGAGCATAATGGACACGTCCTGGTAAGCACGCCTCGTCGCGCGTTATTGGCAAAAGACGCTGTGCCCACGAGGTTCCCTGATTGTCCTGCTTATTTATCTAAAACAATGAAAACTAGGAAGCGGCCAGCCAAGAGACAGCTTCTCGCCCCATTGAAAAAGAAGAACAGCTCATCGTGTGTCAGCTCCAGTTGCGACAGTTTCGATGAGATCGAGGACTCTTGCATGCCATCAGCACCAATGCGTGGGGATGAATGCGCGGACGGAAGTGAAGTGCAAGAGGAAGCTGAGTCTTCAACTTTTGATATACTATTCCACGACCCGTCGCTCGTATGCCTGCCCTCCAAATCGTGGGGATATCATCGCATTGAAATGGGTGACACAAAGAGCATCGTTTTCCTAGAGCTGACGCGAACTAGAATCCCTGAGAACAACTCTTCGAAGTCATCCCTTGCGGTTGCAGCGTCAAGCACAGCGAAAACGTGTCCTCCCGTGAATATTGGTGCCGGCGGTTTCTTCGCCGCTCCGCGGCTTGTTGAGATCGACGAGAGAATGGAGGCCCGCACAGTGTTGATGTGCAAGTCTGTTCCTAAAGAAGAGCTGCAACATTCAAGCAGGTTGGCAACAGTCGAGGATGTGAATTCTTTTCTACAGCACGTGCACAATATGAAATTTTGCGCTGGTGGACCAAGCACTGCTGAATACCCTCAAGCAGAAATAAAGAGTGCCTTCATCGACATTAGCAGCAAGTGGCGCCACAAGAAATGTGAATTCTTCCTGAGTGCGGATGTGTCAGTTTGCCAAAAATGCATCGGGTTGTCGGACACTCTGCGAATCCACCAAACACGAGCACTGAAGAAGAAGAGCACCTTAAGGACAGCTAGCGTTCATGTTTCGCGTTCCCAACAAAGCAGTGAAAGACTTGCTGCTCTGCGACGTGCAAATTATGCCCTGAAGAGATCAAAAAATCGCCTCCTTAATCGTTTTAAGCATCTTTCTTCGGAGCTAAAGGAGGCCCGTGAATGCTTGCAAAAAGTTTCTGAGGGAGAGCTCGAGACCAAACTTTGCAAGCTTCAACTTCCGAATGTACAGCTAACTGCTATCAAGGAATGCTTAGCGGCAGCAAGGCTCGCCAACAAGAAAAATCATCGCTACACTGAAGAATGGCTGCTCATGTGCCTCTTGTTGCATATAAGGAGCCCATCAGCGTACGCATTCTTACGAGAGAACAATGTGCTCCCTCTTCCATGTGTGACGACAGTGCGGAAATATCTAAGCATGATCAGGGTTAAATGTGGATTTGACAGCAGGTTTTTTGCTGCATTTAAAAGGAAGATGGCGACCAAAGACGAGTATCAGCGCCACGGTATCTTGGTTTTCGACGAAATGCGTGTCAGAAAGGAAATGCGTGTGCATTCGAAATCAATGACTTATGTAGGGTTCAGCGACTTTGGCGACGGTGCAGGGACCAGTGATGACCTTGCTGACCACGGACTCGTGTTTGCCTTCCGTGCATTCGGAGACCAGTATTCTCAGCCCATTGCAGTGTTCGCAAGCAAAGGGCCAACAAAAGGAACAGTGCTTGCACAGCTTGTTTTGAAAGCTGTCTTTATGCTGGAGGAGGCTGGGGCTTTAGTTGATGCAGTGGTGTGTGATGGAGCAGCCACAAACCGCTATATGTGGAAGGAGTTCGGTGTAAGTGGTAGTCTAAACTGCACCAAAAGCTCCTTCACGCACCCTGCTGATGAGAAGCGCAGCATTTTTGTTTTTTCAGATGCTCCGCATCTTATGAAGTGCGTTCGGAACCGTGTGCATGCCCAGAAAGTTTTGAACTTCCATGGTGGTCGAGTCCAGTGGGCACACTATGATAAGCTGTTTGTTGAGGACAAGAAGCAGCCTGGACATTTGCGTGTTTGCCACAAGCTCACGTATGCTCATCTGAATCCTACGAATACTGAGAAAATGCGAGTAAAGCTCGCTACCCAGCTCTTCAGTCGAAGTGTTGCCAATGGGTTGGAGTTTTACTCACAGAGAAAAGCAACTGGACTGGAGAATGTTAAAGGGACAGTGGAATTTACATTGAAATTTAACGATTTGTTCGATGCACTGAATCGCAGCCATCCTAAAGAAGGCATCACAGCTGGAAGCAAGGACTTGAGGGTTCTTGCCTCTTTCTTGCACTGGTTAAACAAGTGGGAAGGAGAAGTGGTGGCCGGAAGGATATCCCGCGCACATTTTCTCACAGAGCAGACTGCAGCAGGTCTGCGAGTCACAGTTTTGTCGGCTTTGGAGCTGACGAGATATTTGCTCAAAGACTGTGGCTTTAAGTATGTCTTGAGTGGAAAATTTAACCAAGATGTACTGGAGCGTTTTTTTGGGACAATCCGCCAAGCAGGAGGCCAGAATGACCATCCCTCCTTGCCGACTTTTCTTCAGCTGTACAATATGCTGTCAGTGTACAGTTTAATTAAGCCACCAAAGTTTGGAAATTGCGAGGTAGAGCGAGCTCAAGAAGCACATGTGCTCACTTTGGCCGATTTGAAGCTTGCCTTTCGGGCAGGTGAAAAACAAGAGACTCGTCTTCAGGAGTTGAAAGCCAAAATGGATGGTCTGGTTGCCGCTGAAATTGAGTGTGATGAGGCGTTTGTTGAGATCTACACAGAGCCAGAAGCAGTTGATTGCATTGTGTATTATCTTGCTGGGTTTATGTGCAGGAAATTGCTCAAGTACTCAACATGCTCAGTGTGCCGGCAGAGCCTGGTAGAAGAGACTGAGGTTCAAGCTCAGCCTGTGAGCACACTTGTGGATTGTAAAACGAGAGGTGGGCTCCTGCACCCAAAGATAAGCATTTTTTCTTTGCTGCAGATGGCTGAAAAAGAGTTTCAGCAATATGCCACGCGCAGGAATGCTTATGAGCTGACGGTAGATGCTATGCTAGAAAAGCATACCTTCTCCTTCCCATGCAAGGACCACAAAGATGACATCATGGCGAATCTGTTGCACTATTATATAGCCATGAGGATGACGCAGGTTTGTAAACAAACAACGATAGACCACAAAACAAACATGCAACATCTTAGGAAGCTGTCAAAGCTTGTCTAAGCTAGGAAACAACCTTCAGGGTTTGTAGAGCTACTTCCACGTTTGTTGCTGTGTAAATGAGGCGTACACTGGTGTGAAGTAATAAAAGTCCCTTTTGTGTGTCCCCGGCTGTCTTGCGTGAAAATTCAAAAGCACTGCCCGCAGAGTTTACCTGGCGTGCGTGTGCGCTTGCAGTAAACACGCAGAATCTGCAACGCAGAGCATTTTGGAAAGATGCGGCTACCCGGAGTTCGTCAGGGGCCATAATTTTCGCTTATATACGAAGTTGCAAAGCAAGATATCTACTTCTGACGAATAATGCAGAAGAAAAAACTTGTACCAAGAAAAATCACCTTCAGTGAGCGGGATCTCGTTTATATGACATGCATGGCCAGAGACAGTCTAGACATCCAAATCTCTCAGTTAGGCACGGATTTGTAAGCGTTTTGCATCCGACAATAGCCATAATGTTTTACATTTGCACCGAAGTTGAGCACTAGTAAGCGCGCTGTCTCTATCACGGTGTATTCTTCAACCGTGGTCTCTATACTTGACTCTTGTGAGCTCGAATCAAATTTAGGCCTGGATAGCGCTACTAAACTCAGATATTTAAGAGGATATACCAATGGTTGCTTCCCAAAGGCTCGACAGACACTTAAATTGGTACACAGGCATTTACGGGGCAATTTACTAGCGTTTCTTCTACGCGCGCGCATGTTTCAGGAGCGCCGCCGCCTTGCCAGCTGCTGCGGTTGACCCCCCAATGATCCGCGCCATCTGCCGAGAGATACGTAAACCACGAGCGAAAAAGTCGTCGGCGCGGCAGCCTCGTTCAGACACCTAGTTTATTCTTCCACCATGGTACAGATGTTCTAGTGAGGTACACTGGAACATGCTTGTCCTGGTTCTCTATCGATTCATGCAATGAAACAACAAGCGGTACTTGAATATCCTCACTGCAACAAATACACGTCTTGAAGTGCATAATTCCTTTATTAAAGTGAAGCTTTCTGTGTCTTGTTCGCCGGGGTTTGGCATGCTTGCACAGTTGGTTTCTCGCTTAGTAAAGTGGGCCAGTCTTGGAAGCAATCAAGTAGTAAACTGCGCCACCCCAAAGACAGTGTGGTCCGTAGTTGCATGGGTCACATGATGAAGGACATCTTGCCATCTTTCCGGGCAGGCACGTAATCACTAAGCTGCAAAATGCAGTGCAGCATAGTTTCATAGAATTCAATTCACTGCTCCACAAAAGTGTTCCTTTTCGTAAATTCTAACATGTGCCTTGAATCTGCATAATTCTCTTTTTTGTGCAGTGAAGGCAGTATGTACCCACTTCTAGCAGTGGGCCAAGTACAACTCTCTTATTTGCTCAAGCACCAAGATAAACACAAATGTTTAGAGAGCTTTTATTTAGACCTATTGTAATACACCTATTGGTAATACACCTATTGTATAAAGTACACCTATTGGTAATAATATACTCAATAAGGTTTTTGTAAAAGAAAAGAGCTGTTTCACATTCTAAGCATGTAATCTGAAGTCGAGGACTGCAGTCCTAGCTTGATGTTGTGTACTGAACTTGCCAATTTCATGTTTGATGTGCGAGTTAGAGGAATCCAGTTTTTTTCACAAAACCTTTGGTCTGTGTAATTTAGTTCACAGGTGCACGTGTTTTGCAGAATGAATGGACTAGTGGTCAAGCAGGCTGTTGAATTTTATAGATATCATGTGTTTCTCTTCAGCACTATTTGATTTCTCAAACTAAATGCAATGCACTTATTTCCTCCGCTGTAATTTCCTTTTATAGCCTAAATTTGTTTATAGCATTGCTTGCCCCTGATGTATTAGCAAACTGCAGTGTTTAGTTGAAACTGCCACAATGAAGGTTACGTATTGTTGCAGAGATATAAGTTGCACTACAACACATGTACCATATGCAGTTTGCATGCAGAAATGATATGTGAAAAATATTGAGGGCCTGGGCTTGCTAATGGTGGCTAGAAGTGTTGCCAGTTCTGTGAGTAAAAGTGTTCTCATGGTGTACACAAGTAGAGCACTCTTTTTGTTTCTCTCTAAGGTTCCTGGAATGGAGAAGTGAAGCTATGGAGTTCCGGAGAAGAGTGCAAGAAACTGAAAGAAGTTGCAAGCATACCAGTGGTATGTAGGCGAAACAGAATGAGGGTAACATACTTTAAAGTTTAAGATGAGGTAATGTTGTTGTTTTTGTGTGTGTCTCGCATTGCTGACCTCCTGAACGACTATTCCTTGTGCATTTATACCGCACTTTCTTTAGACCTTTTCATGCTTGCTACTTGCTTGTCGTGGCTTTGAATTGATGCATGTGAGCTGTCAAATACTGTCAAACCTTGTTATATTGTTAATTTGTGATGAAGTTGCACTCAACATGAAAATACCTTCACTATATGCAATATTTGTTATAAGCATATATTCATTACATGCTGATGTTTGCAAGAAATTGTGATAGAATTACACTTCGTTATATATGTTTGTTAATGGAGGCTTGATTGTGTATGCAATTGAATATACCGTATTTACTCGCATAATGATCACACTTTTTTGTCAGAAAAATTGACGCAAAATCAGGGGTGCGATCATTACGCGAGTTAAATTTCCTGCGAAAAAAAAATAAGTTTTTCGTCCCGCGTTTGCTGCGGGACACCAAAACAAAAATGGCTGCCGGCGAAGCAAGCTGAACACGCCGAACGCGATTTTTTTTCTTCTCGTGAGTGCATTATGTGCGTTGAAACAGTTTCTTCCGTATCAGTAATGAGTAATATCGTTAATATCGGCAAGTTTGCAGCAATAACGTAGCCATGTCCACTTTGAGGGGACAGATACAGATGGGTGCGCTTAACTGCCAGTGACATAGAAACACATGGCCGGCATGCTGCGGAAACTGCGGCATCTGTCTTCACTACTATCCTAATACAGCACGTTTCCGCTAAGGGTGGGCGAATATTTTAGCTGCATTACAAGCGTCGCCGTATGAATAGGGTACACTTTTAACATATCAGTGTAAACGTGGCTACTATCGTTGGTAGCTGCTATCGTTGCTGCTCGCGATTTGTTGCGTGCCCACGAGTGCAGATGAGAAGAAACGAAAGGCGCCTTTTTTGTCATTGACCACAACCATTATAAAGCCTACACGTAATAAAGGCAAGTTTGGTTGCAGCTTTTTTTAGTTATGGAAGTGCGGAAAGTTATGAAAGTAATGAAATGAGGCATCTACTTAAGAATGTTTGGTGCGTGCAGACCGCTTGGTTCGTCTTGAAGAGTCGTTCGCGTAGCATTCGACACATGGTAAGCGTGATCATTAGCTAGACTTAGCACACAACATATCGCTGCAGCAAGTTCGGGGTGCGATCATTACACGGGAAATAAAAAAAATCAAATTTTGACGACAAAATTCAGGGGTGCAATCATTATGCGAGTAAATACGGTAGTGTTCAGATTACATGCAGAATAAGGTGAGCTTTACTGGGTGTATATGTTCACTTATTAGGCCCACCTTGTTTTCTCCTGTTTCTTTCTAGGAAGGGTTTGTGAATGCCCTTGTCTTCAACAGCTCTGGAAATGTCCTGGTGGCAGCAGTGGGTCAGGAACACCGATTAGGACGGTGGTGGAACTTGCGAGGAGCAAAGAATTCTGTCGTAGTTCTCCCCCTCATCTTCAAAGATGTGTAATAAAGTGGCATGGTAGTATACAGGGTGGTTTTGCTTCTTTAATAATGCAAGTGTAATCCAGTATATCTATACCCCAGATATGCAATTTCAGTGAGCTGCTGTTTTGGCACGCCTGTGTTGATATCTATAAACATGCTTGTATTGGTGACATCGATTAGAAACACAGATCACGGGTGACCAATCCTGGCACTCTTGCAAACTCACCGTGCCATCTAGAATGCAAGTGAAGATGTTAAGTTTTGGTTTCTACGTATATCTTTTTGCCATGTGGAAGCAATTGTGCACATTAGTGATCGCAAAAATTGCAGAAACTCTGGTAACTGAGCTGTCATGTGAACGACATCAGTTCCTCAATTATGCTGTGTCCTTAGATGTTTGTTTGGATGCTGCTATAGTAGCAGCGAGTATGGGGACAGTGTCAGGTGATGCAGTTAAAATTTGGACAATGGAGACCTGCAAAGCCAGCCCACACAGTCTCCAGCTGTTCAGCAGTGAGTTCCACTTTCTGTTCGTTTACGAGTGATTGATTTATTGTACCAAGATGTCATAGAAATTTTGGCAATATTATATCCTATCTTAAGTTTATGCAGATTATTGTGAAGGTTTGCAGCTGCTAACTAAACAGAGTGACGTTTTGCCCAGTATTTGTGCACCTGTTAAGAGAAGGCAGTTTTCACTAGGTAGAATACATTTTTTAAATTAAGGTCTTGTCCCTTTTGGTCTAGAACAGCATTTCTTAAATGGGGGTCTGCGAAGCCATCTTTGGGGTTCCTGCGAAACCCACACTTGTTGCGTGTGTGGGTTTGGCCATTGCAAGCCATAGTGCTCTCTGGTTGGGGACTGCAGAACTGTTTCCCCTTCTCCATGAGATGGTTGTAAAGCATTTGTTGCAGTTTTCTGTGACATATGCATGCGAGCATGCTTTTTTCAGGCTTGGATGCTTGAAAATCAAATTCAGAAACAGGTTGAATGTGACTGCAGATATGCAACTTTGCTTAAACGTGACAACACCGTGCATTGACAAGCTGTTCAGATTGAATTGATGTGGTGCATTTGTTCGACCATTCTTTGCCCGGTAGCAATAAAAGGAACCTGTTGCACACTGCATGTTGTGTTAATTTATAACCCCCCGTCACTGCAAGGGGTCTCCCATCACTTCCACCATTCCACAAGGGGTCCCCGACTCATCCATGGCTGAGAACGATTGATCTAAAATATCAAAATTTGCGTGACTAGGTAATCAAAGTAATAAATATTTTGTGTGTGTGTGTGCGTTTTTGGCTGGTCCACCAGCCGAGAACATTAAGTAAACTCTTCTTCCAAAAAGTTTGTCATCTCTTACCAGCACACACGCACGCACACACACACACACATATATATACATATATATATATATATATATATAAAATGTTTGATACGTTTCAGCAAACTTTGTTTTGTTCAAATGTTCTTGCACATGCACCTAAGTGTTTTTCAAATTTGTTCTTTTTTAAAACATTTCTTGTTCTTTATATTGATAGCTTGGGATTGTAACCATGATTGTATATTTTTAAAAAAGCTTCAAACGGGGACATTTTTCCCTTAGAAAGGAAAGTTAATATTAGTACGCACAATGGCCACAAAGCAGTGTGCCGCTTCTCTGGGCGCTATAGCCTGGCTTTGTCTGGGTGGTCAGTGGTGATCCTCTGCAAACATTCACAGAAAGGCACAAGCCGCCGACAAGGTGCTCCATTGTTCTTGCTCTGCAGTTGCTTTAAACTGTGTTTTTATCTCCAACTTCAGAAGAAAACTTTATGCTTACCTCTGCTTTGCTTGGACGTAAATTTTCTGACAGAACTGCATTGTTTGGGACGGCTCATCCCATTTCATGAAAACACTTGGCAGTATTACTTGCCTGGTTCTTCCACGAAAAAGATCTGCGGATCCCATGCAAGAATGATTGTCAGCACCGGCAGATTCCTGGTTCTACAGGGTGAACTGTTTTAACAGTAAAAAACTGTTGTGGGACCTAGTGTGAAATTTTCTATTAGTCATCAAGCCCGCAGAAGCCAAAAGCTGTCCACATCTCGGCAGCAGCCTAATTGCTTCTATGATGACTAGGTGCGTGCATAACTGTGGTCTTTCATTTTATTTTTTCCCACTTTAGCCAGGCAAACAAGCAGTGTCACAATTTCTAATAACCCTTTCGAACTAAAATGCATGATCTTGTGAAATTCAAGTACTTGCGCAGCAGCGGCTGCCATAGAATCCTACTATTTTATTTTTTTATCATAAGCTAAAATTATGCAAATGATTGTGCAATTTAGCTGCACTGTTTCTGTACACTGCTCTGTACTGCCATTGCTGGCTATAGCGAAGTTTTGTGACCAATAGCAGAGCATTTCCAATACAGTGAGTGAGTGAAACAACTTTATTTTGTCCACTATAGGTGTAAGTAAACTCCACACCACCTGGCTAGGCCCAGTATAATTTTTTTTCTTGTTAGTATTGTTTATGGGAGCTCGCTTGCAAGTATGGGGTTAAGCCCATAGAGGTTATGGTTCAGCCAGCATGATGGGTGGTAAAACGGTATTGCCTAAACTTTGTACTTCTTGCTTTAAAAGACTTTATAACATTGCGAATTGGTCATTTGCGAAAAAGTACTACGTTATTAATCCGGCAATCTGCAATGATTGCATATGTGCACAGAGACATGTTGCCGTCATCTGCTTAGAAAATGATTGCAGATAAAGCGTAATAGTCAAGGACACATTAATGTATGAAGCCACAAGCACAGGTAAACGCATCTACACTCTAAAAACAGTTGCACCCTCTTGGGTGTATATTTGCCATACAATAATAGTCATCTGTCTCGCCCGCATTTCCTTTAAGCTGCGAGCCCGGTACTTCCCGAATGGGAAGTACCGAGTCACGAATGGCATACACGTTACCAGCATGACAGAGCATCCTCGACAGAAAAGTAATGAGCGCAGTGTTTTCAAGAAAGCAAATGCAGTCGAGACAGATGACGATTATTGTTGTGTGGCAAATACACACCCCAAAGGGTGTAAACTTTTTTTAGAGTAATATGTTCTACCCATCATTCCCATAGTAGCTGAACGATCGATGATATGGCAACAAATTGGTCTATAGTCTAATACAACTTAAGTCTGCAGTGGAGCCCCGCCCATGTCCTCATAACCGCCAGCCACTGTTCCTCCGCTAGGCTGCAAATGGCTCTTACTTCAAATTTTCCGTGTTACCTAAACAAGTTGGTAACCACAAAAATAAAATTATAAGCGTGTAATTTTATACGTTTTCACTCGTCTACTGTATCGGAATGTTGAATGCCTAATTCTTTATTGAATTGAAATAAAATGTTCGCGTCGCTGCAACTATTACTGTCAAGTTTCACTTCAGTCGGCATTGAAGCTTCATGAGTAAAACGGACTCAGCAGTGAAATTAATTGTACCGTAGACTTTCGAAGAGTGAAATGTTCAGACTCGATACACTTTGTCAATGTCTATTGCACAATGTATCGCTTCCACCAATGAAAAGACCATCAAGAACAGCAGGCTCTCCGGAGGCATCAAGTACAACGTGATTTTGAAAAAATCGCATAATGACAACTTCGTTTGCTTCTGTGATTGGCTAGCAGAGTAACACAATTCCGCGCGGTCCGTGTATGGTGCACTCTAAGGAAAGTTTACACCCTTTGAGTCGTATCTTGCCGCACTACAATAAACGTCTGTCTTGTCCGCATTTCCGTTTTTTAACGCTGCAAGTCCAGTACTTCCCAGTAACAAACGGCATGCACGTTATTAGCATGACAGCATTCTCGACAGGAAAGTAGCGAGCGCCGAGTTTCAAGAAAGGTAACGCAAGCAAGGCAGATGACGATTATTGTTGTGGGACAAATATATACACCAAAGAGTGCAATCGTTTTAAGAGTGTAATGTGCATGCCGTTCGGGGCTTGGAAGTACCGGGTTTTCCGTATTAAAAAAGGAAATGCGGACAAGACAGATGACGATCATATACTCTAAGAACAGTTTACACCCTTTGGCGTGCCCCTTCTGCCACACAACAATAATCGTCATCTGCCTTGATGCGTTTCCTTTCTTTAACACTGCGAGCTTGGTACTTTCCAGTAACAAATGGCATGCACGTTATCAGCATGATAGCATTCCCGACAGGAAAGTAGCAGGCGCAGCATTTTCAAGAAAGGAAACGCATCACGGCAGGTGACGATTATTGTTGTATGGCAGAGGGGTGTAATATTGCTTAAGAGTACACTCTAAAAAATGTTTACGCCCATTGAGTTGTATATCAGCCACACAACACTCTAAAAAATTACAGCCTTTGGGGTGTATGTTTGCCACACAACGATAATCGTAATCTGTCTTGCCCGCATTTCCTTTCTTGAAAACAGTGAGCTCGTTACTTTCCTGTCGAGAATGCTGCGTCACACTGATAACGCGCATGCCGTTCGTGTCTGGGAAGTACCGGGCTCGCAGCGTTAAAGAAAGGAAACGCGGGCAAGGCAGATGACGATTATTGTTGTGGGACAAGATAAGCCCCAAAGGATGTAAATTTTTCTAAGAGTGTAAGAAAGTTTGCACCCTTTGGGGTGTATATCTGCCACACAACGATAATCGTCATCTGCCTTGCTTGCGTTTCTTTTCTCGAAAACGCCGCGCCCGCTACTTTCCTGTCTGCAATGCTATATGTCATTCTGATAACGCGCATGCCGTTACTGGGAAGTACCGGGCTCGCAGCGTCAAAGAAAGTAAATGCGGACAAGACAGATGGCGTTTATTGTGTGGCAAGATATGAGTCAAAGGGCGTAAACTTTTCTTTCTGTCTTGCCCGCATTTCCTTTCTTTAACGCTGCAAGCCCAATACTTCCCAGTCACGAAATGCTTGCGCGTTATCAGCTTGACACAGAATTCTCAACAGGAAAATAGCGAGCGCCGAGTTTTCAAGAGAGGAAACACGAGCAAGGCGGATGATGATTATTATTGCGTGGCAAATATACAACCCAAGGGGTGTAAACTTTTCTTAAGAGTGTACACTCTAAAAACAGTTGCACTAGCTATTTTCTAAGAACTGTGTAGAGTGTAAAAATAGTTGCACCCTTTGGGGCTTATCTTGTCCCACAACGATAATCGTCATCGGTCTTGCCCGTGTTTCCTTTCTTTAACGCTGCGAGCCCGGTACTTCCCAGTCAAGAACGGCATGCACGTTATCGGTGTGAGGCAGCTTCTCGACTGGAAAGTAGCGAGAGCCGAGTTTTCAAGAAAGGAAACGCAAGCAAGGCGGATGACGATTATCGTTCACTCTTAAAACGGTTGCACCCTTTGGGGTGTATATTTGTCCCACAACAATAATCGTGTTATAGTGAGAAACTCTATAGTTGCAACCGTTTTAAGAATATATATATATATATATATATATATATATATATATATATATATATATATATATATATATATATATATATATATATATATATACACACTCTTAGGAAAAGTTTACCCCGTTTGGAGTGTATATCTGCCACACAACGATAATCGTGTTATAGTGAGAAACTCTATAGGTGCAACCGTTTTAAAGAATATATATATATATATATATATACACACACACACACTCTTAGGAAAAGTTTACCCCATTTGGAGTGTATATCTGCCACACAACGATAATCGTCATCTGCCTTGCTTGCGTTTCCTTTCTTGAAAACGCCGCGCCCGCTACTTTCCTGTCGGGAATGCTACGTCATGCTGATAACTCGCATGCCTTTCGTTACTGGAAAGTACCGGGCTCGCCGCGTTAAAGAAAAGAAACGCGGACAAAACAGATGACGATTATCGTTGTGTGGCAAAAGGTCGTAATTTTGCTTAAGAGTGTATGGGCGTCTTGCGCTGGAGTTTGAGGTATAGTAGGGGCGCCTGGTGGCGGCGCGGGAAACGACATCTGGGTCGTACCAGCTTGGGTCGTATTGAACCCTGGCTATGGCGAAGCACGTTTCTAGGCCGACTTTTGCGTCGATTCGCACTTTTTTCTGCCCTGTTGCGAGTGAGAAAAGGCTCGTCACTTCTCACAGACCACGCTGCGAGCTCGCCGCAGCCTATAGTTTAACTAAAGCGGACTCTCCGTGTGCCGTGGGACGTAATGCCAGGAGCAGAAGGAATCGGTGACGCCGATCCGGAGAGACCTAGCCCAGCCTCGAAAAGGCGTCACCGTCATTACTTCTGCGTCATGGGCTGCCATGAACAAGAAGGCCTGAATCCCAACATGAGATTCTACCGTTTTCCTTCAAGGCCTCACGAAGTGGAGCGTCGGGCGCGCTGCATAGCTGCAGTTCGTCGCGCTGAGTAAGCGAAACTTCGCGCCATGCTGACTGCTTCGCCTGTCTTGAAGCTTGCTTGATTATCTGCGTTCTAAAGTTCAGTGTTTCGCACCTACAGTCCCGACGGCAGACCGACATAGCAGCAGGCATGGCTGGTAATTCACGATTCGAGACCCGGCCACAGCGACAATTAACAATTCGACCGATGCGAAGTGGTGAAGTGACCAGGTGTGTGCAAATGAGCACAAATGGTCGGGCTCATTCGATGACAATTCACTACTCCACTACGAGCAGCACAGGTTAAGAGAGTTAAATGCGCTCATCCTTCATCTCAAGCTAACACGTTGAGGCAGCGCAGCAAGGCAGTACTGATTGTAGCACATCGATGTTCGAGCGCTGTCATTAAAACCTATATCAATCGCGCAGCGCACGAGCTCGCGCTGCAGCGCACTTCGCACGTACGTGCGAGCTCACATGCGTTGCATCAGTTATTACCAGTTACTAAAGGGACAGATGACCGCTACTACAGCGCAGGCATAACTACTTGTTTAGCGGCATGCAGTCAACAAAGATTGCAGGAGGCCCGCTGTTTCGCAGCATGTCGAAAGACCGCTGCCTTCGCGGCGCGTATACGATCGTGCGCTCGAGCAGTTCGTACATCGCGGCGCGTACCGTCGTGTGCTCGAGCAGTTCCGTACACATGATGCCTGCTTATCGCTGCTGTGTATTCATTTATAGCAAGCGTTTCCTTGCGTTTGTGCGCCTGAATCTAGCAGCTAGCGTGCAAACCTTACCTGACGTTCCACTTCGTACGCGACTCGCTTCACTTGCGATTGACACGGTGCTAAAACTGCGCCGCCTAATTCTTGAACGGCGTACACGTATTCGGCACTGCATAATTTCTTGCCTTTGCGCAGCGCACCACCCCTGAAAAGAATCTTCACCGCCGGATATTCGCTGCAGGCCGTGAATTACACAACCGAAAGTGGCGGGTCCATATTGTAAACGTGCTTTCCGAAGCAGACGACCGAGCTTGGTACGACCCATTTTAGCACAGAGGGCGCTTTTTAGCACCTTTTTCGCAGCGCCCCCTGGGCAATGCAAGAGCCCCATATAGTGAAGGAGGTTGATGCCGCCGCCCAATATAAAGGGTTCAGCCTTATCCATCCATCCACCCATCTTTAGTAGACAAACGACAAACAACGAAGTCATACAAAAAAGAAACGTTCCCAGGTTTCGTAATGAGAAATCTTCAAGAAGCTTTTTTTTTTTCAACAGTATTATATCAAGGGGGTGGTGGCGCGACCCACTACTCTAATCCAAAGAGAACGTTCATAGCATCCATCTACCAATTTTGCGTTGCGCCGTGTTCGTCTTTTGTATTATGCGAATAACTGCGCAAGTGGTTGTGGAAGTGCGTACTAGGTGTTCTGTGGTACTAGTACCTGCGCATGACCTGCGTCTGTGCGCAGGGATATTGCGGTAAGCTAAAGCAGTGCGCATTATGTTCGTGTAAGCTTCGGGCCATTTGGACATCGAGAAAGCCTGCGCTGAAAGATGTCTCTGCTGCTGAAACACACCCTGAAGCGCTGTAGGACGTTCTCGCCGTGCCGGAGCGATGTCGTGCTTCTTCTACGGCGCCTCGTTTCTGAAACTGCTCCCGCTCCGCACATGGGAGTGCCGGTCGTCGAAGAACGTCCTCTAGATCTGGCCATGGGGAAAGTCAAGCGAGAACCTTTTGTCAAGAATATGTTTATAGGGAAGCTGGAAAAAGTGAGTGTTTCTCTGCCTCCGTGCAAGTCATGAAAACCCGCGCGTGTGTTGAGAAAGGATCGCTCTCGCAAAACGGCGATGACTATATATGCGGAAGGTTTTCATGGAGTTCATGAAAAACAGTCTCAACTCTGTGTGCTTTCTTTTTATGCGCTCGTGGAGTGAATCCCGAGGGGATAAATGTAAAGCGACTGTGCGGAACCGCGACGCCGGAATGTTTGTCGCAGGCTCCGTGGTCGCAGGTTGCTGGTCACGATTAGCTACTTTGAGAGAAGTGTGCACTCGTGTTTATAATGCACGTGGAGTTCACCGTAGTTTCACACATTGATGCAGCGCTCCAATATGCAGCCTCGTAATTTTTTCTTTTTAAATAGCGATATAGAAGTGATGGAGGGTGATCTTTTTTCTGCGTCGTACATTTGCAAGTAAAATTTCGCCAGTGCGGCCCGATCCGAGGAGGAAATTTAAGAGGAAAAGGGCGGAACAGGTGCGCGTAGGATACCTGCTTCTAATGAGAAGAGAGTTTGAGAGGGAAAGCGGATGTGGTGGATAAACATCGATAAGAGATCGGCCAAGTATCCTTGTACTGTTCGACGGAAGTGCGCACACTAATGCTGTTATGCGTTTTCTGTCTAACTAATTATAGAATTTTCATGCCTTTCTCTAGTGAACCTTCTGAGCAGAAATTGGCCATAGTTACCCGTAATTTGCACTAGCAAATCGTGAAATATGATTTTCTGCAAGTCGGCCCAATACGTTTCAATCCTGCTGCACTCGGGCGACTAACAACAGCAGCAGCAATCACAGAAAGGCAACAAAGGTCAGCTTACGCAATCCTAGGTAAATGTCGACGCCGACTACCTGTGATACGCACCGTCAATGCACCACTGTGGAGGCTTACTTTGCAGACCTTGGAGAAGTTGCCTTGTTGTTGTGACCTCGAAAAACGTGTTGCCGTCGTCGTTGTTAGCCTTGAAACATGTAGCTCACACCAACTGTGGGTTAATTGCCCAATAATAGCAGATAGTCTGCATTGAATGAATTATGCACTGGGACAAGCTAATTTGTGGGTTAACATATGAAAAGCAACGATAAAAAGATAATGTATTGGTGAACTTTTACTTTTGCTATGATTTTGTGTCCATTTTTCTCTCTGTTTCTGTTCTTTTTCACTGTTTTGCTGTGTTTCATTAGAACAGGATGTATGTATTTTATAATATCTGATGTGCATGGATGAACTCAAAAGCCGACAACTACCCTGCCGAAGCCATCATCTAAACAATGCACTTTAATAAAGTAACTAACTTGTTTATGTTCTTGCTTCATTTCATCTACAGCCACTCTGAGAACCTCTAAAAATAATTTGTAACCAACAACTCTACAAAACTGCTCTCCACCTTGCAGTGCATCGCAATACGAGGTCATGAGCCAGTCCTGTAATTTTTCTTCGATTCTTGCCAACCTTACCTTAGGTTAGAACAGGAAATAACTGCGCAGTTACGATGTGCTGTATGACTGCAGGCAACATAATATGGCAGTATCCAGTGTCAACTTTGTAGACCATCTGCAGCACCAAGCACTTGATGCTATGCTACGAATGCTGCTGTTTTTTGTTTCTGTTGGGCAGCCACCTGTCATTTAACGTTTGAAACATATGAGAGAAATGATGACAGTAAAATAAAGAAATACGAATGCGACAGAAAGCACAGTGTGCGACATGTGCACAAAATAGGTTGTTGGACTCTTTGCTACATGTACAGAGTTCAAGCTAACGATTGCTCTGATGTTAATGGAATTCTAGTAATGCTATCCACGTATATATGAAGAGTAAATAAAAGTTATATCTGTGCAGCTCATTTGTTCAGCTCATAGTGGACCCTGTCACGTGTTTAACCTATCACGAGCCAATTTTCTGTAGCAGAAAGAAATATTATTGGGTCATTCCATCTCAAGTGTACTCGGTGTTTTATCGACCATCTGCGATTCTGCTGGAAAAAATCATACTGTTTTACCTCAAAGTGCGAAGTAATTATTCAAGCGATTTTTCTTTTAAAAAAAATGTCTAATGCCCTCGGGACGCTTTGAAGATTGCGCACACAAGTGAAACTATGCCAGGTAGAAAAATTTCTACAAAGTTATTGCTTTGACCTGTTACTGCGAATATTTTTTGAAATAGTCGCCAGACGGTGCTCTTTCGTGACTATTGTCGTTTATTACATTTTGTTTTAATTTACATAATTTTTAGCCGTAAGGAAAAGTCGACAATTGCCCCTTTTTTAATATTTTTTATAAAAGAAAGTAACGTTTCCACGAGGAACATATTCACAATAGGGGCTTGGTATGTGTGTATACTAGATGATAAAAATATTTGTATAAGAAATAAAGCCTAAACTTTTGCTTAATGTTATGGTAAATATAATAAAAATTACGTTCTGACTCAATTTGTGGCTTCATTTTCGCAATGTAGCGTTCCAAGTAAAAATATGGCACAGTTGGCATCGGATAGTATGCTTTGCTGTCTATCTATGTACAAAGATTCAAAAGATTAAATTTTGTTTTAAGCGAGAAAAAAATGTTTGAATTGCACAATCACAAGGTTGCACGGAGCATCTCTTTGCTTCGCCTTCACTGCATAGCACGTCGGCCGGTGTTTCAGTCTCGCTCATTTTACGCGCTTCTTCTTTTTCTTTTTGAAGATGAGGTCTTTTTTGGCGACTTCAGGTTGATTTGCGGTTCGCGGGGACTGAGTTTCTGGCCATTGTCATCTTGTAAGATTATAAAATTGCAGGCCTTCTAGTGATGACAATGGACAAGATGACAAGATGACAATGGCCAGAAACTCAGTCCCCGCGAACCGCAAATCAACCTGAAGTCGCCAAAAAAGACCTCATCTTCAAAAAGAAAAAGAAGAAGCGCGTAAAATGAGCGAGACTGAAACACCGGCCGACGTGCTATGCAGTGAAGGCGAAGCAAAGAGATGCTCCGTGCAACCTTGTGATTGTGCAATTCAAACATTTTTTTCTCGCTTAAAACAAAATTTAATCTTTTGAATCTTTGTACATAGATAGACAGCAAAGCATACTATCCGATGCCAACTATGCCATATTTTTACTTGGAACGCTACATTGCGAAAATGAAGCCACAAATTGAGTCAGAACGTAATTTTTTTCATATTTACCATAACATTAAGCAAAAGTTTAGGCTTTATTTCTTATACAAATATTTTTATCATCTAGTATACACACATACCAAGCCCCTATTGTGAATATGTTCCTCGTGGAAACGTTACTTTCTTTTATAAAAAATATTAAAAAAGGGGCAATTGTCGACTTTTCCTTACGGCTAAAAATTATGTAAATTAAAACAAAATGTAATAAACGACAATAGTCACGAAAGAGCACCGTCTGGCGACTATTTCAAAAAATATTCGCAGTAACAGGTCAAAGCAATAACTTTGTAGAAATTTTTCTACCTGGCATAGTTTCACTTGTGTGCGCAATCTTCAAAGCGTCCTCAGGGCATTAGAAATTTTTTTTAAAAGAAAAATCGCTTGAATAATTACTTCGCACTTTGAGGTAAAACAGTATGATTTTTTTCAGCAGAATCGCAGATGGTCGATAAAACACCGAGTACACTTGAGATGGAATGACCCTATTTTATGTTTATTTTCAGCAAATAATTGAATAACTCTCTCCTTAAAATTAGTATTCTTAGCCACCTTATTACCAAGATATAATGGTGGGAAGTGTGTTTGACGGACACCTAAAAAGTTAAATAAATTTTTTAAATTCCTCTTTGTATCTTTTCTTTTAATTCAGCATGGGCAGCAGACCTTTTCTTGATGCCATCTAAAACCAACTGGAAGAGTTCTTGCGAAATACATAGATTACCAAGATATAATGGTGGGAAGTATGCTTTTTGTCGCCCAATAGACACAAGAAGTGGAATTTTTTCTTCTTTTTTTTCTGTTTCCATCTTTTCCTTTCTTTCTTTCACTTTGGCATGTGTGGCAGGCCTTTTCTTTATGCTATCTAAACCAATAGCAACGGTTCAGGATCGGATTTAATGAAGTAATAGGTACCAATAGGCTAGTTGGTCAGCCATGATATCGATGAGACAGCTCTCTTGAAATAGACATCTTCATGCACACATGAAAGGGACGTACACCACTGTCTCTGTATTTCCTTCTTTATGTGTGTGTGAACCTGTATATTTCAAAAGGGCTGCTTCATCATTTAAGTAAACCTAAAATTTTGTTGACACTGTTCTGTTTCTGTGAGTGACTGATGTAATGAAACCGAAAATGCTATATCTGAAACAATATTAAGTTATAGTGAAACGAATATTTGTTTGCCCAACAGGTCAAGGTGTGTACTGTGGGTGCAAAAATTTTAAATACTTGGCAAGAACAACTTGAAATGGCACATTCAAGACAGAATGTGCACACATTTTGACCAACAGCTTGGCTAGGCTAGCCAGCAGCCGACAAGCCAATGTGCCAATCCCATCTGATCGCACCGAGTGCAGAGTTGCATATCAACGGCAGTGAAAAGTGAGCTTAATTTAGCGTTGTTCACAAGCCACATATAAGCATGGCAAGTGCTCAATAGGGCATCCATATTAGCAGCAGACAGTTATCTGGATCGTATGAGGAGTATGCTTGCGTTTGTACCACATAGACCCCATCACCCCTTCTTTTTTATTTTGCCGATATCAGCCTGTAGACTTACAAGGAATATAGAATATACAGTGAAGGTATATTTCTGCCATGTACAACTTCATTATAATGAGGGTCAACTGTTTTTTTATATGTGGCAAATTCAGGACTTGTTCACCTTTATTCGACTCTTTATGGCTGTTGTGGGCTCACCCCACTGGTCCTTTTGATGTCCACTGCCATTAATTGCTGGAATCTTAAAATCATTTGCGAGAAAATTAGCAAGAAAGAAAGGAAAGGAAAATTTAATGTGCCACAAGAATCTGAACTTATCACCAACAGATTGGCTGTTCAGGATTCTACCATTCATCTACTCTGCCAACACTACAGCATAGAGAATACTAATCCTGGAAAGTGCGATAGCAGCAGCAGCAGCTGCCGTGATTAGCTAACACTTGCTTTACATCTCTGTACTAGATAGAGCTGACATCCGTGCCGTCTTTGTGTTCTAGCATGTCACCTTCCCAGTTGCAGAGGCAGTCATTAAGTTTTATTCTTTTATATTTAATGATAAGGACAGTGCGAGCCCTGTTCATGGGGTAACCCAAATATAAATTTAATAAATGCCAAACAAATCCAGCAATAATAAGTTTAAGGGTTTTTAGTAGAAACCTGTGGCTATATCCAGATAGGTAATAAATAAATAAATAAATGCTGCTTTTCCACTTCGCTTAGGGGAGGCACGAATTTCACAGAATAATAAAACTCACACTTTTTTTACTTCTGAAAGAAAATTGCCTCACTCACACATGCAAGTGTTCACTCCGACAAACACCGCATGAAACAGTGTGTAGCTTGCTGCACGTTATATTTCGCCAGCTATCGTATCACTGCTTTGTGTTATGGGTGAAACTAATTTTTTTCATGTGTTTGCCTATTGCTACAAGTGAGCCTGCATGGTTTGCTATCATCAAAATTCAGCGATGTCCTGCTTTTTATTCACTATTACTTGAAATGCCCCCAAAGCCCATCACAAGGAGATTATTACCTAGGAGGCACACACATTACACAAGCACAACTCGACATAATGTAGCATAACTTTTCATAAATAAATATATTGTCGAAGGAAAAAGCTTAGAGAAGCATAAATCGTGCAACAAAAAATAGTGCAAAACAGTGAGTGTAACGGCAATAGCTACACAACAAAGTGGAAACAAGCTAGCACATTGCTTACACACAAAACTTACTGTTCACAGTATGAACGAAAAATAAATAAAATAAAAGGAAAGACAAAAGCTACAGCTTGCAGAGCCAAGCTTTTTGTATAAAAAAAAATATAATAAAGTCATGGAGGATAAGACGCTCAGGCACAGCACAGGCGTACAAGATTTTTAAACGTTGTCGCATCAGTTTCCATGGCTATGTTTATGAGGGTTCATTCCATTTTATCTGTGAGCTTGTATAAGGTGATGTATGACATAATGGCAGCTTAATTTTGTTTGGTGACTGTACTGCAGAAGGATGAATGACAGTGGGGGTGAACAGCTCGGATGCAGCTATTTGTTATGGTAAAGTTTGTGAAGAAGTGATTAAAGGAGAGCGTTCGTGGTGTAGAATTTGAAGCATAAGCTTTTATATATCAACGTTCAGCTCTACGACATAGTTCCTTACTTTTGGACTTGCAGGCTATGCTGGCGTACCCAGAGGTGCTTTCTCGAGAGAAGCTTGAGGAACTAGAGGCTATGGCAGATGCGGTGCGGAGGTTCTATGATGCAAATGGTGAGCTCAATCAATTCATGCGCATTGTCAGTCCTGACGTTGCTGACCACAACTCTCCCGTTTCAGTGGACACTGCCAAAATAGACAGGGAAAAGAACATACCAAAGGAAATTTTGGATGGCCTAAAGGCTCTAGGACTGTTTGGGTTACAAGTTCCAACAGAATACGGTAAGGCAGCGCCTTGCTTTTAATTAATTGTATTGCACTGATATCTTTGCCTTATTGTTGACTTCTGTTAATCTTGGCCAGCTAGGTTGATCAACCTTTCCAGAAACAGAAAATTAAGGCACAACATACCAACATTAATTTAAATATTTGCACCATAACACAATTGTGCAAATAAATAAAATCAAACCTGTAATCCAAGTGAATTACACCTTTTTCATAACAATTCAGGAACACGACATTTTTCTTCTGATGGACATAGCAGAACACTGCAATACTTGCAGGTTAGCAGCATACATCTATCAGATACAAAAAATGTATCTGTAGTGACAATGCTTTCTACCATCCAAATGGGGGAAGGGGGGGGGGGGGGTGCGGTATACAAATCAAATCCAAACGGTGTTGGCCACACACCAAGAGGACTGGAATACACTTGAGTGCAGGTTTAAGAACCCTAATTGGTCAAGGTTAATCCAGAGCACTTCGCTAGTATGTCTCATAAGATGCTGTACAACTTTGAAATGTTATATATAGCCCAACAGTTTCTGTCAATTAAAGCTAGCGATGGGTTTCATGAGATCTAATCCACTTGCTGCTGTGGTGCAAACAAATGCATTTAGAGAAGAAATATACGTGGGACAACCTATGAAAACTTTATGGGCAACTCTGTCTTTTTTCTTGTCTATTTGGAGACATTAAAGACAACAGTATATTATGATACAGTTAAAACTTGATTTAACAAACTGATGACCACGCCCGAATTAGTTAAATCAGGTAGTTCGAAAAATCAAGTAAGGAATTTTTGGGGCCTTTAAAATTTAAAATTGTTACATAGCAACACCCAAAAGGTACCGCGGCATTGTATTTGCCACTAACCAATGCCTGCGCATGTAAAGAGTCAGTGAGGGTGGCCCAACTACCGTCGCCCATAGCGCCATCTGGTATGTAAGAACACAAGTGATTGCTGTATTCATTGTTTCATGCATGAGCGCGGCATACAGCCTCGTCAAAATAAAGCTAGGGCCGGGCCTAGGGTGCCTAGAGGTTTTAAAGGGCCCCTCACCAGGTCTAGCCATTTTGAGCTGACAAGTGCACAGTACACATTGCATGATAACAATCGTGTCTGCAAATTATTACATTGCTATCGAAAGATCTGAAATTTCAATCCGAACGCCGTTTTCCTCTTCGTTCGCGGCCGCCGCACTCCAAGCCGGATGGTGACGTAATCGTGGCCCCGCGCCTACGTAATCCTGTGTGCAGTGTGACGTCGCTCGTGGTGACACGTGACTTCGAGAATTATACAAGACAACATCTGTTATCTGTGCGATCTGTTGCTTGAATTAACAAATTGAAGTTTAGAGAAATAATGAAACACACAAACAGAATGCCTGCGTGTTTTTTGTTTTATTTCGCACCGAAGCAAGAGAGATGTACTTCCACTTCGTCTGCTTGTTCCCCCGGTCGTGTTGCCATTTTCTACTGTGCTCTAGCGTGTGATCACGCTCTGCGATCCACTTGTTCTGCCTCGGTATTTGTGTAGCACTGAATTATACCGCTAGTCATGGTTCCTTGTGCACAGCACGCAAAATCGCGTGCTGTGCGAACGAGACAACAGCTTGCATGCAACGCCGTCGGTGGAAGTGCGTAGCGCCAAAAAGAAAAGTGAGGAGGAACAAGAAAAAATGAAGGCGGGGCCTGTGATGTGTGCGTCACACGATCCTCGAGGTCCAGTATGGGAGAACGCAGGGAGGGAATTTCTTTTGTGTAGGCTAGACGGGGTGAGTGGAGAGAGCGCCTTGCTTGGCAGTGGAACCTGCCTGCTGAAATCATGGGTTCGCAGCGCTTAAATATTTCTATCTCGGCTATTAATGAGCTGATTTGAAAGATTCTTGCGCCAGAACGCTCCCTAGAGGACACATAACAACTTCCAGCATATAACCAAAATTTGCTATGGGGCCTGGTGAGGGGTCCGTTAATGTGATAGCATTAGAGCACACACTCGAAGAAAAACCCGTGTGTCAAAATTAGAAATAAATCACAGCTTTTTTTACTCATTTATTTCTGGAAAAGCTGCATTAAATCGGGTACATGCAAACTAGTTTCATTGATCTGGGTTGATGACAGCATTGAACCTCATGGGTACTTGGTGGGGAATGGAAATTTCTTCGTTAGATCGGCAAATTGGTAAAGTCGGGTCTTGTTAGATGGAGTTTGAACTGTAACCCGAGCCTTCTTTTAAATTATTTTCAGTGTTACTATCAGCAGTTGAGTTTTAGAGGTGTGCCTCAACTTGATGGAATTAATGTATTTTATGTGTGGGATTTGTGTCTGCATATTGTGATGGCTCCCTGAAGTTCCCTTTATTCAAAAATATTTGCTTTTACTTGTCACTCACATTATGAAAAATATTGCAAACCATGCTGGTAATACTCATGGTTTTGAGAGTGACATCAGTCAGTTGCGTTAATAACCATTTGTTGATTGATCCCCTCATGAGACTTCCTACGCCTGTCACATTCTGGTCATACTTCTTTTTGTTATTCTAAATTTTCAGTCCAGGGTCATATTATAAGTAGGCTGCTCAAAATCACTGTAAATGCTTACGTGTTTTGCTATTCTTCTAGGAGGTCTTGGGCTGACAGCTACGGAGTATGCAAGGATCTGTGAAGTCACTGGAAAAGATGCATCCCTGGGGGTCACTCTGGCTGCACACAATTCTATAGGCATTAAGGTCTGTGAACTGTTTTTCCTGTGCTTTGGTCATTGTCTGCTGTGAAATGGGAGCAAATGTACGGAGAACCAACAGTTCAACACATTTGGATTAGCACACTTGTAGTATGTGCTCTAGTGTGTTGCTAGACACATCTATGCAGATGACTGATTTACATGCTCCACACTGATGATGCCTCCTCTCATTTGACTCCTTCACTAAATGCTGCAAGGCAGTGCCACATGTTGTTTTCTAGTACTTTGCCTTGCTTGACACTGTCATCCACAGCTGTTGCTGCTGTCTTAGGCATTTGGCACTCTTACCATGTGCATGCAGTTTCTATGCAGTCAGCTGGAGTTCACTTATTTAAAGGCCATGTTTGAAAGAGTATCAGTTGTTAATGCGAAGCATTCCTTACCTCATTCTTGGCACTTTCTTGTAGGTAGGTAGGTAGGTAGGTTCCTGTCTCACCTCACTTTAATAAAAAAGAAAAGAAAAATAATGTGTGACCAATGGTGGAATCGAACGCTGCCAGGAAGCACAGCAGTCCAATGCACTTTTCCTTGTTACAGCGCATGCTGTGAGGCACCATGTCAGACTGCTGTATCTCCAGGACCGGCCCAATTTCCCCAGCACTGTCCTCATAGCAGTATTTGCTACGTAGAAACTGCAATGTTGTACCAACTTCACAATCACCCAAGTTAATCATGTTTTAACATTTCTTTGCTGGAGTACAAATGGAATCGGCGTTTTAACATGCACCACATGACATAGCCCTAGGTACGTACGATTGTATAACATGGAGTTGCTGATAACATTACAATTCAGGTTTCTCTCGCTTATGCTTGACCACTACCCCTGTAGGACTCAACAGTCGTCATGCCATAAGCTTGCATCAAACAGCTGGCATAGATGTGGCTTTGCTGCCGTACAATTGTCTTCGACGTGTTCATCTTCATGCTGCACACAGCTACTCAATTTACACGAACACGTTGGTACATCTGGCAACGGTTTGTGGAAACCCAGACAATGCTGGATAGTCAGGTACCTGCAAAATGCTTTGCATAATATAGATTCCTCCAGTGTGTGGGTCTTCAGTGTTCACTGAGGAAATCAGAGCTTCACCTTTATAGACCCAGACGAAGGGGGCTCAAAATGAAGGGTTGCAAGCCGCTAGAGGACGTTGACACCACTCCACGGACAAGTGAAGTCGGTGTCATCCCTAGGGTGGACTCCCTCCAGGTCCTGGGTATAACAATCAAATCGAACGGCTACAATAACCTGACGGTGTCTATAGGTTGTCTACCACCCGGGAAAACTGGGAATTCTCAGGGATTTTGAATAGTCTGGAAAAACTCGGGGGAAAGCTCAGGGAATTTGTGCTTCAATCAAGGAAAATTAGCTGTCATTTTGTTGAAAGGGAACGAAAGACGCCCTACTGCTGGCTCGAGTAAAAGAGAGGAATCCTAACAAGTTGTCTTTGACGATGTGTTGTCGGCTGGAGGAGTTGCCGGTGTACAGTCAACGACTGATTGTCCGGGCGCCCGATTTTTATGAAGTGCCCGATAATGCGGATGGCTTCGCGGCACCACCACGTGCCCCGTCGACCGTCGCCCCTACTAGCCCCTACAGCAACATACGCGCGGTAAACTGGTGTCATGCGGACTCGCCCGACCGCTCTATTCACACTCGCGTCTGGTTCAGCCGGTCCGCCTGTTTCACACTATTGTCTGCTCGCGCTTGCTTTTTCTATGACGAGTCTAAACCGAGGCACCCGATAAAAAGGTTGTTGGAGACAGTGTGTCATATACGATTCTGTACGACAGGACAGACCCTGAATACAAGGACGTGAAGGCGACACCCAGTACCTCACTTTTCTTGTCTTTTGAATGCGGCAACGCCGCAACAAACGGGAGCGCACCAACAAGATTATAATCAGTAAAAATGACTTTGTCATCTTGATGAGACCTTACTCGCGTTAAAATGCAGGATGAAGAATGTAAACACAGCGCCGATCTGTCAGCAGACGAAGCAAAAAGCACGTGAGCACGCAGAGGGAAGCAGCGGCAGAGGCCCGGTATGGCCTCGGCAACTCCGCTGCTTCGGTGGCAGTCTTAGGTGGCAGAGGTAATTAGTGCCATCTATCAAGCTGGCAGAAAAGCAAAACCGCTTCCCTCCCGCCCTCCCTCTTAGCTTCCTCGTAACACCCTCACCTTCGACGTTCTCCATGCACGCGCGCCTCCGTGCCGGTGCCATCAGCCTCGCTGGCATGGCGCCAGCTTGCTCCTTGAAGTTTCGTTTTCTGCCGTTATTGGGAAGCGAGCGTTGGCCAGCGTGGGCACTTTCATGGTCCCCGCTCGCTGTGTGCTTGCACGCCGCGATATTTCACGACTCGCACAGTTCGTGCATCTTGATGGGGTACACAAACACTTCAAGAATATGTCCTTTTTTTAAACTTAACTTCCTTTAATTTGAACAAATTTTCGGGCCCCTTCGAGTTCTAATTATCGAGATTTGACTTAGTTCATTTCCCCATTGCTTTCCCGGGCTTAATTATTTGTTTACTTCGTTTGGTTCTTAGTAACAAAATTGGAGCCTTTGGTTCCCTTTATTCTTCTCACAGTTGGTAAGAGTGCCACTTGCACAGGCTGAAAGTCTCGCTTTTGAAACAATATCAGTTGTTTATTAATTAGTTAATTAGTTAGTTAGCTAGCAAACTAGCTAGCTAGCTAGTTAGTTATTTTAGCACCTTTGGCATAACAGTATGATTTGGAGAGGCTTCTGCTGATGGTGATCGTAAGTAAACTGAGACTCTGTGTTCCTGCATGTAATACTACAAACAAGCATGTTATGGTATGGTTGTTTTTTCTTGTAACATCTATTATTTCTATGGTTGCCTTGCAGGGAATTCTTTTGTGTGGGAATGAAGAACAGAGGAGAAAGTATCTGCCAAAGCTGGCAACAGGCGAGCACGTAGCAGCATTTTGTCTGACTGAACCTACAAGGTTGGCGAATTTTCTTGGTACATTTTGTGCGTATTATTACAGACACCTCAGTACACTCTTATTTTCTTGTACAATTGCATGCAGAAAAGGCAGCCAGAATTCTGTGCAGGACCACACGGCACATTTTTTTCTGATCAAAATAGAAGGAGGCTTCTGTTTTATAGCCACTATATAATGATGAGCTCACATAATGAATGATAAGGACAAAGCTGAGGCTAGGAGGCTGGACAGAACAGGTGCTTTCTTTGTCTTAGATTGTACCCATCATTGGTTAAACTAGCGTGTACCAACAGTATATATATATATATAGCCTCTGTATTCATTTTCCAGTTCTGTGCATATATTGTAAATGTTGTTAGCACAAGAACTGGTAAATATACTGTGTGTTCCACTTTTAAAGGGAACACTATACTGTGTGGCTCTCGGTTTTTCGTTCTAGCTGAAAGTGCCAGCTGTAGCTATGTCAATGCACTGTATAGGTGTGTTGAAAGGTTCCAGCACTGACAAACACAAGCCATTTGCTGCAAAGCGAGGTGATGGTACACTTGCCAGAATGAAAATTTTGCACATCCACTGCACTCACATGCTCGCTTTGACAGTGGACTGCGCTGTATAAGCTTTCTTATCCTTCAGATGCTCACATTCTTGTTCAAGTAGTGAACAATATGAACACTCCAGCTAAGTAGGTGCATTTGTCTGCTGTTGATTCCTCTCATTACTGAACAATATTTTGTCGCTGCCTTCACTATGCATGGGCAGTACACAACGAATGAAACACGAGAAGACAAATGTACAACCTTCAGTGTTTTTTCTGTGCCATGGTAAAGTACACATTGGGACATGATCGAAAATTGCATGTAGATGGCACAAGCTCATGCTTATGCCCATAAACTAACTAGGCTTGAATGGCAAATTTTTGACCACGTCATCATAGAGTGTGTAGTTGACCTGAAGCTGCGCGCTCTGATTATCATGTTTCATTTGTTTGCCCAAGTATGCCTGTCTGACTAAGGGGTCTGCTGTGTCTTCCATTTTTCTGTGTCCCAGTATGTTTAATGCCCTGGAATGTGATGCCATAGCCCGATAATGTTTTTGTAACTTCGTATACAACTTTTCTCTATGTTCTAATTATGTGTTCATGCTCTGTTGTCTCCTTTCTTTAATACTGTTGCTTTCATTAGAAACCATTGCATTTGTTTTATTTATTGCTTCCAAAGAAAGAAAACCCTGCCAGCAGAATCATCGGTAGCATTATGTTATTGTTATGTTGTGTATGTTTTGTTAGAGCGAACTTTCTTCCGTGAAATTTCAACGGGTAGTACACCAAACCTTTGTCATTCTAGAAGTTGCCTAAAGAGAGATCCCTTTTTCTCGTTTATGCAGTGGTAGCGACGCAGCGTCTATTCAACTCTCAGCGACGCCGAGCCATGACAAAAAGACTTACTATCTAAATGGTAGCAAGATCTACATCAGCAACGGTGGCTTTGCTGATATTATGACTGTTTTTGCCAAGGTCAAAGTGGAAGGAGTGGATGTACGTATGTCTCAACTGCAAACCTTTGACAAGTGATGTTGTCACTGAGTGATTCCACAGGAAATCAAACATGCACATCCTCTTGACGTGTGTGTGTGTGTGTGTGTGTGTGTGTATATATATATATATATATATATATATATATATATATATATATATATATATATATATATATATATATATATATATATATATATATATATATATATATATATATATATATATATATACATATATATATATGTATGTGTGTGTGTGCCTCTGTGTCGTAGGAATATTCAAGTTGCATGGAACCGAAAATTTTATTCCCGAAAAGTGTTCCCAGCATGCCAAAAGAATACATGAAAGGGGTGGCGTCAGCGTCCACCTATTGCTTACCACCATATTTTTCGATTTCATGGCCGAATTAAATGCAAGCTAAAAATGTTGTGTTGAAAAACCTTTTCTGCTCATTTTAATATACTTCACAGTAATTTAGTTCCATGTGTCTTTTTATGCGGTCTGCAAATAACCTGCTGGGGAAAAGAAAGACCAATATTATTGGTTGGAAGTAGGTAGTTCCAGTAAGCTCTTCCACGTCATTATGCTGAAGTGCTATAATAAAGGCCAACCAGCCGCGTGTCAAGTCACGTTGATCATCAAGCCTCGTTGGTCCACTATGCACTGCACATCTTTGAGTCCCTCGAGGGCTGTTTGAAGCCTTTTATGAAAGATTTCACTACTCACTGCCAGACCCAATGGGAGGTGGAGCCATTTGAAACGTCCCATTGGTGTCAGGAATGCAGTTAGAAGACTAGATTCTTCATCCAGGATGCGCTGCCAGTATTTGTTGCATAGGTCAAACTTTGAGACGATCTTAGCCTTTGCAACCTCTGGCAAAATGTCATTCAGAACAAGTAGCGCTTGTCATTCATGTTCCACAACAATGTTCAGGGCTTGTGGATCAATGCAGATTCTCATTTCACCGTTTTTCTTTTTCTTTGTGGTGATGGCCATTCGGCTGGCCCATGGAGTAGATTCACTGACACTCTCTATTATTCCGCGTTTCCCTATGTGTCTGAGTGTTTTTTCGAGTTGTGGCTTGATGCTGACAGGGATGCGGAGGTTTGTGACTGCTTTTGGACAAACTGATGGCTTTGTTACAAGATTTACTTTCCCAGGCAGCGAGCCTAAGGATTGCTTAAAGACAGCTGGTTACTTGTGTGGAAGATGTGATTCGTCGAGCCTTTGTGTGTTTCTCACAGACACTGGCAACGAGATTATAGTCCATCATAATGAGTCCCATGGCCTCAGCTGTATACCATCCTATAAGTGCTGTGAGGTCACCTCGCACAACGATAAACACTGCTTGCAGCATGCTGGTGTCCATCTGGAGCGATCACACTCAAGTTTGTCTTGCCTATCGGTATCACCTTTGCACTGTTCCACATGTAAAGACTCGTTGATGTCGGCTTTATCTGATGTGATGTGACGCTCTTCTCTGTGATGATGTTAACTGCAGCTCCACTGTCAACCTGAAACTTCACTTTCCTTCCATTGACATCTAACGTTGCGAACAATGGGTTTGCTCTGCCTTTTCGAATCATAAGGTGTAGCATCAGAGTCATCATATTGAGGCTTCAAGCTGGTGACAGTCTTTATTACTCCTGCACACACTTGCGAAGTGGTTGAGATTTTGCAGTTATTACATATTTGATTCCACACCAGACGTGTGTTCCTTGAGGTTCCTTGAATTCCTCCACAGTAACTGAATGTTCACACTGTTCTCCTCGCTGCTGGGTGCTTCCCTTTGTTAACCTCTGCAGTTGCAATGCGGCATTTATTCTTTCCTGACAGCATGCACATCTTCGGGAGGTGTGGCTGCTTCTTTGAAAACCTTCATTTGTTGCTTCATTGTTTTGTGCGTGAGGCATACCTTGATAACTTTATCCAGTGAAGGGTCTTCCAGCTTCAAAATATCAGCACAAGCTCCTTTATTTTTTGTTCTGCAAATAATCTGGTCACGTATCATCTTCTCCTTTTCTAACCCAAAGTTGCAGTCTCTAGTCTTCAGCTTCAGATCTGTCAGGAAACTGTCGAAGCTTTCATCATAAAGTTGGACTCAGGTGCGGAAGATGTAAGGGGAGTAGACTTCATTTTGCCTTGGCAAGAAATGCGTGTCAAACAGTTCTATCACGTGCTTGAAGTCAAATTTTGGGTGCGGTTGTGCCAGAGTTGGTTCTCCAAAGCTGAGTGTGTTGTACACATCAAGGAGATTTGGTCCTCCAACCGTGAGAAGGGCAGCTTCCTTTCTGAGGATGCATCAGCAGCATCGGTCGCTTTCAGGTAGAGCATGAATGCTTGTTTGAATGTACACCATTGTTCTGTGGCGTTGCTCTCGGCTTTGAATTTTGGTGGTGGCGGTAGCCTGTCCACGCTGCTTGGTTGCTTCGCTCACTGGTCTCATCAGCGGTTTGTCTTCACTTCTGACACCATGTTGATTGCTCGTATGGAAGACACAGGATTTCAAAGAGACACGTTTATTGAGGTTACATTGCCATAAGTGTCTTGCTTCGGGGGCCACGAGGCCTAGTCTGCTTGACAAGAAGCCCAGGAGCGGGTCGTTTAGAAGGGTGTGTGCCACGTTGTGGTGGCACCATCTGGAGGTTGCTCATGTAACAGTTGACGGGCGGAACATTAAAATACTTAGAGCTACTCTATAACTTTGATCACATGCTGCTGATTCGTTCCTACATGCTACAACGATGTTTTCATCCAAGTGCGCCTGTGTTGTAAATATTGGTTACTTTCTATCGTGAGAGATTAGTGTGGAAAAATTGCATGTTGTGTATAAATAGCTCTGTTTGTTATTCACACCAAGGTTGCCCTTGGGTGCGCAATATTTTCACAAGAACCTGTCATTACACTCAGCTTTTACTTAAGTCAAATTCGAGCAGCATTTGTTGCTTGGTAGAAGTGATACAAGTGCAATTTTGTGTAGCTTACAAGAAAGTGGTGTCTTAAGAAACCAGTATGTTGAAATAGAGCAACTGATAGGAAACTGCAGCACTGTCATGCTGCCAGTGCACCTTGGTGCTTGCATTGCACATTGGTATGTGTATTTACGGGTTTAATTGAAATATAAACAAGTTAGAGTTCCAAATGGAATGCAGTTTTTCATTTCTGCTTTCACAAATACATCTAATACCAGCTTGATTTTGATGTGTGAGCTTACTGTGAGGCATGTACCATCTTTGCTGACAGGATGAGTAGTGGTGGAAGATCATGCTGTTGAGTTATTACCTGCGAAAGGTGTGCTACTTTGTAATTTCTTGTTCCTGCTTAGTTTGTCCATGATTATATGCAACATAATCTACAGGTAGTCTTAGTGAGATTTTGAATAATCAGCATCATGCCTTACTCGCTTGCAGCTACCAGAGTCAACATTACGAAATTATTAATAATGTTTGGTGCTGACTGCTGCTCACCTTGGACAAACTTGGCTAAAGTAGCGTATGTATTCCCTGGTTTTACAGCTGGAAAGTATGCAAGAAGTGCCAGGCATTCACAGCATCTTTTTGTATTGGCTGTGTGTTATAGGGATCTTGGATAAGCTGCAATCTTGTTGCTTGCACAGAGCCTCTGTATGTATGTAACTAAAGTTGCATTGCTCTGATCCTACTTTTTTATTGTGGGTTAGCCAATATGAACATGAAAACATTGTGTAATATTGTCTTTCTCTGCAGAGGAAAAAACAAGACAAGATTACGGCATTTATTGTGGAGAGGGCCTTTGGTGGTGTCACCTCTGGTGCACCCGAAGACAAACTTGGGATCCGAGGATCAAACAGTAGGTTTTCTTTTTTTCTATGTCTTGTTTCAAAGCTTCAAAGCTTGCACAGATTATTTGCACAAAAATTTGTCATTCGAGGCATAACATGAGCAGTAAATGTGGCTGAGACTCCTGTGTAGTACTATGTTGGAAGCAGACTTTCTACAGGTGGCAGTATTTGCTGCATTTTGCTTCATTGAAGAAAAAAAAATTATAAAGACATATATATTACAAATTTGATGCATAGGATTGAAACTAAAATTTTCGTGGAGGTTTATGAGGGTAGCAAACAAAACAATGGGGAACGAAAATTTGTATTACAACAAAGAGGGCAGTGCCTCGGTTTTTGAGGCCTGAGCTGGCTGCCCGAGGAAAAGAAAATACAGGATCAAATATTCATAATAGGTCGAGACCTGTGTCTGCTGCAGGAAAAAAATCTGGAGATGACAGAGCACATTGAAAGGGCATTTGAAGATATTCACCCATCCAGAACTGGATGGAACATCCACTTTCCAGGTGCGCTGGAGTTCGAAGCTGATGGAAGCATAGGCTGGCCAGCAATAGAGATCAGCAAGAAATTATTGGGGTATTGGTGGAAAAAACACAAGAGATAGAAACAGGATCATCACAGCCATAGGTGACTTTACAACATAAAGCAGTGACTGGCTGAGGGCTAAATTACAGTATATACAGTAAAGCTTAATTCGCTCACGCAGGCAAAGTGTCTAGTTGTTGCCACCCCAATTCAGATGTGCTGCCATTACTGATCGTCATCACCATGATCATGCTACCTGTGAAATGTTTACTATGCTATGCATAGCAGGCAACACTATGAAAGGTAGAGAGACTTCTCTCACTGCTCACTTTCGCAGCCACAGAATAGTGTCTTGCATATGAAATAAATGTTTGGGTATGCGTTGTGCAATTTATGACATACAGTTTAATCTCGTTATATTATTTAATATTCATTATAAGCATACTTAGCTGCCCACTGATGTCAGCAAGAAACGTTTTATATTTAGTTCGTTAAATCCAATAATTCATGTATCTATGTTTACTATATTGAGGTTTCACTGTACTTATATTTACATGGAAAGCGTCGCAGACCTGAACCTATTTACCACTGAATGAGCGGAGTGACGTGTAGCTGCGACCAGCAGGCATGGTAGGCGCAATAAGTAGTATGTCACATACTGGAAGCACAAAAGTACACAAATAATAGGTGGCTTGAAGTAAACTGGCGTCTACAAGTTGTAGTTGTAACTATACAAAGCAGGTAATTATTCTGCAGAAAGTGTCACTGATCAAAAATAACTGCACTGTGAAAGTCGGGGAGTCGGGCTTTTATGACTGCATTAGCACTTGTTTGGCTTCTGCATCGTTACCTGCTATGTATGAAACAGAGTGTGGTTGTTACCCTAAGCTTGCACATCGATCCTTCTGATCAGACATCAGGTCCATTGGGACAGTGCTTTTTGATTACAGTGTGTCAGGCACCCGTCTTGCAACAGTGAATGTGGCTAGCCAGACCCTTTGAGAAAGAGGCGTAGAAGGGTAAAAACAATGGCTCAGAACATCTATGATTTTGTCTTACCTGTTAATCTATTTTAAGTGTCACAACAAGCAAAGCACTGAAATGTTTAAAAATAGTTAAAGGGGTCCTGAGCCACCCCTCGGGCTTGGTGAAAAAACACAGTCTGCAGATAGCACACGCTGCTGTGAACATCTCAGTCAAATTTTGCAGTCATACGAGGCAGGTGGAGCTCGCAAGTGGAGCGCGAAGTTACCTTTTTCTCAAACGCACAGAAGCCCTCTCCTCACTCTTTTTGGGCTGCTTTATTTCGTAATATAGCAGGTTCTCATACACAGCTGCTATTGGCCCAATAGCTCACATCAACCAAGATGGGTGTCTGGAGTAGTGGTCTTCCTCCTACTGTTTTTGTGTATATTTATTGACACAGTTTAATAAACAGGCCGAAGTAAGTGAAAATCTGCTTTCCAAATTTCGATAAGAATTAGAGACTTCCGGAAGAAGCCAACTCTCGTTGGCTCACGCTGAGCCGCGGCTGCCTGCATAGGAATCAAACTTCGACCACTCTACTTATCGGTGTCATAACCCTCGAGTCTCGCAAATTTGGACTAGTTTTAAACACTCAACTAGCCTTGTACCATGCAAAACTTAAGATCGGACCACACACACATTTGCCAGTGTGTGCCCGCTGCTGACTGCTCCTGGTTTGGTGCTGTGGCAGACTTCGCTTCGCATTGAGCTAGTGATAGCACTTCAACATATACAAGTTGGATGTGGCTATTTTCCTTTGGTCAGGATAAAGCCAGTCTGCACCACAAAGCATGGCCTGGAGCATATGAGCACGAGTGCGTATTCAAGCCCTGTTGTGTACAAAGCGAACGCTGCGCATATGCACTGCAGTTGCATGTAGCGTAGATATTGCAGTCGCCACAGAATGCTGCAACGAGTCTGCTGGCTGACCGCACTGCATTTCACTGAGGACTACCGTGTCTGCTGCACCATAGGCTCCGAAATCGGAAATAGTGGCGCTCCATGAACATTTAAGCTTGAACTTCGTGCCACGGTGATGTTCGGTAGGTGGAGTGTTGTGGGCATGCCCTGCTCTGCCGTAGCCCTCGCAGTGCAAGTCACGAAGAAGAAGCGGAAGCATTGCGAACAGGACCTTTGATTGCCAATAACTGCTGAACGCATCGAATTAGTTTTTGTGGCGAAGTACTTCTGAAATAGTCTTTGGTAACTACAAATGCATTTATCGACTTCGATAAAAAGCGGTTCAGGGCCCTTTAATGTAACAATCACAGATTACAATGCAGGTATTTTTCTGTTGCATGTGACTGTTATAATTAGCTTTTACCGTAGCTGCGTTCTGAAATGTGCCGAAAAAGTGTGAATTTATTCATGTTTCATAGTTAAATGAACACACAAAAAATATATTTGTCCTTCTCATCCATCCTTCAGCATCAAAATAGGGGAGATGCAATGATGGACAAGGGGTTCGTAGACTTTTAGATTTATGATGCCTACTTGGCATTCTTTGTATTAAGATACATTGATTCTGTCACCCGCCATGGTTGCTCAGTGGCTATGGTGTTGGACTGCTGAGCGCAAGGTCGCGGGATCGAATTCCGGCTACGGCGGCCGCATTTCTATGGGGGTGAAGTGCGAGAACACCCGTGTACTTAGATTTAGGTGCACGTTAAAGAACCCCACATGGTCAAAATTTCCGAAGTCCTCCACTTTGGCGTGCCTCATAATCAGAAAGTGGTTTTGGCACGTGAAACCCCACTATTTAATTTTTAATTCTATGTCATCTAAAATATTCACATTGTTGCATTATTTAGGAGCCAGTGATAAAACCACTGATACACTAGACAATGATAAAACTATAATAAAGCCATTGTAAATGAAACGACAAAGAATAAGAAAATAGCAGTGGTGTTCAAATGTTTTGAATATCAGATACGAATAATGGGGTCACTGTCATTTGAGTAATATGCTATTCTTAATATTTGAATATGTGAAGGCTTATATATGTGTCTCTTGCCGAATATTATGTGACGCGAATGCTTTTTATCCATTTCGGATGGAATGAAGCACTGCAAGGTCACACCACATGTGTGTCATTAATCTATCTCCAGAAAATATTCCCCATTGCTGAGAGGCACCAGTTTTGGATGTGACAGGTTAAGCACTGTGTATGTCGAAGATTTTTATATTTACAATCTTGTAGTGAGTAACTTATGCTGTGTTCTTCCCTTCCTTTTTCAAAAGAAATATTCATTGTTTGGTTCATTATTTGAAGCCAAGTTGTTCTGAATATTTGTGTTCTGTCTGATCAAAAAATTTTCACTATTTGAGCACCCCTGGAAAACAGTATGCATACACTGTCACCTTTGCATACATTTCCGTGGCATGTTGGATTTTTAGCACCAGAGTGACACATAATTTAACAGATAAGAAGGCTAATAATGACGAACCTTGCATTTCAGCAACATCTATATTTTTTGACAACACACCAGTGCCTGCTGAGAACATCTTGGGGGAAGTTGGAGATGGGTTTAAGGTGAGGCTAATGAGTTCTCGACTTTCTACATAAAGTGTTTGCCATGCATGAAATGGCCATGGCTGAATAAGTCATCATTATCTATCTTTTTATTTTTTTATTGTTTACCTGTAGCACTGATAAGACAATGAGAAAAGGTGTGTGTTGCACTGTGGCTTTGACGAGTTTGTACAAAGGTAAATGCACTTTCTTTGGGGAGATTTGATAGAGGAAGTGACAAAATTATGTGCACTAAACCTACCCTCTTAGTTCTACTAGGGGCAGTAATGGTGCATAGTCAGAGAGACCGGCTGAGTTGAAGGGGTATTGACTCGACATTTCTCACTTCTCATAGTTTTCCATTAAGTGAAGTTGCAGGCATTCTAAACTTTAGAAAATGTATTGGCAAGCATCACTGTATCCCTAACTAATTTACTTCAATGCGTGTCTCAAAGAGCAAGTTTATGTTTCGGTGCCTCAGAGTTAGACGTGCCATAATGTCATGAAACAGGGACTCATTCTTTTCCTCTGATTGCTTCTACTGCTACACACAAGTGCAGCTGGAAAAATGCACGCAAGCAGCGATGCTAACTTTTTTATACACATCACCAATTTTTGGTCTATGTCATAACATCTCGATAATATTTATGATGCCAGCTCCATCATTTCGAGACGAACATTAGTATGAACTTCAAATATCTCTGAAATGTTTTCCATACCTTTACACTTACTAAGTATCATCCTTTCGTATCCAAAAAGCATGTGGTAGTGTTTCTACAACTTCAAATGTACATCTGTGCTACATGGGTACACACATGCTTTCTAGATTTCACAAAGTGCCTTTCTGAACAGCTCTTGGTGACAAGCTTTACTCTGCGAAGCTCATTTAACCCTTTGCATGCCTTTCTTCCACCTTCTCCCATTTAGGTGGCCATGAATATTCTTAACAACGGGAGGTTTGGAATGGGAGCTGCTTTGGCTGGGGGCCTTAGAGAACTTATTGGTAAGCTTACCCATACTGTGTTTGTAACCATTTTTTGCTGAGATAAGCTGTTAAGGGAACTTATTCAAGACTAGCATTGCTCTTTTTGCACTATACATACACTGATGGCATTGCTGACATCTTTTTCACTTACAGGGTACACCTCAAGGTATGCTGTCGAACGTGTGCAGTTTGAAAAACCCCTGAGCGACTTCGACATGATCAAGGTGACCACCTTTTCCCTAATTAACTTGTAAATAAATGTATTTTCTGAGAACCTTGTTCTAAAGTTTCGAGAAACTATAAGCTAACCATAACATGCAACTTTTGTCACATTTAATTGAATTGAGAGGGTATTTTAGTTGGCAGCAATCTTAAATTTCTTGGCATAAGGGTCCACAGTAGTGAAGGCGGTGAAGTGGTCCTTAGTGTGAATGAGTTAGTAAATATTATGAGTTGGTATTTGTCTTCGTCTCCATTCTTGTAATCATGTTTTTTTCTTTTCTCACTAACGATAGTTAGTGAGGATTAGTGCTGCATGAAAATGCAGCAAATTTAAGGAAAGGATCAATGCAGGGCATAGCACTTATGATTCTTAATAGCACAACCCATTCATGATAAAACTGAGTGGCCGAAGATATTTTTGACATGAAAAAAGTGTAATCAAGGTTTCTGTTCGTGTAAGGTAAGGTCAGGTAAGCGAAGGGCTTGCGGTGTCTGCACTTTCAAGACTTCTGCTGTGTTCATTACAGGACAAGATCTACAGGATGACAAGCCTGGCATATGCAATAGAAAGCATGGTGTACGTTGCATCTGCCATCATCGATGTTGTTGAGGAGCCTGACTGTGCACTGGAGTGTGCCATAGTAAAGGTAACTTCTCACTTTGTGCTGTTTTTCTTGGAATGAAATGCTTAGGTGGTGGGTTCTTTACTTTTTCCTATTGGTTGTCAGAAATATCTTGAATGTGGGCTGGTCTGTAATGCAGCCTCTGGGATAAGCTTTGAATGCTGCTTTGCATGTGTCAGAAGTGTATGATGGCCAGTAGCATGCACCAATGCACATTGTTTGCCTACATTGAAAGGAACCTATAGAAAACAGTAGTGCAGTCGCCTTCCATTAATTCAACCTGATGAAACTAATCTAATTAAATAAGCTGAAAAATAAAAGCATCAAAACACACTGCTGATTCATTTGGCAGTATTTACCCGATTCTAACCCGCCCCTGAATCAAACGTGCGCATGCTTACACTGTGTCCAAAATAGAAAACTAACATAGAGATATCATTAAAGGTCCTAAATAAAACAGAAATGTAATGCGCACCCTATCTTTTTGCAAGAAAAATCGGCAAAAATGTGTTGCATAGTGGCGGCCGGCTTCTTAAAGTCTCACTGCAATACACCCAGCGGCAAAACATATAACAGCCGCGAACACGGTGTTCCGCTCAATTTTCCTGGAAAAAAAAAAGTGCGCATTAGAATCATGTAAATACCGTCATAAGACATTGCAAGCTACTGCTTGCAAATCTTCTAGGGCTCCACAAAAATAGCTGTTTTCAACGAGAGATATTGTGTGTTTAACATATTCAATGTCCAGATAGACACTGCCAATTAAAACGTTGCTATTGGGGTCACCATTAGGGGTCAAGAGTCTGCGTGCTGACTTGTCAAGTTCGAATTGACCAGCAAAGGCCAATTTTAGCATCTAAATAACGAAAGCTTCTTCATCATCATCATCATCATCATCATCATCAGCCTGCTTATGCCCACTGCAGGGCAAAGGCCTCTCCCACCATGCACGAAAGCTTAGGCCCACCGGCCAGGGTCTTTGGTTGGGCTCAAATCAACTGAAAAATCGAAAAAACTGTAGGCAAATTAATAGAAGTCTACTGTAATGGAAGACGCATTTTCTTGAAGAAAATTCTTATGTCTACACATCCTGGCTAGTTAGTTACTTTGTTAAGCTGAATTCCCTAAAAAGCTTAACGGCTTGAGATGCTCTTGCTTAGCTTCCAATAGACTGAGCATACTAAAATTAAACTGAGCTTCTCATGCTACAGATTTAAAAGATTCCTTCATCTTTCTCTCAAGAGGAAGCTTTAGCATGGGCTCAACTCCGATGCCACCTATCCAAATACATGTAAAACCTAGAAATTCTATCCTGACATAACCCCTAGGCCAATTTTAATGAAATCTGTTGCATTGCAGAGAGAAATTCAAATTCTAGTGACTGGCAAAAGTTGAATATTTATTTAGAACCTGAATTTTTTCACAATGTTGCCAAAATTTGGTAAGGCTGTAAAAAAAAAGAAAAAAATAGAAGCACAATGTCTTCAAGTCCATAACTCTGCACTGAAAGCAGATATAGCATGTCTGCAAATTCAGACTGTTAGTACACCCAAAGTGAACAAATTTGATGCATTAATTTTGTGGGGTCTGATGTGGGATATCTCACACCGTACTCTTGGGACAAAGGAACGACAACACAGTAGTGCAAACAATCACAAGGGCATTTATTGCACCTTTCATACATCAATGCCTGCTAGCCGAGTTGCTATCCACAAAACATGCCGATGGGCGCGCGACAAATCTAGAAGTCCGACTCACCGCGACCGGAAGCGAGCGAATATGTTCGCCCCATGCTGGATCCCAACGCCTGGTCGTTCGCGTGTATAGTCACGCGAATCGTGGCGCGTTCGAAGGCGGCCACGCGAGGCGGTCTCGCAGATGCATCGGTCGCCGCGCGCTCGCGGGAGACGTCCCCCGCCGCGAGCCGACCCGCCGGGGAAGAGGGTTGCTGCACGTGCGGCATGCTTCCTGTCTCGAACCCAAGAGAGCGCCTTGTCTCTCCCGCACCCAAGTAACCGCGCAGCGGCGCGATGCTCGCGCCATCTCTCGCACCACGCTTGTGCCACTCCGACGCCGCGTGCGCGGCGAAGCCGCACTACAGGAGACGCGCTATGCGGGAAAAACATCAGGGGAGGCGCGAGGGTCGCGCATCCCCCACAATTTATATCTTACATGAATTTGTTACCTTGTTTACAAGGGTTTTGCAAAAGTCCGACACAGTTGTGTATCTAAGAGCCATGTATAATACATCAATTTAGTACACTTTTGATGTACTATTAGGTGCAATTTACAGAATTGTGATGCCATTTGATCGCAGTAGCAACTGTTCAGACACTCCAGGCACATTTCGGCTGTCGTTGTCCGTGTGATGTTCCGTATGAAGTACAAGTGCGATAACATAGTGACCACGCACTGTATGCTATGTGTGCGAATGAAAGCGTGCTAGGGTGAGCCGAGGATGAGCCAAGGATGGTGGGTCGATCTGCTCAATCTCGCAAGCACAAGGAAGAAAGTGCACTGTCTTCCATCGCGTGCAAGGAATGGGGTGGCGTTCCAGTATGGCGGCGGTTGCGTGTGGTGCAGCTGAGCATAGCCGCGCAGACCCTATCTTGAAAGCGATCTGCAATGGAGACGAAGTCTTAAGTGTGCCGAGGGCTGATAGCTTGGTGTGCTCTATGTTCTCGGCACTTAGTTGCGTTGAAGCGAGAGACAGCACAGAGGTCAATTTGCTTGCTGCTGCTGCCGCTGTTCCTTGCACCAGCGTATGGACAGCGAGTGTCTGCAGTAATCGAGTGAGATGTGTTTGTGTTTGCCTCTGCACGCGACACCATGCTTGACAATTTAGTTAGCAATTGAATGGTTGCAAGTTTATACGGTCAACAAAATCACTATTCTTACTTCATATAACTGTCTAATAATTTGCTATCACTACGGATGCTTCGCCTTAAAGGCCAAACTGCGACTTTCTTCATTGATGAATTAGAGTTGTAAATGTAATAGTTTTGATGTTTAAAAATTTGCAATGTGCAACAATTTTTATTTTAAAAATTGACTGCCTAATAAGAACATCTGCTTCCTACAGCCCAGAGATTTTCATTTTTTTTCTTTTAATTGCAACAAACCTAATCAAATTTGGTGATATGGTCACCAAGAAAAACGATTTCTCCTTTTCCATGTATTTACATAAAAGTCCCTGAGCCAAAGCTTCCTCTTAAGGGGTCTTCTGTTGCTTAATCCTGTACATTGTGGAGTTTCAACTTGCCATTTCTCCATTTCCTGCCTTTTTTTTTTTTTCCTTCGTGCCTGGCCTGCAGGTGTTCAGCTCAGATGCTGGGCAACATGTAGTCAACGAGTGCCTTCAGATCCACGGTGGTTCCGGCTTCATGACATCACTTCCCATTGAACAGTACTACCGAGACATAAGAATACTGTCAATCTTTGAGGTGAGCCACTTGTAGCAGTTTTCCTTTTCACTAAACCACATTGTAGTGTGTGGACTGTTAGATTCATTCTGTTTGAGGTCACACAGCTAGTTTTCTCATTATGTATGTGTTGTTGATTGAGCTATGCAAGCACAGCAGTGCTATCAAACAGGAACAAAACCTGCACACAAGCAGTTCGTTCAGTCTTGAATAAGCCAACTAACAGGAAATGCAATGCAATAGCAAAAGCATTATGCATAACCTGGGCTAGCTGACTATTTTGCAGTTTGTTCCATCTACTGGGCCCTTCTGCCAATGTATAGGTTAAGAGCACATTTATTGGTTTATTAGTGCTTACGTCAATCAAAAATTTATTTCAAGTGCTATGCGTATATGTTAAAAAATTTAACTATAAATTGATAGCTTACTCAAATGCAGTCATCGGCTTAGGCTTTTTTGGCCAGGTAGGTACGCTGTTCTGTGACCTGCTTGTGTGTGTGGGGGAGGGGATGTGAATAGTAGTGTAGAGTCAAACTTGTGCCTTGTTTCTCCCTGGTTCATTGCTCAGGGGACTAATGAGATTCTACGGCTATTTATCGCTCTGATGGGACTTCAGCACACTGGAAAGCAGCTATCAGAACTCATATTGTGAGTATACATTCTACGATTGCATAATTTATTTAGTATGTGTGCATTTGACTTAGGCAAGTCATGAGTGTTATTGCATATTCACTCTGCATGAGATGAGCTCTTTATATGAAGTTTTTTGACACAAGCATTGTAGCTAGTGTGATGAGCCCTTCATTATCAGATGTACAGTTTCTGCCAATATGAAATGGAACACTGAGTTTGTGTTCAAAGCTAGTAACTTTTCTTTTGTGTGCTTCTAATGAAGAAAACTTACATCAGCATGATTCTTCAACAGGACAGCATAACAAACAGCAGTAAGTGACGTTCTGACTTGCTCATTTGCAAGGATCACTGTTTGAACACAGATGAAGTGTTTCCTTTCATATTGGTGGAGAGTGTACATGATGTAGGTAGTGAACTATGAAGCTGTCACAAGTGCTTGTTGGTTTGGAACCTACGATGGTGCCCTATAGATATGTGGTTGATTGTGAGCAGCGGGCTCAGCCTGATGGCTGCCATTCGTGCTGTCAGTATCATTGTCATGTTTGCAGAGTTGTACTCTCTCGTACATAGATTAGTTTTCCCCATGAGAGTGATATACATTTCATGCCTGTGTACACACACTTGGCATTTCCTCATGATTATACAGTAGAACTTGAATGTAATAAACACGCACATAACAAAATGAATCTAAAATTTCCCAAATTTCTTTTGGTGATATTAGCATCTATGCTTACATTGGACATCACAAAGGTATATTTTCAAGTCGACTGTGACATTGTTACAACAAGGTATGACTGTGTCTTCTTCAGGCATTTTACAGTTACAAGTACAATTTTTACTGCCTCAAAGTCAGAAGCGCAAATGAAAACAATGACATTTAAAGGGCCCCTGAAACGGTTCGGACAAATTTTGTAGGCGCGTAGGGTAAATCTTAAGTAGAACATTCGCACCACAATTTAAGTGAAGCGTTACGTATTAATGGAGCTGCAAGCGATTAGAAGTTACCCTCCTCCCTAGCTATGCTTTTCCTCCTCAACTCGCTCGCCGAGCGAGCGGCGCTAAGCTCCGCCTTCACTGGTTCAGCGTCACGATGCGACGTCACATCGCTCACTTCCGGTTGTTTAGGAGCACGCCCCCTCCCGCGCGAGACCTCTCCGCTAGCCGCTTGGCCGTCGACCGAGAGCTATCGAAGCAGCGTGCGTTGCGAGCATTCTGTTGTAGCGCCGAACGTGTCTGGTACTCCGCTAAAAACAGGCAAGCTGTTCATTTCGGCAAATGACTGGAGGCATAAACTCAAGCTGATGAAGGAACTTTAGCGTAGACGTACGTGAGCAGCCTGATCGGTCTGCACGGTCCAGACACTTGCTGGCGCAGCGCTTAACCAGTCAAACAAAGCGCTAATATTGCTCTAACCAAGTGTAAAGCATTTTAAACATTTATAAATCAACGTGTTGATGATTACACTCCTGCGAAAAATACACACCAGCAGCAAAGAATACAAAGAATGCAAATGCAAAGAATACACTTCGTTGCTGCTACTGTGTATGGTTGAGCTCTGTGCCACCAGGTGGCTGCACCGTGCAGACTGTTCACATTTGCCCTTCTGCTCATCTCGTGGCTCATCCCGGCACAGTCAAGCGGCCAGACCCTGTCCCCTTGCGCTTGTGTTTGCCCTAATACTGGACTCGTGGTTTGCAGGTCGCTAGGTTTGCAGTCCACAAGGCAACAAAGTCGAATCATAGTGCTCGCGAAAAGACTGAGACCGACTCTGACCGCGGAGCTCTCGTCAAAATGGAGTACGTTGTAACACAAGCAGACGACACTTGCTGTGTGCCGGAAGTGCTGAAGTGTACTAAAAAACTATTCTTGTGTATTCTCTTTAAGTTATTTTCTTTTTACAAAAACAAAGTAACTAACATTCCAACTATTACGAGCATCATTTGTTCACCATAAAGTTGGAAAAATTATCGACCACGCGCCCTGGTCAGCCAATCATATAGCTCGCCCATGTGACGTAATATGGGTTATTTGCATCATATGGGTAGGGGCGGCTTAAAATTCCGCCGAGCAGTGCGCTGCGATCGGCAGCGATGTGTATTTTTAAAACCTCATAATAAATTACACGCTTTACGCAGAGCACTTAGATGCATCAATTAATGATCAGAAGAACCTACTCTAACGACTCAGTACATTTGTAGAAAATCGCCAAAATCGTTTCAGGGTCCCTTTAATAAATACTGCAGAATATTGGAACACGTCTGGCTTCTGAGTCAGTGTGGGAATGATAAGTAGTACTTGGATTTGGGATTTGTCTAGACATCTTTTTTGCTTCGAAGAAACTAGTGGATTCCTTTATTAACTTTCTTTAAACTAAATTGTTACTAAAGATTCAATATTTGGCAATAGTTTGTTTTATTTAGTATCTCATTTCTGTCGTTCAATGATCTTTATAACATTACAAGCACATACAGTTGCTTAGAATATTAACTCCTTCAAGCGCTGTGCGCACAATTGTACACTCCAAAATAGTACATCAAAAGCAAAAGCACCTAATTTAATGATAACATTTGAAATGTGTCGCATGTGTCTTGAAACATTACTGAGTGGATGTATGGTGCAAGTTTGAGTAACATGCATAAACTGTTTTACTAAAACAAGTTGCGAGGTAGACTGCTTGGTGTCTGCTAGTGGGATCTCAAGCATGCTCTTGGGGCAAAGGAACGACAACACAGTATTGGAAACAAACAAAAGCGCATGCATTGCACCTTTTATACACCACTGTCAGCTGGCTGAATTACAACTAATGGAACACGCCAATCGAACCTGACGAATTAAGGAAGTCCGACTCATCACTACAGGATGTCGAGCGAGTAGTGTTCGCCCCATGCTGAACAGCAATGCCCAAGTCCTTTGCACGACAGTACTGCGGAGTGCCCCATCGAGCGCACACACTGTCCATCCACGTGTGCTGAGTTGTCACAGTTACAGAGGAGGAGGCTTGGCTAGTTCCTATTGCGCCCAAGTATCCCAGGACGCATTAGCAGCAGAACGCTCGCGCCATCTCTCATACTACTGCGCAACTACCGACTACCCGTGCTGCACGTTGTATGCGGGAAAAGATTCCAGGAGACATGAGAGTCATGCAGGGAAAACATCGGGGGACCTGAGAGAGTCGAGCGCCCCTACGCGACCTGTAGAGGGTTCTTAAACTTGGCAAAACTCAATGAAGAATTGAAAATTCCTAATCCTTTCTGCAACTCTTCTCTTCAGGTTATTCTGAAAATACAAGAAATGTGATCAAAGTAAATTTCAAATAAGGAATTGGCATCGGAAGGGATTAACGAAAGAAAAAAAAACTTTACACACGGTAAACATTATGAACCAAACATCTAAACTTAGCAGAGAGCATACTCAGGAGTGCTTTGTAATGCTGTGATGCACTAAAAGTTACATAAAGAAATTTAATGTCACCCATAACAATCATCTGTTTCAAAGAAATATGGAGGTTAGCGTGCAACACTATTTATCCTGAAGAACAATAAAAGAAGCTGCAATGTCCTTCTCAATCAGTTTACACGAAATAATAAAGTTTATGTTCTATCCTGGACTTTGATGGTGGCTGAACATTCACAGTACTGGATTTCCATCCAGTAATCATAGTCTTAAAACTTCATGCCACAATATAGTCTCCCACTCTGCTTGATTTGAAATACAGGAAAATGAGGAATCCTCTGGCCAATCCACTAACAGCATTACAGAAATTGTGGGAGCGCCGTCGTGATGCTGCTGACAACCCAGTATGCGACTTGGACCTTCACACTGCTCTGCATCCGTCCTTGATGGTAAGCCACTGATAACATACTGTGTTGCCTCTACCAAGCATCTGAAAAATCATGTGGGGGGGGGCACGATTGGACTTTCGAGCCAAACTTAGCCACATAAAGGGCCCCTCACCAGGTTTTGGCATTGCAAAGCGAAAAACTCTGCACATAGATCACGCAGTGGCAGTTGTGTCTGTAAAGTAGCAGAATGAGTATCAGAATCGGTTTTAATGTGATGATTAGAAAAATTACAGGATGTTAATATACAGAAGGAGGTCCCGAAATCAAAGACTGCAATGGGACCTCCTTTACAGACTAAACGTAATAAAACACAGAATACAACAGTTTCAACAAATCGTTAACAGGGAGGAAGCAATTACAGGTTTCAGCATAAATAGCATAATTGAAGAATTAAATGTGCATAAATAAGAGTCATATAAAAAAGCACTGTAGCATAATCTCGTTGAACACTAATAAATTAACAGTGTAAATGACATGCCGTGCACAGCATAATTTGCAAACTAAAACAGTAGCCCATGCACCCTTCCTTTCAAGGTCACACACACAAATGCCTCTACACAAGATGCACTGCCTGTAACGTGACCTATTATAGCATGTGACCTCGATGAATCATCCGATGTAGAACATGCGATCATGTAGTACACTGCATGTAGTACACTGCACAGCAAAGCGAGGAAGAGAAGGAAGGAAAAGTAGGCAGGACTCGCAATGTTAATGTGACTTGGTCCCTCAACCGTGGTATGGGAGGCTGCACGAAAGAAATGTCGCTTGCAAGTGTTAGTTGAGGCAGATGGAGAAAGTGTCTAGGTTGGTAGTGAAGCTCATCTGTTGGCAGCATGGCAATGAAACATTTCAATTTGTTCTATCTCCTCTAACAATGAACCTGCCTGAAAAAATTGTTGCTGTAAAACCCACCATAGATTGTGGAACTACAACTCCCAGTGCAACGATGATGAGGATGATTTATTGGCATCCCCTTGGAAACAGGGCGGTGACAAATAGTCACCTAGCTTGCTTGAGTTAATCAGGTATGCTATACCTGCTTTTCATTCTTGCGCTTTTTTATACATCTCCTTAATCTTTTTTTCTCTTCCTCAAAACTTCTCTACCTACCTTGTACCGCCACCTGTGTCTGTAAAGGATCCAGTCGTATCAAGCCGTTCCTTGCTTTTTTTCCACCAATACTCTAAATGTCTCTTGCTTGTCTCGACTGCTGACCAATTGATGCTTCAGTTCACTTTAAATCCAAGCACTTCTGAAACCTTGCGCTCTTTGGCCATATCTGGCCCTTGCACCAATAAAAACTATACATTCATTCATTCAAGCGCTTCTGGAAGGTGTATGTTAAATATGAGTCTCACTGGGTGAATCCCTTTGCGTTTTGTTAGGATGTACTGAGTGGTCTCTAGATCTCTGCTGCAGCAGACATGTGCTTCATTTTGTTGCGAATATTTGCTCTGGTGTGTTTTTGTCCATAAGCAACCAGCTTGAGCCTCGAATAGCAACGCACTGCCCATTGTGCTATTGTACAGATTTCCCCTCCAATTTCTTTCTGGTCTTTCTGGTCCATGGTCTTCTTTGCATCCACTTCAATGACTCTGTTTCTCTCTCTTTTTGATGACTCCTGGTTGTCTATTTACACTGTGTACTTGGTTGCCTGCTTTATTGACCTCTTCCTCCATTCCAAATTGGTGTATAACCAAATTTATCAGGGGGACCTTCTTAGGGAGCCTTTACGGTGAACAGCAAAAAAACCACAAATTTTACAAAAAAAGAATGGTTATAGAATATTCAAGAAAATAGGTTGAGAAGATGTTTTATAGAAGTCAGATCTGCTTGTCTAAATAAACACTACTATCCATGCTGTCTGCAGTTAACCACTGGTACTATAATAGCGAGGGTACAGATTTTAGCGCAAGAACATGGTGATCATTTGGCCATGTCTACCATAGCAAGGATGTAATTAGCAGTCTTTGTGAACTGTGGCCTACTGCTGGAGCGTTGGAACTACCTGATGCTGATAACAATGCATGCAGCTCATAAGTGTTGCATCATTTATGAGAATGTCCGTCCAGGACCTAGTCGTTGCATGCAAGAAACTGCTGCTTGTCTCCTTTTTAGAGACCATTTCACATGCTGCAGTTTGGCAGTGTGACATGCAACACTACTACTCAGATTGCATTGGCTGCTGTTGGCATTGTGATCTGCCATATTCACAATGTTGCTGACCTCGATATCAGTGTGTGTCTGCGTGGTTTACATGCCTCCTGTGTTGTACTTGCTGATGAAACACATGTCCCAGTGTTGAAATAACTTATGTGCACCACATAGTTGTTGCATTGTTATCATCACCATACACATCTGATAAAACCATTCCATGTGTGTGAACTGTCTGGTTGTTTGAAATAACAAATGCCAGACTAACTGCCAGGAGCACAATTAACAAATTAAATTTGTGGTAGTTGTGGTAGTTGAGGTAGTAGTTGTGGGTGTAAATTTTACATTGTGGACAAGCAGGGTGTGTTTTGCAGGTCTCCCATTCTTGATAAGTACTTGATTGACATTGATTGTACCATGAGATTTTTCTTGTTGCAGGGTGGGGCAGACACATTGGAGTATTGCGTCAAACGTCTGAAGTACACAGTAGAAATAGTTTTGCAACGTTATGGAAAGGCAAGTATGCTAAGTGTGACCTTGGTATTTTCCCACTCTCTTCTTATGCTGGCTCAGTTCCTTGATACCTTATGGTATAAAGTTTGTGCAGTGTTCTGATGAGTGCTCCTCTCTGAAATTATGAATGCTTAGCTGTTTGTCTAAAGCACTTGTGTTGATTTTCCAGCAGTAGTCTTTCGTTGCATTTGATAACCTAGATAGTTTTTAGGGAAGGCATTTTGTGTGTAGCTATTAGTATAGGCTCACTCTATTAAGATTGTTGAATCTCTCTCATGTTCTTATTTTCTTGCCACAGCAAGTATATTTTGTGCCAAATGTAATTTTTTATCTTTGTTCTGTTCTTTCTGTAAGCATTTATACGCTTCTACAATGCTAATTTTTTGTTGCACTGAAAGGTATTTGAAGGGTACAAGCTTTAGCTTGTTGAATATGCAAGCAGCAATGCTTGCACTGCCTAGTTAGGATCATCTCACCCAAATATGATGAACTAACATTATTTCAAATAATTGATGACCACGGAACTTTGTTTTAATTAATTGAAGTTGTATAAGATATAGTCCAAAACAAATGTAAGATTTGTTCATAAAAATAGGTACAAAGAGCCTGGTTATATGACAAGTGCACTTATACAAGCATATATATATGTACAGTTGGTGTCAAAAATGTGTGGAATGTGGGTTCTTAAACAAATATTGATTTCAATCTAGTGTTAGCCTGCTGCCTGTAATACAGTACAACACTATGTTTTCATACACTAGTACAGAGCAAGCAGTCAAAGATTGGACGCTGACCACAAAAATTTAATATACGAGACATCTCAGCACTACTACAGAGGCACTAGTACTTGTAGCAAAAATTAAATCCAGGCTGCATACCACTGGGAAATATTCTGCTTCTACAACCCTGCGCCCCATGAGCTTCTAATGCCAGCTGTACACAGCAGTGTGTTTGTTGATGTGAAAACTTGTTCACTGTTGCAGGAAATTATTGAGCAGCAGATGGTTCTGTCCAACTTGGCCGACATGGTGATACACATCTACGCCATGGCATGTGTTCTTGGTCGTGCGTCACGATCGTACTGCATCGGTCTTCCAAATGCAGATAAAGAGGCAAGATTCTTTACACCCTCTGTATATTATGTTTTTGTTGACACAACTTGTACTATACTGTAGTTCGCAGTGGCAAATATTAAGTATATTCAGATACAGATCCAGGTGAACATGCAACCACTCTGTAAAAATATGACAGATGCAAATACACCAATACTTGTATGTTGTGATATCCTTGTTGCATCAGTGTGCTAATCTGCTTTTCGTTATAGTCGATCTTGGCCTTTCTGCCAACAATATCAATGCTGTCAAGGTGCTCACTTGGTTACAAGAGCATTCCAATTGCTAGCTAAGGCTGTTTGATGTGCCTGAAGGACTACTGTTACGTGTGACACACTAGCAAAAAACCTGCAGTGGCCATCGTTGTACCTATCATGGTGGCACAGCGTCTGTGGCATTATACTGCTATGCACTGGCTCACAGGTTCAATTCCCAGCCTTGGCAGTTGCATTCTGATGGGGGCAGAATGTAAAAAAGGGTAGCGTGCTCTATGCTTTTCATTTCATTTCATTTTATTACCTTAAAGACCCCTTGATAGGGGTATTACATAAGGGGTGGGAATACATTAGTACATAATTTGCATAATACATAACTGAACACGCTAACAACAACAAAAAACTGCATGTGATAAAGTGTTACATACTGTTATGGTACACATAATGTTTGGTACACATTGAAGGGTCAGTAAAAAAAAAAATGCTAAATCACTTTAGATTGATAACCTATATCTTTCAACACTCTATTTTTGTTAGCATAGATTTATTATTTGGTAGAAAAAAATGAAGGTCAAAGTTGCAGTTTTTAAATTTCATGCAGAAGCCTAGGCGCTGGTACCTTGGTGTGACATAACAGATTTTAAAGTATTTTTCCTTGTTTGGGCGGCTGTGCCTCAGTAAAGGCTCTTGAAACTTGCTTATAGTCATAGGCTCCTCTTTTGAAGGATGCCAGTCAATCTTTACCGAGAGAAAAACAAAAGAAAAATGAACTATGCCAGTGGAGGTGCCATCCGTCGCGGTAGACCAGTGGCTTTGGAATAGCACTGCTGAGCTTGAGGTTGCTGGTTCAATCCCAGCCACGCCGACCGTATTTTAATAGGGGCGAAATGCAAAAATGCTTATGTACTTAGATTTAAGTGCACTATAATTAAGGAACTCCAAGTGATCAATATTGATCAGGTGTCCCCTACTATGGCATGCCTCGTAATCTGATAGTGGTTCTGGCTCATGAGAAACTAGGAATTTAGATATTTTAGTGCAAGGTGGTCAAAATCCACGACATCATGGTAAGCTGTTGCAGAAACTTGAAGGTGGCGGCGCCACTCGTCATTTGTTTTGGTGTCTTTTCTGGCTCGCCGCGCCTCTTTTCACGATAAGACTGGCTTTTTTTTCGGTATTGTAGAAGGTTAATTTATAAGTACAGCTCAATTAATTATTATCATTAGTGTCCCTTTAAAGAACTGAAGATGGTCAAAATTAATTTAGTGTCCAGCTATGGCATTTCATAGCTCCAACGTCGCTTTGGTGTGCGCAAGACTCCATAAATCAATCAAAGCCATCCTTCAAGGTGAGTCAGTGTGCTAAGCATTGTCACATTCATTTCAAAATATCACCAAACTTCTTCAATGCCTTTGCTGGTCATGAAAGTTTGGCCAAAACTTTGTCACCGACACTGTTCTCCGTTCGGTGGTAATGCATCTATGAGTGGAGGAAGAGGGAGTCAGGTTGGCACACGTCTCCTTTCCTTGTGCGGCCATGGCTGCGCATGAATGTCAGCGTGGCTGAGCATGCTTAATCTGCATGCCCTTTTTTTTAGAGATAGTCTGTCACTTATGCAAAGAGTGGGCATGCCAAGATGGCTTGGCATCACGTGCATTGCCTTCCCATGCATTTAGTGCCAGAGGTTGTGTAATCTCCAGTTTCAGAGCCGCATGGTAGCGAGATACAGACGAAGCATTCGCTCCACTGTGAGCGGCTCTATCAGCCGCTGGGCTGGAGTGGACACAAGAGTGTGTCAGGCTTCACTTCGTAGCACCGATATGAAAATGTAGATGCGCCATGAAATGCTGTCTCTCAAATTCAACAAAATTTTCTCATTAAAATTTGTGCTTCCCAATTTCCTGGTAATTCGGAAAATTTTGCAGTCCCTTTCGTGTAAGAAATATAAATCAGTGACTGTACTTATTTGTACAAAAGGTTGACTTTCAATTTAACCAAATTTTGATATGACGAAGCAAAGTGCCTATTTTACCATTTTTGTTATATCAAGGTTTCAGTATAATGCAAGGGTATTTTTCAAGTTTTGGCATCTTTGCATTTCAAGTAATGATTTAAGGGTTCTCTGTCTTTCCAGTTGCATGTCTCTTTTTCTCTTTTTTTTTATTGCATGGAAAGTACTTTTTATATTACATTTGAGTTACTATTGTATGCAGTTTATTACAGTCTGTTTGCCTCTTTTTTGTGGTATTTCCTGTGATGCTTAAAAGGCCTATCACCAGGTTTGGACATTGCAAGTAAACAAGTGCAGTGCATAGATCACAAGTTGGCGATTGTGTCTACATAGTATGAAATGGCTGCATACTGCTAAAAGGGTTAACATTTCAAAAAGAAGGTTGCGCAACCTTCTTCTCATGGAGCTGTGCTCGAACAGCCGCGCTCGAACTTCTGTACAATACGCATTGTTTGCCATGTCACAAACCATGGCACATGACTATGGTTAATCACCGAATGCAAAACACAATGCCATAACTGGAAATGCGCTGCGCAGCAAAGAAGTATGAGGGAAAAAAATGAAGCAGTTGAGGCTCCTCATGTGAACATGACGCAGTCCCTCAGCTCCAGTATGGGAGAACGCAGGGCAGGTACGCCGCTTGCGGATGCTGGTCGATGCAAAGGGGGAGTGTCTCTGCAGATAGTGATGCTTGCCTCCTGGCGGCATGGTAACAGGACAGTTCAATTTCTTCTAACAATAAGTGTGCAAAAACGGTTCAAACAAATAAGGAACCACAACAGTGTCAATTACAATGCTATTAATATTAATAATTAATATTTAATAATTAATATTAATACTATTAATAATTAATATGACTAGGGGCTGTGGCCTAGTCAAGCTGTTTTGAAAAACAGCTTTTTGTCACAGTCCTTCTTTCTGTATCATTGACAGAATGAAAATAAAGATTGATTGATTGAACTTTCCTTTTTCCTTGATAACTTCATTTCAACCTACACTGAGCAGTCCGTCGAAAAACTTTGTAATTCTTTTAGAACAAAAGTAGTTGAGCTAACTAACAAATTTATTCCTTTAAGAGCTGTTTAAGACAACAATAACGCTCCCTGGTACAACAGATATCTAAAGCGGTTATCGAATAAAAGAAAGCAGGCTGTTTAGTAGTGCAAAAAAATCGCTGAACCCGGAGAGGTGGGCTGTATACAAAGCTGCTTCTATACGGCATATTCAGAGACATTGAAAACGGCGAAATTTACGTTTTTCCATTCAACGCCTCCGTCCTTACTCTAAACTAACCCTAAACGCTTTTGGAATACAATGAAAAACAGCAACAACAACGACATATCTCTCAATAACGATGGTGAACCAGTTCTGAAGCATCCTTGCACCTCAGTCTTTAATGACACCTTTACAAACTTGTTCTGGGACCCAATATTCACTCTTCCTTCGTATCCGAGAGCACATCTAACACCAATGGATCCCATCATCCTTGACCCAGCCAGCATTCGTGCTATTTTAACAGACTAAAACGATCATCTTCATGTGGCCAGGATGGCATCAATGCTAAATTCTTGCAAAACACCAATGAGTGCAGCTCTGTCATTCTGAATTACATTTTCGCCAAATCACTCAGCGATGGATGCTTACCCAAGAAATGAAAAGTAACCAAGGTCGTGCCTTTCTACAAGTCTGATGACACACACAACCCAAGTAATTATCGTGCAATATATCGCTAACATCTGTTCCGTGCAATATATTAGCATGGCCTCCACCTAGAGGTCATAGCTGCAATGAAACCATTTTCTAGAGCACGTGCCTCCCAGCCCTTGCTTTCAAGGCCTTGCTGAGGCACTAGTGCTACAGACACTACATATTTTACTGATCATCCCTCTCATGAAACATCTATTGTCATTGCAGAAAGGATCAATAACTGTCATTTTAATATGTATATACTTGTATTTTACGCAGTTTAGAGTGAATAAATGTCAGGCCCTTTTACAGCCACATTGCACCACATGTATATTTTTGCACTTTTTAGAGAATATTTTTAGGCCACTATACAGCCGTGTTTCATATATTCGCCACAATTAACACTCGTATATCATTGAGAAGCACAGATCATTGACTTGGCGCTCTGGCCACATCTGGCCCTTGTGCCAATAAACTCTACAAATCAATCAATCACATCGACCACGTAACATCAAAAGCCAATCACATGCTTGGTTACCTGAAAAGAAACTTCTCTCTTGCACCTTCATCACTCAAGCGACAGTTATATGTCAGTTATGTCCGATCTAATCTTGAATATGCCTCATCAATCTGGGACCCTGGCCTTGCAACTCTTACCAATAACTTAGAGGCAATGCAGAATCGTTCAGCACGTTTTATCCTAAGTAACTACCATCGAACTTCCAGCGTAACTAACATGAAATTGATACTTAATCTGCCCCCGCTTGCAAATAGACGGAAACTATCTCGACTTGTTTTTTTTTTCATGAGATCTATCATCATAACCATGTTCTTAGGACCCGACTGATTAAACCGCCTAATTTTGTTTAATCTCGACTTGATCAACACCACAAAGTCCATGTCCCTCACCAAAACACTGTAACATACTCGCACTCTTTCCTGCCCAAAACCAGCCTCGACTAAAACCATCTTCCCGCCTCATTGGTTAGCATTATTAACTGTGACCATTTTTGTGAAACTCTTGCCAGCACAATTTAACGCATTCCAGCATTTTTTTCTTCTTCTGTAAACATTCTCTATGTCGGTTGGAAACTTCATCTTTTAGTGTCTTAATCGGCTGCAACAGTATTTTCTTGCCGTAATTATTGTACAAGCCTTGAATGACAGTGTGAATTTTTGTTGTTATTAGAAGCTACATTCGTTCATTTTTTGAAGTTTTCAATTGTGTATGTACAAATAACTGTATTTATGTTGAATGATTGACCCCTACCATCTATAATGCTTGTATGCCTTGAGGGTACAATAAATAAATAAATAAATGAAGCAATTTCAAAAATTGTTTCAGTAAAATGTTCTCTAGATTGGTGCCTTACAACTCCCAGTGTACTATAACCAAAACCTGTAATGGGCTTGGTGAGAGGCCTTTTAAAACATCATCAAGCCAGTTCTCGTCCAGATGACAGTAATGACCCTACAATCAATGAGCACTCCATCATGGTCACTTTGGGCAGTGATAGTTTCCCTTGAATGATGTGTTCCCTTTCATCCCTCTTTTTTTCAGGTTGATCTTGCCCTTTGCTTTTGTCACGATGCAAGAAAAAAGGTGAAAAGCTGTGAAAACGAAATTGATGATGGTAAGTTACATTGGCTCAAATCACTGCATGTTTATTTAGTCTTGAATAGTCTTTGTTTTGCATCTACTTGGCAATTTGCTTACTCTTGTTCTATTCTTTTGTCACATGCACTTACTTGACAGTCGCAGCTGGCTGAGCATGTTTAACAATGGATGAGTTTAGAGTCACCGCAAAAACAATAAAATCTTTTTGGGGCATCAACTCACAGTGAATGATAATTTTTGTTGGCCTTCACTGGATGCATAATTGCTGCAATGCAATCTATGAAAAGCTATAAAATGAAAATTTGTCTGTGCCCCACTGGTGTATCACAGTTGCTATCCTCTGAGCACTCTTGTGAAGGAGAAAGGCCACTTGTTCGGAGTTAATGCCACAGCTTCCTATTGGAACTTTTTCATTCATGAAGCAAACATTGACAACACCATAGTGTGGCATTACCAATGTGGTATTTTTTTACTTTGGAGCACATTTGTGCTGAAAAAGTTGTTGATTTTACGAGTCATACCACGGTAGATTTGCTTTTGTCTTGGCATGCATTGTACCGACATATATAAGCAGCAAGCAGTGACACTGTCTTGGCCATTCATTGCCACAACCTAACACCACTGTTATCCACTTTGGGAATATTGAAAGTGGCGTTGCTACCCATTTTTGATATTTGTCATTTTCTAAGCATTTGATCCCATTGATAAGTTTTAAATGTATGTTAAAGGATTTAGGGCATCAATATTTAGTCGAGTAATAACCATATAAGGACAACAAAAGTCATAGCCAAGAAAACACTTGTTACGTAACAAAATTTTATTTAATGTTTGTCCACCCGTTTCTGTCGATATTCGTGACCCAGCCTTGAGTAACAGATGGTGCAAATTGTAGCTGTTGCTGTGGAATTTGCTGGCATATGTGCATGTCGTCTTATTTCATAATTATTAGCCAACACTATATACCCATTTTGACATTAATGTTCCTATGATAAGATCAACTTGCATCTTGGCATCATTGCTATGTTCACCATTCCTTCAATTCTTCCAGAGATGGAAAACTTGCTACTTCTCAGGAAGCGGCAGATTGCTGACAAGGTGTTTGAGGACAAGGCCTATTTTCCAGTGCATCCGCTGACAAAGAACTATTGATGCAAGGGGTCTAGAACCTCAACACCTCAGCGTATAGACACCTCAACTTGATTGTATAGTCTAGCCATTTTCATTGCTGAACACAGGCCCATCATGTTGATTGCGACAATTTTAGGAGAAAAGTCAACTTGTTTTATATCGCATACAAAATGAATAAATATTAAGTTGTGTCTGTTGACTGATTGCACAAATGGTCAGGCATGAACGGTAAGGCATGAACGACACAGGGAAAATGTGTTGGAATGCTTTCATTGACATGCACTCCCCAATTCACATCACAATCCATGATCCTTGCAGGTACTTCATCAGGTTTCTGTCTTCAGCCTGTTTCATGGTGCTACTCACCAATTAGTAAGGTCTTGCTTCTATTGAGGCATCAGTATACCATAGGTCGGCATACTCATTCACGAGTACACAGGCTTTTACTCGCTCCACACCAATTTCACAGGCGCGAGATAAGAACATTACCAAGTGTGACCAAGAGTGTGAGTGGACACGAGTGCTGGTTAATGAGACTATGAACAAAACTCGAGGACAGTGAATGGAAGTTGATGCGGGTATGGACGTGATTGGATTCTAGTAAGTGCGAATGGAACAGAGCAAGAGTAGAAGCATGAGTGGGCACCAACCATGACATGGCTTACAAAAATATTGGAGTATTTGCGAGTATTTGCTTATTCTGCTGACCTACATAGCCCACACCGTTATCATAGTTTCATACTAGAAGAGCACAGCAGGAATTCAATTGTGGGAAGCAGAGCTTTGGAGCATGTTTCGAGGGTCAAACACCTTTAATAAATGCAGTTTTCCATTCCCAACATACAAATGACCACTACATGAATTCTTCTTATTGAACATTCAATGCTTTGCTGACTATGCACACATCTCCGACTAAACAAGACAGATGGACGAAACACATACAAGTGTTTAGAATATCACAGCTGGCCTGATAAACAGTTTGAAACAGAGTAGTAGAAAATGAAATGCTTGCTTGTGCACTTCATAACTGAACAGCAAGTTTGACTGAGAGCTTTTGCACATTTTGACTTGATCGATGCCAGTGTGCAATCTATCACTTTGATATGCTCAAGGCAGCTTGGAGTTCGCATCAAATGAGCAGCACATTTCCGCTCCCTACCTTGTGCATGTGGTTTGATCCTACGCTGATAAGTTCCTGGACAATGGTCAGCAGTGCCTTCAGGGAGGATAGACGGCACTTAAGGGCAGCCTTTTCCAGATTCAGCTTCTTAACTTCACTGCCTTCTGCCAGTGGCTCGTGTTCTTGCTTGATTGATGCCGAGGCTTCCGTAATTTCAAGATGTTAGCGATAGGCCCTGCATGACCTTTCAACACCCTTAAAAGGTCACTAGTGATTGGCACCTTCGTGGGCATCCAGCAATGTGTAGACGCGCCAAACTGTCTGCACTTTTCATGGTCACTTATGGTGCATCAGATTGGATTTGTGAGCAATACAATGGCCCACTGTGCAGCAAAAACACGTTCTGCAAAATTTGACGGTAAAATATTGAGGCAGTCGGTTTGCACAATGTTGTTTTGGAACAGGATGGCAGACAGGGTTGCCAGGTCCCAAAAGTGAAAAGTAGACAAAAAGTAGCCAGTTCATTGCAGGTGCTTGAAAGTCACCAGGCTGCTGCCATGGCCACTCACTTACGAAAACATTAAAGGGGCCCTGAAAATATTTTGAAAGATATTGCAAAAACATACAGAGTCATTAAGAGGGTCCTTCAGATCATTAATTGACGCATCTAAATGCTCCACGTAAAGTGTGCAATTTATTATAAGGTTTTAAAGATGTACGTGGCTGCCAATCGCAGCATAACGCTCGGTTGAATTTTCAGCCGCCCCTAACCATGCGACGTAAATCGCCCTAATGACGCTCGTAGTGCGAGCTATCGCATTGGCTGTCCAGGGCGCGTCATCGATAATTTTTCCAACTTTATGGTGAACAAATGTTGTTCATAATAGTTGGAATGTTAGTTGATTTGTTTCTATAAAAAGAAAGTAACAGAAAGAGAATGCACAAGGACAATTTTTCACTACACTTAAGCACTTCCGGCATAAAGCAAATGTTGTCTGCTTGTGTTACAAAATGCTCCGTGTTGACGAGAGCTCCGCGGTCAGTGTTGATCTTGATCTTTCTTTTCGTAAGCACCATGGTTCGCCCTTGTTATGTTGTGGGCTCAAACAAATTGACTGGCAATATGTCAAGCTGCGACATCGTGTCCCTCTGCAAGGATGCAGACGAGCGGAGTTGCTGCAGCGCATCGGACTGTCGCTATCCCATCAGCACCAGGATTTGCACATTTGTGGCCGCCACTTTATGCCGGAGGATTACTACCGCAATAGTGTTTCACGTGTCCAGTATTCAGGTAAATGCACGCGGGCTGGGCCTGGCCGTTTGATCATGCCGTTTTACAGGATGAGCAGCGGTGCAAACGTGGTCTGCATGGTGCAGCCACCTGGTGGCAAGAGCTCAACCTAACACCGTAACTATAACATTCTACTTTGCTGCTGGTGTAAATTTTCCTCAGGAGCGTAATCGTGAAAATGTTTTTGTAAATGTTTAAAATGATTTGCACTTGGTTAGAGCAATATTCGTTCTTTGTTTGGCTGGTTAAGCTCTGTGCCACCAGGTGGCTGGACCATGCAGACCAATCGGGCCACTCACCTATGTCTATGCCAAAGCTCCTTCATCAGCTTGAGTTTATGCCTCCACCGATCTATTGAAATGCCCATCTCGCCTGTGGCTACCAGAATACCAGACATGCTCAGCGCTGCGACAGAATGATCGCAAAGCTATGCTGCTTCGTTAGCTCTTGCTAGGGGTCGACTGCCAAGCTGCTGGCGAAGTCGGAGTGGCTTCATGCGCTTGCTCCTAGATAGCCGGTAGTAGACAGGACATGCCATCATGAAGCAGAGCCAGTGAAGGCGGAGCTTAGCTCCAATCACTAGGTGAACGAGTTGAGAAAATGCATGGCTATGGAGGAGAGCAAATTGATGTCTGTAGCTCTCTTAATACGAGACGCTTCACCCAAATTGTGGCGTGAATGATTAGCTGTACCCTACGCATTTACGAAATTTGTCCAAACCGTTTCAGGGGCCCTTTAATGTAGCAGATTATGTGCAGCGCATAGTGTCCTTGGACTGACTTTGGGGATCAAGTTAGAACTGATGGCTCTGTATTCTGCAAGTTATCCCTGTATAAAGTAAATGGAAATAGTTGTCGCTGAACTCTAGTACTAGCAAATATGTACTGTGAACAATCCTCGCTCTAGTCTTGTCAATGTATCCCTGTGGCATATCTCAACTTTGCAAGAAGATACATACTATTTAGGATTTATCACTTGGTAAACTTGAGCGTTTTTTCTAGTACTGTATTTACTCACATAATGATCGCACTTTTTTTGTCAGAAAAATTGACACAAATTCAGGGGTGCGATCATTACACGGGTTAAATTTCCCGCAAAAAAAAAAAAATTTTTTTTCGTTCCGCGTTTGCTGCGAGATTGCGGGTGCGGGACACCAAAACAAAAATGGCGGCTGGCGGAGCAAGCCGAACGCGCCGAACGTGATGTTTTTTTCTTCTCGCGAGTACATTACGTGCATTGAAACAGTTTCTTCCGTATCAGTGATGAATAATATCGTTAATATCGGCAAGTTTACGGCAATGATGTAGCCATGTCCACTTTGAGGGGACAAACAGGTGGGCGCGCTTAGCAGCCAGTGACATATAAACACATGACGGGCATGCTGCGGAAACTGCGGCATCTGTCTTCACTACTATTCTAATACGGCACGTTTCCACTAAGGGTGGGCGAATATCTTAGCTGTGTTACAAGCGTCGGCGTATGAATAGGGTACACTTATAACGTATCAGAGTAAACATGGCTAATATCATTGCCGCGCGCGATTTGTTGCGTGCTCACAAGTGCAAAAGCAGATGAAAAGAATCGAAATGCGCCTTTATTGTTTTTGTTGACATCAGCCATTATAAAGCCAACCCATAATAAAGGCAAGTTTGGTTGTACCTCATTTTGTCATAGAAGTGCGGAAAGTGATGAAAGTAATGAAATGAGGCATCTACTTAAGAATGTTTAGTGCGTGCAGGCCGCTTGTCTTAAAGAGTCGTTCGCGTTGCATTCAACAGGTGGCAAGCGCGATCATTATTCGCTAGACTTAGCACACGACATATCGCTGCGACAAGTTCGGGGCGCGATCATTACGCGGGAAATAAAAAAATCGAATTTTGACGACAAAATTTAGGGGTGCGATCATTACGCGAGTAAATACTAGTTTTTATAGCCATATAGCGATGTGTTCAACACGCCTTTACTCAAGTTCATCATGGAACCGCAATACGTTTCCACAGCATAATTTTCCGAGCACTGAACCATAAAAGGAGACATTCCATGTAAAAGGAGGTGTGCCTGTTGAATCAATTTTCTCTGTTGCAAGGTGGACGTCGTCCAGCCAACCCAAAAGTAGCCAAACCTGGCTACCCTGATGGCAGGGCACTTCCACCCCTTAATGTTGTGGAAACAATAATCAACATCTTAAAGCAGAAACTAAATAATGAGTTTGGAGATTTTTGTGTGTATACACCTGCGCTTATGAGAAGCTTCCAGCTTTTCCTTACAGGCTTCAATGCTAAACAAATAGCTGCACATGCAGGGTTTAAAAGGAAGCATTAGCTGAGGCCCAGCTTTTTGCGCTCGAGTATGTTAGAAGTGGAGGTCTCCTGATGACCCATGACCCTCCATAAAGAGTACAGTGAATGGCAGACAAGCCACTACTGCCCTTTTGGGTACGTAAATGCACAGTTGAGTAAACATTGCTATAGTCCAACAGCAGTTTATTGGGAACCCTTTGTGGGCTAGAGGCATTTAGAACTTTGCCTGTGGTCGCACAGTTGTGAACCTGGGGGCATGGAAGTTCCGGTTGATTCTTGATGGCAGGGGGAACTTGATTTTGCTGTCCTGCATGTACATAAAGTAATCGGGGCTATGCTCTTTCACAGTAATTCCACAAGCGAAATGGTATTACAAACATCAGAAAAGAAAAAGGCAATCTCACTCGGGTGTAAAGAAGCTCAATACTTAGCACTCTGTCAGCACGTCAAGGAATTCCTCTGGAGCACTTATTTGTATGGTAAAAATACAAAAGGTAGGATGAGGGCTTTGGGACAAGAGCAAGCATAGTCACAGCAAATTAAGCAATATGCTTGGTCATTTTCTCAGATTACTTAAGTTTCGACGGTTCTGTCCTACCTATACAGCGGAGCCCTGTTCCAAGTGTTTTTCACTGTAGTACCGGGGAAAAACAACAGCCAGGAAAACACCGGAGAGCGAGTTATAGTTCATGTACCTAAGAAATTCTTCGAATAAAGAACAGGTGTAAGCATGACTTGCTTTTCTACTGGCATGGCAGTAGGCAAGTGTTTCTTCAAGCACCATGGATTCCTCTCGTTTACTCGAGCCAGCATTAGCGTGACTTTCGTCCCCTTGCAATATAATGACAGCTAATTTTTCCCAATAGAAGCACAAGTTCCCCGAGAATTCTGTTTTCCCGGTTGGCAGACACCCTAGCATCTCATTAAAAGCAGCCGGTTTGCACAGATTAAAGGTAACATGTTCATCACATTACAGAAACAGTAGATTGTCAGCTAATGGTTCAGTGCAATGTTCACGAAGTTAGTGGCCATGCATGCGACAAAAGCTTGTTTACTTTTGCACCCACTTCTGACCAACCAGGCCAAACAACAATGCCTAAGCTGGCAAACGGTACAGAGCGCATTGCATACACAAAAGTGTTTATGCCTATCTTCAATCTTCCCATGAGGCCATATACTGTTCATTAACTTCAGATTTAAATCATAGCACCTATTCACATTTCATGGCTCCAAAACTACAATAACAGACAAGTATTGTCCATGGCCATTAAAGCCAGACACAATCTCAAATCAATGCAAAATAATTTGTAAAGGCCCTCTAGTCCTGATGCAGACTTACGTGGAACTGCTTGACGTGGGGTCGCCGACACTTGTTGGAAGGAATCTCTTCGACACGAATGATTTGTATCGAAGATGCCCGTGCGCTGTGTCGTGCACCCATGTCACGATCTGCGATAACAGTCAAAGCATTTGTCCTGCACCACTTACACTAGCAACAAGGATTTGTTACAAAGCAAAGACACATTTACAACAAATGAGAAATACAACGAACAGTCCGACTGGTGGTGCCCCAATTTTGGGCATTGTTTTTTGTAATAGCAATATACCGTATTTATTCAAATCTCATGCACACTTTTCTCCAGATAAAACAGGTCCAAAAATATGTGCACGTTAGAATCGAGTACGACCTTAAATATGTTACCATGTTGTAATCGGCATTTCAATATGGCCGCCTTGTGCGCACTTCAAGCCTAGGTGCTGTAGCTTTCTCTATGTGCTGTAGCATGTGTGCTTAGGCGATGCCACTTTCACCGTGGGCAATGCTTCCTTTGGCTAGCGCACCGTCAGCCAGTTTTCTGCATTTGCTCTATCAGCAAGGAAGTGCCAACAGCAAAGACATGCCGAGTTCACCACGGTGCCACAATTAAAAGGAAAGCAATCACGTGTGCGGAGAAGGACGGAAATCGGGTCGCATCACGGGCATTCGGAGTTCCTGAAACTTGCGTGCAGGACTGGCGCTCAAAACCGGTGGCTGTTACGCACAGTACAGCCCCCTATCTTGAAAGCGATCTGTGATGGAGACAAGAGGCCACGCACATAGACGCACCGTGCCGTGTTCTCGTCGAAGCGAAAGGCAATGCAGGTTTGTTCGATTCAGAAAAAAGTGTACGGAACTACAAACAGAAATCCAAAGGTGGTGCCCCAGTTGTGGTGCGCTTTACCACAGTGGCACCTTGCCTTGGACCCAAATTCATGGATGGGGGTGCCGAGGGCACAACTCACCATAAATTCGTGCATAAGGTGCAGAGAAACTTGGCTAAATTGAAGTTTCAGACACCTTAAAACGTGTTGTGCAATAATTTAAACTCGGACTACTAATGTGGCCATATTCAAACCCATGGTCACAGTTACCGAAATGTGCACTTCAGTGAACGCTGCTTATTTGAACAGATGAAAGGTAAAATGTTTACCCATCATTGAAAGTCAAGTGTCGGCTAATGGTTCAGTGCAATGCTCACGATAGTGGACATGCATGCGACAAAAGCTTGTTTACTTTTGCGCCCATTTCTGACCAACTAGGGCAGACAAGGCCCAAGCTGGCAAACGGTACAGAGCGCAATGCACATACAAAGCATTCCCAACTAAAGATACAGTTTATGCCTACCTTCCATTGAGGCTGCACACAGAGTTGAGCAGGAAAAGCGATATACAGGGTCTGTTCTGAAAGTAGTAGGACTGGTTTTTTTCCTGGGCGAACGGGGGGGGGGGGGGGGGGGACGAGAGGCAGTCTGTGCACGCAGGATCGGTGAAGATGGGATATTGGGAACGCTGGGAAAAATCGGCAGTCGGCTCTCGGCCATTGGAGCAGCAGGTCGCTTGTACTGTGAACCAGTGTCGAAATGCCTCGTCACGGAGAATCGTGGAGCGTTTGCTGGATCAGCGACACGTGATCAAATTTTGTGTAAAGCTTGGTTAATGGGCAAAGAGAGTCACGACATGACTAAGGAGGCCTACGGTGATGCTGTCATGGGTAGCTCAGGCGTTTTTGAGTGGCACAAGCTGTACTGAGAAGGTAGGGAAAGAGTGGAAGATGACCGCTCCGGACACCCTTCGGCCAGCAAGGCCAATGAAAATGTGTCGCGAGTTAAAAATTTACTGAACAGTGATCGTAGGATGAGTATCAGAATGATTGCTGGTCATTTGAGCATTCTTCAAACCCAAGTTTTCAAGATCGTGACAGAAAACTTAGCCATGAGAAAAGTGTGCGTGAAGTTTATGCCGAGAGTTCTCAGAGGAGCAAAAGGCCAACCGGAAAACAATCTGCCAGGATCTTCATTACGTGAACGAGGACCCCGACTTTTTGGATAATGTAGGGAGCGGTGACGAGACATGGGTGTTTGATTACTACCTGGAGAGCCAGCGACAGAGCTCAGAATGCCACACCCCTTCTTCCCCACCCCCCAAGAAAGCACGAATGAGCAAATCCAAGCAAAAGTCCACGCTCATTTGCTTTTTTCATCAACATGGAGTCATCCACAAAGAGTTCATACCACCCGGACAAACAGTTAATGCAGTTTTTCACATGGAAGTCCTCAAAAGAGTGCGAAAACGCATTGTTCGTGTCCGCCCAGCCATCGCCAACAATTGGAGACTAAACCGTGACAACACGCCGAGCCACACCACATTCCGCGTAGTGGAGAATCTTGCCCAGCACAAGGTGTCAACACTGCCTCAGCCCTCCTACATCACCGATTTGGCCCTGCCAGACTTTTTTCTATTCCCGAGAATAAAATCGACACTCAAGGGGAAGCATCACAGATTGGTAGAGGCGGTTCAACAGGCCATGACGAGGGAGCTAAACAGCATTCGGGTCCAGGCATTCCTGAAGGCGTACGAAAACTAGAAAACTCTTTGGCAGCGGTTTGTGGAGGCGGAAGGGTGCTACTTTGAAAAATTCTAATCGTTTGTACTATTCTCATGAATAATTTTTTTTTTTAAACGAGTCCTACTACTTTCAGAACAGACCCTGCATTCGTGTTTTACATTGTCGATACCTCTTCAAAACGAAGCCTGATCTGATCCAAAAATATCCCACACCTTTTCTGGCTACTTGCGGACTAAGTCACTGGTTGCAATGAAAGCCATCAGAGCGTGACATCGAACCGCTGCCTTCGATTATGAACGCTCATTCAAAAAAGATTTATTTTACATGCTAAGCTAGCAGCAAAGAGTCGTGTCACGTGTCTTTAGCATTCAGAGAACTGCATCCGTTGCAGGACAAAGTAGCTAACTGGTTACTCTTAGAATGGGGCCATCATCCCATTTGTGGTGATTGTTGCAGTCATTTTATCAATACAGAATATCAAATGCACAATAATTTGTACAGAAGATGTGTGGTTCATAGACAAAGTGCTGTCTGAGAGTAGTGACGATGGACATTAGGTGTAAATTTGTTCTGTTAAGGCATGCTACATTTTTCGTGCTCAAGAAGTGCATGCGTGTTAGGTTTCTACTTTTTTTAGGCACTTTAAAGACCCTCACTAGGTCTGGCCATTTTGAGCGGACAAGCTCAGTGCATACAATGCAAGCTAACAATTGTGTCTGCCAAGTATTATATTGCTACATGCTATGGAGAGCTTAAATTTCAAATGAAACATTGTTTGCCCTCCTTCTCTTGGGTGCTGCACAAGTGCGTTTATTTACATGGCAGTGATGTGATGTCGCTCATGGTGACATGAGACTCAACGCAACATCAGTTTTTTTTAATCTGTGGTTTATTTATTTATTTATTTCATAATACTGTGAGCCTTTCTCAGGCTCTGACAGGAGTGGAATGTACAATAGGTGGTACAACAGGTTTGGTGTTCCGGAAGATGAATGAAAAGATACATAACTTATATAAATAATAGAATCAAAGTGTGCAGAGCTGTAGAATCATACAATTCATGATTCATAATCAAGAAGGCTGTGACTACAACACATTTACAAAAGCATTTTCAAAGAAAGATTCAACGTTCGCAACAAAGACATCAATTGACACATCATTCACAATATGGCGGGGCAGGCTATTCCATAGTTCTATGGATCGAGGAAAAAAAGAAAATTTGAATAAATTACATCTAGCAGCAAATGGCCGTATGCACAAGTCGTGATTGATTCTTTTGGAGCGGTGGTGAGGTGGCTTTAGGTACACGTCTTTAGTTATGTTGATGCAATCATGATATAACAGGAAAAGAAATTTCATACAGGCAGTTAGTCGTTTCAATAGACGAATTAAAGTTTAGAGAAATAATAAAACATACAAAGTGAATATCTGCATTTCTTGCTTTACTTTGTGTTGTTGCAAGAGAGATGTACCGTGCCCGTTTCGCCTGCTTATTCTCATCTCATTTTATACAGTGCTCCAGCACTGCAACCATGCTCTTTTATCCTCTCATGGCTGCCTCATTGCTCACGATTGTGGCACCATCAAGTGTTCTCATGCAGAGCACGGAATCGTCCACTGCGTGAAACAAGATAAGCGCGACAGCTCATGTGCGAAACGGTCACCGGAAATGCGCCACCCAGCAAAAATGCGAGAGGAAAAAGGATGTATCAGTCACACAATTTTCCAGTTCTGGTATGGGAAAACACAGGGAAGGAATTTCGCCCGCGTAGACTGGACAGGGCAAGTGAAGAGAGTGTCTTATGTTGATGATGACGTTCCCCTTCCGAAATTATGGGTTCGCACCACTTCTAATACTTCTGTCTCTGCTATTAACATACAAAATTGTTGTAGCAGAACTCCTTAGAGGGCACATAACTCCCAGCGTAAAACCCAATTTTGGTATGTGGCCTGCTGAAGGGCCCTTTATGTCATTCCTATGTTAGTTTTCACTTTGAATACATAGTAGATGCACATTCCGATTCCAGGCAGTGTTAGAATCAGGCAAATGGTATTTTTTCTGCCTCCTGTTTAATATGGCCTAGCTGATTATTCGATGAAGTTTGTCAATCCTGTCAGGGTCAAATTTACAGAAGTAGACTGTATGCCAATACTGACAAGAAAAAATCCTAGTTGCTTCATTACATACAGAGGCCAGACTATATTTTCTCTTGTGGTTATTCATAAATACAAGGCACAATTAATCGTAGACTACCTTTTTTCAAGAAAATAGGTTTTGCTGTGTTGAATAGCTAACTGTGAGACAGGCCACAGACAGAAAAGTGTGAAAATTGAATTTAAGGCATCACTCACAGCACTGGGTGACAGCAGCCGACACGGTCATGTCTCTGTACTCTCGGTACATGTTGTGTGTGCCACTACGAGAGTTGTACCGCAGCCACACGCCGAAATTCTTGACCTTCATTGGAGTCTTGTCATAGATCTGGCACAAACACAAGAAGCAGGAAATACAAATTCAACAGAAAGTTCAGCGAATGCAAAGTGTATGCAACACAATTAATGCATTTCACACCCAAGGAGAACAGAACAGCTTTAGCAGTACTGTGAAGCACATCGGTGCCACCAATGACTTAACATGTACAGAATTTCAAACCCAAATTTATATATCTGGCTATTCATAAAGGGCATGAGCTAAATGCAAAATGCTCAGGCTCAGGCTTGATGTCCAGGCTTTAAAAGTTATTTTCACTCAAATACTATGAAGGGGATTTTCGTTCATAATTTATCTTTCACTAGTTTTCCTAGCACAATGCACAAGTGAATTGTTTCATAGGTACCAGAAGAGGGGCTTCACGATGGCTTCTGCCATTTAGTTTATAATGTGTCAAGCATCAATAATGCATTACTTATGAATTGTGAAATCTTGATACATGTGTGAATGAAGAAATGTACCAAAGCTCTACCACTTTCACCCTATTGTTATGTATGTTTCATTTCGCAAAATTATTCAACTGTTATGCAATGTGTTGACAAAATGTTCAGTGCAAAATCCACAGAGAATGGCAGAAAATGCATGCGACATCTGTCAAGTTATTCTAGCGTCACCTCTGACCGATCAAGGCATTTACAGGCCTCGACTGGGTTTTTAGTGGCGCAGTAGACACGATGAGCTTGCCTTCAATGGTAAACAGATGGAAGAGACTCACCCGACGAATGGAGACGATCTCAGAGTTCGTCTTCTTCATCTTCTTTAGCTTGCGGGTGAAATACCAGTATCGGGACTTGGCAACCACCTTGTCGGGAGCGAAGATCATCATCTTGTACAAGGACGGGTACTTATTTTTGGCGTTTGGCAAGTGCCGCCCGATGATTTCATACTGCTTGAGCTGTAAATAAACATCATACAACAAATTATTAAAGTGAGGCAGCGACAACCACTCGTGACTGGTTGACGGTACCTGTTTCTGATCCTTCCGATTGCAAGCACACAAAATAGAAATAAGTGGCGAGTTAAAATACGATATGGCTCTAAGTTTCATAACGATAGCGATCATAATTTAGAGAGGCACTGTAAAGGCCATGTTAACAGCCGCATAAACAATATGAATATCGCGCGTCAAGTTCATCGAAGTACTTAGCGCAGTCAACGATACGTATCAGTGCTGGGTTCGTCAGAAATGCGCTGTCACTTCACTAGTCCAACCGTTTGAACGGTAGTTCTTGCCTGCAAAAAGTTCGCACATTCCGACGACGTGGGTTGTCATTACAGGTGATTAACTTTGTTTTGTTGAACTTGAGTCGACTCAACGATCCTCGCATTCATTATTCGCGCCTATGTCGGTCGTTCTCGCAGCCAACGATTATTTGGATGGTTCACCGACAGATAATTTGCGCGAACACAACTCCGTGGCTGCGAGACTGACTCCACTGAGTAGCCATCTCGACACGGCGTTATCCCGGCAACTCCGCCACTTCAGCCGTCGCTCTACATACGGAGCGGTGCCATTTCCCGCGAGTTCTACAAGTGCAAAATTAAGGAGCAGGTTCGCACAAGTTTTACACTGTACTGATTTCCGATTGAAGTACTGAGGCAATGCAAGAATTACGAGACCAGTGTGCTTAGGCTTAACGTATCAGACAGCTACACGTGGACATGCGGTACTAAGTTTGAGTTATAAAATAGGTTTTCAGGGCAATCCTTTTAGTATGCACCAAATTTACAAGTACTATGCTCCCCGGATCAACTAGATTTTATCTTTGAAATTGTATATTATGCAATAATTTGTGAAAAATGAGCGCTCACCAAACCGCTGGCCTTCATTTTGCTGGCGGTGTGCACACAGAAAGGAACCACGACAGTTCCGCAGTAATTAAATATAATGTGGTATAAAATTATAAAAACTAAATATTTAATTAATAAACTTTTTATGTAAGAGAAAATAATAAATATATATATATATATTAATTTATTATATTAGGCTTTGCAAGAATATCTGTAGTTGCTGCGGTATTGCGGAAGCTGTCAACGAGTCATGGCGTTTTGTTATTGAGTTGGTGGAGCATGGATTTTAATTCATCGTCTATAATGTGCCCGTTTGATGGCGCTTAATTAATGTAAGGATATTATTTACGGTAGCTGCGTTGCAGCAGACTCCTCGAAGCCGTCCTGAGTGCTTTTGAAGTGCAGACACTGCGTCTCTATATGGTATCGGAAGTGATATCGCATGTGCCTCGTCGGCGGCAGTGAAGATGCCGGAGTCTTTCGCTGGCTTCGTGGTAAAAACATGACCGTAAGTAAGCTTCGTCATGGGAATAGCGTTGTCTTGCAGGTCGTAGTCATTAACACGTATTTAATTAAAACCGTCCGCAGGACTCCGTCACCGCACTTGGTTACGTACGGCTTGCACGTGGGCTTAACCTCGAATTTGGATGTTGGTGGCATGCCATGCCTTCGGGCAACGTTTCTTCGAACAGCAGCTAGCGTGGCCGCACCTCCGTTATTCATGTCGTTCAAGCACCGCTTAGGCGAAACGGGTGGAACTTCAGGTGTATTTTGTTCCCTTTATAAGGAGAATTCCTTACTAAGTAGCTTTTAGTATTTCTTTTATCAAATGTTCTGTCGCCGTTGTTAAGAATCATTCACAGGAGTCAAACGGTCGCGTCTTATTCTTGAGATGAGATAGGCGATAATTTGAGAATGGCATAGTGTGATTTCAGGGGTTTACTATATTCATTTTTTTTTTTCGCTCTCGGCTGGCCGAAGCACGATGCACTATCGACGATAGCGCAGCTTTGGAGAAACGTGCTTGAGGCGCATCGAATGAGCAGCCGATTTGCCTGCGCCGTAATAGTTTAGTCGACACAGCTGTCGTTGCATCAGCGCTGCTCATGTTGGGCTTCGCCCTAGTGAAAAGTGCTGGTTGTATTACAGACTCTACAAAGTGCTGGCAATAAATCTTATTTGTGAAGTTGAATTCGTGGAGGTGGTTTTTTTCTTTCTTTTTTTTTCGTAAAAGGGTTTTTGTGAAAAAGAAGACGCGATTTATCGTTGCGAGCTATAGCGGTAACGCGAAACACTCAGCCTTTTCAACTTTCAGTGGAAGGCACCAAACGAAGCTTTCGCGAGCTCGATAAGCTCGCCTTCATATGACCAATTCAAGATTGTTGAACAATTCGCGGTCACCAAATTTTTAAAATGCTGTGACATCCAATGTTATGGAATAGAAGGCTACGTCCAGCGCGAATCGTTTGCAAAACCAGTTATTCGAAATCGCGAATATCCCTTAAAATGAGATGTTCGCGAAAACTAAGCCATCATGCCATGCAATCCCTTGCAAGCTTGAGAACAGTAACTGAACGGAGCATTGCCAGCAACATACAGCAAGTCAGCTGCCTTGCAAAGCCAACTCTGTAGACAAGCAAAGTCTGCAGAAGTTCTTTCGCCTGTCATGAAGAGCCATGTGGCAAATCACTGTTCCTTTTCAAAAGCTTCCCTCCGCAGGTGATCTTCGATAGAACCTAGAGACTGATCAGTGCGCAGCTTAGAGAAAATGGAGAGAGGGCATCAACCTCTGACTTGTCCATTGGAGTGGAGTGGGGTGCTGTCAACAGATAATCGGCATGGAATGCCCAGAACATCACAGCTTTCAAACAGTGAAAATTTTTTACGCAGCATTTATGTGTGTGTGTGTTTGCGTAAACACCAGGCATGTATAGGCATAATGGTCGCGTGCATCTGCTATGCATTGTTTTGCCACTACTGCACCCAATCTCCACACGGCGAGCACTGGGCTGGTATAATGCCGTGATTCCTTTCACTAGGTCACTCGACTTTCGCTCTGTTGCATATCTTCTTCCACCATTAAAAGCCAGCCAGTCCTGGTGATGCAACAGGACTTGAAGTTGGGCAAGTTGGTTCATACTGCGAGGAAAAAAAATGTGCGGAATTCGAGACAAGGACATAGTAAAGGGCACGGACAAGCGCTAACTTTCAATTAACTTTATTCTTTGTCGATTGTCAACATATGTTTTTAGTCACACATGTGCAAAACGTAATCACATTGTCACTACCACACACTAGAGCTAGCCACGCAAAATGCACTTCTCGCAATCCATTGAAGAAATAGATGTCACTTACGCAAGCCTTCCCTCTAAGAGATATGTAGAAAGCTTCCATCAGCGCCCCTGTAGTGGTACCTTGGCTTTTACCCAAGATCTTTATTTTTCACAAATCTGGAACACACATGCAAGCTTGGCAATGTGCAGGCAATCGCATTACCTTTATTTTTAATTGAAACTTCATGTGCCCTTGTGCAATCGTTAACACAATGTCCGGCTTGTTCAACATATGAATTTCCACAAGGTAGCGGAATCTTGTAGACAATGCCGACCATGCATTTCACATGCCTTTGAACGTGCTTTTTGCCACAACTTCCGCGTTCATTTTCTTTTTGGAAGAGATTCTGGGGCAAAGCCCAGCCAGCTTGTGTGGGGTGGAAAAAATATCGGCATGTTGTGCCTGCTGGCTATCTTTTTCAGGTTGTGGGAGTGGTGATGCACATATAGCAACACTTCTGGACTACTACTACTTAGCCGCCTGGTGTTTGTCCTTGAACGGGCTGCCTTTGTTTCGCGCAGAAGAACCTCTGCTATTGCCGTTACAGCCGTTCCAGGGTATCTGGCATTAACTGATCGCCGTACTTGATAATTAAAACTACTGTGCATTGCACATGGCACAATTTCCTGAGAGAGGAACCGAGGCAAAGTTTAGCAATCCTTCTCTTAACTTAGACTACGCAGAATCATATGGCAACAGCGCCTTTCATTCTCTGGGGCTATACGCCCGACGTACATAATCGCCTAAAAAACGGGCATAAATCTAAATATTGCAGAGAGTCATCAGATGGTATGGTTGAAGGACAAGCCCTTCCCGCATTGCCAAAACGCATCAAGGAAAAAACAACAGACTTGCCTATGGTCACATGAGACTTCTTTAAAGGAATTAAAAAATCATGTACTTACCTAAAAGCTTTGAAAATATACCCTCATCAAGAACACTATTCAAACAACGGCCAACATCCGCTAAAAAGATATTGCACAAAACATGTGCAACACAAGAGCCAATGTAAATGCCTTGCTTCTGCAGATAAAATTCGTTCTCAAAAGAAACAGAGGTAGAACTAAGAAAAAATTCAAGCAAAATCACGAAACTATTGACAGACAGACGCACAAGATTCTAGTGATGAAGTAAGCGAAGCACTGCACAGACTACTGATGAAGCTTAAAACAAAATAATTGAAATAGAACGTAAATTACCCTGGCCCTAGTGAGATAGTGAACTTGTTCTAGGACATTAAATCAGTCTGCACAAAGAGCCTTGCATCAAAAAACACTTCACAATATTTTTGCCGTGAAAATGACACTTGCCACTATGACTGAGGACTTCTTGTTGTGCAGGAATCCTGATTGCTGATAATGCTGCAGGCACACTGACAAATTTTGCAAAAGGTCAAATATTATTTAATTTGATATATGACCAGCGTAATGTTTTTCATACATGCTGATGTGAGGTTTGTTCTTCATGGTGTTCGGCAGTGCAGAATGCCAGCTTTGGAGCCTCTTCAGAATATGCTTAGCAGACAACTCTCGCAATTTTGACACCATGGTTGAGGAGTTTCAGATTGCTTTGTGCCTTCTATCACACATGTAGTAATAATTTGATAAGCAAAAAACATGCATGATGTTAAAATTGACACTGGAATAAGCAGCCCAGATTGGTTGATTGACTTTTATTTCTTATGTAACAAAGTTTGCCCACACTGAGTGGACCCATAGCCCTAGGCTAGTTTAGGCCCAAAAGAATATTTTTTTTACTATAGCAATTTGGACAGGGTAAACAACATTGAATAAAATCAAATGTTTATCAACAATCAAGCATACTATTTTGATCCAATATCAATTGGAATATAAAATCTAATATACAAAAGAGCTTCTTGTGAGGTCAGTGATGTTGAGACAAGAACTAGTAGTAACATGTCAGTTGAACTCAATATTCTAAATGTTCTTGTTCCAAAGAACTCTTCTTGGCATGCACACATATGTGCGTAATATGTAGTGCAGGAATCACGCTGGGCTATGGTGGTACAACTTCAGAGAAAAAAGTATGATGTATGTTTCTGTTGCGCAATATATTGTTCAAGAAAAGCATACATCGTACATTTTACTCTGAAGTTATATACAGGGTGTCCCAGCTAACTTTAGCCAATGTTTAAAAATATCACTACGCAACTCTAAAAGCAGTACACAACTCTTTCATGCTGTTCGTTGTACAAATGAAAGGGCAATGTGCAATAATTTCTTTCAGGTATGTACACATAGAAAAAAAAGAATAACTGAAGTTTCTCTTTAATGGGTTGCACAATCAGTCTGACATTATGCACTCTGTAGCTTGCACAGGATGCAAAGTACCCTAAAGGGCCAAAGTATTCCAAAAGACCAAAAGCCATTCATCAGTGTCTTTATCTCTCTCTCCTCTCTGGTTACTGAAGACTTGGAAGTTATACAGAGGGCACTGAAACATTAACTCATCCCCATTTACATAAGTTTTTATGGTCAACCGACCTTGTGCTAAATTCCTAGCGCTGATTTTAATACATTAAATTGCACATAAGGTCCATAATTATCTGTAAGATGCAACATTTAACTATCAAGCTATGGCACATTTCTCTTGCCATTGTCTTATCTAGCTAAAATCTTGGGTGTTTTGGGCAGCTGTGGCTTATGTCGGCTTTGTTGTTGCTTGTAAGTAATGCTTTGCAGTCATTTCATAGGCAACCATTCACACCAGAAGTCACAAAATTATGATTTTTATACCAGCATTTTGATGATCCTTATTATGCAGTCCCTTGAGTAAATATGCTCTAGGTGTCTAGAGGTGGCAAAATATTGCACTATGATTAACATTAAGCTGAAAATACCAACAGCAAGCAGTTGTGTTCTGAAATAAATATTTAATTTTAATCATGGTGCAAGTTTAAAGAACCTACTTAATTTGGGTCAGGGTGAGCGGATGAATTTACTTGAAAAAAAAATGAATGAATGTCGCCAACATTGTTCATTGCAGAACCTGACATTCCGACACGATGGACGTTCAGGTGATTCAAGGATTCCTTGCACATGGGGACCAGGCTGCACATGCCAGGGTAAGAATTGCAGTTTTCCAAATCTTTGCCTCCGCAAATTTTCTGGTGGGCTGTGTATAGTTGCACACCAGCCAGATGGACAGTGAATTACTACTTAGAGACTCCAAAGTTAAATGTTGAGGTACACTAGAAGTTAAGGAGACATCCTGAATACGTAACATGTGAGTCTCTCTGTGAGTAGAAACTTGGTAAACCTCAAAAAGAAAATAGGAACCAAATGTATTGCCACCATCAAATTTTTCCGTGAGCTCAGAATGACGTAGTGTATATGTTGCCAGTATCCACTCCATGCCACTTATCAGTAAATAATTATTACCTCACTCATTTGGAAATAAACTACTCAACCTAAGTGCATGTAGTAACTTCTGTACAAAAGAAGCCAAAATACACAAATATGTGAAATCCATGGCACTCTCATAGTTAGTGCTTAGGCATTAGCATGGAAAAGTTTAACGGAGTCATAGATTAGGGGACACCAGGTGTCAGCATACGCAAGCCGCCTGAGTTCCAGCAAAGCCTATGCAGACTAGGTTCTTGGACATGCGCACTGCTTGCGTTCCCTCATCTAAAACTCTGCTAACCAATTTTTTTCATCAATGAAATGTTAAGTGTAACTACCATACTCTACTACCCTAAACAGTCTTACTGCTGCTCTTTATTGTCCCTTTAATGTAAAAGCACTTTGCTACAGTGACTATTGCTTTGGCATTACAGAGTTTGTCAGTTTATGTATCACTTTTTGCAGGAATATTGAATTGCTGGGGGGGGGGGTGGGGGTTGGCAGCAGTAGTTAACACTTGTGATGCAGCGCTTAACCAGAGAGCACACAAAGCTTATGCTTCAGTGACCTACCATATTCTGCTTAACTTCTTGTGTAAAGCATCAGTAGCAAGATAATTGTTGACATGCAGTCCTTTTGTAGTTTTCCTTAGACAAGAGCACTCGTGCAACACAAGAATGTTTCGAATGAATTGTAGCTCAACAAAATATTGCAAGATGTCACCAACAGTGTTGCCCCTGCCATACAAGGCTCTGGTAACCCTGTAATCCCTAAACTGTAAGTTTACGGACTCTATTGTAACCACACCTAGTGAGGCAGTGTGCAATTTAAAATTAATCGTTGTGAGTGAGGAGAAAATAGCTAGAAATTGAGCAAAAAGCAAAGTGCTGTTTTAAAGATTGTGAGAAGGTTGCTGTTTCATATGCCGTTTTAAAATGTATCACAATAATTAGGCATATTTGTGTACACTGTCAGACAGAAAAGCATTACAGATGTAGATGAATCAGAAGTGTTTGAAGTAGGAGATGGCAAACTGCATTGTAGACTCGCTGCCACCCTTACGCTGTGTGAGCTAACATTTTTAAGGTCAGTACCTTTGACAAATGTAACTCCATGTTGACCATACTTTTTCGTATCTTGGCAATGCAGGCATTACAGTACTTTGAGCAGCTGAAAAGTGCTCCAAATGGCTGGCAGCTTTCCATGCAGATGCTCCTGCAGCCTTCCGTTCAGTAAGTTCAGTTTCCTGTTGTTACAACCAAGATATATATGCAGCCATTCTTAGGTGTGCCATGTTTTAAATTGATTCACATTTGAAGCACAGTGTTTAGCACGTAGAAGTGTCGCATTCTTGCTGTAAAATTCAACTAGGTATAATTTAATTTTCAATTTTCATGGTGAACGCTCTTTCTCCAAAGGAACATTCTCTAGGCTTTGATGGCACTAGAAATTTCCTGCAGTGCCCCCATTACATCTCTTTCTCCAAAGGAACGTTCTCTAGGCTTTGATGGCACTAGAAATTTCCTGCAGTGCCCCTATTACATCTGAATTTTCTGTTTACTGCATGGCAGAAGCTTCCGTCAGGAATCTCTCTATAATGATAACAATAATGATTTATTTTTGTCATTGTAGAGAATACATGGTTCTGAAGCCCAGCTGAAAACTCTTTGTTTGACAGCTTGACAGGGCCATGGGGCCCTGTATTGGCAGTTTCATCATGATTGAGAGTACAAAATATACGCAGCGTTGTACACATTACCTCTGCTTGTCTTGTGTCTGCTTCTTCCATCCTGTGTCTACAAAGTTTGTAAGCTTATCACATGCAATTTTCTGCTGTCCTTGACTGTTTCCCATCTTCCCATATCACTCAGCCTAAATGTGCCACTTTTAAAATTTTGTTAAATCATTTTCTGCCTTTTAGGGATGACTCTGTGAAGTTTTTCTGCCTGAGTGTCCTGGAACACTACATAAAGACAGGGTAAGGCTAATTTTAGCATTTCTCAACTTATAACCAAAAGTGTGAGAATGATGTTTAGCCTGAGTGTGTCTTACTGCAGGTATGAGGCAGCCAAGGAAGGTGATCAACAGGCCATGCGGACCTTTATTAGCCAGTGGATACAGATGCAGGTGAGCACATGTGGCATTATTGTCATACCTGCCAACTCTTCCGAATTTTTCGTAAAATGTACGAATTTCGAGCAGTCTTGCGATTTTACGAATCTTGCTTGAAATTTAACGGAAAACTCATCTTAAAACTTATTGTGCGCAACAAACAGGGACGAAGAATAGAAGAAACACAAGGACGAGCGCTCTCTAACAACCAGTTGTTAGAATTGTTAGAAAGCGCTCGTCCTTGTGTTTCTTCTAGTCTTCGTCCCTGTTTGTTGCGCGCAATAAGTTTTAAGATGAATTTGTTCCAACTAGGCCGACTCGCAGTCTTGCTTTAACGGAAAACACTTTATTTGCAAAAAAAAAAGTGGAAATGTAGTAAAACTACATCCTGGTACCTGGCAGCGCCGTGAGAGAGCAATACATATGCGTGGTATCATCGTCAGCAGTTGCAAGGTTGTACAGTAAAACCCTGTTAATTTTAATTTCATGGGACCGGAGAAAATGACCGAATTAACTGAATGCCAAATTAACGAGGTTTCGACAATAATAACTCAAAAAATGCTTAAAACACCAACATGCCTTTACTTCATGAAATAACTGGTTCTTGTTGCTTGTTGTGCGCGAGAAATTTGCGCGGTAAGCACAATTTTTCAGAGTTCTTGTAGGTGGTGCAGTCCGCGCAGACTGTCAGGAGAAACGACAGATGCCCTCCAAAACTTTAAGGGCATCATTGGCCTCATTGGCAGTGTGGCACGGCACTTGACATGCATCCATGACGAGCGCATTTTCGCTCTCAGAGTCTGGCTCTTCGTCGCCTAGTAGATCCAGTATTTCGTTGTTGTTGAGGCGACCAGCAACGACATCACTATCGACGTGTATGTATTCGTCCAGTAGGCCGTCTGCAGGCAGAAGTCTGTTGAAGCGACTGTCATCTTCCTCGGCGTTTTGGTTAACATCCGTATCCCTGGCTTCCGAAGAATCAGTGTCACGGACAAAGCTGTTGTGTCGGAAGCAGTTCGCAACTACTGCGGGCGGTGTGTTGCTTCACATATGCGCCACCATGTGCACTGCACTGAGCAGAGTTGCGTCATATTTTTTGTTTGCCTCCATACAGAGCAACATGCGCTCAAGCACTTGTTTTCTCTATCGGCCTTTCACATACTAAATAATTCCCTGATCCAGAGGCTGCAGGGAAACCATTGTGTTAGGCAGCAAAAAAAGCAGCTCTATATTTGTCAGCCCCGACACATTATTGTGCTTACAATTATCTAGAACAATTAGGCAATTAGGCAATTGTGCAATTTTGCACAAAAGCGGCGGTCCAGTTCGCGCAGCCAGGCCTGAAATATTGCTGATGTCATCCACGCCTTTCGATTCGAGCAATAGACTACAGGAAGTTTCTTTATGCTTTTGAAGTATCTTGGCTTTTCTGCTTTGCCGATTATCAATAGCGGTAGCTGCTCCGAGCCAGTCACGTTGGCAGCCAGCAAAACTATTGTGTCCTTGCTTCGTTTACTGCCAATGCAAGGGTCCCCCTTAGCAAGGGTCCCCCTTATATGTGATGGTTTTATCCAGCAAGGCTTTGTAGAAGAGGGCCGTATCATCTGCGTTAAAAATGTAACAAGCATCATAATCGGCTAGGCAGCAGGTAATCCGGCCCTCCAATCTTCGACAACGCCTTTATTCACAGCCCCTTTCTCGTCGCACATGCTTCAGAAGTCCAGATCGTGTCTTGAATCTGTCGATCCAGCCTTCCAATGCCTTGAAGTCTTCGATCCTGAACTTCAGCGCTTATTATTCGGCCTGCGCACAGATAAGGGGGGCCACTCAAAGGCAGCTCTGCGTCGCAGGAATCGGCAATCCATCTTAACAACGCTTCAAGTTTCAGGTGCGCTGCCATTCGCAGTCTCTTCCTGTTGTCAGCGAACTTGTCGCTTTCGTACGCCTGAAGAATCTCCGCTTCATTTTTCATGTACATGCTGAGCGTGCTTCTCTTCACGTTGAATTTATTCGTTATGACCTGCCGAGGCACCCCTGCCTTCACGGCTTTCAATAGATATTTCTACTTTCGCTGCCAAATCCTTCGCCCGCTTCGATGGGGCACGAGAACACATGGTGGCACGGCTTGCTTAGCAACAAAGCGATGGGTACACACACAATGTCAAGAAAAAAACAAAGTATAAATGGAAAAAAGAAAAGCACAAACAAAATTTAACACACACACAAGAAGTTCCGCCACCCTCGCACACGCACCTGATGCAAACCGATCAGCACGACAACGAAAGAAAACTGCACAACTCCGCAACCACACAACTGCAAAAGACATCAGAAATGGCGGACAGCAATATGTGTGTACAAAAAAAACATGTATGTATAGATTAGGGTTGCTAGCATAGACTAATAACTACTGTGCCGATAACCGTAGCGATGCAGAGGTATTGCCGAGTGCCAAAAGCGACTGGAAAGCCAGAAGTACGTCATTGCCACCATGTTTTTGAGACGTAGGTTTGTCTATTATGTAGCAATAGAATAAACGTGGCGGTCTTGACGTATTTTCGGCTTTTCAGCACTTCCAGCACATACAAGCATGGCCTTTGAGATCAGCACACGCTAATCAGAGACGCCATTGCTGGCGGTGTGATTTGAACACCCCCTAGTGCCACCCGATCCTATATGCCTCACGTGCCTCTGAGCTCTGCGAACTGTCCGAATCAACCGAAGCACGACTAAATATGTCCTAATTTACGGGACTTTCGTGCCATAAGGTTATGTGCATGTTTGACAGGACCGGACGACGCGTCCAAATTTCCGAATTAACGAGGTTTTACTGTAGAGACTTCTGTTGTCTACTAGGGGGTCACGAATCCACATCCAAAGCTCGATAGTGCCGATAGTGCCTGTTGCCATGCTGTTGTCTTTATTTGTGTGGGCGCGCAGGTTTGTACTTCAGACAGCTTCAGTCACTGCAGTGTTGGCCTCGCCATTTGTGTGACTAGCTGCCGCGTCAGACGCAGTGCGACTCTGGCCTGTAACAGCTTTGCGGTGCAATGGCGAGCTCGAAGCTCCGACAGTACTTAAAAGTGTTTTTGATATTGTACATGGCAGAATTTCCATGCTTCGTGCCGTCGAAGAAAGGGGAGACGTTCTGATTCTGCACCACATGTGCCTTTGATGTGATCATCTCGCACGGTGGCAAGTCTGACATCAAGGTCCACATCGCTTCGAAAAAGCATCAGGGATACGTGCGAGCCGGGGACAGCCAGCCAAGCCTTGCAAGTTTTGTGCGCAGCAACAGCGACCTCAGTGTGATTAATGCAGAATGCCTCTTCACGGTGTGTTTAGGTTTACACAACATCCCACTGAGTGTCAGTGATCATGCCGGACCGCTTTTCCGGGAGATGTTCCCCAGGTGCCAAGAACCGAAACACTACGCCTGCAGACGAACAAAGGCGACGTCAATTGTTCGGGAACTGGCCGCCAACACGGAGACTCCCGCTGGATGCCCTAAAAAAAGCAAGTATTTTCGATCGCTGTGGATGGCAGTAACAATAGGGATAAGCAGCTTTACCCTATTTTTGCGACGTATTTCATTAAAAAAACGAGCAGAGTCAAGAGCCACCTTCTTTGCCTCGGGACAATCCAAGGGGAAGCGACAGGCCACAAGATTGCAAATCTGGTTCTGGACGAGACGAAGTCTCAAAATTTGCCTGTTGGAAACCTGTTGACTGTGTGTTCGGACAATGCCAGTGTCATGATCGGCAAGAAAAACTGTTTCTACTGTATTGAGAGAGGCTCAACCATGTTTGATTGGGGTTGGTTGCCTGTGCCATCTCATCAACTTGGCCGCCCAAAAAAGAGCTTTATGTCTTCCTGTAAAGGTTGATAAGGCATTGGTTGACATATTTTTTTACCTGGAGAAAAGGTTGAAGTGGAAAGATTGACTTAGAGTTCCAAAAAAATGCATGACGCTAAGGTTAGAAAGATGTTAAAGCACTCGCTGACACTCTGGCTGTCGTTAGGAAAGTGTTTGAAGAGGCTGCTCAACCAGTGGAAACCACTACTCAGCTTTTTTTTTATCTTAAGCAAAGCAGTGCAACAAGAGAGCTTGTTTTTGGAGTCGTACCAAATTCGGAAGACTTCCTCACAAGCCCCCAAGAATCCTGCACTGACCCCAAAGTCTGCTACACATCTTCACAACACTGCTGCAGGCCTTGGGGGGAAAGAAGCACCGACGTCGATGAACTGTCGCTAAAGACGGAAAGAGCTCATTCTGGACATCAAGAATAATACTGAAACTTCATATCAAGGATTCTGGGAAAGCCAACCATGTGACCCTGGAGGAACGCCTGTTTTATTTTTTGTCATCGGAGCTAAACGAGGCATGCTGTCTTTTTCTCCAAAATGTTATACTGCTTTTTGAGAAGGCAAACTGCCTTCTTCAGGCACAGGCTCCTCAGATTCATGTACTGAGGGGCCTCTTGAACCGCCTTTTTGAGGATCTCCTGACTAGATTTGTGTGCCCAGGTGTTGTCAAGGCATGTCATTCACTGCTGGATGTTGACTATGAAGCTGCAGAGAAGCAGAAAGGTGATGAAGACATAATCATTGGCAGCACAACCTACTCTTTGGTTGAGACACTGAGCTGTGTTGAGAGAGAGCAGTTATTCTGTGCTGTACGTCTGTACTTAACTGCATACGATTACATTCGCCACAAATTCCCGCTAGAAGCCGTCGACCTCAAGATGGCTGAAGTTGCTCAAGTATAAGCTCTGGAAACTGCTTCATTCTACAGCGTACGTCATTTTTTACGGTGTTCCCTGCTATCCTACCCCAGCCGAGTGGTGAATCAAAAGAAGAAGCAATTGATGCACTTGAAGTCGAGTTTGCCAACTTGCGAGCATATCAGGTTCCAGCCGACATATTCAATGAGCCAAGGTGCGATGTGCAGTGGTCACAATTAGGAAGCGTTCGAAGTGTCGAAGAATTCTTCAGGTTCCACAGAACTTCAATGGTTATGCTGGGTAGTCTCTCCATTTCCCACAGCAATGCTGAATGTGAGAGAATATTCAGCACTCTGAACAGAACTCAAACGAAGTTTCGCTCATCTGTGTGTGAGAAAACACTCAAAAATCTGCTGATGGTCAAGGGGCACCAGAGTGTTACTTGCTTTGAGCTAACCTATACGGAGAAGTTTCTGAAGCAGGCAAAGTAGGCAACAGCAAAATCATTGCAAAAATAAATTGTGCCCCAATGGAGTTTTCGCTCTTTACTCTCCAAGACATGGATTTCACTTTCGTTTGTGAAAACATGAGTAAGCTTGCCGCAAAAGGTAAACCCCTTAAAAAAAAGTGCTGCCACGCCCCTGTACATGTACATTATATTACAGATATGTTTTTGCATTGAAATAATAAGTTCTGCTTATAAAGTATAAAATAATAACTGGAGATAATGGCCCTGCTTGGAAATGATACATATACTGTACAGACTCAAGTAAAGGCCTTTTCTTTCACAATTGTGACGAGGTGCGGTCCTCACCTAAGACTGGGCCACTTGGTCTAATTTTTCTTACGAGTTCCAGGGACTTGCAAGCTTCCTCACGGAATACATTTTTCAATTTGTTCTTTGCGCCAAGCTCCTCTCTCTGCTTCAGCCACCGACATAAACGCCGAAATTGAATGCTAGCCACTCATTGGTGACATCAGTTAATGTCAGAACATACCAAAACATGTGGATTTTGTGCATGTAAGCACCGTTGAACAACTTTGAGTAGCACTGATATGTGCTACCACACACCTTCGAAAACACCGAGCAGGAAACTGTAGTACTGGAGCATTGTTATGCTGCTTACTTATCATTCTTCATATTCTCTTCATGCACACAATGTGTTCTGTAAGTAGACATAGATTAGAACTCTGCATACATGATCATTCATTTAGAGAATGTGTAGTTTTTTTTTCGGAAATGCCGATGCCAGTATTGATACCATTGGCTGCTGAACAGGGAGGTTGTTTGCACTTCCATGTTGACGAGGCCTCCATTTGCTGTACATTTGGGATACAAGGCAAACATTGCATCTCGGAAGCTAAATAATGAGTCGGCATAACAATGCGTAAAAATACACCCATTTACGTAGTCAGATTTAATTTATGGAAGTGCTGGTGAGTGCCACTGACCGCCTTCAAGAACAGTAACATACGGATGTTTATAGCATGCCAAGTCATCGCTTCTAGCTTTTTCGTGTGCACTATAGGAAATGAACTGTTTTTTAAAATTTTGTGTGGTGAAAACTAAACTGCAGAAGCAGTTTTCTTCATCTTAATGGCTTAATTAGCTTCAGTTCACTCGCTCATGCCCACCAGCAATGAATGCATGAACTTGGTGACTGTAGCCCCATGAATGCGACAGTGGCGTATCGCATTTCCAAGCGCATTTGGGAAAGGCGATGCGACGCCGTTTACATGTAGCGCATTAACTCTCGTGAAAACGTAGTGCCACATGGTGTCGTATAAGGGAACTGCAGCTGACTTCCGGTGTAACTGGTTTCCGGTAGTGGGCCGAGTGCACGTTGATGGTTGAGTGCCGACTGTACCAACTACCGAGAGCCTGACGCTTGTGCGAAATGCTTGGGAATGGAGCGTTTCGTCTCCACCTTATGCTACTTTTGTCTGCATGGGCTAACTTTGATGTCATTGGAGAAATAGGTTGGCGCAGAGCACGCTGCGTGCGAGCGAAGTTGCCATGGGGGATGCCATTTTGCTTCTGCTTCAGGCATTGCTGTCTCGCAGCTTCACCAGCGCGGCAGTCCCACAGCTAATTCCTTCCCGTAATTCCTAATGCGACGATCCTGCGTTTACATGCTCCGCGAGTCGTCTCGCGCCCGTAAATCTACCCTCACCTGGCGCATTAATGCGATACGCCTTCCTAGCGCATCACCGCTGTTTACATGAATGCGATGCGCTAGAAATGCGATGCGACGCTGTCGCATTCATGTAAACGCTGCTTGTGATGTGCTTAGCCTTGGCCGAATCCAATGGGCATTGGCTCAAACTGTGTGTGCAGATTGCAAGAGCTGAAGTTTGTGCAGCCAGCAACGCAACACCACTTGCCTCCCATCTCTTGCCTGGCCACACATGACGTAACTTTTCTGGACAGCAACTTCTCACGCCAAACACTATAGCTCACTATCGCTAGCTTACTCCTTGGCCCTGTCGTCTGCCATTCAGTCCCAGCATGCTCTGTGTATACTGCCTTTTACATCAGCAGGCAAATCAGGTGGTATAAGGGAAGGAACAAACTTAATTTGTAGAACTGTGGAACTCTCAAGCCTGATGTTTTCAAGAAATTAGTGAAGCATGCAGAAGAATGCACTCAGCAAACTTCAATCAGATCCATTGAACTCGACAAATCACCAGAGTTGCTCTTAAGTACAGTCGTACACTATCGAACGCTTCCTCTCCTTTGCGGACTCCCAGCAGTTGACAGATGAGCCAAAGGAGCGTACTAGAAAATGTTCTAGCACACTCTAATAGAGGAGCCGGCCATCGCCACATCCCTAACAGAGGTCGAAGTGTAACTCTTACCATCTAGTAGTAATGCGAGAAAGTGCACTGCGTGCTAAAATTCAGTGATACATGCGCAGGCCACCAGCACACTGAACACGTTTGCTTCTTGGCCGATTTTTTTTTTACCCTCAGATTGTGGGCTGCCAAGTTGGGGGTGTGGTCCTTATCGAATATTATATGGTAGTATAAGCCAGACAGCACTGATGTGCACCTTGCAGCTTCTTCACCAGGCATCCTTGGAAATTTTGGTTATACACTGGATGTTGTAGGACATAATCTAGAGAGCGTTGTGCCACAAGAATTTTTCAAATGACTTTGTTAGACGAGATATCAGAAATGGAAATGTTGCATTGCAATACTGCCAGGAGGCAAGCTTCACTGCCTACATAGGCACTCTCTCCCTCTGTATCGACTAGTGTTTGAAAGCAATGCTTTTTTCCTGTATTTCCCTCTACTGGAGCTGAGGGACTGCGTACGTTTACGTCACAATTTTCTCTTCGTCCTCTTTTTACTGTGCAGTGCATTCCCTCTGGCTGTATGGTGCATTCTGCATTAGACGAATGCCAAGATCACGTGCCGTAATTGGTGACATAGCAGGCTGTGCAGGCTTACGTGCTTGTGACCCTGACTCTTTGGCTTAAAGCAGGGTTCCCTAAAGAGGAAGGGCGCGCATGGGTTTCTGTTTGAAATATGAGCCGTTTTCGTGCTATGCAGCCAGTTCATATTTTGGAAACATGTTTGCAACTGTGTGATCTATGTGCCGCGCTTGTCAGTTTGCAGTGCTCAAACCTGGTGAGGGGCCCTTTAAAATATTGCTATAGTCATGTGGCAGAACGACAATGACTCCCTGTAGGCAGAACTCCTTTGGAAAGTATCATTTTCTCTTTATCAGGGGAATCAACAGTTGCCCAAGTGTCTAATGACGGTGTTACCAAGGTCATCAAAAAGTGCTGCCTTATGCAATTACTCAATCTGATTTTGCAGCTGTGGCGAATGAAAGCTGTTCAACGTGTTGAGATGCCTGTTCATGAGGCTCAGTGTCCTCATGTGCCTTGTGCAGGTGTACGCCCCGATTCCAGAGAAGGTGTTCATCCGCAACAAAGTGGCACAGCTGGTGTGCTGGGTGTTCCTCTGGGACTACCCAGCACGCTGGCCCAGCTTTTTCGCTGACATGCTCCAAACATTGTCACTGGGACCGCCTGCTGTGGATGCTTACCTGCGTGTTGTCCTTGCCATCAATAGTGAAATCGCCGACTGTGAGATACCGCGCACTGCCAAGGTTCGTGCAGCCACATTTATCTTCATTTTATTAATTCTTCACTGCTGTGGAATTTTTGCAGCCTCAGTTTCAGTTTTTCGGTTAATTGATTTAGCAACATGGCCTGCATTAACACTCATCAAATTTGGACCCTTATCCGGAGGCTAGTTTTGGATTCATGCAATTGTATACAAAGAAAAACAATTCCACCTAAATGTTTCTTTTTTTTTTATGTTAATACAAGTACATATTCAAGGAACAAAGAAATGCACAGTCGGCCACAAAAGTGCAGAGGCCAGCATTTTGTGACTTGTAGGGTTGTGCGAATAGTGGATTTTGAGTTCAAAGCGAATTCAAAGTGAATAGTAATTTTGGCCAAATATTTTCTAATCGAATATCGAATAGTTGCCATTAAAAAATCTTGTCTGCGAAGGGGCAGGCAAGATAATTATTGGATATGTGCAGTTATTAACCCCACAATGACCAACGTAACATTTTTGATACGTTAAATTTGATGCCTGAAAAATCTGATTTAGTGCTGCAAACCCAATGTACAGCCCATACTAGCCTTTTTGATATTCTAAAGAGAGTGTTCATTTGTGAATAGTTCAGCAAATTACTAGTGAAGTAACTACCATAATTCATTTTTACTCAATTATAATTTCACTGTTCATAACAATATACCATGACCAGAAATATGTGTGAGCAAGTTCTTTTAATTTCTTTGAGGTGGTATGGTGTTCGAGCTTGTGGGGTTAAGGGGACTAATTTGTGAGAATGAGACCACAGTTCATTCAAGTATTACTTATTTGTTGGAATACTTATGTATAATGTATGAGTATGACTTGTTTATTGAAACACTGGGCTTCATTTTTAGAGGGAAGTTTGAGAAATACTTCAAAATAGGATTTTTCATGCCGTTGTTTGAGTCCATCTTGCTGAGCAACCAAGCTTCTGCTATTTTGACAATGTTAACGTCATTCACTCATCGCTTTCTTTCAGGATTATTGTAGTTTAAGGGGGGATGAGGGTCTTGAAAACTTTTTTTTTATTTCTTAACATATCTTCCTGAAAATTGGCATGCAGATATATCTTTGAATGCTGATCCCAAATATATATTCAGATTTTATATATCTCTTCTAGAAATGAAGACATTGCAAAATAATTGATCCCACATAGGTCTTTTCTTACGGGCCATTATGATAATTTCTTAATTAAAAAAACTAGTTTCAAAGAATAGCTTTCATTTCCAAGGGCCCACTGCACATCCTAAAGCTAAAGAAATTTTTAAAAAGTGATCATAGAGGTCGTGAATGAATAACAAAGTAGGAAGAAAAAAACAATGCAGGAGTAATTAGCTTACATCTGACCTAATTGCTAGCCTATTGGGTTTAATGAAAAATGGAAAGCTTTAGGATGTAGCTGAGGTTTTACTGAAAAAAATGATACCTAATTCAATAAAATCAATTGATGCAAACACTATGAAAAGTTCTGTAAGGCAAAGGCATTTGATCGAAAAAGCAAAGCTGAGAAAATTGCATTCAAAGTTTTGCTTACTCTGCCACTTTTGTTTACCTATCACATGGAAAAATTTAATGCTTTAGCATGCAGCCCAGTCATTACTGAACACAATAACACCAAACTCACAGAAATCTGTTCATGTAAAGATTGTGAAAGCCTCTGTATTGCATTGGCACTTGACAAAAAAAAAAAAAAAAAGCTCAGAAAGTCGTCTTCACTAGCTGCGCCGACGTTCATTAGCTCGAACTTGCGGGAAGTCGCGGACTTCTTCGCCAATGAAGTTTTAATGTTGTCTGCGTACTTTTCACGCCCCGCGCACTCCGCGCAAAACACCGTGTCGAAGCGTTGAGCACGCGAGCTCGGTTCAGCCGCGTCCGTCGGCACCGAAGCGGCGTGCGGAAACGCCGAAGTCGACGTTAGGCTTAGCTCAGCCGGCTCGGCCGCTTTCGACGACACGGAATCCGAAGCGACTTGCAGCGTCTCAAAAGTTAGCATTTTCGACGGGCTTAGTCCAGGCGCATCCACCGGCACTGCAGAGACTTGCGGTAACACCGAAGTTGACACCGATCGGCACTGTCCAGCCGCGTCCACCGGCGAAGCTGTTGTTGGCGAGCTCAGTCCAGCCGCATCCACCAAGGGCACAGCAGCTTGCGGCATCACCGAAGCTGTAGTTCTCGACGATGTGCGCGCTTATTCCATGCGCGCCTCTTTTTGCTGACTGCTTTTCGCGTGCTTGCTTTCAAGCGCGCGTCTCGCGCCATCGTGACACGCGGAACAACGACACCAGGCACGCAAAAGCAAGAAATTCTTGGTTAAAAGAAGCGACTCAATAGCCAAAATATCTACAAGAACGATAAAGAAAAAGGCAGAACGAAAAATACTAGGAAACAAAGATGAATGCGAAAAATGACGTGCGCGCCGGCGAAAGCAGACGACGCGAAGGAGTCGAACAACGCGGCCGCGGGGCCGCGGCAGGCGTCACGGCCAATCAGAGGGCTGCGCCTCGGGGAGGCGCCCGTTTCACCCAATCAGCGGCTGTCTCGCGACGATTTCGCGCTTGAGAACGGGTGCCTGGGTTGCCGATCGCTCCGCTGCACGAGGGTCTACAGCGTGCCGAGGGGCGCCAGAATGGAGAGCGGGAAACCAGCTTTCAAACGAGACCAAGATGGCGCCGATCGGTTCGCGTCGCGCGGAGCTACGGCAGCTTGAAAATGAGGCAAACCCTCGCGCTTGGCGTTCAATTTCGGCTCACCGACGTTTCTAAATTGCCGTTTTTTTAATACTTCGAGTAGGAATTGCGCCATAATAATTTGTAGAGGCATAGTTGGGACATTAAAGACTTCAAAAACGCACTTTTTGAAAATTGCCGTTTTTGACCATTTTTCGAGATTTCAAGACCCGCGTCCCCCCTTAAATGTTTTGAAATGGTGTTTATGAGTTTTCTTGTAAATAAAACTTTCTAAGAAATTATGAAGGTTATGAGAACTTTTTAAAGTTATTTATTTTTGTCCAAAACTTGTTTTCCTAACTTAGTGTCTGGACGCGGTGGGGGTGAGAAAAGAGAACGGGCAACCAGGTCGCCAAGATTGGCAAAAGTGGTACTGGCGTATCTGGAGCTCGTTCCTCAGTTTCTTTTGCCCGTTGTGTAACAAAGTTGATAAAATTACTACAATTAATATATTTGCAAGCTCCCACCATAATATTCACACAGTTTTGCCGAGTGTGCGACACTATATTTGTTAAAAAATGGCTGTGGCTTAGCTAAGGTTAAGCCCAGGATGCGAAGCATACTAGCCTTTATTTTAGTTGTTGAACCACTGTTTAGCCTGGTGAACTGCTGTTGCTTGGTTATATTTGGTTCGGCTAGACGAAGAAACAACTCATGCGTTATCTGCTTCGCCTTCAAGAGTGGAACGCGACAGCGTTCCCGTCGACTCGCCAAGGGGTGGAAGACAATGGCCTACGGCGCAGCGACTATGCGCCCCGCATTGGACGCGGTGAGCGTCGAGCAACGCAGCGTTCGGCGCGGCAACGAAATGTGCGCCTGAGCAAGCGACGCACTCCTGAGCCTTAGAAACAGCTCGTTTCTAAGGCAACACCACATTCACTAGAGGCGCTTTTGTACCGGTTTGAAGCATCGTACTCGTGGCTCAGTGGTAGCGACTCCGTCTCACACTCCGGAGACCCTGGTTCGATTCCCACCCAGCCCATCTTGCAAGAGTTGAGCCAAAGACACCTAGAAAATCAGTCTCTGTAGCACGCCGCAACCTTCGCTTCTCATTCCAACGAGCAGCTGTCTTCAGGAGGCATCTCACCTCGTGAGTGTCTAGCAGAGGCAAGCGCAGCTGCTTATATACCGCCGCGACGCCGCGAGCGACGGCGCGAGTTGGAGCCCCGTTTCTCCTCCGTCGTGACGTCACGGTGTCACGTGGTATTGAAGGCGACACCGCCGCGCCTGAGGAGCTGGGTTGAGCTCTCGTAATATGCTTCGCATAAAATCGTGCCTTATTCATTACAGTCAGAGGGTTCCAAGATTGGCGAAGATGGTGCCGGCGTATACCGGCGTATCTGGAGCTCGTTGCTTAGTTTCTTTTGCCCGTTGTTTAACAAGGTTGATGAAATTACTACAAATAATATATTTGCAAGCTCCCACCATAATATATATACAGTTTTTCAGAACGTGCAAGTCTGTTTTTATTTTAAAAATCGTGCCCTATTGATTACAGTCAATGTCGGATTTTTCAGACTCCCTGTGAGCCACGAAAACATCCAAAAAATCGGGCAGCTTGAAAAAACGGATGCATCCCTTTTACTGCCCCCAAAGGCTCAAATCACCACAGGCACGTTTGAAATAGCTCTGAAGTCCTGCCACTTGTTACACTTCTAGTAGACTTGTTAGCTGTATTGGTGCTCTTACTGTGACAGGAGACAGCGAGTGTACGCATCTATAATTAAGGAATACATACTGTGTCTCGTAACAATTGCCTCTTCCCATTCAATACTGCGCACATGCTTCACCGTTTAACATTACTGTATTGAGGCGAAGCTGACTTTCGGGAATCGGCATTATGCCATGCTTCATGCTTTCCGAGATTTGAAGCCATTGGCGAGGATTATAGAGGCAGAGTTGGCGCTCTTACTAACAGCGGCGAATTGTTTTTATGAAAAACACGGCACGGAACAGCAAGGAGCTTGGTAACAAATGTCGATGTAGCTACACTCTTAAACAAATGTACACCCTTTGGGTCGTATCTTGCCATACAACAATAATCGTCATCTGTCTTGCTTTCGTTTCCTTTCTTGAAAATGCTGCGCTCGCTGCTTTCCTGTCGAGAATGCTCTCATGCTGATAACGCACATGCCGTTCGTGACCTGGGAATACCGGGCTTGCAGCGTTAAAGAAAGGAAATGCAGGCAAGACAGATGACGATTATTCTTGCATGGCAAGATACGACCCAAAGAGTGTGATTTTGCTTAAGAATGTAAGCCTAGCGTTGCTGTGGTGGGGGCAACGGCTGCCACCTTTATATTTAATTTGTTATGAAATTTAATTTGTTATGAAACTTAAATGCACGTGTCACCCATGACCCATCTTATAATATTGACACTTCCTTCAGATTAGGTTGTCAACTAGAGCCACTTAGCCTTCTTGCTGTGCAAATATTTTTTCAAGATCTGCAAAGTGGAAAATATAGTAAAACTGTGATCATTTGGTGTCCGGCTATTTGAAAATTCAGTTTATGTGCAGTCTCTTAATATCCAATGCGAATTATTCTGGATAAATTGAAAAGCTTGTGTGCATCCATCTGGATAATTCGTAGCTTTCAGTCGTGGCCTCTGATACCAGGGTCCTGTGACGAGCTTCTAGCTTCGCATATTTTTGAGGCAGTGTTAGAAACATGGTGACCATGATGTGTTATTGAATCTAGATCAGACTTCGGGAGAACTGTGCTGTGCGAAGTGCCTACGTTGTCTGGCAGTGCACATTAATTTTATGTGTATGTCCCTGCTACAAAGAGAGTCGGAGCATCATCATTATCATCAATAAAAGTGGCACTCTTGGCTTTGAATTTCTAGTTTTTCCCATGGAAACGTAAGCTGTGTCACTTGTGTTTTCTTCACTGCCAATGTGTTTTGTGCGTGCGATGCACAACCGCAGGAAAAATCTTGGCTACACGTACGTCTCTGCTAGTGTACGAAAATGGCAAAGGAAATGATATACTTGACTGACTAGGCTTCGCCGATAATTTTAATATAGAAGCAGATGTGCAGACATCGTACACTAATGTGGAAAGCAAAGTCACCGACAGTGTGCCAGTAGGTGATCGCAGTGATGATAAGGAGCCCACTCTTGCAACCACTTTAGCAATGTTTATACTGAAGTCCACGAGCGTTTTCCACAATTTTGTAGAGTATAGCAGTGGTGACTGAGATCCTATGCTTGATTAATGGGTTAGACATCAATCATGACCCTTGGTGCAGCAAACTACCATCCCAAGCAGTCCCACATCAATAATTTAAGCAGTCCTGCCACACACAAAATACATGCTTGTGCTGCACAGTATTACCCTTCTTTTTCTGCATTTCTTGGTTCGTTTTTGGTAATTAGAAAATCTGCCTAATTTAAATATATTTTGCAGTCTGTTGGACTTCTTATTAATTAGGTTTTATGATATAATGCTATACACAATATTACATACTGTGGTTAACTCCCTCAGGCTAATGAGACTCGCAAAGAGCATTGTGGATCCCTCATGTATTGTAACAGGCTTGCTATGTTTATTTTTATCCTGTTACTTCTTTTCATGATGTAACAATGGGTGCTATAATCTGGTTTCAACAGGAACAAGACCGAAACAGATTGCTAAAGGACAACATCCGAGAAACACACATTGTGGACATGGTGAACTCTTGGTACACCATCCTGGTAAGAATGTGAGCCTTGCAATCACTAGCACGCTGAATGTATTGTCTGCTTGTTGAAAGTTGCTGCACTTGTGATGTAGACAGCTGCATACATTTGTCCTGATTTTTGCTTTTTAGCCTTGCTTGGTTTAAAGCTGTCATAGAATCACATATTAAATAAACTGGGTTTGTTACCTCGAATGTTTGCAAGCGAACTTGACCTGCCATTGGGAAAGTTTACTTTTGACTCTGTTTACGTTGCAGTGAAACCTACATGGATATCATTAGCATCCCCTTTGGAACAGATTGGTGGTGGATTTGATGTCAAGCTTGAGTGATGTAGCCATAGAATATGTTTTAATCTAGCCTATCTGCTCTTGCACATACTATTGTGTTCATCCACATGGATGAATGACAAATGTTATGTCAGAACTTACCGCTGAACATTTGGTAAAACAAAAAGGGTTCCAGAGACCTCTTCAAATTCATCTTAAAGGGAGTCTTCCATCTATTATCATCATAATGTATTTTTTATTCCTGTCGGGGGGGTGCTCTAGCTTTCTTTTTGTTTTCATTGTCTGTGTGCCGAACAGACGACCCAGTGCCAAAGCCCTGCTGGTGTGGAATTATGCCGGCTGTGTCTTGAAGTGGTGGGCGCATATGTGGCCTGGATTGACATTGGCCTAGTGGCCAACGCCCGCTTTGTGGACGCACTGGTTCACTTTCTGTCCTTGCCGGCCCTGCGAGAATCGGCGTGTGACTGTGTGTGTGAGATCCTGGCCAAGGGCATGGACCCGGCCGACAAGGCACGCCTCGTCGAGTCCCTCTCTCTGGTCCTGCAGAGGGCTGGCGTGCTTACAGTGGCTGAGGTGGGTGCATCGCCACTTTTCATGCGATGTTCGTTAGGAAGTTCACTTACAGAACATTGTGTGAGCTCTTGAATTGTTTGTTTCATTTTGCTCATGCAAGGTGGTAGAGCCAGATGCTATGAACGAAAATCACATATTTGCAACACAATTGGAATATAACAAGGATAACCATTAGGCTGGAGATTGCTTGGGAGAAACTGCAGTACACTCCTGCAAATGATCTAGTTTACATTAAGGGCACATTTGTATGTGTGTGTTTGTGTGTCATTCACGAACAGTCATCCTCTTTGACCTTGGGTACAGCTAATAGCCTGAGATATCAAGCCTTGATATCGCAAAACGATTGCTAGAGCACTTTGCAAGTTCCTTGGCAATACAGTGTAGCCGCCCTATTAAAGTCGACTCATTAATTTGACCCGTGTTGGACCAACTGAAAATGATAAATTATCCGGCGGGTTGGATTAAACAAGATGTACAAGAAATGCCAAAACACACCATAGATTTTTCTGGCAGTATTTTTTCAATTCTAACACCACGCCCATTTTCAATGTTTCCAAAGTAGAAAACTGATGTATAAATGACAATAAAGCTCTTAAAGTATAAATCTAATGCGCACCTGAGTTTTTGCAAGGAAAGGGGCAAGGGTTTATTATCTGTTGCACAGTTTCCTAGCTTAGCGGCACAATTTTTAAGACCACCTCGCCACAGTACATTCTTGCTATGTGGTAAAGCATGCGAATGCCGTTAAGGCATTTGGTATTGTATGCGATTGCACTCCACAGGCCATTTTCTACCCGATTTTCTTGGTAAGTACCATAATGAGAAATTGTGAGCTATAGTTATTGCTTGAAAATCTTCCTTGGGCAGGCTGAAAATGTGTGTGTGTTTTTGACGGAAGATTTGACACTTGCTCAATGCATTCACTGTCCCCTAAGCTCTGCCGAGACACACGCAGCCACTAAAGACGTCTGTTGGGGTCACCATAGAGGTCAGGTGTCTGCACGCTGACTGGTCAAGTTCTAATTAACCAGTGAAGACCAATTTTAGGACCAAGTAATGAATGTCGAGAGTCCATAAAAATGCATGCGCACTGGCTGGGACCTTTGGTTGGGATTGAATTAACAGAAGTGTGCTGTATTGGTCAAGTCTCTTCACGCGAGTAACTATGATAGCTGTCTCTGCATTTGTTCTAAAGAAAAGATTTTTTATTAGTTCAGAAAAATGAATGCTAAATTTTCCATCATCTCAAATTTCAAGCTCAAATGCAGCATTGATGATCCCAAAGCGATAACCTAGGCACCTTAAAACATCATAGAGCCTTTGCAAACAAGTGTGCATAAGTTGCCAGATTGAGGTTTTGTTTATTTTTGAGTAAAATGTATTACTTCTCAGAAAAACAAGAAATTAGAGGTGTGAAAATGTTCGAATATTATTGCATCAAGTTAAATAGAACGTTCAAATAATGCGATTCATGAATCAGATATCTCCTATTTGATTTTTAGAATACTATTCAGTATATTCGGTGTAGATGAATGCAGCACCACATATCTCATATGCTGCAGAGCCCCTCGTGCTTGATGCCACCCAAGTGAGCGTTTCACTTCGTTTTCGGTGCAAAAAGAGTGCTGGAGACAGGCCGCCCCGACATCGGCTCAATGCAGGGATCGCACAAACTGCACCCAAACGCCGCAATTTGCAGAACAATGCCGCATCGGGCGGGGCTGTCTCTGTCAGTACAAGGTCTGACCTGTTTGACAGGACTAATCAACATGATAATGTGATGCAGACAGAGAGGACGGAAACAAAATCAGTGCATTGTAAAGTGCGAAAGGGCTTGTGGGAAGCTGGGCCGAGATGCTACCGATAGGCACGCACATCGCGTGGAGCACATGGCAGCAAACTTCCTGCCGCTTTAACAGCCATCAATGCAACTCGCACGTGTGATTTTGGGACTGATCATGGATGAATCGATACACATATGTTCGTAGCAGCCGGACGACACTCGGAAAGCATACAAACAGCCTTGTGAATGAAAGCAAGTGCACGGGATGGCAACAGAGTTGTTCACAGCCACCATTGGCACCATATATAAATGCACCTTGGTCTCTTTCTGTAACTTCGAGCAGCCCCTCACAAGACTAGCTTTAGATTTACACGGCAGGTGCGAAAGTGTCATGACCCAGTTACACACATTTGGACGGGCGGCGGATGAACAAAAGTGGCAGGGGGAATGAGCGTTGTGCGAACTTGCTGTGACACCGACCCTCCAGATCACAGAATCTTTGACAGGTGGCAAATCGTGCCGAAGCAGACAATGAAACAGCACAGACGGTGCTTGCTGTTTACCGTTGGTGCCTGCTACATGCAGAATTCAGTTCTTTCGGGCGGTTCTTTCATCTGTTGTGTATATTGGTCTTGCGATAACCCACTTGCCATAAAATTGGGATAGCCCTTCTGCAGTTTTGCCAAAAACTAGAAAGCAAAACTTTCCATGCAATAATTAAACATTATTAAAGAAGTTCAGTACAGCAGAACGTCAGTTTCAGAGGAAAAAGGCACTCAATTTTATTCAACAGAAGTTCTACTCATTAAAAAAATGTTTTCCAGACCTTCACATATACTAGAACTGAGCTGTAATCAGTGCTGGCATACTAATTTGGTGTTTCCTTAATGAGAGTAGACCATACCGTATAACTTCATTTCTATGTACCTTAGTTACTGATAGCTTGCTACATTTTTGTTATGCAATGGTATGAGACTCCCAAGCATGTGCAGCACCGTATTTGCTTGTAAAACATTTGTAAACAATAAAGTTAGGGGGAAATTTCCTAGTATTTGATATTCGGCTTTTTCTTCCTTTGTTTGACTAAAAATCTACTATTCGGTATTAGCACACGCCTACAATTTAGTAGCCTAGCCATATGATGGCAAAATCTCCACTGTAACATGAAGTTGGTGTGGTAGCTTTTAATGGCCGTCAGAAATTGTTAGATTTTGGTGCCCTATTTGGCATACCAAACTAGTCCATTGTAAAGCTGGCCTGTCATTTAAGGCATCTGCGAGCTGCAGTCTGTACTCTTATTTGCTTTTTATAAACTCACGCTGTTACATTGTCTGGAAGAGGACATCCTTTAGACTTTTTCTTCGTCCCTCCCCCTCCTTTTCCTCTCAGGGAGAAGATGTGGACTTTCTTATCAAGTTGGCAAAGCTTGTAAATTCGATGGGGATCCAGCTGTTCGACTCATATTCAAAGTAAGTGCAAGTGTCAAGCCATCCAAATGGTAACTATAACAGTCAAAGAGCTGCACCAAGTTTTGTAGAAAGTATATTGACTGCTTCATGTTGTAGGTTAACCATGCAGATTCTTTTGCCTCAGTGGCGTTAATGCGAAAATGAGTTATGTGCAAATTTTTTGTGTCACCTTTGCTTGTGTTGGGCAATAAGTGCATTAGTCTGAGTTTTGGTCTTGCTTCCAAGGGCCTTGTGGTTTCTGGTATTATAAACTTCTCAAAGCTAATTTACCCCCTCAAATTTATTGTATTGCAATACTTTACATCATTTAGCCTCTAATATTTTATTTTATTGTTCTGAGAATGTTAGTTACTTTGTGGGGTCTGAAGTGCTCTTGGTGACAAAGGTAACAACAATGCTGTAGTGTGAAGACACAAAAAGGGTGTTTATACCTCCTTTCATACAAGAGTGCCAGTTGGCAAAATAGATGCAAAGAATAGTTCTTGAAGGGAGCGTACTTATTAGCAGCCTTTATATAGTGCCTAAGGTGACAATGCAGGCATCTGGTGTTTAACAGATACAATGCAAATCCAGGACCTGGTTTCTGAGATTTTCGATACGTCACAGGTGCTGCCTAATCTGGGAGGTTAATTGGGTATTACTGCTAACTTTTACTAGTTTTTATGCATCCACTCACATTTCAGACGCAAAATTTTGCAGGAGGCTGCTCTATCTATGCTTTGTGAAAGTAAGCTTTTTACACAGACCAAAATTTTGTTTCAGTCACCTTGAAAATCCATGAATCAATCACTCTTTCATTACGTTCATTTGTCAGTCCTTGTAGAATGTGTGGTCCTGTGGTGGCAGGTTGCAGAAAAAAGGCGATGCTCCCAACCGGCAGCTGGTGCAGTCAGAGCTGGCCTCCAAGGTGCCCCTGATGCTTCAGTTCCTAGGACACGAAGATGACGACGTATCCCAAGGGGTGGCTGAGTTCGCACGCGAATACATTCAATACCTCAAGCACGAGCCAGGCAACTACAAGCAGCCAGACAAGGCCAATATTGAGGTGGGTACTTGGAACTGTGTTGTTCATTGGGAGATGCAGTTGACTTTAAATAATTCGCATCTGAGCTCTGAATTTCGTAGTTGTTTTGTGAGAAAATGAACAAAATTTGCAAGTTTTTCATAGTGCACAAAATTTTCTTCTTTAATGTTCCGAAGCTGCTCATGTTGCATGACCCTACACGGATGACACCCTACATAGATGATCTGTGAAGGTTGCAGCGTCAGTTTAGCTACTGTGAGCTGTCAGAGTGACTTAAGTTGCTTATTTCAATAATTTCGGAGAGAAACTAGCCATTTCATAACCTAAAAGTGGCCATTTATCTGTGCTACACAAAGTGACAAACATTAGAGGTGTCGTCCTCGTTTTTCCAAATTACGCTCATGTAGGCTTTGTCTTTTGTTGGCTGCATTGTTATTGGGCCAGTTGGTATAAACTTTGGGATGAAACAAATGAATGTCACTGCAGTGCTCAATGGCTCGGACATTCTACTGCTGCACCCGAGTCGCACATTTCATTTCTACCTATAGTAACTGCAATTTAATAAAGGCATAATACAAAAATGCTCATGTATCGAGCATTAGCACATGTTTTAAGAATTCCAGGGGATCAAAAATAATTAGGGGTGTGCAAATATTTGAAAAGTACGAATATTATCGGATATTATATTTTGCTATTTATATACGATTTGAAAAATAGATATTCAAAAATGTTTGAATATTCGGTTGGGTATGAATATTCCAATCAAATCTAATATATATCTGCCTGTGCGGGAACAAACATGATTCTTAGCATTCGTTATATCTGATCTAAGAATGTTGCGGCAATTTTCTGCTGCTAGCGAAATTTTGACTGTAAAGTACACTCAGCCACTAAACGTCTAAATTTTGCGGGAAAGCCAGCCTCTCTGTAGCAAGGGGCGCAGGTTTGCGGACAGCGAGGGTGCACTTTTTTTTTTCAGCGCCAGACTCAATTCTGAGCTTGCATCTAGAGAGCAAGTGTGTTGAGTGACAACTGGCACAGGGTTAAATGCCTTCAAGTTTACGGGCATATGGTGTGGTATAATAATGCACAGACTGGAGAGGACAGCTACCGAGAATTACTAAATTTTCCAAGTTAACATGAGCCAAATGCACAGTGTTTTAGTATAACGGCTTACTAGTCTAGTTTTTTAACATTGACAATGCATTTGCAGTGTTCCAACATAAGAAATTAACTGAACTTGCAAATTAATGCATATGCATATGATTCAATATTCAGTTAAATATTCAAAGCTAAGTATTTTATTTGTATTCGAAAATTTTTATATTCGCACACCCCTAAAAATAATCCATAGCTCCTGTTTATCGCACTCCTCATAGCTCTGGCATTGTTTTGGACTTTAAGCTCCAGCAGTTAATCAGCATATGCATGCTGCAAAAGGCTCAGCTTCATTATGAATGGGCTTAGGTGTGTATGAACGTATATTTGCATCGACAATTATCTAAAGGAAACATTTTTCTGAAAATGGGTCTTCTCTGCAACGCACATGTAAATTTATATAATCTGAACACATAACAGTGAATGTAAACTGCATGTAATAAAATGCAGGAACATATAAATTTAACTACACATGCCAAAATGAACTGCAGCTGGCTTATACTGGGCTTTGACAATGTTGTTATCCAGTTGGGAACTTTGGTGCCTGCATTGCTGATGTCACCATGTAGTTCACGGCCACCTTGCACTGCCATAAGAAGTTTTGTTTTTGAGTTGCAAAGGTACTTTGTCCTTACCAAGCAAGTGCATTCTTAGAGGAGAATAAATTTAATGGTGGTAATTGTGTTGCGCTTGTATTGCTGTGCATTCATTTGTGTTGTTAATGATGTTTTTCATCTTCTTGCTCTTTCAGGCGGTGTTGTACATAGTAATTAACAAATACAAGTATGACAGTTCTTATTTATTTGAACGTCAGGTGAGTTACTGTTGCCTAATTCTGCCTTGTTTTCCAAAAGAAAAGTGAAGTTCTAGTTTTCTAGTTCCTAGAAACTGTAGGGATGGTTTTAGGTTTACGATTACTATCTTGGGCTATTCAAGTGCACTGTTCAAGCATGTTCAGGAAAGCCCACAATGAGCAAGATACTAATAACTTACATATCTGCTGCATTGCATTAGACAGTGTTGATAAGCAGTTGCTGTTATCTGCCAAGTGCCCTCAAGGCATTATAAGCACCAGCAGGTCAATGTGACCTCCCGATCCCCCAATTTATCTGCTTGCAAAAGCAGCTTTGCAGAGTTGGTCTTCGGCATACAACCTAAACTTGCCTTGAGCATATGTCGTATAAAACCACCAGGCAATGCAGCCAAGGAAAGCATAGGGGTAATTAGCTGTGGTTGAAATTGAAATGTAGAAAGTAATGAAGTGGGGGGGGGGGGGGGGGGGGGGAACGAAAGTGCACGAAAAGATAACTTGTTGCCAGTGCGTGAGCACCGGTGGGGATGAAATGCAGAAATGCCCGGATACCGGGCATTGGCTGCACATTATAGAACTCCAGGTGGTTCAAAATTAATCCGGAGTCTCTCGCTACGGCGTGCTTCATAATCAAATCGTGGTTTTGGCACGTAAAACCCCAGAATTTTTTTAGTGGATGAGCTTAGGTGTAGTGGGAAAGCAGTAAGAACTACTGGCATAATGGTACCGGCACAACCGCTGTACAGAAACTCTGAACATAGTGAGATTGGTGTTTTGATACAAAAATGTGACTATAGCCACACTAAGTTAAAAGCTAGTCATGTGGCACTTACTATGATGTCAGATATCGATACCCCAAAATATTCTTGTGATATCATGGCAACTCCTGCTGAGTGGAATTGTACGTACCATCAATAGAAAAAGTGCAAGTACCTTGAGGACCATGCAAAATGGCTAAGTTTTCTTGGGCCTTCCATGTGCAGCTGGTTTCGAAAAAAAAGAAAATGCTATACTGCAGTCAGTTTTGCCAAAGTTCTCCTTATGGTTGCAGAGTATTGGGCTTTGCTGCTCACATGGTATGCAGCTATGGAGGCATTTTTCTCGCTATGTTTTACCTTTTGATTTTTTTTTCTTTACAGGGCGAAGATGAAGCCTTATTTTTAGAATACAGAAAAACACTAAAGGTGCTCTTTGACAACGTTGCTCAGCTGGTGAGTCCACAGGCTTTTAACTGGGGACAAGCTACGATTGTCCTTTGTGTTGTTTGCTGCAAGTTCTTTCCAGCTGTGTTCTTTGGCTGGCTACCTGAGCTGTTGCAGTTTTTCCGGACAAGGTGATTGTAACCTAAGGTTCAATAAAACAGCAATGTGCTGAATGTTCAAAAGGGAAAGTTGTCCTTGCATCTGTGTTGTGCAGCATTTGAAGGAAAACTGTATGATCAGGTGTAACCATGGCAGCAATCATAAACACATCACTGACCATAAAACAGAGAAGGCAATGTGTATACAAGCGTCTTCTTAACATTTCATAACAGCCACCGCTGAAGCAGTAGAATGTACTGTTCTCTTAGATGTGCGTCAAAGTTCAGCTTATAACTGCTTCTGTTATATCAACAAGGGACATTCAATCTCTCCATGTAAACTTGGGCATAGATAGTTTGGCATTGCCATGTAGGTAATCATTATTTCTTACTTAGGCATTTGTCGTCATTATGGGCTGCATTTTTCATCAGTGTGAAACTTTTATTACACAGCTTCATAGGCATCTCTTGTGCGTCTGTCTTCAGAAGAATCAGCTTTGTTGTTAGGACAAGACTCCTGTGCTATTTTTGGGACATAATCCTGAATCCTTAGGAGTTCACTGGTTCACTTATAAGATCAAGACCTGCAGGAGAAGTCGGAGCCCAAGCAGAAAGGATTTTTTTTTAATTGTGGTTTAATGGATGCTAAAAATGGTCGACATTTTTTAAATATTTCTGACATTCTTTTTCTTCTTAGGATAAAGACATGACCTTGTCCCTGACACAAGGCATGATAAGCACTACACTTCAGAATTGGAGGAGCATTCCATTTCAAGATGTGGAAGTTGCCATCTCGTTCTTGTATCTCCTTGGCGAGGCCATTCCCGTAAGACTTTTTTTTTTTTTTCAGTGTTATAAGCTCTAATCCCACTTGTGTTACGTCTGCTTGAAAGCATGTAAACGTGCGAGAGTATTGTGCACTTCAATGGAGCTGCCATTTGCTAATGCTTGTGTCATAGGCAGGCGCCTTCGATTTAGGCATGTAACTGCAATTCAGTACCAGCTGGTGCAAGTGGGAACTGCGCCAAGATAAGTGTTGGCATGTGCGATTGATAATTTATAGCGTTCTGGTTATTCTGCTGAAGTCATTAAGGATGGCTTGCTTGAAGGCAGTTTCTGGAACAAGCAGGTACTGTAGCAATAGTATGCCTTTGCTATCGCCATTGGAGGCCTCTTATGTTTGAAATAAACCTTTGTTGTCCTCTTACCCAACCTTTGTAGCACAACCTTTGTAGCACAGCCAGAGCACTGCTTAGTTTTGCTGAGGTATGCATACTTGCACATAGTGTGGGATGCCATGTATCTGTACGGTGCACTTTCTGCAGTCGCAGGAAATTCAGATGTACATGGGTATCCAGCTCTGGCACATAGTTTTGTATGTTCAGTTTGTCCTTACATACAATATAACTACATTTGGTGTGACTCATCTTTAGTGTGACCATTGCTCCCAGCTTTACGGCTTGCACATGAACTGTGCTGTCTGCACAAACCTGGGCGTCTTGTTTTAATGCAAATAGCACGTTTAGCCTACCTCAGACACCTTGGGCTTATCTAGCCTCTTTACACTGTTCTTCAGTGATAAAAAGAAACCCTTTAACCCTTCGAGGGTCAGTTTTTTTCACCAGCACAGACATGGCAGCATCGTTTTTACATACGTACCAGCACCCGCCTGTGAATTTTCATTCACAGGCCTGGTATGTATATAAAACAGGATGGCAGCGCTTGCTGCTACCCTGTGTTTAACAAAAAATTGGAAAATTGGCATGTTTTTCGAACACAGAGACAGCACCGTAAATATATGGCATCGATCATTTGGGGCATGTTCACGGCACTGTATGTTTACGGCATTTACCCTCAAAAGGGTTAAATTTTATATCATGCTGGGCAGAATCTAACTTGCATCGTGCAGGTTCCTCAAGTACAGCAACCCAACGTTTTAGCACTGCGCCACAAATGCCCGCAAGGGATTAATTAGTATCCGTTTAGCTTGTACCGGTGTGTCGCACATCTCGGAGGCCATGCAAAGGAAGGGGGAACTTTGTAGGTGTTGTGCTAGATAGCTCAGCATGTCCAGAGGGAAGCACGAAAGAGGGACCTGCCTGCAGTTCACGGCTCATATTCACCAGCACACTGCAGGTGCAATTTCAGAGGCCACGTAAACGGAGGAACATTTCTCTCTGGCTTCTCACGCCTGCCGCTAGACGGTGCAGCATGTCCAGAGGGAAGTGCAAAAGCGGAGCCTGGCTGCAGTACACTGCTCATAAATTACGTGTTTCGGGGGTGGAAATACGGTGTTTCGGTACATTGCTTGTATGTTAATCCCATTAACATTGCAAGTCATTGTGAGATGGGTTGTGCTTGGAAATTTTCTTTTTATGTTGCTGTGCTTTGGACATAAGTGTACGCACACACACTTTAAGCTCATTCTTGCCATTATGTTTCCTTTAATATAGAAGACCCTTTATTGTTTTGTCTCTGCCTTACCTGTGGCTGCTTTGTTGTCTGTGCACTAATTTCCTGTGTGCACGTTAAAGAGCCCCAGGTGGTCAAAAAGTCTGAACTCTCCCACTGCGGCATGCCTCATCAGATTGGAGGTCTGGCACGTATAATCTTTTGCACTGATTTGAAGTGTGTACCCAAAATTGTGCAATTGTTGTAACCATTTACTGAACTGCCTTCACCTTTTTCTCTCTCTCTCTCTTCCAGGGATTCCACAGTGCTCAGGTTAATGGGTCTCCAGATGCTCTTCCACCAGTTGTAGTCATTATGCGGCAGGTATGGTTTACCATTCCCATTACATGTGGGCCATGATAGTGCAGGAACCGCGCTATTATGGCCGAACCTTCTTGCAATATTTTTATAAGTGCTTACTGAAAGAATACTATCTGCCTGGAATGATCTGGGAATTCGCAAAGTTGTTTTTACTGCTGAGACATTAAAGCCTCGAATTTATGAAATTTGTGATTTAACAAAGTTTTTCGCTGCAACTACAACTTAGTTATATTGAGGTATGACTGTACATCTGCCATGGTTAAATATGGCAAACTTAGTTTTCGTATCATTTGATTATGAACATTTCTACTCGCCACAGCAGATAAATGATAGTTTTGCTGAAGTCTTGCACAGTCTTGATGTCACGAGTTCCATCTACTGTTCATTGTCCTAAGCACCCCGGAGATGATGGATGCCTGCTAGTGACATAAGTCTTCGTCAAATCAAGGTTTAAGTAACATTGATTGCGTTACACAAGCTTGTCAAGCTGACTGTGAAAGAAGGGTGGCAATTTACACATATTCTTTCTTTTTTAATCTTAACTAGAAGAGCATTGCTCTGGTGAATAAAGAGGTAGAGCAATGGTGGTGTTGGAGGGCACCCCTTGATTCTTTATCAGCCAAGATGATGTGAGGATAACTGCAAAGAATTTAGAGAGGTCCTTTGAGTATGGTGGGATAAATTGAATGACTGTTTGCTTAGCTTGACAGGTGGTGTGACATAAAGTCCCGAACACATCAGAAAAAGGACTGTCATTTATGATTTTTCATTTTCATTTTGTCCTGCACTGCAAAGGCTTACAGATGAATCCCTCATTGATGTCATGCAAAGCCCTTTACTGTTTGCATCCACATGTTTTCTTTTTCATGGTAGCTCATCTCGAGTGGTGTAAGCACCTGTGGCCATCCTGCAGTAACATTGCAGTTCTTCGAGACCATTGTACGATACGAGAAGTTCTTCAGCCAGGAGCCAGAAAGCATTCCAGACGTTCTTGTAAGTTGATGTTATGTGTGACCCTACTGAAGAAGGAATTGACTCATTTTGAAGACCTTTTCACATTCTTAACTCTATTCAGCAAATGCTAAATGAAGTTTGTTTAGTTACTATTTGTGTTTTTGTTTAATGCAACATCATTTATTGTTTATTCAGTGCAATGTAAAAATACATTAACACTTCGTCTAAGCACTTTTATAGTTACACATAAACAGGCAAACTCAGCATAATGCTCTAAGCAGTCATTGCACTGCTGAAGTGGTTTAGGTCCATCCCTACCCCTTAAGTAGTGACTTCACCTGTGTGCTGTAGGAAGCTACTTGAAGTTATTTTCAACAGAACTGTAGATGCCATGTTGTTGGCTTTTCTCAGGTGCAAAAATTAGCCAGTTACTATTTGCAACAGTGTGCAGCAATTTGCTGTGCCATATTAATTCCTTCTGATGAATTGGTGGCAGACCACAGAATGTGGCTGGAACCAATGTTTCAACAAGGGGACCTGTTGAAACATTGGCCCCAGTGTTTATCACTGCTAGCATCCATCTTCCTGTGGACTTCTGTCTTGTTTGAATTTCTTTGCCACATGCCGCATGAATTCATGAGAATGGTACTGCACAAACAGAGGACTATCTTTTGTGTACACACCAACTGGTGATATGCAATTATCTTGTTCCAGGTGAAATGATGGATGGTGATGCAGGCGAGAGCTAGAAAACAAGGAGACAGTGGCCCAAAATAATTTTGTTGTGTCTGTCATTTAAAAAATTATACACTAGTTCAAGCACGTGCACTGCCTTCTGCCAAGTTCATTCTCCACGTGTGGTTCATATTGTGCCTACTGCAAGGGGCCTTGTGCAAGCACTGTTTGCACCCTGAAAAACAGGGATTGTAATTTTTTTTTTTTTTTCAACTAGGTTGCCTTCATGGATGAAAGGGGCCTGCGCCACCCAAGTCCCAGCGTGCGCAGCCGGGTGTCCTACCTTTTTTCGAAGTTCATCAAGTCGCATAAGTAAGTTCACATCGCTCAAAATTTTCTTTCTAAAAGTGGCCCTACGGGCTGTACACAAGTTTTTCTTTCCAGTGTGGCTTCACAGTGATACAGGGGTTACTTGTACACGATTTCTTGCTTGAGGTGCAGCTTCACAGCAATGTTGTGTGTGACTGCTTACAGGGCTTACATGCCAGGGTTTCCTTTTCTATTTCCCCATGGGCTGTGTTTGGGCCGACAGGTTATACATACACGGTGGGTGGGTCACACATGCAAAAATACAGTATATGTACACCATGTACAAATCGTGCCTGTTGGTGCATGTAAAAAATTATACTGCTTCTGTTGTGTGATATCAGCGCACGCCTGTGAATAAAACAAGTAAATTCGGTTCATTGTCTTAGTCTGTGCCGCAACGCATTATGGCTTTTTTTTTTTTCTGAATGAGCTGACGTCAGCTTTCCCTGCTTCCTTTGGCATAGAGCGCACATGTTGAACTTCACTGAAGACATTCTGAAGCAGCTGCAGGAATTGCTGGTGCTGTGCCCCACTGAGAATGGTGTCACCATGTCTTCGCTGTTGTCACCCGATGATCAACTGTACCTGTTTGAGGCGACTTCCATGCTCATAGTGTCGGGCCAGTTCAACGCTGAGGTGAGTCCTGGGCAAAGTTTTGAGGGCTGTGAAGCAGCATCTGTTAGCAGCTGCAGCGAAAGGAGGAATTCACATTTTTTTTTCTCCGGCATGGTGTGAAGCTCAAAGCTTTCTTAAACAACTCTCACAGTCACGCTGATGACCTCGCAATTTATGAAACTGCAGCATGGGATGAGAGATCAAATGACTGTGAAACGCAACAGTGAGAAATAGGTGCGAAACAAAACAAGCTAGCAATGAATGATCTTGTAATTGGTCCAGAAATATTTGTTGCAGGAAGTGTAAAATTTGCGTGTCATTTTCTGACTGTTGCTTCACTAATATGCATGGAATAAGTTGTGAGGTATTTCTCAGATACTTCTCCGGTTAGTGTTGTCATCACACCCTTGCCGACGCCAGTCTTCACTAGCACAAACAGAATGAACAACTACATAAGTCTTTACTGAACTATTGTTAGTGTGCGACTGGTTATTTATTGCAAGCATCAATGCATGGCTGTAGGCCCACACCATGTTTCCAGCTTCTTCTGGTCTGTGCACCCGCCACGGTAGCTCAGTGGCTATGTCAATGCGCTGCTGAGCTCAAGGTTGCGGGTTTGGTCCTGACTATGGCAACAACATTCCAATGGGCACGGAATGAAAATACGATCTTGCACCATGCATTTTTTACACGTTAAAGAACTCCAGGTAGTAAAAAATAATCTGGAGCTCCACACTACAGTGTGCCTCATAAATTAGACAGTAGTTTCAGCATGTAAAACAGCAGTTTCTTGGTGGCCTGTGGGAGAGGTGCTTTTACAGCATGCTAAATGCAAGAGTTCACTGATATCTATTCAGTGAAACCTTTCACAAAGCTTTTCAATGTTTTGTCTTGCGAACAGTTATCAGTGTGTGAACTACCTTGTGAATGCCTAAAATGCTGAACCCTACTTTTCATATGGATTGTAATAGTACAGTTGTAAATGTTATGAAGCTAAACCAGATTGTCTCCATGTTTAAAGAATGGGAACAAGAGTCTTTAGGATGAACAAAGTTGGGTAAAGGTAGAATGCTGAAAGAAATAGATTGCTGAAAACTACTTGTTACTGCCCCTTCCCAAATACAGACCTTTATAGTTTATACTAATTAATGCATGTATGGATGCAAAGTTCTTCAGTCTGTACTCATCGGTGATATATCTTGTTTGTGTGAACTGCACTTTCAGAAGAAGCAGCTGCTCTTGAAGAACCAGTTGACTCCTGTGATGCGCAAGTTCGAGACTCTGGCCCAGCGGTTGCCTCTTGAGCCTACAGAGGAGAAGCGGCGAGACATTGCAGAGTGCATGAATCATGCCATTGCAGTGACCAGGTGAGTGGCGCCCAGTTTGATTGTAAGCCACAACCAGGCCTTGTGTGTTCATAATATTGCAATCAATTACAGCAGTCATTATTGTTACCAAAAACTTCATTAGATCTGACTTTATTTATTTATTTATTTATTTATTTATTTATTTATTTATTTATTTATTTAGTTAGTTAGTTAGTTATTTATACAGCACTGCAGACCCAAATGCAGGCCCAAGCAGGAGGGGCAGAACACATGAATACTTACCGTAAAAACCGGAATATAGGTCAAACTTTTTTTAAAAAAACCATTGCGAAGAGTTGACCCTCGTCTTATATACTAGAGATTGGTGGAAAAACTGCGGAAGTCTTGCATCAATGGGCGAATGAAGTAAAGGAGCGCCTTCGTTATCACCATCAGCAGCAGCGCATCGTCATGGCGTCGTGGCCATCGCTACTAGTTGCGTCGTGGCGACATTGTGGCACTGCCAATTTGCGTTTACATTGTCACAAAGTTATACTGGTTAAAGGCTGCTTTTTCACATTTTGTTTCAAAATGAGCGGAAGCCGACGACAAGTCACCGTCGCCTTCAAGAAAAAGGCGATTGAGTGTGCGGAAGCCCACGGCAACCTTGCAGCACAGCGCGAATTTGGGGTATCCGAAAATAGTATTCGGTACTGGCGGAGAGTCTAGTCTAGTTTCGGTCAGATAAGGGAAGTACATAGCAGTAACCTAGTACTACCGTATTTACTGAAATCCAGGCCGGCCCCAATTCTAAGCCAGCCAAATCCGAATCCAGGAAAAATAACCTTACCTCGAATGTAGGCTAAACAAAAAAGTGAGGACAGCGTTCACAGCATGAAAACAGCATTTATTTAATATGAACATGCCGAGCTCACTCTACGTTATCATTGCCGCTAGCCAGACCACACACACGCTTGCGGACGCGCACCCATGCATGCACAGACAGTGCGACACGGCTCGCACGCATTGTTGACACACATGCACAGCTCATTGTTGACACACATTTTATCATTAATTAAGTGAACTTTTTTTTCCTGTTCTCTTTCACATTTAGCACTATCCCAAAGGAGTTTGAGTTTCCTTAGTGGGCTGTGCAAGTAATCGTTTTGAGCTGATATTTGACTTCCCTTTAATTTGTACACATTACAAGCTGTTTTTCGGTAAAATCCTGGAAGTAAATGATGACTGTTCTCTTGTTACCTGTGTTACCAAGGCGATGAATCCTGCCAACAGACTTGCAAGGACTTGCAGACTTGCTTTGCAGAAAACACCTCCTCCATAACTTTATTTTTAAGAATAGGTTCAGTTTCGCCAACATCCCCTGGAATGCCAAAAACATCAAGATTGGATCACCTGCTCCTATCCTCCAGATCAGTCAACTTCACCTCGAGTGATCTTACTGTATGCTCAAGGTCATCTACACGCGAGGCTCGTTATGCTAATTCGATGAATCTGGCTCCCCAATCAGCGATAACTTTTTCCTCATTATTCTGTTCTAAGCGCAATTGCATCCGCTACCAACTTATTTTGACCGGACAGCAACTCCTTCAGCATGGATTCAATATAGGCCCGGCTACTGTAAGTAGGGCCAAGATTTAACTCGATGTCACCACACAACAGCAGCAAGCGTACACAGTACGCATCGTCAACAATAGCACACCCGTAGGGTCACGGCAAGACCAAAAGACTGCAAAAGTCACTTCTAATTGTGCTATAGCAGTTACTAACTTGCACGAGGTAGCAGAAAGGTTTAAGCCACATGACCATCAATGGTCCACCATGCCCACTGAAAGTGTAGGTCTGGAGCTGTTGCTTTTTAAGCCGATACGTCAATGCATCCCAAAACAGCGAAGGAATGGCATCATGAAGGCAGTGACTCGGACAACCCTGTCGCACCTGAGGTCCAAGTGCACGTGGTGAAGTTTGGCAGATAGGGTTGGTCGAATGCATTTCTTAAACGCTGATCATGCTGTGGTATTGCTGATCCTGCCAGGCCATAAGAAAGCGCGTGCACGAGGTAGCAGAAAGATTTAAGTCACATGGTTGCCGATGGTCCGCCATGCCCACCAATATGCCATTACACATCGTCTCTTGCTGTCCAAGTAATTTTGTGTGTTCTTTAAAGACAACCCTTTCACACATCTTCATTTTACTTTCCAGTCGAACGAGCAAGGCATTCTCGAATCAGCAAACTATGAAAGCTTGCAACTGTGTTTCCATTTACCTGGAAGCACTTCAGGTGTTCCTGCAGGCCTTGGATGTGAGTACTCATAAATGCTCTTACATATGATGAAACTGTAGGGCAAAAGAATTGTTTCAACACAAGAATGCAGTAGGCTATCTTGTAAGGTTTACATAATGCAGGAGAGAGAAAAAAAATCTATCGGCTTCTGCTGACAGAAGGGGCTTTTCCTTTATGGATTATCTGCTTTTGCAGTTGGCCTTAATGCCTATGTGTTCATTAGAGTCTTGATACCTGTGGCCACATTCTGAATCTGTCACTTTCATAGCGCATTTATTGGCTGGGCAATTAAACACAGAAGTGACAGAAGAAATAGTACACGTTGCACAAAATTGCAAGGTACCCCCAAAAGTGATCAATCCAGACTACAACCCCAGTACATATAACCAGATCTAGCAACCAATTTCAATCTCAAGAGTAGTGGTTATGGGGTTGCACTACCAAGTTTTGGGGCGTGGGCACAAATCCCAGCTGCGGCCCCATTTCGATGGGAGTGAAATGCAACAATGCCCATGGGTCATTGTTGCGTTTGCTTTTTGCCATTGGGTGCATGTTAACAAACCCCAGGTGCTCAAAATTATTTCAGAGTCCCTCATTATGGCGAGCCTCATGATCAAATTGTAGTTTTGGCACAGAACACTCCAGAATTTAATTTTTTAAAAATCAATTTCAAAGCACGATTTCGTGCTACTCATGGCTTCAGAGAAAACGCTATACACAGGCTGTCATCACATCTGTTGTATTCTTTGCTGCAGCTTCCATATGAGCAGCCATTGCTCCAGGCCGGTGTGCGGCAGTTTCTTCACCGTATGGTTGTGTGTCTTGAAGAGGAAGTTCTGCCACTTGTGCCTCGCGCCTGTGAGCAGCTTCTGCGCAACCCCGACGTACGCTCGGTGCAGGAGTTAATACCACTCATCAACCAGATCGTCTGCAAGTTCAAGGTGGGAGAACTTGTGATGTCTTAAAAGCTTAAAAAGCTGTACTGTGTTATAGCAAATACAGTCGACTTCCATTAATTTGACCCTGACGGGACCGACACATTTGGTCGAATTATCCACTAGGCATCTACCATACTGTAAAAACCAGGAATTCTCAGGGATATTAAATAGTGTTGAAATAATCTGCTTTTATCAAGGAAAACTAGCTATAATTTTATAGAAAGGGAACAAAAGTTGTGCTAATGCTGGCTCAAGTAACAGATAGGAATTGTGAGGAATCGTCTTCAGCGTGTGTCATCAGCTGGAGGAGTTGTCACTGTACAGCCAACGATTGATTTTCCAGACGCCTGATTTTTGGGACATGCCCGTTAATTTGGACGGCTTCGCAACGCTACCATGTACCCCATAGGGTCACTGTATAAGAATCCGTGAAATTGCAAACGCAAGAGCCCTTCACTGTCTGATTTGCTGGACTTTTTGCCATGACGGCAGGTCCGAAACAGCTTTAATCAAAGCCACAACCACTGCCATTTTCATAATCTCGCCACCTCGAACCAGCGCTCTTGCATGCAGATCCGCTGGCAGCCGTAGCCACCACTATGGCGGCCTAGCTAGTGTCGACATTGGCTACTGTTAGCAATTCGCCACTGTTGGCAATGGCGCCGATTCAATCTGTGTAATCCTCGCCATTGGCTTCGAAACTCGGGAAGCACAGTGCGTTGCACTGTGCTGGTTTTCGAAAGTGAGCTTCGCCTCAATATAGCAGTGTTACGCATTGAAGCATACGCGACGTATTGAGGTGAAGGTTAACCAGTCTGAGAAGGGGCAATTGTCACGGGACCCAGTATCTATTCCTAAATTACCAGACACGTGCGCCCACAATCTCCTCTCACAGTACGAGCACCGATATACCTCGTAAGTTTACTGGCAGGCCTTCAGAGCTTTTCCGAACGTGCCTGTGGCGATTCGAGCCCTTAAGGACAGTGAAAGACACGCATTCATCTTTTTGGACTGCCCAATTTTTTTAAACGTTTTCGCAGCCCCTAGGGGTCCGAAAAATCTGATGTTGACTGTACAACTGACCAAGAGGATGCTTCAAATTGTCCGTGGGGCGAACGTGCGACAGAAGGATGACAAGAACAGAAAGGACCAATGCATTGAGGAATGAATGGGAAAGGAAGTGTGCTGCCATTTCTTTGAAGGAGCTTGAGCTCAAAAAGCAAACTGTTGGCCTATGCCTAGATGCAAGGGTCCCTCATCCAAACCAAAATAAACTCTTTAAAGCAGTGAAATGCAACACTGAGGCATTGTGCGTGGGCTATGCCAGGACAGTTGAGAGAGAATCTCATTCCTGACAAAGTTCAGGCCTCATACCAATGAGTTTGCTGCGAGTTAATAGAAATAGTTCATATTTTAAAATATTTGCTTTTGTATGCATCCCTTCTTATTTGTATTTGAAAATGTTCGACTTGATTTGCAATATGCTTTACCATTTTTTTTACTATAGTTGATTTACTCTGCATTTTACTAACACCTCCCTTCTGTTTTCTTTTTGAATAAAATCGCTTCTCCTTACTATACAAACTGGATTAAGTAGTTTTTTTATTTTTTAACATGCTTACTAGAGAGTGACAGCATTGGGTGACATATTGTCAGCCCGTCTTGACATAAAACAAAGTGCTGTGTCACTCAGGGAATTTTGCAAAGGCACTCAGGGAAAACCTGGAAAACTCGGGGAGTTTGGAAATGTCAACTTCGTAGACACCCTGTATCCTAACAGGTTGGGTTAAACAAAATGCAGAAATGTGTCAAAAAAAAACTGGTGTATGAATGACATTAAAGCTCCTAAACGAAGCAGAAATAGCAAAGCGCACCTGATGTTCTTGCAAGATAGATGGGCTAGGGTATTACGTGCGTTACACATTCACAGCCAGTTTCTTAAACTCAGCTTTGCCGCAATACATGTGTGTTTCCCATGCAAACGCAGGTTTGGTTTTGTGTCCGATTACCAGGCAAGCAATCTTCAGTGCAATTCTATAAAAGAAAAAATGTGCGCGTTAGAATCTGGTAAATACCTTAATCAGATAATTGTGAGCTGTGCCTATAGCTTCTAGGGCAGGCCAGAATTAAGTGTTTTCAACAGAAGATCATTCAATACATTCAGTTGCCTAAGCTCTGGTGAGAATTACACTGCATTTAAATCGGTCGTTATTGGGGTCATCGTACGGGTAACGTGCATGTGTGCTGACTGGTTAAGTGCGAAATAACCATCAAAGACCAATTTTGGGATCGAAATAACGAAGGTTAGAGCCCATAGAAATGTATTGGCGCTGGCCAGCACTTTTAATCAGGATTAAGTTAACTGGAGTCGATTTAACAAAGTCGATTGTAATTTGATGGTTCTAGTGCTGTTTTTGTTGTTTGCTTAGGTGAATACAATACAGATATGGCCCTCTGCAAGCATGTGCTCAAGAAAACTTTTGTAAAGTATTCCATGTCACCAACACTTAGCTATTATGTAATGCTGTGGTGCTATATGGTACATATTTCAAGGAACTTTCATGGATGTTGAGGTATCTTTTGTTAGACCTAACAGTGTCAAAGTGGACAATTCATCTTGAAAGTGACAACAAATCATCGGTAACGTCTAATGTGTTATCTTCATAGTGAGATAAGACGTTGTAAAAGCTGATTTTGCCATTGTCTTATCTGTGGAGAGCAAGTAGCAAGAGTGAATTGGAATCCGTGTTTGATTTGAAGTTGTTCTCCAGCTGCCCACTTCTATTCCCATGTGGCAGCTGCAAAGACGATAAGGTTATTATACGTTTGGCTGCCTTGGTGACCTTGGTGCTTTTTGATCATAGAAATGATGATGCAGCATGGATTAGTGCTAGAACTAGCTGCACATGAGACCTGTGCTGGAATTTGTGGCAAAGTGTTTATTTTCCTCTCAAAAGACTTGGGTTTCCGAATTCCACACACTTGCTAGAAAGCTGTTGTAGCTGCTCAGGATTGAGCAATCAACTTCACTGTTAAAGGAGCTTCGGGTAGCTCTGTAGCTTGTTGACTCTCTCTTTCCTCAAGTCTCTCTGTCTCGGCTCCCGACAAGCATGAATGAAGTACTAACACAACATTTTCGACCCGTCATTTTAATTTTGCATTAATTTAAGGTCCCAGCTCTTAAACCATAAAAAGCATAATGGCAAATGTCAGAGCACCCTAAAGAATCAACTATAATCATTCCTGTGAACCAGTTTTGGTGCATAGGAATAGCTCACTCCATTCCTGCTATTGTTGTGGCTTCCATACCAAGGTGAATCAACCGACGTGCGGAATTTTTTAATTCTTTTTTTTTTTAAATCAGCAAGCACGTTTCCTTATGGCTACACATCACCAGAACGACAATGTTGTAGGGTCTGCCATCCTGAGGTGAACTTCAGGATCGAATGAAAATGTCTTATAACCACTTCCCAGCCTTCATACTTGCTAAGTGTCATCCCTTTATGTGCAAGAATCGTGTGGTTAAGTTTCTATAACTTTCAAAATATAAAAAAAGAGAAAAAAAAACAGTATGTGTCAGTATGTATCATGCTTTGTTAGAAGCCATGTTTTGAAGGAACCTGGAAACAGGCTCTATGGGGTTTGGCCACCTGAAGTTGCAAGGGGGGCAGCTGTCTTGGGTGTTCCAGAAAGAGGTGGTGCCTTTCCTGCAACGGATGTTCATGCCGCTGGTCGGAGTCATCTTCGGTGCATTGGCTGCGCCTGTGGAACCTGGCGATGAGCAGGCACTGCGTGATCGGCAACTGCTGCAGCGCGCTTACTTCCTCTTCGTGGCTGCTATCATCACCAACAACGTGGTTGAGGTGGTTGCTTCGCAAGGTGAGAACAGTACCATGCATAAGGCTATACACATATAATTGCAGTAGTACTACTTCTTTACTCGCAAGTTGCTATGTGGCACGCTACATTGATTAAAGACGGTGCGACGACCAGTTAAATAAGAAATTGCAGGCATTATGTTAATACACAGGAAGACGCTGATGTGGATTAGGCAGGTCATGTAATGTGTAGGGCACATAATTGGTGGTTTATTAGGAAAGTATGTGAACTATGATCTGTGATCCCAACTCACAGACGAACAGGAAGGTGAACAAGGACAAGTGCTTGTCCTCATTCACATTCTTCTCGTCTTTGTGTTGTTTTCGTGCTGTGAAATTGTTCATAGTCTGTTGGTTACAGTGCCAACTAAAGGGAACTGCAGTCAAGGGTGGCGGAGAACTAGGTGGTTTTATGGAACTAGGAAATTTGTCGGCTCAAGATGGCGCTGGCTGATGTAAGACAGGGGTAATTGTAAATTGCTGGGAGAGGCCTTTTATTTAGGCATGCATTCTGCAGTGGACATAAAGTAAGCTGATTAGGATGATGTCAGAATAATTAAAGGGCCCCTGAAACGGTTTGGACAAATTTTGTAGACGCGTAAGGTACAGCTTAAGTAGAACATTCGCAGCACAATTTAAGTGAAGCGTTACGTATTAATGGAGCTACAAGCGATTAGAATTTACCCTCCTCCCCAGCCATGCTTTTCCTCCTCAACTCGTTCGCCGAGCGAGCGGGGCTAAGCTCCGCCTTCACTGGTCCTGCGTCACAATGCGACGTCACATCGTCCACTTCCGGTTGTTTTGGAGCCCGCCCCCGCCCGTGCGAAACCTCTCCACTAGCCGCTTGGTGTCGACCCTAAGCGAGAGCTGTCGAAGCAGCGTGCGTTGCGAGCATTGTGTCGTAGCGCCGAACGTGTCTGGTATTCCGTTAACCGCAGGCAAGCTGGTCATTTCGGCAAACGACTGGAGGCATAAACTCAAGCTGATGAAGGAACTTTGGCGTAGACGTACGTGAGCGGCCTGATCGGTCTGCACGGTCCAGACACTTGTTGGCGCAGCGCTTAACCAGCCAAACAAAGCGCTAATATTGCTCTAACAAAGTGTAAAACATTTTAAACATTTATGAAAACAATGTGTTGACGATTACACTCCTGCGAAAAATACGCACCAGCAGCAAAGAAGAATACGCTTCGTTGCTGCTACTGTGTATTGTTGAGCTCTATGCCACCAGGTGGCTGCACCGTGCAGACCATTCACATTTGCCCTTCTGCTCATCTCGGCTCGTCCCGTTACAGCACAGTCAAGCGGCCAGACCCTGTCCCCTTGCGCTTACGTTTGCCCTAATACGGGACTCTCGAAACGCTATTTCGTTAGTAATCTTCCGGTGTAAAGTGACGGCCACAAACGCGCAAATCCTGGCGCCGATCGGATAGCGGCAGTCCGATGCGCAGCAGCCAGTTCGCTCGTACGCTGCCTTGCAGAGGGACACGATGTCGCAGCTTGACGTATTACCAGTCGCTATGTTTGCAGTCCACTAGGCAACAAATTCGAATCATAGTGCTCGCGAAAAGACTGAGACCAACTCTGACCGCGGAGCTCTCGTCAAAATGGAGTACGTTGTAACACAAGCAGACGACACTTGCTGTGTGCCAGAAGTGCTTAAGTGTACTGAAATATTGTTCTTGTGCATTCTCTTTATGTTACTTTCTTTTTATAAAAACAAATTAACTAACATTCCAATTATTACGAAGATCATTTGTTTACCATAAAGTTGGAAAAATTATCGATCACGCGCCCTGGTCAGCCAATCAGATAGCTCGCCCCACTGACGTCGTATGGGTGATTTCGGTCATATAGGTAGGGGCGGCTTAAAATTCCGCTGAGCAGTGCGCTGCGATCGGTAGCGATGTGCATTTTTAAAACCTTATAATAAATTACATGCTTTACGCAGATGTGTCAATTAATGATCAGAAGAACCTACTCTAACGACTCAGTACGTTTATAGAAAATCGTCAAAAGCGTTTCAGGGTCCCTTTAAGGTGCAGGCCTAGTACACGCAGAATCTAGAGTTTCTCACAGAATATTTGCTTATAAGGCCAACCTATATATACAAGTTAGACAATGAACTGAGAATATTGCTCTGTGGCTTGAAGTGCAAGCTATGTAGTAAAACAATATCGTGTTATAATTGACATCTCGGTGTATTCTGTGTAAAAGAGTTGATATATTAAGGGGGGACGCGGGTCTTGAAATCGCGAAAAATGGTCAAAAATGGCAATTTTCAAAAATTGCGTTTTTGAAGTCTTTAATGTCCCAACTATGCCTCTACAAAATATTATGGCGCAATTCCTACTCAAAGTATAAAATAAACGGTAATTTATAAACGTCGGTGAGCCGAAATTGAACGCCAAGCGCGAAGATTTGCCTCATTTTCAAGCTGCCGTAGCTCCGCGCGACGCGTACCGATCGGCGCCATCTTGGTCTCGTTTGAAAGCTGGTTTCCCGCTCTCCATTCTGGCGCCCCTCGGCACGCTGTTGACCCTCGTGCAGCGGAGGGATTGGCACCCGTTCTCAAGCGGGAAATCGTCGCGAGACAGCCGCTGATTGGGTGAACCGGGCGCCTCCTCGAGGCGCAGCCCTCTGATTGGCCGTGACGTATGCTTCGCCTTCCGCGGCCGCGTTGTCCGACTCCTTCACGTCGTCTGCTTTCGCCTGCACGCACGTCATTTTTCGAGCTCCTCTTTGTTTCCTAGTATTTTTCGTTCTGCCTTTTTCTTTATCGTTCTTCTAGATATTTTGGCTATTGGGTCGCTTCTTTTAACCACGAATTTCTTGCTTTTGCGTGCCTGGTGGCTTTGTTCCGCGTGTCACGATGGTGCGAGACGCGCGCTTGAAAGCAAGCACGCGAAAAGCAGTCGGCAAAAAGAGACGCGCATGGAATAAGAACAGCGCTACATCGTCGAGAACTACAGCTTCGGTGATGCCGCAAGCTGCTGTGCCCTTGGTGGATGCGGCAGGACTGAGCTCGCCAACAACAGCTTCGCCGGTGGACGCGGCTGAACAAACCCCGTCGACGCTAGCTTCGCCTGTGGACGCGGCTGGACAGTGCCGATCAGTGTCAACTTCGTTAACGCAAGTCTGTGCAGTGCCGGTGGATGCGCCTGGACTAAGCCCGTCGAAAATGCCAACTTTTGAGACGCTGCAAGTCGCTTCGGATTCCGTGTCGTCGGAAGCGGCTGAGCCGGCTGACCTAAGCCTAACGTTGACTTCGGCGTTTCCGCACGCCGCTTCGGTGCCGACGGACGCGGCTGAACCGAGCTCGCGTGCTCAACGCTTCGACACGGTGTTTTTCACGGAGGCGGAGTGCGCGGGGCGCGAAAATTACGCAGACAACATTAAAACTTCATTGGCGAAGCAGTCCGCGACTTCCCGCAAGTTCGAGCTAATGAACGTCGGCACAGCAAGTGAAGATGACGATCGCGGCACAGAGTACATCATCGTTGATCTCTCAGTGCTAAAGAAGATGTTTGTGTCCACAAGCTGCAGCAAGTGTGGGATGACCACTCTCCAACTCGCAAAGTGCAGTGAGAGAGAATACGGCCTAGCAGTGAAGTTGGAGCTCACATGCTCAAATTGCGATTTCGCCGAGCGGCACTTCTCGTCGCCACGAGTGCCCGGGAAATCCAACATCACGCCCTTCGAAGTCAATTTGCGGGCAATGAAGGGAATTCAAAGTATAGGCAAGGGAGCGACTGCCCTAGCAGATTTTTGTGCCACCATGAACCTCTCTCACCGAGGACTTCACCACAAGACTTTCAGGGGGCATATGGACACCATGGTGAAAGCTTGCCAGGCAGTAGCTACTGCTACAGAAGCAGCAAGCGTCAAAGTGGTGAAGGACATGTACAAGAACTTCCTGAATCCACCAGGAAATGTAGATGTCATATTTGATGGCACATGGAAGACACGTGGTCACAATTCAAATATTGCAGTAGGCTGCATCATAGAGCTATACACTGGCCTAGTACTGGACCATGTTGTGCTCTCGAGGTACTGTCGTGGGTGCCAAGGGGCACCTGATCCCAGTGATGATGGGTACGGTGACTGGGCTGTGAACCACAAGTGCATGAAAAACATCGACTGCAATGCCGGCCGGATGGAGACTGAAGCAGCTATCATTTTGTTCAACAGGTCTCTGGAAAAAAATGGGTTGCGGTACACAACTATACTTTCTGATGGTGATAGCCGCACCTTTCATGCATTGACCTCAGGAGAAGTGTATGGATATATATCCATTGAAAAGAAAGACTGCTTGAACCATGTCCACAAGCGGATGGGGACGGCTCTTCGCAACTTGGTGGAGAAGAAGAAGGCACAAGGAGAATCTCTTGGCGGAAAGGGCAACCTCACCCAAGATAAGATAAAGAAAATTACAAACTACTATGGGTATGCCTTGCGGAGCCACAGCCACGACGTTGCAGGCATGAAAAAGGCAGTGCATGCCACGCTGTTGCACATGACCTCGACAGATGAAGCCCCAGACCACAGTTGCTGTCCTCAAGGGGTTGATTCGTGGTGTGCCTTCAATCGTGCTTTGGCGAACCAAGTGGAGCCGTCACCACACAAAAACCCTCTGCCAGGCCACGTTCGCACTGCTCTTGAGCCAATCTTTGCAAGGCTGGGCGACGAGGCCCTCTTGGAGCGCTGCAAAGATGGCATGACACAGAACGCCATTGAGTGCCTACACTCTGTCATTTGGAGCCAAAGCTCCAAGAACACGCATGACTCTTTGCTGGCTGTTGAAAGAGCTGTTGCAGAAGCAGTTTCTCGCTTCAACCAAGGAATGGCAGCAACCAGCAGAGCTGTTGCAGCACAGCTTGGTTACAGTCCTGGGAGCTGCCTCATTCGTAGGAGCCTTGAGAAAGATAAACAGAGGCTGTGCAGGTCTGATAAAAGTCACACCAACGCTGAAAAGGTGAAGAAGAGGATGGCCAAGAAACACAAGCCTGACAGAACCCAGGACTACTGCCCAGGACTTTTGTGAATGTGTGGCAGATTCATAGAAAATAGCAGGTGACTTTTTGAGCTTTTTTTTTTTGTCAAAGGCCAACGCAATACAGAAGTTTTCACAATCTTTACATGAACAGATTTCTGTGAGTTTGGTGTTATTGTGTTCAGTAATGACTGGGCTGCATGCTAAAGCATTAAATTTTTCCATGTGATAGGTAAACAAAAGTGGCAGAGTAAGCAAAACTTTGAATGCAATTTTCTCAGCTTTGCTTTTTTGATCAAATGCCTTTGCCTTACGGAACTTTTCATAATGTTTGCATCAACTGATTTTATTGAATTAGGTATCATTTTTTTCAGTGAAACCTCAGCTGCATCCTAAAGCTTTCCATTTTTCATTAAACCAAATAGACTAGCAATTAGGTCAGGTGTAAGCTAATTACTCCTGCATTGTTTTTTTCTTCCTACTTTGATATTCATTCATGACCTATATGATGACTTTTTAAAAATTTCTTTAGCTTTAGGATGTGCAGTAGGTCCTTGGAAATGACAGCTATTCTTTAAAACTAGTTTTTTCAATTAAGAAATTACCATAATGGCCCGTAACAAAAGACCTATGTGGGATCAGTTATTTTGCGATATCTTCATTTCTAAATGAGATATATCAAATCTGAATATATATTTGGAATCAGCATTGAAAGATATATCTGCATGCGAATTTTCAGGAAGATACGTTAAGAAATAAAAAAAAAGTTTTCAAGACCCTCATCCCCCCTTAAAGGGACAAGGGAAGTGAATTCACCAGTATGCTTATTGCATCAATATACCTTTATTCACCCAAATATTCTACAGGACCTAGCATGCTGATGATGGCTGGCTGAACTTTGGTTGATCATTTGCTTTCTTTTTTTTTAAACTTGATTTGTCACTCCTTTTCCCCTATCCTCTATCATTTTAGATGCACAAAGCCTGGAGCAAGTCTTCACGACAATCATCCAGGGTGCTGTCGAATTCCCTGACCCAGTGGTAAGTTGTCATTCAGACTAGGCAATTACATGCAACATGTTTGCTACTTGCTTTTGTAGGTAAAAAGCTAAATCCATTCCTTGTTTGACCACTTCAGTCAAGTGCCTCCTTTAAATGCACTCAAAATGTTGCTCAGGTTAATCTCAAATCAGGAGCATTCCGTAGTAACATCTCTTCTAGTCATTATGGCATCTATTATGGCCACTCTGGGTAACAAAGGTTTGGCGACATACAGGTTTCACTTTAGGGAGAGGCTGTTCCAAGGTATTAATTTTACTCCATACTACTATAAAAACTGGGCACACTTGTGCCAGCTGTGTGGTTTGTATATACATGTAGCGTGTATAGCCACTCTTCCAGTACTGTCTTACCTGAACTTAACCCTTTGAGGACTTGTGTTTATGTTTGATAATTTGCATGTATCAGACCCCAATGGTTGTTTAGAGGTGCTGCCATTTCCATGGAGTCAGCCAAAGTCATTTGAAATTGTGTTTCTGCTCACCGTTGTGAACAATTGGATGTGTTCACCACCAAGCGCTTGTTCATGTGATTGCATGCACATTGTCATGGAGACGCTGCTTTTTCAGCTGTCACTATCGTGTTTCCGGTAGCTTAAATATAAGCCCCTATGCGGTCAAAGTTCAGAGATACTAATAAGGGTTTCTCTTTTTCCTCCTCCAGTAGTGGTTCATGTATTCCCCTACACTGGGGTGGGCACAGTCATTATTTTGGTACGGCCGTGCACGATGTCTCTTCTCATGGCGTCTGCTCAAGCATTTCTTCTTCCGACTTGTTTCTGTCACAATTCTCGTTCTGATAAAACATGTTTTATGGACAACAAATTGATGGCCGTAGGTTCCGTGCATACTGTTAGCGTGAGTGAAGCTATTGAGGCAATATATTCTCGTAATAAATTCCTGCTGTATCCACGGTTTTCCAATAATTTCCTACTACTGAAAACTACAGTAAGATAATTTGACCACAGCACCAAAAAATTCAACTTAGTAACTGCTATAAGTAGTGTAACCTGGATTTTTTGGTGTGTGTGTGTGTATGTGTGTGCATACTTTTCAATAGCTAGAGTAAGCATGTTGTGCCTCAAGTCACATTTGATATCTTGTTGACTTACACTCTGTTTTCTTTGTATGCAGACTTTACCTTTGTCAAAAAAAGTTTCGTCCTCCTCCTTGCAAAAACAAAATTTTTTAATGGCACGTACCTGCTCAGGAAATATGTTTGGAGGCATTCACTGACATAGCTTACCCCTTTGAGCTTTCAAAGCCTCAGGCAGCAATTATTGTACAGGCTCAGAAGACCTGCTTCACAATCCTGCGGAAAATGGTGGAGCTGTGGGGCGGACCAGATGCTGAGCCGCACTTTGTAGACTTTGTGTACAAGTCGGTTGTGCCAGCCTGCTTCCATGCCCCTCTCAAGGACACCTTTGACCTGACCGATGCTCAGACGATCCTGGTATGTAGCTAAGTGCTTGGTGTGTAATCAGTTTAATGTTTAACAACTCTTGTAAGCTGCAGTTGCTGTAGGCATCTGTTCAGCATCGCTTTTTTGTCTGATTCTTCATAGTTTGAGGACTAAAGAGAAAAATTATTTGAAGTTCATTGTTAAATTACTTTTCCACAATACCAAAAAAGCTACTGTTGCCGTGGGAAGAAGCTTCGTAATGCAGAAAAGACGTAAAAACGACATACGCGTGGCAAAGCCTCCTTGAAGTTCCCGCACCAACTTGCCACAATTCCACAGATTTTGACACGTGCTTATTGGTAAAGATGAACCACATTGTGTTCTAAAGAAGCCAAAAACTGAACTTGGCAAGTTTAGGGAAATATTGCTGAAGCATAACGGTGTAAAAAAAAAAAGATACTTTGGAATCTGTGACGTCACAATGACGTACTGGTGCTGAAGTTTCAGTGCAAAATTAAGAAAATGGAATTTTGACCTTCAATTTCTCTTCCATTATTCAACCTAGCACCATAAAATTGATGGTTATAAAGTTTTCAAAGAGCACTTTGTCTATTTCAGCTGATGTATCGTTTCTCTTTAGTGTCTCTTTTAAAACATCAGCCCAGTTATGTGCGTGTGCCTCTGCCAATCAAGATTACTGAGACAAGTACATGACGAATTATATCACTAATTCATTCTCTTACAAAGTTGCAAAGGTACCCATAGCTCTTGATACATGGTGGTGTTTTTTCATTGGTTCTTTGCTTGTATTTTTAAAAGTGCAAATACTTTTACGCCAATCATACTTGCCTCTGGGCTATGGGAAACATGCTTACCATGAAGGTTCCACAACTTCTGCTTTAAAAGGTTTTGGGTAGCTTTGAAGAGTTTGTCAATGTGAAACAGCGTAGAGACTGTTACAGCGTAGCAACAATGTGAAATGTAGGAACTGACCCAGTCCTGTGGCCTTCTTGATCGAGGCTGGTGCGTCCCCAAGGAAAATGTGCGGCACTTGTGCCGGATTGTAGCATACTATCTAACCCGTTCTCTCCCTCTTGACTTTCACAACAGCCCTGCAAGGGCAGTTAATGCAAGTAAACACTGAAAAGAGAGCAACATTCTTTTTCGATGTCTTCTACATGTAACCAATCAGGTGATGTCTAAGCCACTGGTACATTCAATTCAGAAATCTCAGCCTTGACAAACCTTGTTTTTCTCCTTTTTCCAGGCCTTATCTGAAAGTGCTCTTTGCATGAAGATGATCCTTGCCAAGCGGGTGCGTACCACTGCTTCTGCTCCCATTTCGCATTAGCACTTGTCAAATTAAAAAGGTGCCATAGTCTTACGTTGGTAACCTGTCCATATAAGCTGCACAAACATTTTCAGCCTTTGGAAAAACAAATTTGTGCCATAGTCATGCAAATACTAACTGCACACAACATACACACAGTGTGCCGAAGCTTGGGGAAAAGAGTAAAGAGCATGTCACTTCTGTTTCCAATAATATCTCGCCTGCAGTTGTTTTGAAATTGACTACTTGTAGAGAAGTATAGTTGCAGGTTTTGCCAAGTGCAGATTTCCAACCTGTGAAAGGCCAAGTACGGCCTGAGCCAGAGTTAAGTTGTCCTTTTTGAGTATGAAACTGTCGTCTCTTCCAACTAGTATTGTTTATTGTACCTTGTAGATTGGGTAAACACGCCATCGCTGTGTACTCACTTGTATAGGTATGACAGCCTGAACGTCCGAAGTGGCAGCGACTTCAGAAAACTAGGTTGGGCATGGCCCTCATCAGATCTTTCTGTCTAGCCATTGTTGGTTGCAACAACACTCAGTTGCAGACATGCCTTGGCACACACAAGAAAGTGCTTTTAAAGAAAAAAAAAAGAAAAATGAAGAGGAAAGGGGCAACCACCATTTTGCATCTGACAAAGTGCCGGAATGTGCTACGAGTTTGGTGCTATATGTGACCGCAATTTCAGGGCGAGGAGTTCACAGAGTATTTACGCACCCAGTACCTTCCCACCCTGCTGAGGCTGTCGCCACAGCAGATCCAAGACTACTGCATGCACCTGCAGGGTGATCCCAAGGTGTTCAAGAACTATGTTAAGGTGAGCGACAAATTCGCTCGGTAGTGCACGGGTTGTCATTTACAATGCCACTGGCATGATTTCTGCATCTTCTGGCTGCACGTCTAGTTCCTAAAGTGCCTTTTTATTAGCTTGTCACGTTTGTTTTTTACTCCAAAGCTACAGCAAGTGATGCTACACAGCACAAGCTGTCACTGAGGCTTTGTAATGCAGCAAAAGATAATTACATGTTACTGTGCACTGCTGACTAGTATATTGCATGCTACTTCATAAATAAAAATTTCATTGTAGCAGGCAGTGTTTGCCTCTATTTTCATAATATATGGCTTATTTTATTGTCGAAATTCTACTTCGAACACCTTAGGAGCATTTTTTTAGTTTTCCCGTTTATATTTAAGAACTGTCGATTGGGACAAATTCCCAATATGTTATCTTGACAGGCATCTGCTACTATAAACTTTAGTAGCTTAACTTTATGTAGCTGTGGCTTTTGTTTTTCTCTTAGTTATGTGTGGCCACATTCTTTTCTTTTTTATTATTGCAGGTATTCTTCCAAAGGCTGAGGACATCTTGACAGCAGGGGAGGGCCTTCTTCCGGTCTTAGCAAAATGACGAATCCTTTTCTTTATTCTGCAGATTGTGTACAGCAATTATCAAGGGTCTGTGTATATTGCGCTCTATTTGGGTTTTTCTATGCATTGCCATCTGATGTGAATGCTTCCTATGGAATATTTTGTACAGGCTGTGATGACGCAGAGTGAAATAAATGGTGATGCAGCGAAGCTTGCAAAATAAGCTCAACATATAATAATGCTTGAATGTGTTTATTTTCAGCTTTACTCAGTAAACAAGTGTTTAGGAACCAGCTCAAGGACAATTCACACACATGAATAACACACAGCACACATATTAACAAGTAAAAAAGAGAAAGAAGTATGATCATAACTTACATATGTGGGCACAAATCAGGCTATGATAAAGTGCAAGAAACTATACTTTTCCTACAATGCACACCATTAGCTATACAATACCTGGACATGTACTTCTAAATAAGTCGTGGCATGAAGTTTTACCTTCGCAGCTAAACTTTGGTGACGACAACAATGAAGGCAACAACGAATATTGGAATGACCATTTGACTTAGCAGAATAACACGTTCATGAGGCAAAATTTGCTGCAGCCATTGTCAAAGGCAAAGCTACCCAAATTTATCTTGGCAAGCAGTTATTAGTCATTACAGCATAGAGCTGGTCTCTGGTTTAATGTGGTAGCACTGAGACTCTGACATCACATAGCAGGGCAAAATGCAACTTGTCATGGACAGAATACACTGTGCCAAGTTTAAGGAATAAGGCTTTGATTCACCGCAAGCGAATTGACCCACAGGTGTGAGCACTGTCATGCTAGTATTTTGGTTATGCAACAGTCATTCAGTTTCATTTATTAGTCTTAAATGGCCAGGCATTTCAAAAGTGTATAAGCCTTGTATGGAAGTTCAAGGGTTGGCATAAGTTTACTGTATTTCTTCTACATCATGCTCATACATTATTTTTATTCACCACAGTTATGTGGTGGCTAATGGCAATAGCATTCTGCTGATGAGTGTAGACAAATATCGCCGCATGTTTAACCACTTTGCCACTGTCATTGCATCGTTTTTCTTTAATCCGTTCAGTAGTTGTTTAACGAAAATATTTCTACCTTTCATGGGTATTTGAAGAGAGATGCATAGTCATCATGTACACCTCTGAACAAAGTTCAAGTATGTGAATCAGCTGTTCTAGTGGCAGGTCAGTAACTGCCTCACATAAGATATTCATTCACCGGCACCGTGCCATCTGCTAGCCTCCAGGTGATCTTGGTACCGTACCTGCTCTGTTAAGAAGTGGCACCATCATTGGTTGTCTGCGAAGCTTTTTCACAGGAAACTTGCATGGGTTCGCTTTGAAGGAGATACCAATTTTCCCTTTTATTTCATGGATACCACAGTGAATGGAAGCAGGCTACTGGAATAGGTTGGGCCAATTCTGGCTTGAGATGCTGTGTTCACTGCTGCCTAGCACTGTATTTCCTAACGTTGCATGTCATTTTCCATCCTTGCCACCCTTTGTCATAACTCACAAATTCCAGCACTGGCATTATTTCTGAGGCCACTCGTCGCACTATGTGATAAGGAAGGAATGGAAAATCAAATGTAATGTTACAAAATATGGGGCCTGCTAACCTGCAAGAAGGACTTCTTCAGTGAAATATACGAGACTAGTAGGTATATACTAATATGTATACTTGACTGTGGTGCAAAATATATTATGTGAAAAGGGGACAGAAAAAAGAAGGTAGTGAAGCGTCAACTTGTACTTCACTGTCTTTCTTTCTGTCCCCTTTCCACAATGTAGTTCGCACCACAATCAAGTATACCTAGGAAATCTATAACCAGTTGTCTACTAAGAGTAACAGAATGGTCGCAAAGAGGAGATAAGGATTGGATAAACTCGTGAAGATTGGGGAAATTTGCAGGCATGGTGTGGCAGAAACCTCCCAGAGATAATGAACTTTTTTCATCACAAAAAGGCAGACTCCTCTCGCCTCTTTCAAAGCAGCGCCAAAGGTGTCGGTGCAGGGCATATCTGACTTAGCTCCCAATACTTGTGATGTCAGTGCTGCCAAACAGCAAGCTTCAAAATGTAGTCACAATCGCATTGGCAAAAGACAAGTATATGATAATATCACATTATAGGGCCCGTGAGGCCCTTGAAACATGCTAGAATGGTAAACAAATTCTAAAATTGTGCAGTCGCAAACATCTGGAGCAGAGCTTGCATTAGTTCAGCATTAGTTAATGGCTGCCACAGTGACCATGGCATTCGAATGCTGAGCATAAGGTTGCAAAGCACATTGAACTACACCAGCTGGTCAAAATTAATCGAGTTCTCCACTGTGGCATCCCTCGTGGCCCATTTGTTGCTTCAGGACGATAAACCCTGTTAATTCAACATCCCTTATGTTCCAGTGCCTTCAAAGGTACTGAAACTTGGAATGCCCGTCGACCAACAGGTCAGAAAACAATATACAAAAGCCATGACAGTGCCAAGACTGGAATGAGTAGACTTGCACAGCCTGTGACTGCTATGAAAGACTAGCAGAGAAGGATAAAAGTAATAATTGACAAGGTTCTATGTCCAGTAACTCCACGGTAGGCTTCAAGGGATGCAGCTGTAGAGGTCTTTGGATCAATTTCGACCATGTGGAGTCTCTTTAAGAAAACTGAAACCAAAGCACACAGGCATTCTATAAAGTGGCTGCTAGAGCATGTAATTGAAGATTACTCATCAGTTCATATTTATACTGCTTAAGGTTAACGAGGACCAAATGAGTGTTTGATAGTGTTGTCTCGGAGCTGCACTCGTCTTCATTTCACGCTTGATAAGCTTTGTCAGTAATTGAGCCAGCGCTATATTTAAATATAGCAACATCCAATTGTCAATATTTCCACTGTACTAAATGTTTTTGAAATTGCTTTGCCAGAACAGGCTTGTGAGGCCGGTACTCTACATACTAAAACACATTGAGACTTTGATAAAACAGTGCTTCAGGACCCCTTTAGCATGTGCTGCTTGGATAAGCTAAACATTCCTCAAGTTGACACTTCAACTGAACTCCAGAAAGTAGAGGGCACTCCAGTCATTCAACTAAAGAGGTTGTTGAACTTCGATAATGCTTCTCAGTGATTCACATGATCAGATTTTGTTTCAAGGCATTCTCAGTGTCGATTGAAAGGCACTGGGGTGGGTACTTCTCTCAAGCAACTTCTTATCGCAGGAGTCATAAAGAAGCATTTAGTTTTAGCTTGCCTGCATATGTGGTACCTTTTATGGAATACCAGAGACGTGGCTGGCAATAACAATGCTGGTGGTGCCATCCTGTGATGGTTGATCTAACCACAATATATATTTTTTAAACCTGCATGATAACCATGTTGCTGCCAACAGCTTTATGGCGGGTCACTGCAACAAGCTTCATGTCTTCCCTGGTTAAACTCTACGGCACAATACCAGTATTGCTACTATTGCTCTGTCTCAGGTAACCTGGTATTCTGCAAAAAAAAGTAATATGTTTACGGACAACTATTTCTGATGCAGTTAGTAAATTCAGTTGAGGGGCGGCAATGTCATAAACAAGCAGAGTTAAAATGAAGCTTCGAGTCTAAACTTGTTTGCAGGTACGAGGTCAGTGCACTGCAAATGATGAGTAATGCTCACATACTAAATAGCCACTGTGCTGGACTTTTCTTACAGTTAAGCTCATGTATACATGTTGATACAGGAGTTCGATTGCATTCAAGTCTGTGATGCTACGTGTCGTGCTAAGTCAGTGGAGTGATGCAAGCAGAACCACATTTTTCCTTAAGCTGGTGCACTCTCCCATTGTGATGGTGCATCTTGGTCATTGCTGGAACGTGAAAAGAAACTGCATCATACACATGAGGAAAAATTCACAGCGAGGCTATTGCAGCATTCTTCCTACTATGCACAGGCTGTCTACAAACTGGGAAAAATCAGATATTCTCAGGGATCTCGAATGGTCAGGGAATTTGTGCTTCTATCAGGGAAAATAATCTAATCTTATTGAAAGGGAACGATACCTCTCAAGTCAACAGAGAGGAATCGTAACTAATCAACTTTTACGCCGTGTCGTTGGCTGGAGTTGCCAGTGTACAGTCAACAACTTTCCGGACGCGTGGTATTCGCACTGCTTTGCAGCACCACCACAACCTCATAGACTCAACGTATAAAAACGTCTGAAATTTAGGGTGCAAGAACCCTCGGTAGTCCGGTTTTCCGGACTTTTTGCAGTGACCGCAGGTCCGAAACGGCAATCAAAGCCACCACGGCCGCCATTTTGATTACCTCGCAGCCTCTTGCCATTCGGTGCTGTGTTTTCTGCTGTCAGCTATGGCACCGACTCCTCCTCTGTGGTCCTTGCGATTGGCTTCGAAGCTTCGATAGATAGATAGATGAACTTTATTAAAATAATAAAAAAAAAATAAAACAGCTAATGGTCGGGGCCCTTAGTCCAATGCTCCGCTGGCTCTTGCCATCTTCTCAGCTCTCTTTATCAGCTTGAGCTGGTCGTCGAGGGCCGAGCTTCGAAAGCACAGCGCATTGCATGTCAGTTCCCGAAAGTCCGTTTTTCGCCTCCATACAGCAGTGTTACGCGGTGAAGCAAAACAAGCGTGGGAAGGGGCAATTGTCACGGGGCACGGTATGTATTCCTGAAATATATGTGCGTGCACTCGCGATCTCCTGTCACAGTATGAGCATCGATATGCCTAATAAGTGTACTGGCAGGCCTTCAGAGCTTTTTCAGATGTGCCTGTGGCGAGTTGAGCCCTTAAGGGCGGTGAAAGACATGCATTCATTTTTTTTTAACTGACCAATTTTTGCGGACCCTAGGGAGTAAAAAAAATTGGACGTTGACTGTACAACTGACTAAGAGGACACTTCGAATGCATGTGGGGCAAACACGCGGCAGAAGGCTGACGAGAACAGAAAGAACCGACGCATTGAGAAATACAGGAAAATAAGCATGCTGCCACTTCTTTGAAGGAGCATGAGCTCAAAAAGCAATGTTGACTGACATCGAGATGCCGGTGTCTCTCATCCAAACCAAAATAAACTCTTTAAAGCAGTGAAACGCAACATTGAGGCGTTGTGCGGGGGCTGAGCAGGACAGTTGAGGTTGACAATTACCAGCTGTTGTGAGAGAATCTCGCTTCTCAATTCTCAAGTTCAGGCCTCATATCTATGAGCTTGCTATCAGTTGATAGAAATAGCTCATATTCCGAAATATTTGCTTATGTATGGATCTCCTTTTTATTTGTATTTAATAATGTTCAACTCAATTTGCAATGGGTTTTAGCATTTCTTCTAAATATATTTTATTCACTGGGCATTTCACTAACCCCTCCCTTTTTTTCTTTTTGAATAATATAAACATTACTCCTTACTGTTCAACATGATAAGGTCTTGTGTGTGTGTGTGTGTTTTTTTACATGCTTACTAAGGACTGAGAGCATCAGGCGACATGTTGTCGACCCATCTTGATATAAAATTCTGTGTCGCTCAGGAAATTTTGCAAAGGCACTCAGGGAAATTAGACACGTCAACCTGGTAGACGCCCTGCCCTGTATATGGCAATGTTAGTTTAACATTGTGTTAGTTTAACATGTGTTAGTGCCATTGAACATGTATGCATAAGCAGACTGCTCAGTGGTACAGCTGGCAGAATGTATACATACTAAAAGTGTCTCCATGATATAAGAAAAGCAAATCACTCATGCAAATGATAGCTCATCTAGAGGCATCTTATGCATGTACTAACCAAATTGATGGCTTAGCGGACACAGATAAGTGCAAGTTGTACACACAAAAAGCATGTATGCAACTGGCAGAATATAAGCATGTGCTACTGTATATCAGCAAAATCAAGAATGGGGCTGACAGATGGAATAGCATATTCTGCTATAACGGCTATAAACTGTTTATAACCTTTATACTGCAATGCATATCAGTAAAGTGTTCTTTGTAATAACTTGCAAAATTATTCATTCCAGCCAGTCACAGCACACAGGTTGACATTTTAATAGTCTTATGTATTGCCAACTTGCCTCATTGCCTTGAGAAGAATTGCTGCACTTTCTTTGTAGCGCTCCTCATTTGCCATAGCTGCCTCTTTCCACCTAGCAGCAAAAAAGAATATAAGAAGTTTGCGCATAGCCAATATGTTTTGCAAAAGAAAATGATGCCAAAGAAATTTGCATGACAGGTACAACCAACAGTTCATTTTAAGCATCAGCTACCATAATGCTGCCATAATTTTGAGACTGTGATGCTACTGATTACAGCTGACACATCTCTCATAAAGGTAAATATTGGTTTGAAAGCCCGTAAATGCCCTATGTAAACAGTACTGCACATATTCTTGGAACATGTCAATGTCTACAAGGTGTCTAAGTAAATTCGAATATTATGCAAAAAACTTTTGCTGCAAGCACACTACGCAGAAGCAAAAATAAGATTTAGGATCATACATTCCATATTGCATACAAATTCTGTACTGACAGATGAAAAGCCACTTTACAGCACTGTTTTTAAAGGGACACAAAAGGAATATATTGTAGAGCTAGTTCATCAGAGTATTTGCTTTGAAGTCTTATCATTGTTTTCTGTTTGTCGATATATAAATTTCTTGCATTAAAAAAATAACCATTGAAGGTTCTGCTGCTGGTCCTCAATTTTAACCGCCGAGCACTTGATGTCTCCACGTGACCGCCATGACATTTTTTGTAAACTCTTTATTCAGCTCTATATATATGAAGCGTGCTGCTTGGTTTCAGGTTATCGGTTACAGTCACTTGAGCCTCCAAAGTGGGAGTCAGCAGACTGGTCAATTGTCACACATTGCTGCCTCGGCCGTTGTAAACAGAGAAAAGCAATGCCACTCTCAGTGGTGGGTAGCAGCCACTCTCTGTGCATCAGAGGTGCTGATGCCACACATAAGAGGTACTATAGTGAACAGATGGCACCACTTCAATTTTTATTTACGTCATTTCCTTGCTTAAAAAGCTCCATTTTGCTATGAAGAAATCATTATTACAGGAGCCTTATCTTTCAATCTATCTTGACTTAATATTTGGCTTTTTAAACTATAGCAGAGGGTAACAACTGTGCGCACTTTCATGCCAGAATTTATCGGTGACAGATGTTTGATTATTCAGTGCAATGCTTTTGGGCAGATTTGTCTATTTCATGTGACATATGTCACACACTTTACAACATTAGTATACATAGATCTGTTTAAAGATTGTTACCCCAAGAAAGCAGTATGTGATTTTGAATAGTGCTAGATGTTGCAATCATACCTCCTTCAAGTGGTTACAGGAGAGAGTATAGGAATGTCACTAACAGTTCTAAAATTTAAAAAAAAAGTTAATTATTTGCTTATTAAGGACAGATCTGGACTTTATAAACAAAACCACACTCACTTTTGCCGCACATTTTTCCAACGTGTTTGATGGCCAGCCAGTAAGACATTCACAGGCACAACCTCACTGTCATCCTGAAATTATAATCAGCATGTTCTTACACGAGTTGGGCAAGAGACGGCCATTTTTTACCTTTTCTTGGCTGAAATAAATTTCATAAAGTATATATATACACTAAAGGGTCTCATAGGTTCATGTCTAATGTGAAAACCACAAATAGGTAATGTGGCTGGGCAAAATTTCCATTTGGTTTTTCCAGGCCCCATATGATCTCGGCAAGGAACAAGTAAGGATGGTTAATTTGACACATTTATCTAGGCTGTGAGAAAATTTAGAGGCACTGCACTGATACAGAACCTACTCCGGGGCTCGACAATGAAATACCATGTAATGAGTGCATGCCAAAGTACGAGTTGTGGATGCCTTTGACTTTCTGGAACTGGCAGCAAGTCCAGCCACATTGCAACACAGTACTATCACAGTTAGCAAATCAACAAAAGCACCAAGACTGCTTGGCCAGATAGCTGTACTGAATCGTGTCATCAACACACTGAACAACAAAACCACTTCATTACTGCACAATGCAATGCAATTGTCGCTAATGGTTTCAACGGTCAACCATTAAAAGGGCAGCTAAAGAATGCCTTTACTTTCGTGCACACTTGACATTACTGTTAAAACACCCTCCCGAGCTTTTCTTGCATACAGAAACAGGACTAAAGTCTTCTACCAATGTTCGTAATCGTTAACGGAAAGGCAACGTACAGTCTTGAGAGCAAAAAAAAAAAAAAGAAACTCTGGAGACCACAGATGCAGCAACTTTTTTTTTTTCTTCAGGGTCTAACTATGCAGGCTGAAATCAATTGGTACAGCTTATGTGCGCCTGTTTAGCCAATACCACATTTATCATGCATGAGCAAGGGTAAAATTTCTTCCAATGCCATGGTATTTAGACTACTGCTCCCAGCTGCATAGGAGTGTCACATGCACCTGGATCAATGGCCACTGAATGCTGTAACTGTCCAACTTACCATCAAGGACAGTTTCTTGTCCATGAAACACAACTACTGCAATTTTGCTGTCTTTGGATCAACATAGAATGGTAACTCGCAGCTCAAAGTAGATGTAATATCTAATCAACCTGAACAGGCTTCACAAGTGTGAATGCAGTTTTCAATAATCAGAATGTGCGACAGCTACTTTGGATCGTTGAATACGAGATCGAAAGATGCCATAATTCCTAAAATACAATGTCTCCATCTCATCTGGAATATAATGTTGGTCGTGCACAACTACAAGGCCTCACCGATGCCATAAAGAACTTTTCACTGGGCTGAGGAACAGGTGAAGGTATTCGAAGGTCCTTGACGTTACCAGCATCATCTTTGGGAGGTGCCACAGGTGCAGGTAGGAAAAAAATGCCCTTTGTGTCATCATCATCTGCACTATCATTGGTGTTCTGCAGCAGAGCAGAAAACAACTGTTGTACTTCACAAACATAAACCAAGCAGAAAGGCAACTTAACCTCAAGTTATGCAGTACCAAATGGATCACCAGTCTGTTCTTTTGATCTGTCATGCTGGGAAAGTGAGTAATGCTACGATATTGACTAGACTAAGTGTATTGATTAATCGGTTTCAATGTCCACAAAACAGCCCACAGGCTATGAGAAATGCTGCAACTGGGGGAGATTTAACTGTGAGAGAATGTCTCACAGTTATTCACAAATAAAGGTAAGCATCAAGTCTTGACAAGAGGTACAATATTCCTTTCGATTAGTTTTGGTGCAACATGTTGCCACAATATGAGCATTACTCTGTTTCTCAACAAGCAGCAAACAGCATAACCTGTGTGTACTTACACTAGGATATTTCGTTACGTTTGACTTGAACATGAATAATACATTCCTCACCAACTACGGACAAACCAGCATACTGGCCAGCAGTGGAAGGGAACATTAAAAGCAGCTGCATGGGCTTGCGTGCTACAAATTATACAAATAAAAAAAAACTTTACATTTGGACCTGCCAGCTCCTAGCTAGCACAGTCATTGTTTGAACTGTAAACAATGAAGTGGAAAGCTTAAACATGCTTGGGAAAATGCAAAAATGGGACTCGAGGTCAGAGATAATCTTGTCCTCAGGTGCCCCCCCCCCCCCAACCCTCTTTTTTTTTTTTCTTTTACAAAGCTGTTTCTGCACCAAGCAGGCAAACCTCAAACCACATACAATAGCTACTTTCCGACACAGCAAAATGCATGAAAACGGCCTCATTCAAACGGCCTCATTCACTTTAGCAACTTAAGGATGGCATTTATTTATTCTATGAGATAAGTACCCCCACTCATTTCGGCAGTCATTTGCCAGTGTAAAAACTGCTGTTCTTGTCAAGCAACTCTGGCATACAATGTATGTTATGCGCATGGAAGAAATTCTGTTTACCTTTTTCTTGTCTATTTCTGCAACACCATGGTTCCGCTCCGAACTCTGCAGAGGTTTATTTTGTATCCAGCTACGACACATTGAATACAATGGAGAATTCTCATCAAACTGGGCAAGGTCAACACTGCAGCCATATATTTTTGTGATGTATGTGTCTGTAACAAAAAGAAAGGTGTGCATCATATAAATTTCTCCACAATTAAGCCTGATCTTTTCAAAAACTAGTTTAAGGAAAGCACTGAAAGAAATATTGTTTATGCACTATGTTAAATGTGACTTGCAAGGACGCATAAAGGTTTACATATGCGAACGTCCTTCACATATTTATGAAAAATCCATATAATTTTCACCAGTAAAACATACTTGAATTCTGCACAGCAGAGTCATCTTTTCGACGGCGTTTTCTCTGGGTCTTTTGAATCTTCTTAGGAGAAGCATCCCTGAAACAATTTGATATGAATTGTGAACACTGCCGGTGGTGCTGTGCATTAGCCCAAAACTAATGGTCACCTACTCACTTAGCAGCAGAATCCAATGCCTTTGATTCATCTTCCGACTGCGATGATGAACTCTGGCTGAAAAAAAAAAAAAAGACCCCGCCAGCTTTACACATAATTTAACTAGAAAATACACATTAATGGTTGGCCTCACATGCTTGGCCTTTCCCAAGTACAATGCCGTTTATATTGTGGTTTCATATTTCTGATAAACTGGTTCGGCTCTGCGCATATTTGACGGCCATTCTGTAATCTACGAGTAACTTTGTTGAGACAGTTTTTCTACCAACTATGTTCAGTTCATGAGATTATGTTCCATCAGCGTAGCAGTCTTTAACGCTCTGTAAACAGCACGTTAAAAAAAAAACGGGAAATAAAAGGCCGGTTGTCAAAAAAGGAAGACCACAGGCGGTATTCTCGGGCGATCACTTTCGGAGGTGCCTTAGTTACACGAGATTTCACGTGACTGGCGCTGGACGCGTTCGGAGTCTGCGGGCGACAGCGTGTTTGGCGAATGCCTCGTTTGGCACTTTTTAGGAACGCTGTCGCTCGTAGACGCCCACACGACTTTCACTCTGCGAAACTCAAACATCACCGGCCGAGAACAACGCTTAAGTAATGTATACAGTGTCTTAGAACGACAGAAAGCTGAGCTAGTTGGTAAGGATTCATTATGCAAAAAAAGAGGAGGTGTGTAGACAGGACACAAGATTAGAGAAGTGGACAACACGGCGTTCGTGTTGTCCACATCTCTACTGTTGTGTCCTGTCTGCACGACTCACCTTGTTTTTGCATAATGTATACAGTGTCGTTACGCGAAGACGCGAGCATTACAGCATACCCAAGATCTACAACACGGGTGAGTGGCGCTACTTTAACTTGGCGTGGTTACCTTTCTTCGGTTTTTTCCACGAGACTTTGTAGGACGCCATCAAGCTTCGATCTTGCCTGTTCGAGCTCGGGAACTGAAAGCGAAGAAAAGGCAGCTTTGAACACTTTAACACATTTCGACACATTACACTGCCGATCCCATCCACACCCCTCATCGCCGGAGTTTCACAACAAAACACGTAAAGTGCGCCTTCCAACCTCGCTTTTCCTGCTTGAGTCGCGACATCGTCGTCCAAAGGAGTCGCCAGGCCTCTGAAAGAGACGAGATCACGGCGTTCTGAAACGGTTGAAAGCTAGTAGAAATACAGATACGCCGAGAGACGAAAAACGCGTCTCTGCATCGCGTGGTCTCTGTTCTTCCGTAGTCGAGGGGGACACTTGCCTTTCGCGTCCGAAAAGTTGTTGGTTTAAACGACGACGCCCACACAAAACCTTTTGCTCCTCTTCATCCGGATAAAGCAGCAGATATTTGGGGAATCAAGGGACGCGTAATAGCCGTAATTAGCCTTGAACGACAGATCAAGCGTCGCGCCGCTGACCCTTTAATTTGTACAAGGCAAGATGGCGCTCTTGTTAACAGTGGTGACGTAGGCAACTTAAGGTTACTACGTCATGGTTCTCTGTTGTTGCGGTATTTACGTTTTGGCGCGCATTGCGCACACTGCGCGCGAGTTTGTTTTGACACGATGTGTTTTTGGAAGACAGGATTGTATTATTATTTCTGCACCAACTGTATCAGGCGTACGTGCGTCATAATAAGGTACAATATAATAGGTATTCGATGTTTTCAAGCTAAAATATAAGCCTAAATATTCTGTTGTGCCTTTTTCGTAAAACGACTGGGCTGGGGTGACTGTAATTGAGAAAAGCATCTTGAAGTAAAAATTAATGAATTGTAGATCGCTAAGTTCACATTTTTTGCATTATATGTAGAGTAAGACGTTTGATACCTTCACCTTAGAAGTAATGCAAATATTTTCACTTGACACGATTAGTTAAAAACAGAATGTGCTACAGTAATCGCCACGCGAGTTATTGGCGTGAAATATGTGTAGCAGTGTTCTTCAAGCCGCCTTTGTAAGCATCCCGCATTCAATTTTGCTCGATCAGTTTTGATTTAGATTAAATTTGGCTTTGTGTTTAAAGCAAGACAGTCCCCTCATTTTTGCAGTTGCATGCAACAGCACAAGCAAACATATTCATACTTACCAGGTACGTCTTATAACAGGACCTAAAAACAGAGCAACGGTGTTTGTGCAATTATGTTCCTAGTCTGAAGTTCTATAGCTTTGCATTTATTCACACTACATTGACAGAGAAACTTCCAGTTCAGCATTTACTTATTTTTATGTAGTACCTTTTTCAAGACTGCAGGCTCCACAGAAACATAACAATTACAAATGCACTTATTTCAATCAGATCAATCAACCAACTGTGCAATTATATGCTCATGCTTTGAAGGCAGTGAGATTTTTATGTGCAGCCATTTAGAATTAAACTTTATTGTGCTCATTAATAAGCATAGCACAACCTTTCATTTGCTGTGTTGAACTAACAATTAGCCATCACAGTTACATTAGCATTATTTTAAATAGGCAATGCTTGTTACGACTACAAACGAATGTTGCACATAGCTTCAAATGGCAGTATCCTCTTTGTCACATGCAGAAAAAAAAAAAGAAGACTACAATCCTGCTCCGTAAACCTTATTGCTAGTTGACCCTAAAGAAGGGAAGACTTGCACTTCTACAATCACCTTGAAAATTACTGTCTAAGTAAGACTGTTACGAAACACATGTTTAAGTACACTCATTGAAAACAATGTGGATGTATATTTTTTAATTGTAATGTGAAAGGTGATTAAAAGAAACCAGACATTCAAGAATCAATGTATCAATGTTTATTTTTGAAAAAGAAGGATTGAAGCAGCGTATTTACTGCTTTCCTTCTGTAAATAATATTTTTTTTTTTCACATGTATACAATAATTATAAATAAACGAGGACGGATCTTAAGCTTTTGTCCAACGATATGTGCCATAGAACTTGAAACCCGCTCTTTTCCAGAGATCGTCCGCCTCCTTGAAGCCTCGGCTGAAAATTTGAAAATGATTAAAGGTTAACCAAAGCAATGCACAATCAAGCACTGTCAGAAATACTCATGACCAGCAACACAGTCTGCCTCAAGTAACAGCACTTATCCTATTTGCTAGACTTGCTTACTGCTAGCATTAGTATAGCTCAATGCAATTGCAACAGCGTGTGGAAATATACCATTCTGTTAATCGGCTAGTGCTCACAAATGGACATTATTAAAATTTAAAACAAGAAAAACTTGCATTGGCATGCACTGATGTAAAGGTTCAAGTCTGTTGCAAGCAAGTGAGGAAAAAAAAAACAGATGTGATGCTCTACCTGGCATGCATTAGCGGATGTTTCATTGTAAAAGCGTTCAACAAGCATTTTTTTTTTTTATGGAGTAAAGGTCCTAAGCAGAGATGTTTGTGTTGTTCCTTAAGTTCAATGATGCTGATTAAATGTTACTCAAATCTTTATTATTATTGAGAACCTGAGGAAGCTTAATATACATAAATGGGAGTTGCACAGGTAGAACAATACACATACTTCCTACCACACTAGCAATGCATTCAATCAAGCACTCTTATTTTTCCATAAAATTCAGCTGTTGCCTTATGGAAGCCTCACTGTATTTAGCCACAATTCATATTAAAAAGAAAATGCTGCATAAATCACACAAAATTATTTTAAATAAGTAGGTACTTCCCTACTGTATTCCAAAGGGGCAAGCCTTTGTGCTAGCCGTATGTCTAAACCCAGAGCCATCATTATCCAATCTATCCTTTTTTCAAAATTTTTTCCCCTTCATTCCAGTGCAAAGTAGCGGGTTAGAATATGCCAGCTCATTAGGCAGCCAACAGCTTCGCGAGGCCCAGTTTCGTACTTGTTGAAGGTACTGCCCTTACAGGAAGTTGAAGTTCCAGCTCATTCATTGCACTGGCCGAAAATGCGCACATAAAATGCTTGTAGCCTTTTCATAATTGTAAAGCCAGTTTTTCCAGATGAGGCTAATGGCAGCATAGCCATTTTTGCCGTCAGTGCGTACAAGCACAGTGCACATCTTCCATGTGTTATGTCACGGTAAATGTAGACATGGCTCTCGTGGTGAAATCATGTACTAGAGACAAGCCCCAGCAGCGTAGCTAGCACTTCCATTTTCATTTAAACCATGGGCCAATGCCACCATTAGCTGGGTAGATATGTAATGAAAAGGAGCACACACACTTGCGAATTTGGGAAAAGTTGACAATCACCTCACCATCGATGTTTCTGAACAACGCGAGCGGATAGCCGAATGCTTCTAGAAAGCTATTCTCTTTGTTAAACAAATGGTGTGCTTAATGTTGATGTGCTTTGTTGCAGCGAGGGTGTTCAGATCATGTTTGCCGTCTCATTGTATAATTTTGTAGAAAACTGAAGTGTTAACCAACACATCCGTAGCAGTAATAGAGGTGGACAGTACGTAGATAACACACCAGGATCTGACAATGTTCAAGAAAATTGCAGCATAGGAGATATGAAATGCCACTTATTTTTTTTTTCAAATTTCAGTCTACAATCGTGCACACACACACACACACACACACAAAATATATATATATATATATATGTATAGTATTTGATATGGTATACTTATTGAACTATTGATGAAGCCCGTAGGATCAGTGAACTTTTGTATGATTAGTTTTATACTTTTTTTTTTGTACTATAGACATATTTGAGTATTTGCATTTGCTGTATGCCATGTACAAGGGGGACGCAGGTTTTCTTCAAGCGAATTTGTTGCTTTTTGCCTGGGCAATCCTGCATCTTCCTGATGTAAACAGAAAAAAAAAGAAGTACTGTTGGCGTATGGAGACGTATGCAGCCTGTGACTGGGTTGTGCAAGAACACACTCCCTTTGCATCAGTGGTGAAAGTCCATCTTCAGATGACCACCGACCATGAAAACGGGCAAAAGAAAGCTATTCGCTTTAAAAAGGTCTGAAATTGCAGACTGCCAGCCGGCAGAGGAGAGGACGTACCTGCCATATTCGTAAGGCACTGGTTTGGGTTTTTCCCGATCGATCTGATGCAGGAGGGGTGTGAAGATGCGCCACGCCTCTGCCAGCTCATCACTGCGCACAAAGTGCACCTGGCTGCCATAGAAAACATCCAGAATGAGCCGTTCGTAGGCGTCTGGCATGACCATGCCCTGCAAGGAAAGACAAATAATGTCACGACTGACTCAAGGCAGAGTGCAAGTTTGGGCTAGTTAGGAGGGAAATTATTACAATTGACAGTGCTTTGACGGTGAAGTTAATGATTGGGCAAGTCTCAGTCGTGTGTAATTGCCCACTGGCTAAGTAAGATATGGACAATAAAATGAAATGAGGACAGCAGTGTTGCACGAGACTGGTCTGCTCACTGTTAACAGCAAACAAGTTCAAAGGTTAAGGCATCCTGTGCACCAAGTCAATGTGCAGCAACACAACCAGTGTTTCTATTATAGAAAATTATTCACTAGGTCTGGTGAATTTCTTTTAGCTTATGTAGTGGCAAAACTGCACATAGATTTTGCACGTTTCTCTCGTGTGTGTGCGTGTGCACACATCATTAGTAGGTTTTAGTGGATGTCGAGTGCTGTTTTAGCAGAATGTTGCGCTTTAGCAAGATGGCAGCAGCAACTTAGTCAACTATGATAGAAGTCTACACTCTGATAGCATGCATATGTTGTAAAGCAAAAATAGCCAAGGTCAAACAAGGCCTGCTTGAACCTTTCAGCATATTTGGTTCCATCAATATTGAACTTTTTTTTTTTTTAGATCTCCGGGCCTCTTACTTCCGGAGAGTACAGAAATATTTAGAAAACGCGATGAAATAAGGAACTAGGAAAAACCTTGTAGCGGCTGCCGTAGGTCAGATCCAGCTCGGTCTCCTCGATGTCAAAGGCCATGCCAGGTTTCTTGGTCATGAACTTGACGTAGATGGCCTCGTCAGGTTGCACCCTCAGTACTAACTCGTTTCGCTTGCTCTCGCCAGCGAAGATGTCACCAGCAACTTCCTTGTACTGGATACGCACTTCTGCCTTACGTTCATTCAGTGCTGCATAGCATAGAAGATAGGGCAAAGCAAAAAAAGATATATATGACAAATTATTGCCAGGGAAAACCAGCACAATGTGCCAGAAAATTAGGATGCCAATATCCTAAACCTACCACTTTCACGGAAATTCCACAGTGTATGGACACCAACTCTGAATATGAAGCAAAGGGTAACTGTTGTTTGTTTGCATATATGACTTTGTGCAACTGTGCATGGCTTATCAAGTATTTCATACAGCTGTTCTGTACGAGCTTTCAAGGGTCCGCACATACACATGAAATGATTGCCAAACATGTGATGAGGATCCCACACGCTGTAAGCTGTGCTTGGGGACCCTGGTTCAAATCCCATCACCAGACACGCTTTTTTTTTATTTATTTAAGAGGCCCCTACCTGCCACTAACTGTAATGTAAGAGGCAATGCCTGGCATAATGTTTTGCATTATACACAAACGATTTCCCCGACAGATACCCACACACCTTTGCCACAGCGCAAGATGAAAGGCACTCCTTCCCAGCGCTCATTGTTGACGTAAGCTACTGCTGTGGCATAGGTGGCCGTGCGGGAGTTCTTCGGCACTGTAGGATCATCCAGGTAGCCCTGGGTCTCGTCTCCAGTCCCACCGGGCTTGCCCACATATTGGCCCAGCACCACATTGTCCATGGTGATCGGGGGAACGCACTTGAGGACCTTCACCTGCACAGTGCTGACATCATTCCACTGTTGCTCGACACCCATTTCAGTCAGTGTGAGTGGACCTGTGCCTCACGTTTGGTCAGGGCTAATAAGAGCACCCCATTCTCACCCAGTGTTACAACCACAAAAACGTTTTTCAAATGTGGCACTAATGCCACATACTTTGATGAAACGGTCCACAATGCAATGTTCCTGCGGAGTGCATGCAACACCCTGAAGTCTGCAATCTGCAGAACTTGACAATGATGATCTATGAAGCCACAGGGGTTAATAGGATTCTCAGCATTGAGTTCAGAAATGGTCACCGTTTTATTACAAAAATATGCTTATGTGCAAGAAATACTGCAATCCCATTAACATGTCTATTTGTTTTGAGCCAATACAAGCAAAGAACATGTCCAAAATCCACTGGGTAAAAATAACAGTATCTGCCGAAAATGAACATTACAAGCTTTTATTTGCTTGACTGATGTCACGAAGATGCTCATAACATTTGAAATCACGAAAAAGTCGTCTTAGAATTGGCACCGACTCTGCTGTGGGCATTCAGTTATTTATTCTTGAAGCACTGCTATCGAGGCTACACACTTCAAAGCAGCCAAGCGAGTTTCTTGAACACACTTGCTAGCAAGTGCGCTCCACAGTAAGTGTCACTTAACACTTTCGTATGACAGCGTGCAAGTGAGACTAACGGCAAAGTGCACTCGCTCGAAGTTTCACTAAATATGTTCGCCTGACCGGGGTATAAATTGTTCAAGGCCTCCCGATTAAACCACTGCAAGCCTCAGGAAAACAAAATTAGTAAAGCACCATGTAAAACCATTTACAATAATGTTCAAATGTTTATAGAACCAACCCCACATACTCATCAGCACAAAGAGCTGCAGATATTTTTCCATAGTTATCACGGCCTTCACTGCTGTTCCCTGTACAAACGCGAGTGTACTTCATGGCAATGAGGCACACATTACCATGCAGACACTCCTGAAGGCAAAATTTGTACACAATTTGCATTCATAGCACACATTAGATATTACACAAAAATCAAGCACAAATGCTTAAATGATGGTGTAATCTCAATACCACACTATGTACTTTGAATTTTCAAAGCGGGTTATTATGCAATAAAGGAATTGCAGGTAACATCAAGCAATGAAAAATTACTAATGTGTGAAGTGACACAGACAACGTATTCTGTCGGAGAATGGCAAAAAGCAGGCAATAAGGTGCAACGCTCAGGAAAATGTACGACAGAAAGCAATAGATAACTGTGCATACAGCATAAATCTAACCTTTCATTAAGCAACGTCAACACAAATAATGCACGCAATAAGGTTGCAAAATGCCAACCTCGCATGCATAGTGCAGAAGGAAATAATGCCTGTAACACAGACTTCCTGATCTGAAACCTGGAGCAGGAAGCAGGAAACGGTGTGCCATCCGGTTTCCCATTATCAGCACAGACACGCACAGACCCACAAAGTGCAAGCAACCCAGCCTGCTAACCTTCTCATTCCTGATATCCTCTGCATCAGTGGACACAGGCCTTTCCATGGCGACGAGAGACATAATTTGCAACAGGTGATTCTGCATGACGTCCCTTCAAAGAAAGAATACACACACAATAAGCACTCATACGAGAAAGCTGTTGATAAAGACAGGCTTCTATGCTATCTCCCACCTCTAAACAAATAAAAGCTCTTACTGCAGCACATTCAGAAAACCTGCATGGCATTTCAGCATAGCTTGGGAACAGTATTGTGCCATTAACACAAACATTCTACAATATTAAAGTTATTACCTGTGTAATGCATAAAGATTCTATGAGATGGCATGCTATTCTATGAGACTGATTCTATGAGATTGCATAAAATAAAAAGAGAGACAACTGTATGCATTATTTAGTTTTATACCACTTCATCAACCTCTGCACTATAGCGTCGCTTCAGATAAGAGTCTAACATGCTCATTGAATCTGTGCAATTTCTTTTAAAGGGACACTAAAGAGTAAAATAAGTTTAGCTCATTAGTAAATTACCCTTATACAACAGAAAAATAAGTCACTGTTAACATCGGAAAAGAAAAAGATGCAGAAATGAAAGACAGGTGGCGCTGCCACCTTAAGGTTCCCACAGTTCTGAACTAAAATTCTGATATCATTTACACGAGTGTAGTTCACTAGTAAAATACAGCTAGACTACACTGCATATTAAAGAAAAAAAACTTGGCAAGCTTCTGTAAGTTTTTCTGCAATGGAATGGCCCGAATAAAAGAAATTTGAATCGATGGGCTAACAAAACGTGCCAGGGAGTACAGTGCAAAATTTGGACTTCATTTGCTCTTCCAGTAACCATACTTCGAGAAATTAATGAAAGTAGAGTTCTGGAAGAATAATTTATCAGTCTAAAGTGATTTAGACTTTCTCTGTAATGTCTTTACAAATTTTGTTTTTATTTTTTTATTTATTTACTTTATTTTTTATTTCATACATACTGCTAGCCTCCATTTTGAGGCTGTTGCAGGACATGGGAAAATACAATGCATCAAAATAAGAATGACAAACTTATACACTTATTAGTATTGTAGTTTACAAGTAGACGTAGTTGAGTAATACAACAAAGGGTGTGACCTTCCTGAGTCAGGCCTTAAAGGTTAATGAACAGAAATACAGAAGCATAAGATAAACAACAAAAAAGTACATCAAAACCAAAAATGCGGGGTCTGCAGGCGATACTGGTAAATCAAGATGCGCATTCATAGACATATTTTTCCAGCATAGGAAGGAAATCGTCAGGTGAGCAATTTATGATATCACTAGGCAATGAATTCCAGTCTCTGATTGTCTGGGGAAAGAAAGAATACCTGAATGTGTCTGTGTGGAACCTGTATTCAATTAAATGTTTATGATGTTTAGTTCTAGTGTTTCGCTGTTCAGTGAAAGATACATATGCACCACTGTTTAATTTGTAGACTCCGTTAAGGAGGTGGAACAGAAACTTGAGACGTAAGTATTTCGCACGCTTGTAAATAGTCGGGAGACAAGCTTTATCAAGGAGTTCTGTCGGAGAATCATTACGGTTGTACCTATTATAAATGAATCTGATGGCTTTTCTCTGTATTGTTTCTAGGCGTTTTATGCACTGTTTGGTATGTGGAGACCAGCAGGTAATACCATATTCTAGTACAGGACGAACGAATGAGGTGTAGGCTAGCATCTTAGTGTCTGGTGAGGCAGATTTTAAAGAGCGTTTAAGCGAACAAAGTGTTGTAAATGCCTTAGAAGATATGTGTGACACATGCTTGTCCCATTTCATATCAGATGATAGGACAATGCCCAAATATTTATAATCATCGATTATCTTTAATTTTTGCTGTTCGATCGTGTAGGTGAACTCTAGTGGGGTTCTTTTTCGGCTTACTCTCATAAAAACAGTCTTGTCTAAATTAATCTTCATTTGCCATGCCTGACACCAATTTGCTACTTGCGCAAGCTCGTGATTTAGTATTACTTGATCATTATGGTTCCTAATCTCCCTATATATAATGCAATCATCTGCAAACATGCGCATCGTTGATTTTATGTTATCTGCCATGTCATTGATGTATAGTAAAAAAAGAATTGGTGCTAAGACTGTTCCTTGTGGTACTCCGGATGACACTTCTACCCAATCAGATTGCTGACTTTCGATTTCTACGTACTGTTGCCGACCTGCGAGATAAGCTTTTATCCAGTTTATTATGCTGCCAGATCCGAGAATGTGTTGTAGTTTGCCCAGGAGTTTAGGATGGGATACCCGGTCGAAGGCCTTCGATAGATCTAAGAATATTATGTCTGTCTGCCCGCGGTTATCAATTGTTAGAGCGAGATCATGCACAGTTTGTGTCAGTTGCGTAACAGTAGACAGTCCTTTTCTGAAACCATGTTGGTTGATGCTAAGCAAGTTATTATCTTCCGCAAAGGTTACGATGTGTTTTAGTATGATGTGTTCGAGAATTTTGCAAGATGTGCAGGTTAGCGAAATCGGTCTATAATTTGATGGGCTTGTTGCGTCACCTGATTTGAGAATCGGGACAATCTTTGCTATTTTCCAGTCTTTGGGCACGTCAGACGATTCTAGAGATTTTTTAAAGATAAGTAAGAGGTATTTAGAGACCCATTCTGCGTATCTCTTGAGGAAAGTATTGGGGATCCCATCTTGGCCACAAGATTTTTTAATGTCGATGTTAAGCAGCAGTGAAAGTATACCTGATTCTGTTATCTCTATATCACCAAGTATGTCGCCGGTTCCCCTCGGCTGATGGTTTAAATCTACGTGAATATAGTTGGTGGTACCTGAAGGCAACTCAGCACAGACAAGAGAAACACACAGGTGGTTGTGCTCGGCAGTTTTGCCATCTTTAGTCTTGTGGAAGCAGCCCAGATTCATTAGTACAGTAGACTTCCGTTAACGCGACCCTGACGCGACTAACAACAATTATCAGATTATTCTGATGGTCAAATTAAACAATATTCAGAAAAAAAAAACGGCAAAATGGCCGATTCATTTGGTAGTATATTCCAGATTCTAACCTGCCCCCAAGTCAAACATGTGCCCACTTTATACGTGGTCACTTTCTACGAGTTTTCTTTGACACCAGGCGAGATGAGAATTTTGACAACAATTTACAGCAGTTACCCACCTAATAATGCCAAAGCTGTCAAAGTAACCACCTCTGCCTTGTGTTCCAAATGGTTCTTTGAATGATATCACAATGCTGGCAATGTTGTTTCTGTTCCACGTAGGACCAAAGATCTGGTTGGCAAACCTGAGGTGGGACAAGAATGGAGAAAAAAAAGAAGTTATACATGCAAGAAGACTGGCAGCAAAAACAGAGAAAGCCAGTCACCAATTTCTCTAGTCACTACATACTGCGTAATCCAGTGCAACTCTTTTTTTTTAAAGGCCAGATTTCTAGTTATAGCGAACTGTGATCTTACCAATTAAAAAATACGAGAGAGGCAGTACCACATGTTCAAACATAATGAATTTGCAGCTTTTATGATGCTTATAGCAGTGCACAACCTGCCTGGTCAAAGAGAGCACTCCAAACAAACAAGGAAATACTTTATTATAATTTTTTATTTATTTCATACTGCCAGCCTGTTTTAGAGGCCCTAGGCAGGAGTGGGATATACATAAAGAGTTTAACAACATAATAACATGTGAAACACAAGAAAGAAAGAAAAAAGATGGAAACAAACAAAGCGTCATCTTGTTACAATGCAAAAAAGAAGAAACAACAATAAAAAGGAAGAAAAGAAAAGGAAGGAAGATATCAAAGAATTCTCCAATACAGCACATGTTTACACAATAGCTTATGCACAAAAAAATGACAAAGAATAGTTTCTCCCTTCGCAGTCAAGTAAAAGTACTTGTTTCCTTTCCCTAACATAAACTTCCATGGCTAAATCACACGTACAGAAGTAAAAAGGAATATACGGGAGACAACAGTTACAACAGCTCAAGTGTAAGAGCTTAGCATGAGTCATGCTCAAGATGCGGGTAGAGCTCCCTGGGAACCTGCAGCAAGTTGTCTTGTCGGCCACTTTCATTTCCACAGTCCAATTAATATTTTATCTACACCTTTAAAAGGAAAGTTAATTTCCCTCATGCATTACTTAGCTGCATTGTTTGTTGCCTTCATTTTTTTTTTCTAGCAAGCATATTGAGGCCCTTGGTTCCACTTCTCACTCAATAGAATGAAGTTTCACAAGAATATAAACATGTTTATATTAAGCTCACATAACTAACATGGCAGAGTGTGGTTGTAGGCCAGTTGGTGATTCATGATTTTGGGAACTTACCTCAACCAAAACATGACACTTAAAGAGACAACACGAAGCGGTTCATGTTGTTTCTTTCTTTAAGTCTCGTGCTTTGCTTGCGGTAACTTCCCAAAATCACATAACTAATTTAGTTTTTCATGTGAAAGACAAAAGGAAAAAGAAAGGAACTAAAAGAGATGCAGCTTTAAATTCTACTCGCTAAATGACATAAACCTAGAATGTGCAGACAGCCGATCAAGAGCATGGAAGCATTCATTCGGCAAATTTTGGTCAAGATATTGAAGCAGTGCAAGATATTCCAGCTGCTCACCTTATTGCCATGAGGTTTTGAACCATCTCCTTGCCAAGATAGTGGTCGATGCGGTATATCTGAGATTCTTCAAACAGTGATGCCAGGTGGTTCGAAAGCTCGGCAGACGATTGAGAGTCCCGGCCAAATGGCTTCTCAATTACAACACGGGTCCAGCCCCTGGGACATTGAGGATGACAGGGTCAGCCAAACAAAAGTAAAGAAAACCTGCAAGACCGTTCTTGCAGTATAGGCAGCATTGTTTGGTTGATGCACGAGATTTGTAATGTCACAATGCAACAATGGGGACGATGAGAGAGACTATAATAGAGTGCTCTTCATTAGTTTAGCCACATGGGATTCTTAAAATGCAGCAAAATGCAAGCACACAAGCAGTTCTGCATCCATAATCCAGCGCAACGTAGATGCCAAGACCAGAAATAGCACTCGCAACCTTGTACACAGCAGCAGAATACCATAGCCACTGCACCATTGCAGCATGTAGAATGTGAAGCAATTTTATCAAATCAAAGCGATTTTTTTTTTCCAGTAAGGGGTGCTTTGCTCTTTTTAATTGAAGTATATTGGCCTGCAATACTTTCTTTTGCACTGACAAATATATCAGATAGATGCCACTCCGATATAAAGTGAAATCTGAAGTTTCTTTTTCTCCCTCTTGTACACTGAAGAACATACCATTTTTGACACAACAAACCCGATATTTCCCAAGGCAAGCGTAGTAACATAATAGACATAAGTAACAAGTAGACATAATTTAACTGAATTTTACTGTTGGCAATACAATACATATATACACATGTACAGAAATATGCCGCCCCAAAATAATTGTTAATGGACCCTGCCCTACTTGCTACTAAATTATGTAAACATTTTTCAGTGGCAGTTGCATACAAAGCTTCATTTGCATTAAATACTATGATAACACAATAACAAGCGGGTGAACATGTGATTTGCGTAGCATTATATATTTTGCGACAGCCACAGTATCAAACTTTTAGAAAGCAAGTTGTGTTGTATAAAAAATATGTATATTTTTTTTAATTCGAGGACTGACAAAAGAGTAAAAGCATACCTTAATTCATTGGCGAGTTGTTCCAAATTGCAATTCCTGCTAATTACAAAGTCCACAGAATTTCCTACAAAGATTAGTAGATTGCTTCAAAATTTAGTTTTGCAAGAAACAAAGCCACAAGAACGTCTGAAGCCATAAGCACAAGGATCAGACAAGTCCATGTACCAATCATCATTCCTATGGAAGCTGAAAGATCGCAGTGCCAGAGTCCCCTCTAGTAATTTAAGTAGGAAACTATGTCAAAGCCTGGTGGCCATCGTTGGTATCAATTTTGGGAAACACGAACCATCACATTTTTCACTTACTGCTTGCCCATACAATGCTGCTTGATGTTGGTGGCGACCTGCTGGAAGACTGTGGGCGGCAGGGCCAGGTAGAACATCCGGTTCCCAGCAGCACCGCCTTCGAGTTTCTGCATTTCTTTGTTGAGAGCTGCAAAGTCATCGCCCACATCATACGTGCCAGCCAAGTACGAATTGGCACGAGTGAAGTCTGCAAACCGGCTCTTGTCTTCCTCCTTCACCTGATGTAGAAAATGATTGGGAAGAGAGATCATACCCAGTGCAGCTCCAAATACTGAAAGCACTTGCGCGACCTATTTTTGCTTAAAGTCAACTTTATTTTTTTATTTACTTTTCTGAATATGGCTGAAGCATCATGGCATTACATAATGGTGACATACAGCGAGTTACAGGGAAGCAGTGAATCCTGCAGCAACTCTACAGTAATGACTTCCAAGCTTATGAATCACTAGTACCTTTTGCTCAGAATTACACAAAGCTGAGAAAATTGGTCAAGACTCATGGTAAGGGAAGGCAGGTGTGAAAGGAGAACCACTCCTTACCAAATGCATTGCTCATGCGTACCTTTAAATAATTATGGGGTTTTACATGCCAAAACCACTTTCTGATTATGAGGCACGCCGTAGTAGAGGGCTCTGGAAATTTTGACTACCTGGGGTTCTTTAACGTGCACCTAAATCTAAGTACACAGGTGTTTTCGCATTTCGCCCCCATCGAAATGCGGCCGCCGTGGCCGCATGTGTACCTTTAAAACAATGCAAGTGTAAAAAAAAAAAACAAGCTTTAGTGATGCAGTTGTAACAAAAGTATGGTTGGGCTCACAAGAAATTATAATGAAACTGCAAACTTCACAAATGTTGAAGTAGTCAAGGAGTAACCCTTGTTCAGCTGTTGAAGAACTGAAGAACACCTTCACTTCAGCTATTAGAGACACACTAACGAGCAACAATATAATAGCTTAGTCTAGGAGGATTTTTTCGAAGAGTTCATTTGCGTTTATTTGCTGTAGAAACACTTTATTAGCAGTGAAATTTAAGGGCACAGTTTCCCTTCCTGAAGTTAGCACCTCAGCTGCAGTACCAGTATGTCAGTACGAAGTCACAGATTTCAATTTATTCCCCACACATTTGAACTGCTCTTGTTATGAGAAATTTTTCAAAACCCACCAAGCTTAGACACTTACCTTTAACACAGAAACTTTAGCCTCATCTTTAGTTTTTGTGTCGTATCTGGCTTATCAAAACTGAAGTGTTATTGCTATTTCAGTGACGTCTTTTATCAAATAAGGTTAACTTAGCATTCAGATTTACGTCCCTTCAAAGTCCAGTCAGCTGCGATATCGAAGTTACTCTAATGCCGAAGTGGCAGATCAGATTTTGGGACAGGCCTCTGCTGTCTTACTGCCTTCCTGGTGCGTCCCATACCACAACTTTGCAGCCCCTGAAACTACAAAAACAGCAGGCTATTTGCCAACCTTTGTCATTGTGTCACAAGTAATACATAAATTTGGTTGGCTGTGATAAAGAGCTTACACACAACTGGCCAAATCTGAATAGACTTTATAAGCATTAAGGTAACACAGAACCCGCTTACCTTTAGGAATGAGCCAATTTTCCCCCACAGCTCCTCCACTGTCATCTTGGTGCGAGCATAGCCAATGAACTTTGTTTTCTGCGGCAATAAACCGTCTCGGTACAGTGCCCTGTAATTGAACAAGGAAGTGGCATCCCGAATTATGAACATTTGTAGTATATACACCTTAAATGTCACACCTTAAATGTTTTAAATCTGGAGCAAAAGATGCCTGTATACAGTACAAAAGCATGAATGTCAAGGTGGTAAAAAATAAAAAGCAATATGCTTTAGAATAATGCATGCAGCACATATCTTACGACATATTGCTTCTCAGGCAGCCTAACCTGCCATCCTTGTTTCAATAAAAATCATCCACTCATTCTACATAATTTACAAGTGGATGGAGCATATCTGACTAAAGTGATAGCAAGACTTGAAGGGCAGCTGCATTGCTGCTTTGAGCTCCGGAATGATCAAGCCACCTATGTCACTGTCAATAAATTTCTTAAGATTTTAAATGTAACCGTGAATGGATTTTTTTTTTTAATAGCATTCTGCAATGCTTGAAAAGCGAGAACTATGTTTTGAAGGGCTTTACGTACTTACCATAATGTTGGGTAAATTTTTTTCTTTGCCAAGTCCCCCTACGAAAGATAAGGAAAAATATGGGTAAGAGGTGGGTCATCGAACGTCACACCTCGTCAAGGAACGAGAGAAGGAAAACACACGGAAAGTGCGGCTAAGTACACTTCTGGCGAGCACCTACATCGAGGAAAAACTGATGGGGAAGGTGCGCTTCGGCAGGCATGGAAGAAGCTTGCGCAGTACTACAGCGTGCAGCCACAGGTGCGTCCGTACACTACACCGCCATGCAGGCACATCGAACACTCCGCATGCATCACGTCTAAAACGTACGAGCTCGTGTAGGACCACAACAATCGCTAGTCTGCCGCTGTCGCTCGTGGACTCTGCGTGTCCGTTCGTTGCATCGCGGGCGCTCGCGCCCGGAGCGGGAGCAACGGCCACTTCCCTTCGAATCACTCCCATCGCCGAGTCGCCTCCGACTTCAAAGACCGCCCGCTCCCACGTGGGCCCTTGTTTTTAACAGCCAAGCTCGGGTCCGTCGCTAAGCGCTGGTCGGTAAACATTGGGAGGAGAGCGCGCGGCGGCAGTGCAAAACCAAAACCAAGAGGAAGAGCAGCGACGTCCCCGTGGGAGCCACTTACCGAAGCGCCGAGCACGACGAAGATGTGTAGTTGCCCCTCCTGCACAGGCTCCTCGAACAGGTGTATCGATTCCTTGAGGAGAGCGATGCACTGGGGAGATAGAGAAGGAGGGTACGACGTTTGAGGCATCCCGGCGGCGTCTGCAGCGGCGACAACGGAGGCACAAGGCTTAAGCGAGCCGCTCTGAACGCAGCCCAGCTTGGCTGACGATGGCTCGCGGCGCACTTTCCTATTTGTAGCTAACCGCCGCGGCGGCAGCGGTCGGACGAGCGGAAACGGATGAGCGCGCCCCTGCTCCTACGACGCTTTGACGCACGCCGCCAGCGGGCACGTGCCCGCCTCACTGGAAAAGCCAACGGGACCTGCGAACGACCGGCCCGCGCCGAGGCTGATTGGCTTCTGCTCGCCCAGCGCGTTCTCGATCACAAGTTTGCGGCGCACCGGCCCGTACGAGAGCGACGCCGATGTCGTAACCGGACGCAGTTTCGGTTCGCTGCCCCTTGTTTCCCAAACTGGTTTGCGACCCTGAGCGAAGAAAACTTGGCCGCCGCTTTGGTCAGACCTTTCGCTTTCACCCGACGCGGGCGCGCTCCTTTAAACAATCGTTTTTCTACGATCAGCAACTGGTCGGCAGTCATGAACTTTCTACGGGGGAGGAGGGTGCACACATTGATCGCGCGTTCGCGTGGGCCGATCGGGACGGGATAGGCTGGTTTGATATGTATCGATCAAAGAGGTTTTCGAGAGCACTCTCGAAGTGCTGCGCGCTCAATGCCGCAGCTTTTGTTTTCCCTTTCATCTCTTCACGCGTGGTAGCATCGGCTGATGTCTTCAGTGTGGAAACTGCACCGCGCGCTTAAGAGTGCCTGCCGTGATAAAGGTGTCTAGAAAGTGAACAGGGTGGTGCGTCTCTGCACTCCCCAAAAACGGGCACCGATAAAGCGACGCGAGAGCGTTTCTCTGTTTCCCGTTCTCTTCGCGGCGTAAATGTTAGTACAACGACCGCGCCTCACTCTATCCTTGACTGTAGCTCGACTGACTGACAGGTCTGAAATTGAATTTCGTTACCGCCCAGTCGAGCGACGTAGCTGAGTCGCGACACTGGGACACATATCCTGGAGCATGCTAGACGTTCGCGAGTACAACTTCTGCGAGGCGCTCAGTGCGCCTGACAGACACAACGAGCGCATTTATGCAAGAAGCAGCTGTACGTACTACGTGGGCGCGTATGGAGGTAGGCTCGTAGGACGGATCTCAATACTTACAACGGGCACAGCCAAGAAGAGGAGCAAGAAAACCCAGATCTGACCGGGTAATAGCGCCATACGTGAGCGAGTGACTCGCCGAAAGCAGCTTCTTGCCTGCGGCGGCAGCCTATTCTTGGCTGCTGCCCCGCGGGGACTCATCAATGTTTCACCGATAAAGGATTCCTCTTGTCTGCGTTGCCTTGGTATCGGGAGCCGAATCTGTACGTCACTCGTCAGCAAACTACGTCAATTAGCGTACGTGCGTTCAGTAGGAAAGACGATCGAGAGAGGCGCGCGCGTAGGCAAAATCGCATTTTCTTGCTATATATACTGTAAATATGGGAGGGTTACATTGTCCTCTGCAGCGCCGGTCGTGACACTAATTTCCGCAGCTACCTTCGGCAGCGGCCGATAACAAGTGCGAACGTTTGCCGGCCCTTGAAGAGGCTTTTTATGACTTCTCTTGACGACGTGATTAACACTGAGAAGTGCACTAGTGTAACCCTGAAAACCTACAGTACTTAATTTTATTCATTACGTGAGCCTTAAGTGCCCGTGCGGCGAGCATTGGATCGAACTTTTCCGACTGCAAATGCCAATCCCCTATCCACTGGTGCTGCTTGTAGAGCTCTATAAAGCGCGCTATGTAGTATAACTGTTGTCCAATGTATATTGCATGCGCCAACTAATCAGAATCGAACTGATCATTGGCATGTGCATACGAATTAGATTAATTCAACGCGTATTACAGATATTGGTGAATCGAGAAGTTTGTGTCTGGGAAAAAAGGGACGTGGGGGTCTGCCCTCTCCAGACATGCCGGCACTTGCGCCCATGGCACATGTTGTGCAAAAAATTTGTGGCGCTGACAAATTTGAGCTTGCGGTAATCCGCATACAACCCTATCCCGTTCTCTGTTTTGGTTTCATGAACGCCCCTCTGATGCTGTCCTGGATCCGCCCCTGACTGCAGATAAGAAATTAGCACCCTAGCGCGAACTGATTGGAAGAGAGTCTAGCATCTCTTTGACACCCGAGCACGTGAAGGTGCGGCCGAGTTTCGTCTGCAACGGGTTTTGTGAACTCCACGGAAATGTTATTGCAGAGCTGCATGAGTAAATAAAAAAAAACGAGCATTGCGTATGTGTTACAGTAAAATTGTTGCTGCGAGAAATCGCATGTCTCCGGCCGGTAGCCCGCAAATTGACGAGAGATAACTGCACGGGAGCCTTTTTTGCATGTGGCTTTCCTGGAAATGTGGGCGCGATGGCTGGAAATAGTGAAAACACATGGTTTCGCTGAGGCAGCAATACTCTTTGTGTTCACCCAACTCGCTCGCCGTTTTAATTCACCTGCTGCTTGTTTTCATATACAAAAATCCGAGACTATAGCTAATACGAGCGCTAACGATTATACTTTCAGCCATGAAAACGTCCCGTAGTTGTTACGGTTTACATCTAACTAGCTACTAACGACTACTGTTAGAACTGCATCGTTCGTTGCCGTGGTGAGCGGACGGCCGATATTCTGCGAAACTGTCGGTCGATATCACTGCACTCGCAGGCTGTGTGCGATAGGACGCCACAAAGGTTAATTCCCTTTTGCTCATGGGTCTTCCACTATATAGCGTACATCATAACTTAAAATGGCGTTTTAGCTGGTGAAATACCTGTCAAACGCAGAAGCATTTTCATCACGCAGCTTTTGAACCGCAAGCTGAATCACTTTTCTATTTATTTAAAAGAAGTCGAATTCATAGATTATTTTACTCCTTGAAATGTTTTGGAAAAGTTAACAAATCTTTAAAAATTTCGTGAAAATTCAGGCATTAACTTTGTAACTATGTCGTCGTCTGTTAGAATGCCTAAAGCGAACAAAACTGGCGCGTTGCAAAAAATGCGTGAAAATACCGCTACCGTGAAAATAACGCTGTAGTCGCCGAGCTGCCGTGGACTGTTTTGGACATTTATTTTCAGGCTGTTCAACGCTATTTCTTGTTTTGAATGTTAATAACCTACAGAAAGCTAAAAAAACATCGTGTATATCTTAATTCCATGGCTTGCATATAAAACTTAAGAATTAGAGAAAACCCGCACCACTGAAGCTCCCAGCGCTTAACGACAAGCACGTAATTACGCTCGCAAACCTCACGCGCGTACGCCGCGCGTTAAGTTATGCAGGTGCGTGTCAACCATGTAGTTCAAACACTATCCCTGGACGACTTGTATGTTTTGACATCCCATTCCCGAAAGCGTCTGCACACACGCTTGTGACACGAGATCGGCTAATTGGACCGAAGCTAGAAGCGCCTTTCACTAACTGTTGTCTTTTTCTTATACTAACGTTGTTATATAGGAACACGCATGATAAATAAGCATTATACGGTGATCCGAACGTTTTTCGAACACGAATCGAATAGTCTTTGCTATTCGCGTGGTATTCAATATAAGAATTCACAAATCGAAGTTCTCGAATGTATATATTTTTTTTCTCTGTTCGAATATGAGGGTTGACAACAACTTATCGGAGTCTCGACGGGGAGAGGCCGATAAAAGTGAGGACTGCTATGGCCATGATTCTGCTGCGCGTGCAGGAGGACCGTGGTCGTTGCGCTGAGGTATACGCACCATGTTTCTGAACGAACGCATGGGGAAGACAAGTTATGCCTAATAATTTTTAGTCATTCAACAACAACAAAAAATGCCTGTTGATTATAGGCAGCGTAAACGAAGATTGGTTGAATCTATTTCCCTCCCCTTCAAAGAATACAACAACGCGTGCATCTGGTGACGTGCCGTTCCATTGTTTCACTGCTGCCATTTTCGTATTGCACCAGATAACTGAAATCTGTTGCTTCTCATTTACAAGGTCCTCAATTGACCAGACGTCCAGTTTCAAACGGCATTACATGCATGTGTCAGATAATGTACTCAAACACTTGATGTACACAATAATGTACACAAACACGCAGTCCATGCAAACTTTACATTCATAATTCGTTTAGAGATGAGAGAATATTCCGTTCGTTATTCGGACCGAGGTCGTTTTTATCGACTATTCGTATTCGATTCTATTCGAAAATTTCACTATTAACCACAGATCCACCAGGGAGTCACGAATGACTATCAGTCTTTTCTGACTATGAAAAAGAGTGCAAGCAAAACAAGAAGTGAATGTCACAATATCGTGATTCATGTGTCGTTATTCTTATTCGTCCTGGTTTTTGTGCGCTGTACGTTACTATACATACCGAAATGAAGCGGGGGAAAAAAAAAAGGAGACTTCTTTGACTCCTTTAAGACTATATTAAAAAGTCTGTGTAAAACAAGAAATGAGGGTCACAATGTAGTTCCTCTTCTATGATTCTATTATTTTTCTTTCCAAAAAGCGTACGTAATCGAGCGTCGTGCCAGTTAGCGTGCAGCGTTGACTCTTCCGCTGTTTAGGAATTATCGTAGTTTAATTCATTAAACTGATAAGCTTGTACAACTGGCTTTCCTTATGTATTTGAGTCTTTGTCTCAAAGACAGCCATGCTAACCTCACGTCTTTCCGGCAGACAGCACGGTCGCATGTACATGGTCGACAATAAGGGGTTGGCGGCGGGAGGGGGCTTTAGGAAGAGTGGTTTAAGGCCAAAATCGTGTTTCGTATATAGTAGTTTTTGCAGATATGAAAAAACGTGGTGAGAAGAAGAGTAGGATGATGTGAAGCTGGCGTCGATCATTGGTATCGCTTTGCCCTGTGTTATAGGGCTGCGGATTCTTTCTGTATACATATATCCCCTGTAAATATTCTTCCCCGTAATAATATGTTAGTTGAGAAGGATGAGAACATCCGGAAGCTATTTCAGGCCTCCGTTTTAAAGAACTCTGCAGAATCGAACCCCTTTGACCTAATCGCCGCATATATATGCTAGTTCGTCTTTTCTGTTGATTTAGTGGTTAAGTTTGCAAGAGTGGTCTGGCTGCACGCACCGCGAGGCTTGGCGTGTATAGGCTTTCTGGGCCTTGTCATTCCGGCTTGCGAGTGACCGCCGAAGCAAAGGATGATTTATTCAACGGCGCTGCCTCGTTTGCCGACTCGCATCGCGAGTACGCCGCATTTCGCGATCTGGGCCACTGACTTTGCTGCGCGCGCGAGCGCACGCAGAGAGAGCGGGTTCGCGGCAATACATACAGACGTCGGCGAAGCTGAAGCAGGCGTTTACTTTGCATGTATATAACGCATTGCGCAGGAACGGCATGCGCGCACCGAGTCACGGTAGCTTTCTTTATTCGCTTCTCAAGTATCTGTCGCTTTCCCTCTCCAGTCGGCTTTGATCAGTGCAGATTGCCTTCTTCTGCAGTGTGTATCCCGCTAAAAGCGCGCAGCACTGTGGAAGCTACATGGTTTAGGAAACGCACATTTCGCTAGCCGCACGCGCAGCTCTCTTGTGTGACGTATTACGTATATACGCAGCCGACCAGAGTGTTCAAAACTGGGCTGAACGCCGGGAAGCTATGTTGAAGGGTGTGAGTGGAGAGGCTTAGCCTTTATAACGCGGCTTGAACAGCCCTGCTATAATCCTAGTTGATGGTCTGTAAGCCCTGTTTGACTTTACTGACCAGCAAGTTCAAAGAATAGCTAGATAAGGTTTTGCTTCAATGTTAATCTATAGTGTACAAGCCATAAATTGACGCGGTAGGCGAATACTGATGGATATGCATAGGTGGACAAAACTTCGTATGTATGTATGTATGTATGTATGTATGTATGTATGTATGTATGTATGTATGTATGTATGTATGTATGTATGTATGTATGTATGTATGTATGTATGTATGTATGTATGTATGTATGTATGTATGTATGTATGTATGTATGTATGTATGTATGTATGTATGTATGTATTACATGACGGGATTAAGCCCCCTAACACACACACACAAAATATATACGAAAGAAAATCGATACGAGCGTCTGTATTCTATGCCTATGTTTATAACTCGTACGTATATATTTTATAAAGTGAATTTGTACAATCTACAGAAAGTCTATAAAATTCATATACCACTCTGCCTTTATTATTATTATTATTATTATTATTATTATTATTATTATTATTATTATTATTATTATTATTATTATTATTATTATTATTATTGATTCATGCGTTTTAACTACCTGATGCAAGACCGGGCCAAGGTTATGATGGACGCCGTAATGGAGAACACCGCATAACTGCGAATTAATTTTGACTACCGGAGGTTCTTTTATTTGCGCCTAAATCTCATATGTGCGTACGTGCGTGTGTGCGTGCGTGTGCATGGGCGCTTCTTTTTTTCTTTCTTTTTTAGCCTCTTTCATTTCGCTCTCATCTAAATGTGGTCGCTGCGGCGCTCAACCGAACCCGCGACATCGTGCTATGCAGCAGATACGCCACTGAGTCACAGCGGCGGGTCTTCCTCATTTCCGTCTGGGCCTTTTGTCTGCAGAAAGAATACATAGAGACTGTCTTGTAGACAGAAGTATTTAGCGAGTGTATTTTGTGGTGTACATCGTGTACGTAGATGTACATTGTGTAGGTACATTGTGGTGTACATGGAATTGCAAGCGGCCCACTTTCAGTAAGTGGGCGAGTTACAAGAAGCGTAATTAATGTCGCAGTCCGTAAGTGTGTGAACACGCTATTATATAGTATATACTTTGTGGTAAAAAAATGCCTGGGGGGTTTGGGGGTTGTTGAAATGCGGCATAAGGGCTGTCGTGATTTGCTGACGATATAGCTCTGGCTTCCCTAGTGCTGTACGGTTCTAGTGGGGACAAAAGCGTGGGCACCCTGCTTTTCTGTTCGCCGCTTTCTTCAACCCCTTTTAACCCGCCGACAGATTGCGCACTCTTGTCTCCGTTTTTTTTTTCTTTCTTTCTTTCCCCTCTGCATTTCTGTTTTTGTCTCCCTTCGTTTTCTCGGTCGCTGTTATGCCAGAGGGCGGTCGCGTTGAAGGGGAGAAAATAAAGCGCAGGCCACGGCGTGGTGTTTTGCATTATATCGAACTAGGCCACAGCTGCGCGTCTCGACAAGGTGCAGTTCGCACGAGCTCTTTTGTCTTCGAGCGCGTGCGAACGCGTGATGCCGTAACACGCCACCTCGGTTCATTCCTTTTTTTTTGCCAGTTTCGTCCCCGTTACCACACGTTCATCGGCGCGCTGTATACAGGGTGGAACTTTTTTTTTTGTTTCCTTCTGCAAGGGTTAATTACGTGCCACAGCCACGACCTGACTATGAGGCACGCCGCGTGGATCAGTTTTGACCGCCGGGAGTTCTTTCACGTGCGCCTAAATTGATAAGTACATTGGTGTTTTTGTTGAATTTCGCCCCCATCGAAATGCGGCCGCGGCGGTCGGGATTCACACCCGCAACCTCGAGCTCAGCTATAGCAGCCACGGGCTGCCGCGGCGGGTCAGATTATAACTTTCGCATTGCGCGGCGATGTGTTTTTATACAATTATTTAGTCCCTCTGCACATATTTAAAAAAAGAAAGTGAGAAAACAGTGCACACCTAAATGTCCTGGTTCGTCGCATGGTTGTCACCCTTAAGGAGTAAGATCGGTTCATTGATGACGACAAATGAAGTTTTCTTTTTCGACGACTTTTTGCTGGAAGTAAGCGTGATGACAGCTGAGAGAAAGGACGCGAGAGCGGGCGCGAAATAAGCTTTAATAGCTATAGTTGTCAAACTATTGCGTCGGATATTTCGTTGCGCAGCAGGTGGTCAGAATTGGTACATGCACAGCTTTCAACTCACGTATGCCGTTTAGAATTCGATGGAAAGCAAAACCACCAGGTCAGGTAAAATCGTTGATCAGGAAAGAAGCATGTCGCTGTATCCACAGGGAAAACGAAATGACGTTTCGAGACCCATACGGATCCCGTGTTCACAATCGAGGGATCCGTATACGTATCTCGTGGTTCATTATCCTTTCATTTATGGTTTTCAACGGTACAGCTTCTCTCATCGGGCTTGCTGTCATGTACAGTAAAAAATTTTTACAGCCTTAAGAATAAGGGTGGCCTCTCTCGCTCTCTCTCTCTCTCTGTGTATGTGTGTATCCGCAAAGTGGTCGTAACAACGTGCCACGATCGAGAGTTATTGATTTGCATTAAGTTGTATTTTTTTCTTTCTATATTTTCTCTCATTAAGATGAGTTAAAAGGCGCGGTCGCAACCCTTCGGGGACAAGGACTTCTGTAATTTAGATGTTATAAAGAAACAAGAAAAGAAGGATATAACTGTGCAAATGGATTGGGCTAGGTTTTAAATCACACCGTGATTTATTTGATATCACCTTGGAGACAGTAGCAGCTAGTACACCACAAGGATGAAAAACCAGGTTATAGGCAATCCAGCAGTATATATAGCGGTTTGGTAGCAATGCAGTGGCAGTAGCAGTATGTAGGTAGCAGTAGCGTGCTATAGTAGTGGGCAAAGCGTCGCACAGATGTTGCCCTTAGGTAGGGGGGGGGGGGCAGGAACTAGCTGGAGGAGGGGTAGATTGTAAGCTCATGGTGACCATCTTGGAAGGCCATCGCATGTATACATATAATTATAATTTTGTTTAACGCTGATATTTGTTTCGGTAATAAACGTAAGAAAATGATTTTCTGCACTCAATTATTGCCAGGGTGACAAAATCTATATCATTAGGCCAGACAAAACATTTCTGCGTTGTTGCAAATTTTAAACCCTCTGCACCACCCTTGCGTAAGGCAATTGGTAGCTTGCAGCGTATTTACAGTCGAACGCCTCCAGAACGAAATTACCTCTATAACGAAGAATCGATCATGTCCCGGCCGAATCGCCATATTTCATGCGTATTTTGAACTCTCCTACTACGGAGATAGGTGCACGTTAAAGAACCCCAGGTGGTCAAAATTTCCGGAGTCCCCCACTACGGCGTGCCTCATAATCAAAAAGCGGTTTTGGCACGTAAAACCTCATAATTGAATTTTTACCTACGGAGATCACTACAACGAATTTGCTCGTACAACGAAGGAATTTAGGCGCTAAAAGTGTGACTTGGACGAGGTGGCGATGCTTCGTCTCGAAATAAAACAGTGCGCAACAACGAGCATGCGTATGGAATATAGATAAACGAGGACTGATTGGGGGGTGGGCCTCTTGTTCTATTTGTATACTCGGTTTTTGCGGGCTGTTTTATTTCGAGATGAAACTTAACTATAGGCGTCTCCGGTTGGCAGATCTTTTGCTTCACAACGAGCGCCACGCAGCGGCACCGCAAATAACGATACCCTATACGCAGACGCCACTGAGCTGCGCTCAGCGCAGTGCTATAAACGGCAGCGCGCTATAGCGACACACTTGACGAGCATGCCGACGTCTCTGGATGTTACAGTCTTGCTACACTGCTCCGGTATGTCCGTTATCGCCCTACTTGCACGCTTCTTGTTGTAACATAGGGCACCGTGTGCGGCGGCTGACAAGTACGTCGCAGTTGACGACGACTGGATGATATGGGATCGTAAGTGACTTCCGACGACGTCTTCAAAGATATGATAGGGCGGAAAAGGACGCGAGTGTTAACACAGGCAACGGTAGTGAAGAACCCGTGAATGAACCAAGGTTTCTGAAGGCAAGGGAGGCGATAGCGGTATACGATGGTCTGCCGCCACATATGCGCCTTGCATTGTTGTCGCGTATCGCCGCGGGGCGTGCCGTGAACCTCGACGCAATAAGATCGGCTGCAGTCGCCCCTTCAGTCGGAAGTGTGCACGCACAAAAAAATTAGCGACCCACTTCATCGAGACTGTCTTGAATGTTAAATGATTGTTTCCTTTTGTCAAACGTCCTTGGCCTGCTCTATATTGTGAGTGGTATGGCGCGCTGTATCCTTACAACGGAGTGACCTCTATAACGAATAATTTCTTGAGGTGTACCGCATAACTTCCTTACAAAAGCATTTCACTATAATGTGAGTACACTCACTGCAACTTGTGCATCAAGTGCGGTCGCTGTATAGTTTCGTTTCGCGACACCACTGTATCCTTATTCAAACAGGATTCCGTCTTTCCGCTTTCCTTGAAGGCGGAGTCTGGCATGCTTTGTTTACCTTGGCGCGGTTAACCTTGCACGCTATTCAATTTCTTTCATCTTTCTTTCCCCTACACCTACACCTGCGCTAAGTGCCGAATGGCTTGCAGTGAGCCACGTCTTGCATGTACGTATACATCCGCGTGTTCGCGGAAGGGGTTGACAGCTATTATCGTCAATTTATTACGATGATCACCCACGGCCTGGTCGTCGCCCCAGTGGCCTCGCCTACCGAGCGTTCTTTTCCTTTCTTTCTTTCGTTCTTTCTATTCTTTCTTTCCGTGCAGGCGGGTTTTCCACTTGCGTCGACAGCCAGAGAAAGCGCTAGTATGTGCATGCTCCGACTCCTGTGCGCATGCGCGGCAGTCCTATAATGACAGCCCTGTAAACTGAGGAAAAAAAAAAGCGCTCGTCACAGGTCCACAAAAAAGAAGACGCGAACGGGACGAGCGCTATATAATTTGAATAACAACGAATCGTGCTGTTGTACGTGCACGCCAGCACCCCAGAAACACGATTTGATCACGAGGCACGCCGTAGTTGGGGGAATGCGGAATAATTTTGACCACCTGGGTTTCTTGAACGTGCGTCCGTTGGACGGTACACGGGTGCTTTTGCAATCCGACCCCATCGGAACGAGGCCGCTGCGGCCGGCGGTTTTAGTCGCTTGGTTCTATTTCATATTTCGCGGGCTTTCTTAAGACGCCGAAAAATGTCGCCACGGAGCATGTAGGTTGCCACAAATGATTGGATCGGTCGTTTCTGAGCCCCCTCTGCAGTGCAACGAAACGCACTTGACCCTAAAGTTAACATTAAAAATTTTTCACAGTTGATCTTAGTTAATTGACTAATTAAGCGGGATATAAAATATACTCTAAGGAGCGCCACATGACGACAGACTATATGTCGTTGGTCTCATTCAGCTGCGGTTAACCACTTTTTTTTTTAATCGTACATATACAGGGTGTTACGTAAAACACCCTCTATATGTACTTGATCGAAGCTAAATTTTATTCGAAAGATATGGAAAAAATTTGTTGTTAATAGCAGAGTTGTTAGCAGCGTCAGCCCTATGCACCTTTCTCACCTTCCTGTGGTCCTTTGATTTTCGCATTCCGTCCTCAATGTATAATTCGGCAGATGGCGCGAAAGAATACCGTTCTAAAGCAGCCGCAGACTGCCTCGAGTTCTTGTGGTGGTTTATTTGTTTCTATTCAAACTAGTGACATTCTATATCCCCCTCCGCCCCCTCCCTTCTTTAAATTATTTTTCTGCTTGCTTTATCACAAAGAGCACGGTAAGCCTGCTGGCAGGCCATCGCCTCTTTAGTTATATCATTTAAAAAACTATATATCTCTATCTACTATAACCGCCAGTATTCCGTAGCATGCACAATATAAGTCAGGTTTTGTACTCCGATTCTTCTTCAGGTACTCCACGTCACGAGGTCACTGTCCTATTACGTTTCGGATCCGAAGGGTGCCCACGCAAAGAGTGAAGTGCGTGGTCGCACCTTCAGTGCTTGGCAAACGTGTTACTGCTGGGCCGTCACGGTAACACGCCAAAGACTTTACACACACCATGCAACCGGCGAGCTGGCAGGTCTTAAAGCAGACGCATAATGAACGATTCAGTTGCGATCACTGTTTACAGTCTCTATCGCGCGGCGGCACCCCCGATAAACGTCCTCTTTCTTCGGGTGATTACAACGCATCCGCGCGCAACTTTGTGCGCGTAAACAACATTACTCCTGAAGACGACTACACGTCGTCAGATTTTATCACCGACGAGAGTGTGTCATACAGCACCGATTCGCCTGGGTATATTTCACTCGGCGAGTACGGCTATTGGCTCGGAGTAGTCTTATTATACGTCACACGGTTATTTGAAGGTCGTATCGCGCTATCACAGCGTGGCGATGTCACTGGATACATATAGTTCTGTTACTTAGTGTTGGGAATGCGAAGAATCCGGATTTTAACATAACACGCAACAGCGAGAATTGTCGACGTTGAACTGATCCTAATTAAACTAACAAAGCGAAAGTAGAGCTTGGACACTATAGAGAAGGTGCGATAACACGGCGCTGTTAGTTTAATTTCTTCCAACCAACTAGCAACAAGCCCAATTAAGCTTGTGCCTTGACTTCGTGTGTAGCACTGCGAGGCGCCTTTGTTAGAGCGTTGCACATTATCCTGCAGCCTTCCGCCATAAAAGGTTATTATTTATTCATTAGAAAAGCGAAGGAGGAAATTAATGCTGGCCGCCCTGTATAGCTGTAACTGAGCCTGCTGAAACTTGAACGGTGGCCCGAATATCGGGGGAAGGGGTGCGGGAGCGAAGCGATATAGCGAATCAGGTCGCAGCAGAAAGAGTGGGGAAAAGGCTATTTATAAAACTGAGTACTGAATCGTAGCTAAGTCAGATCTTTTACTTTAGTTCACCTTGCCGAACAGAACGACGCAAACAATTAGTTATGCGCGGGAAACCGATTCTGCAGTGAAACGAACTGTGAAGGGTTCTACACCGTCGCGGAGATTATGCAGTTCGTCGGAACGCTCGTCAGCAAGGGAATAGATCGTGCAACTACCGCGAATGCATCTGTAACAGTGAAAGCCGGTACTTGCAAGCTTTTGAATACCATCGGGCCAAACCCAAACATTAGAAAAAAAAAGAACTAGAAAGAAAATACAGAAAAATGCTGTAAGGATCATGTACTACAACTCACATGGTCGCAGTTCTGTTAGCGCATAATATAGAATGTGGTTTCCTGCCACTTAGTCGCACAAATCGCGTTTTAGGACTTAAGCGCATTTATCAAATAGTCAATGGCAACTACAACTTTGACACGTCCGATATTTTAACTTTCTCAACAGGAAGTGCTACAAGGAATTGACACTCCCAAACAATTACGCGCTTAAACCAAAGAACCAATTGTTTTAAGTACTAGTCCTTCCCCGAACTATATATCATTGAATGAAATAACCTTACTAACGATGTTGTCCGCCAAAACTCATTGTTATCCTGCGAGGCAAATCCTCCTCCAAGGTGACTTGCTGTTTTCTCTCTCCCTCCCTCTCTTTTATGCTTCCTTTATTTTTCTTCTTCTTTTTCGTGATGTCTTGTACTACCTTGCTATGGTCTCGCTTGTGAAATCGCGGTATCTATAAATAAATAAATAAATAAATAAATAAGAGAGCGCGTCCCTTTTCCTGTGGTCGTATAGCCTGTCAGTCCCTGCCAAAAGCATGATAACGATTTGAATAATGCCTTATTCAATCCGATCTTCTAATCAAATAGTCACTGTTCGTAAAAAGAATATTTTTCTTCGAATAGCTTTCGAATACATCAAATAGCCAACTGTGCGCTAATACAGCATCCCAGCCGCCACAGTGGGCATAAAACTCGAGAAGCTACATATGCCGGAGCCCGCTACATGTCAACTTAGGGAGCCAGACTCGAACTCGCGAACGAGTCTTGAATTTGCGAATATATATTGCTAACTGTATGCTTGGTCCATTCGTGCGGTTAAATAAAACAAAACAAAGAATAAAGCTTCGTATAGCGCACGTGCAGTGTAATGACATAAACTTGCTGATTAACGTTGTGAACTATAGGATGCGAACATCGATGGTGAGAACGGCTGTTCATTTTTCGAAAAGTATTCGAAAAGTATTCGAAAAGTATTCGAAAACTATTCGAAAAGTATTCGATATTCGATTCGAGTCTGCATCTACTGGATTCGTATTCTCCATTCGGTATTGAAAATTACTATTCGCACAGTCTTAGTGAGTTGTAATGACGAGCAACATCATCAGGTACACATCATCCGTTATACCACTATATCTGTAGAAGCATTTCGTCATACCATGCAAAACTGGATGGATTTACCGATACTGGCGCTCTTCGAACCAGTCCCGTTACCATGTTGCTGATTCAACGAAAACACGGCTAATTCCGAAAGGATATATTTGCGGTGCAGCGTGGGGCAACGACATCCACGTCGGTGAAAACGAGGTATTTATCGAGAAATCGCGCACCAAAGTCTGCGGGAAACGAGCCCGCCTAATGTATACTTATACACGAAGATGTTTACGACGCGCGCACGCACGCACGCACGCACGCACGCACAATAATAACAGCTGGACGCTTGAACCACTCCGGCGGGGTAATTACGTATTACGTCATTGGAAGCGATATACCGCGGAATAATTTGATCGTCGCCGCGTTCATTGACCTATACGTGGAAAGCCTTAGGCGGCACTCACGTGGTTACTGAAAGAAGCGCATGTGCACGATGCACGTTGGTTGCAACTGGTCGCTTTGGTCGAAAAGCGACAGTTTCGCTGCTGGATTTTCCTGCTCCGCGGCTGGCCGGAGTCGCAAAACTGCCGATACAATCAGGAGCAGGTCGCCGCGAAATGCGCTGGCGGTTATTTTTTCCTGGTGATGACGGTGCGAGTGAACGCGAACAAATCGTGAGAATTTTTGGTGTGGCGATGGACAGGTATTTGCACGCCGGCATTTGTGAACATCGCGATCGCCGTTTCTTATCGTCAGCGAGGCAGTCGGTCGTTCAACCTGTCAGTCGCCAGTGAATGCCGCCTTGACTCTCATTTAACTCCGTCTTTGACAGCCCTCGTAACCGCTGGATAGAGTGCGTTTACTCTGATGCGGCACATGGGGAGCGAATGTAAGGTAGGCCACAATAGTTTACGGGACACTGGTTCAGCGGCACACGTGAATTTCTGCTTTGTTAAGGCACGGCGCTCCTGATTTAGCGCATCACTGTGTACATCTATAGGTCGCCAAAGACTGCTATACGCACAGAAACAGTGAATTACGTGTCCAAGGTTCGCGGGAATACAACTTTTTTTGCAAATTCTGTGTCGGGTAATCTTTTGTGACCGACTCTACTTAAGCCATACCGGGTGCGCGAAAATGCAGAGAGAGAGAAAGAGAGAGAGAGAGAGAGTTGAATATGCAGGCAAAGCCGTTGCAGCGTGCTGCGTTGTTGGGGTGATTGTTTCCATTTCACGACGCAAAACCGCTTTTTGTCTAGCGAACGCCTTGTCTCTCATACACGACTGACCATTTTGATCGGCCTGCAGCGAATGAGCACTGATGGAACCGTGAACCCTTACATAGTACGCTGCATCTGCGCTGGATGCGTCTGTGTGTACGTCCGTATAGCACACTTACGAGGAAAGCACGGCGTTGAAAAAAAAATGAAAAAAAAAACAAATGCGACAGACCAATCACTTTATATGCGTAAATCTATATAAGCGCTAAAATGGCAAAGTCGGAGAAGTCGGCGCGAAAATACATGCATACCGCGGCGCGCATTTTCTAGCAGGTCGGAGATCTTCAGGCATATGCACTCCTCTATTTCGTGCACGAACCAGTTATCTGCGCCTGGCCAACCTCGAGTATGACTTATCTCGACTCATCCAGTCTAGCGAACTTTTCCTTCGTTTTGCTCTTCAGCGTGCCGGCCAAGTCAAGATAAACTTAGAGTTGCCCGGAGTCCGTATAATATCACGCGAGGCCGTCCTTTCAACGCGCGTTCCATCGGCGAAGCACCGCGTCATAGAGAAAGAAATTTCTCTATGACCGCGTTGTCGTGGAGCCAAACGAGCACGTTTCTTTCGCTGTCAGTGCACGGTTCTTTCGCGTACACGCTTGCGTGCCGCGTGTTATCGATCGCGAACGAGCACGCGCGTAAGTAATTAACGGTCGTGAGCCTAATCCGGTGTCCTCGGCCCGTTTCATGTCAGTTCTCGTCAGGTCGCTTGTGCAGCACATCGGGAACTAAATCCACCGAACGGTTGCGTTTACAGCTATAGCTGGTTCTTGATCATGGAATGCGAAGCGAAGTTGTCTCGCACAGTTCTATAAAAGGGCGCACACGAAGGTAACGCGATCACACAAACGCCTGCCATCGTGTGTGTGTGTGTGTTCTCGGGTTTTCCTCGTATATGTGTCATCGAACTATATGCGACGCAACTTCGCATCCGTGCATCGGGAATGCTGCGGGCCCTTTCAGCCGACCAAGGATCACGTATACGTGTCTCAGAAACACGCTAAAAGCTCGCGTATTGTATACATATTGTGCGTCAGCTATAATACCTCCATAATTGGTCCCCGGCGATGCCTGTTTAATCAGTGGCTGACAGCGGGGGAGACAATTTTTCTGATTCTCGCTCCTGATTGACTGGCGTAGTCTGTATAGGGTTGACGGCGCGGCACGCAGCTGCAGAGACGGAGAACAGCAGGGGTCGATCAAAAAGAAAGAAAGAAAAAAGAGCAAGAAATTCACCGGCGATTATACGCTGCTCCCTAATGCGAAATCTGAGTGCAGCTCTAAAAAAAAATTATGGGGTTTTACGTGCCAAAACCACTTTCTGATTATGAGGCACGCCGTAGTGGAGGACTCCGGAAATTTCGACCACCTGGTGTTCTTTAACGTGCACCTAAATCTAAGTACACGGGTGTTTTCGCATTTCGCCCCCATCGAAATGCGGCCGCCGTGGCCGGGATTCGATCCCGCGACCTCGTGCGCAGCCTAACACCATAGCCACTGAGCAACCGCGGCGGGTCTGAGTGCAGCTCTACATACGCGTTTTCATTTCGCGATATATTGGCTGGCGCGGACAATATGTACCATGCGGCTCGTTGCAAACGGAGCGAAGTGTGGCGCGAATGCCTCGCTAATCGGGAGATCGCGAGAGGCAGCGCGTGGGTGACGCGTGGGCGCGATTCACAGCAGCCGCCGTACAGACTTCCGCTCATGCAAGCGCGTGCATGTGTTTCCATACAGACGACGCGGGCTACTCCGGCGCCATCTGGAGCCATCATCGCCGCGGAGACCATCTTGCGCGGCACTAAGCTTTCCTTCTCACGCTTTCGCCATGCCCTCCTCCACTTTCCGCCTCGTAGTTACGCTGCACCTCCTCCTCCGCTTTCCTCTTCGCGCTTTTATCGCTGTCGCCGTCTTTCGTTTCCCGCTGCGCTCCGCGTTCGATTTCATCCTCCGAAGTGCTTGTTCGCTCGGTTACGACAACGCCGACGCTCGCTGAGGAACGCGTGCGCCAAGAGCTGCGCTCTAAAAGAAAGGGCTCCATGTTATTAGTTGAACAAGAGAGTAAACCCTTAATAACAACGGCGTTCTCATCCCCTTTCTTCATGCTGAGCGGTCATTCTCTCCCATCCTGCTTCATGTATGCTGTCTATCATCATCATCATCATCATCATCGTCGTTGTTGTTGTTGTTGTTGTTGTTGTTGTTGTCGTGTTTGCTGCTGCTGTTGTTGTTTTCGAAGTACCGTGACCTGAGACCTTCTGGCCAACGGAGGGAGAAACAGAGAGAAGAAATGGACCACTTAATTTCGGCGTTAATTATGTTTTGTTCAACTCGGGATTAACGTGGCCGGTCGATGTAAACGATCTTCCTGGTCTTTTCCTTTTCCATTCTATTCCCATTACACTTACCTGACTGGTGTCATCGTTACATTTCCGCTCCACTCTGGATGTGTGAAAATGTGGAATGATTCCGGAGTCATTCCAGCCACGGAGTTCCCACTCCGTAGCTCTGATCGGAGCACGCATTGTTTGTGCGCTTATCCTGCTAGTGTAGCGATTTCCATCGCTGAGAAGTGTACACAGTTGTCCCATGAAGACGAAAGCGAAGGCGTGTGTACCAGACGGTGTGTATACGCGCGCGAACGCGTGAACTGCTGTCTCGGAGCACGGATGGCCGGTGGGGAGGGGTCGCGGTGATTTCATCGCACATGTATGCGCTTGTCGAGAAGCCCGTATTACGAACGCGTAATTAATGCATGTGCCTGAGAAGGGGTAAACCAGCTGGGGCTCGAAAGGCTCAAATGTCACCGGCTATTGTGCTTGATCGAGCGTCGCAGGTCAACGCCGTGCATGCGGATAGGCGAGCGGACGCATCCATCGTGGAAGAATACGGTGGGGGTATCGATACAAGACGAGTTTGAAGAGCTGAATTGAAAAAAAAAAAAAGAAAGAAAGAAAGAGCAAAGAACTAATGAAGACAGATGTTGCTCTCGTCATTGTCTATCTTCCTTAGTCCTTAGTTCAGCTGTTCAAACTTGTCTCAGCTATATATGGACCAACCAGCTCAGTTAAATACTATTCTGAGGGCATCGATGCTCATGTATTTCAGCACTACATGTATACAGTATGGTTTACTGTTAATAGGTACACTCTAATGTGCGGCTCTCGCTTTGCTGGCGTTGTATACAGGTGCAAGTGCTGACTGAAACTGCAAATGCTCGCTGCACAGATATGTGGGAAGATGCCAACCCCACCAACCATAAGTAATCTGCTGCGAAGCCGGGCGATTGTGCATCTATGGAATGCGAAAACACCCGTGTACTTAGATTTAGGTGCACGTTAAAGAACCCCAGGTGGTCAAAATTTCCGGAGTCCTCCACTACGGCGTGCCTCATAATCAGAAAGTGGTTTTGGCACGTAAAACCCCAAATATTATTATTATTATTAGTGCATCTATGGATCGGAGGGGAAAATTTGCATGTCTTACACAACCATGCGTTCAATTTAACAGTGGACAGCAGTGCAAAGTGTGAATCACAGAGCGTTCACACTTTTCCACGCGAACGATGCATCATCCACGTATATCGGCCACTTGACCGCACTACATAAGAGCATGCACTGCACCTATATGCGTATATCGCTTCATCAGCACACGTCACACCACACCAGGCCGTAACAAAACACGGCCAGAGCTAACCAACGCGAACGAAATCGTCAATGTATAGTGCCGCGGCGTCGTTCACGCGCACAAAGCGCTCTAAGGGACAACCGTACCTCACGTCGCAATGCTCGCGCTACATTCGTGGCCCGATAGTATGCAGTTAAATATACACAGGTATGCAGTTCTTTTTTCTTTCTTTGCGTGCTTTTTTTTCTTTTCGATAGCACAATTAACTGCAGGTACGCAGACATTACCCCCTCCCTCCTCCTATATAGCTTACTGCGGCGGCGGCTGTCCGGTGGAGGTGCGCTTTAATCCACGCTTGCTGATCTCTCGCCTTCCAGCGTTGCTGGTACTCCGGCTTCGGCGGAGCAGAAGTGACCTCGAAGCGTTCGGGTGTCCAGTGGGTGGGCCCCTTAATGAGGCCTCTCCAAAGACTATCCCTCCCCCATAACCTTCTTGCCTACGTCCCGCGACTAAATTGCCGCTTCTATTTGCTCCTTCTCTCGCACTCCTCCCTGTCGTGAATATCGCAAATAGCAGCGACCTAAAAACCGCTTACGTTTCACGCAACTATAGAACGTTCGTGGAGTCGTGATACGTCGTCGAAGGGAAAGAGAGTGAACTGGGAAAACCTTACGTGTTTAAATAATCGTCAGAAACATGGACACTCAATGACCTCAGAATAAAAAGAAAAAAATACCCCGTGTTTACGTCGTAACCTAAATCATACATGGTAGCCGTGTCGCGTCAAAAGACGAAAGTTCACGTTGAAATTGACAACGTTACGAGGAAGAGATAAGGACTGGGTTCAGGTAACATAAGCTCTAAATATGAGTTCAGGAAATTTCGCGTCCGCGAACTTCGCCCTCTTACGACCTCAGTGATACCACGTTGGATTGGCATATCAGTAGAAGCGGAACTTGGTGCGATCAAATCATCACGCAGCGAGCATCCCCCCGTGTAATAGCATCGCCTGCTCAGACTCAAGCTCAATCTATTGCGCAGTTTCAAGCGCTTGAGCACGCCTCGTAGCTTTAACTGTAGCTCCACAAGCAATAAATGTTGGAAAAGTTTACATATCTCCGCGTTCGTCTGCTTTTCATATATGTATTTGTAAGCTTACAAGCGCAATGATCTATGCTATTCATAGACGGAAGGGGAGAACGCAGAGGTATTTGTGTATCGGTCAAGGGCATGCAGCATTCAGAGAAACCACCTGAACTGTAAAGCCGACCTACCGGTGCAGGCAAACAGATAGGCTACGGCAACGAGCAAAACCGCACAAGGGGAGCCTGCTCGCACGCGTACATGCTGAAAGAGCCGGCCACCTAAAAACGCCCATAGCGCGGCGTGCAGGTCTTACCTGTCCCGTGGACTTGACCATATTTTTTGTTTCGGCCGGGGGCGCCCGCTCCTGCTCCCGCGCGATGGGGTCTGTTTTTTTCGGCGAAGGAAGCAGAGGATCGCCGAGGCTTTGAGCGTGCTAGCGGTCTCCGGAGGAGTCACGCGACAAGTGAGCGTCTGGTAGGAACATACGCCGCGGTTCTTTTTTTCTCGCCTTTGTGTCTTTGTGTCTTCTCCTTTCCTGCTAGGCTGTTTGTGGTGGTGGTGGAGGTGGTGGTGCGACGGGCGGCGGAAGGCCCCGCCGTGAACAGCGCACAGCGTGTGGTGTCTACGCACGTACGCACACACGCAGCGCAGCTTCTTTGCGCGAGAAGCGAGGGAGGAGGGGAGAGCCTTCGTGGACAGTGGCGCGAACGTTTTGGAGGAAAACCGGAGCGCGCGCGCGTCTTTTTCTTTTTCTTTTTTTTTTCTGTGGAGAGAGAAGGGGGGGCGTGGCGGGGGGGGGGGGCACGCGCATTTTCAGAAAACGAAAAAGTACATTTCGTCGGGACGCGCGGGTAGGGGAAAGACCAGAGCCCCACTTGGCTGGCTACCACCGCACAGTGTGTCTATATAGACACACCGTGTGTGTCCAGATATGCGCGCTGGACACGGCTTCACGCAGTGTGGCCGCTCGTTGTGTACGCGTTTAGAGCGTGAACCTCTGTGGCCCTATAGCACCGTGCGAACCTTATACACAAGTGTGCAAGATTTGTTGGTGCGTTACGGCTTTCCCTAGACTTAACTGTTGTAGCTAGGTTAGCTGGTTACATCTCTGAAAAGAGAGGCGAACGGACGGACGGACGGACGGACGGACGGACGGACGGACGGACGGACGGATAGATAGATAGATAGATAGATAGATAGATAGATAGATAGATAGATAGATAGATAGATAGATAGATAGATAGATAGATAGATAGATAGATAGATAGATAGATAGATAGATAGATAGATAGATAGATAGATAGATAGATAGATAGATAGATAGATAGATAGATAGATAGATAGATAGATAGATAGATAGATAGATAGATAGATAGATAGATAGATAGATAGATAGATAGATAGATAGATAGATAGATAGATAGATAGATAGATAGATAGATAGATAGATAGATAGATAGATAGATAGATAGATAGATGAGCGACGAGGACCTCGTGTTTGGCCTCCGCTACCGGCTCAGCTCGTACCACAGAGAGCAGCTGTACATTACATTTAGGGTTATTCGTTCTCGGGTATTTATTTATTTATTTATTTATTTGCTTCGTCACAGTACAACTTAACAGGAGGTGGAGGGAAAAGCCGTTCAAATGACGGCTTGATGGGACTTTCACCACCTTTGTCAACAATGAGGACAGCTGAAAGACAGTACGAAATAGCTGCACTGTTTTTTTTTTTTAAGTTACACATTGATTTAAATAAAGAACAAGCCATAAAGGAAACTGAAAGACAGCTTATACAACAAAGAAAGGCGCTGTAATATCCTGCACTTAGACACTACCTAGTTTAAACAAAGCCGATAAGTCTGCTGAACTTAAATAAATGACTACATAGTTTGCACAGCAAAAAGGGCCGCTAATTCTGCTACGCTTAATTGAGCACATCTATTCATCTGGTATTGTAGTGATTTAGAATTCGTAGAAGAGTACATCGAAGCATTTGAAAGCCATAATTAGTACGGAAATAAGGAATGTTCCACAATTCTGTATTTCGTGTTCAATAGGCTTTCTTTCTTAAAGCAAAAATTCGCCATATCCATAAACAGAAAGCTTGAGTGTTTGCAGCTAAGGCAGTGCTCTCGTAATAGTTTGTTTTGATAGAGGTCGTTCAGCCTGATGTATATTTTTAAATGTATATAGCGGGTCGCTAGGCGCTAAAACTGCAGTGTTGTCTATCAGTCTCAGTATCTTCTGTATTCTCAATTTTGTTGAATTTGTTTCTGTAGTGGTTTCACAAACCAAATAATCGTAGTTAAGATAAGAACTAAAGAGCGACTTGTATTTCAATAACCTCACCGAGTTAGCGGTAAGGTGCCGGATGCGGCTTAGAATTCCAGCTATCCGGCTTAACTCTATTTCAGTACTATTCACGTGGTCATCCCATTGCAAAGAATTAGAAAAATGTACCTCGAGTACTTTCACTGGCTTCACTATATTTATATTCTAGCCTCTAAATACATTGCTATTCTGGAAAGACGCTTTTTTATTCTTCGAATGAAAAACTACGGCTTTCGTTTTAGTTCCATTTATTTTTAACTTATTGTTTCTTGTCCAGTTGTCTGACTTATGGCAGACCTCAGGCAGATTGTTCCACACCTCGTTCCCTGTGACATTGCGCGGCCATGAAACGGTTTGCGACATTTCGGGATTGAAAAGCTCGCCAGGCCCAACTATCAGCCAAAGGTCGACCTCTCCCTGGCACACAGCATCGATGCGATGTGAACGAGTGGCGGTTGGTGTAGCACGAATATGAGCTTGCGTGTACACACCGACATGAGCGCACGCCAGTGAGCACATGTCTAGCGCGGGCGCGCTGGTTTGAATTGGTGCATTGTGAAAAAGTTACGCATATCTGTGAGTGAAGTTGGGGCCAAAATTAAGAAGGATCGCTTCTCAAGACGTTTTCGAGGAGACTTCGGCCACTAATCTATTAAAAAAAAAAAAAACTCCAACGCTCGAATTGTTCGTAAGAGCAAATTTCAGCCGATACTGGTGCTAGGGTAGTTAGCGAAGGCGGCCGGCACATACGAACGAGGAGGCTCGTGAATTCGGCACCTGACTCGAGGAATTTTGCTCCATAGAACTCTCTTCTTCTTCTTCTTTTTTTTTTTTTAAATCTGCGCCGTAAAGGCCTCATCTCGGTGTACATTGGCAGCTTCACCGCGGACATTTTTGGCTACGCTCAGTGTACACAGCCCCGATGGTAGAGCTCAGATGGTAGAGGGCGTTGGTCCCGGGTTCGAATCCCGGCCCAGGACGAATTTTTCAACAGCGAAGCTTTCTTTTTGAGAAACGCCTATGAGTTTCCTTTGTAGCTTCGTGCTATACATTCGGGTGGACGACAGTTTTTGCCTTTGATGATGATTCCTCCTCTTTGCGGGATTCTGCAGAACTGATTTGCCACACTCGCACACATACTTTCTCATTTTTATGTATACTGGCAACAACGACTGATGGAGTGCTGCATCCAATAATAGCACTAGGGCTTAATGTAGCTGAGGGCCCCCATTACGGCGTCTCACCATGGTAAGCGTGTGGATGAAAGAAAGAAAGTCGTCCGGCGTGGCCTTCAAGTTCAAGGTTCCGTCTCCTCCCGCCCGGAATGTCCCGCAAAGAAATAACCGCAATTATCACTGTCCACGTCACCAGACCAGTCCGCTGGTGGCGAGATTTGTCCTTTCCTCCAGCCTTTGTTTCGGCACCACGCGCGTACGAGGCGACTCTTCCTCGGCTCTGTGTGCCAGGTCTCAACTCGTTTTCTGCGCGATTATGTACGACGCTGCGGCACTGAATGCACCATTGTTTCGCGGTGCAAGGTCTGCCGTCGCCAACGGTGGAGGACGCGGCGCCTTTACGAGGCTTTCCGCGAGCAGCACAGCACGCCGCTGCCGAGAAAGTGGGTCACATGAGAAAATGACCGAACGTGTTGTCACCACTTTTCTCGCGCACAGAGGCGTGGCCGTTTAACCATGCCACTTGTGGTCAATGTCTCGAAACGCACCACAGACTTCGGTGGGTGGGCGCGTTTTAAGAGCGCTTTTTAAGGGGGGAGCAGGCGAAGGAATTAGTCCGTAAGCGGGAAGTAGGGGAAAGGGAAATGCCGGGAAGTTGGTTTAATCTGTTCTCTTTCCGCTAATGTAGAGTCATTATACGCCGTAGTTAAGACCAAGCACGGTGGTAACATATGGCGCTTTCCTCGTATTCAGGAAGCTGCGCTTTATTGCTGTGTAGAAAAGCGCTAAACAGGGTGCACACGCGTGAAAGTATACACGATCGTATATATAAATAAGTGTTTATAGATAATGTTTATAGAGCTCGTACGTCCCTTGGCTGCAGTTGCAAACTATGACCTGCAAAGGACTGGCTGTTTAAAAATATCGTCTTCTTTCTACTTTCGACTTCCTTCTTCATGCCCCCCCCCCCTCTCCCCTTGAAATTTCTATGTACCAGAATACCTAGCATAAAACGACGTGAGACAACACCCGCCAGCCAGTGTCCCCCTCCCCCTGTCAAGTGGGAGTGCACCCTCACCTATTGCAAATTGCAAATCTAAATTGCAAATCTAAATAATATGAACAGAGCGATACAGCCTAGGATCCGGTCATAAAGTAAAGGCGACGAGAATAAGCATGTAATGGGCACGAAAAGGGGCGCGCTTTGCAATTTTCAGTTGCTAATGTCGGTTCAGTTATTTTTCCCCAATTTTCCCTCAATCTCATACAAATAGCGACTGAAAAAAAAAAATGGGATTAGGATTTGGTATATGTGCAGTTGAATGAGAAACTTATACATTCCCCTCTTCTTTCTTTTATTTAAGCCTCTGATTCAATACTATACCGCCAGAGTCCTTAAAAAGCATTGAAGGACTCTGCTACCACTGATGGTGTTAAGTTCCGTGGCGCACAAATTCTCACAGGAAGTTGGTAGTAGTGCCAAGGCAGTGCACTGTTGTGCTTGAACGACTTAACGAAATTTTCAAGAAAACCGCAAGGAAAGGGACGACGAGTGCTTGGGAGCTGAAGCGAAGCCAGAAAATCGCCTTAAAACAATAAAAAAGAACGCCTTGTACAATTTGTCGTGGTGCACTCGCCTTCCCCATCGAACGTATACTCATTCCTGTAACTGCGCCCGCTTGAGCTTCCAAAGCAACGCGCGAACGCTGTACGTGCGCGCGTGCTTATGCCGTCCAGCTGCGACTGTCATTCACAGATGTCTCCGCGTGGTACAGTCTATAGTCGCAAAAATACATCGCGGTTTAGTCGCGCAGGCTTTACAGCTCACGGTATATATATGCGCCCTTTGCTCTAAGGCTTGCGAGGCAACTGACAGGAGATGTAAAGCTGACAGTTTGAAGTTTTATTTATTTATTTATTTATTTATTTATTTATTTATTTATTTATTTATTTATTTATTTATGGATGGATGGATGGATGGATGGATGGATGGATGGATGGATGGATGGATGGATGGATGGATGGATGGATGGATGGATGGATGGATGGATGGATGGATGGATGGATGGATGGATGGATGGACGGACGGACGGGCGGACGGACGGACGGACGGACGGACGGACGGACGGACGGACGGACGGACGGATTAAAAATGTGTAGGTGTGGTTACGGGTGTCGCCTTGTCATTAAAATTACATATGGATTTTATTAATACTATGACAGATCTACTCCACCGCTCTTCTCCGCCAATTCTCCTGCCTTAATTATTTTGCTTTCTATACCTTTTACATATTGACCTCCGCGCGGCGGCTTTTTGGACCTCTGTGCCTGTCTCGCCCACATGGGACTGAAGGGAATTACGTATAATTAAAATGTCTTGCATCGTTTTCTTGACCTGCGCACAACGTCAAACTTTGGCAGGTGCTCCAGAATGCCGCCTGACGTTATATAGTTCCGGCGGCGCGCGGAGTGGCGTCGAAACCTTTGACGGTGCATGGCTGTATGCATGCCTTCTACTCCTTGTATACGTGTACGCATTGGTTGGCTTGCCAAGTTGCACAAACTCCTTGTGGTCGACAGCAGTATAGGTACCACATTAAGATCGTCACGCCTGTGGTTCACAAAAGGCAAGGTCTACATAAACAGAAAAACAAACTGTCTAATGACTTTAGTTCCTTCGGCTGCTCACTTTCCAACTATATAGTGCAATTTTGTTTCTTGCTTCCGTTTGCTGTTGTCCTTGTCGTCTCAAGCATCCGTTCTATTTATTCCTCTTTTTTTTTCCCTCCTACTCTTCTCCACTGGACTCAGTTCGTGATTCCTGATCGCCATGGAACGGAGGAAACGCCGCCAGACCGCAAAGCCACGTCCGGTATACAGAAGCCGAGTCTTGCGAGGGCGTTTGTGTATGCATTTCAACAACAACAGCAGCGATGACCGAGCTCCGAGAACCGCTTGCTACAAACGTATATATGCGTTGAGAGGTGCAGCCTATATTGATCGAGCGCATATACCTAGCTGCGCTCAATCAAGAAAAAAATGTGCAGTTTCCACGCAACGTGGCAATCGATGCTACGCGAAGCATTAATTGCGGGTTGCTGGCTATCCGACATATTGTTTGGGGTTTTGCAAAGCTTTACTAGATGAGCCAACGCGTTTGTTCTAGGTGAGAAATTGTGCGTGCGATGCGAGCGTGCGTGTGGCGACAGCAAAGCCGATAGCACGACTGCGACGGCGAGAACGCGACTCATTTCTCCGGCGAGAAACATAGCTTACAGCGTCTTCCGTTACGATCTGGGCCTATATCTCGAAAGCGGTGCAACACTCCATCCTGTGTCTGTGACCTAATGGAAAATGTTCGAGCACGTGCTCTCGCTTGTTCTTGCGACATGGCGCACACGCGTGCCAATCGTGCTGTATATAGTTGGCGCGTCGGCACGAGAGAATATACATGCATGTGCTTTTGTGGCACGTGCTCTGAGTGCATGTGTTTAGAGTCGCCTTAATTTCTTCTGGTGCTTCTTATTTGTTGTTGTTTTTTCTTGGTAATAAACAAAAATTGCGTTTGAGGCTAAGTATACAGCATCGGGGACTTTTAAAGCGATATTAAAATGATAGCCTTATAAGGACCCCGCGTCGCAGAAAATCTGGTGTCGGCGTCGGCAGCGTTGTACGTGAGAGAAACTCTCCGTATATATTTAGGTACATGTATGTGCCACGCCTGGCTATATCGCATGCGGTATATGCGGGTTCACTGACACACCATTATATCGTTAAAGTTGCTCGTACCTTGTCTCACATTCTTGACAAAATTATTCCTCGGAATTTTGAGAATGACATCCCACAAACAAATGTCACGAAACAAAACACCGATAGCCGCGTGCCTTTTATGATAAATATTCTCAGATTTAAATATGGAAAGTGCAAAACAATAACATAAACCTTTTTTTTTTTTTTTCTGCGGGCGGCTGTGCACAACCTCTGGGATCGACCTACGCAAGATGCCGCGTTTCTACCAGAAAGCTCGGCTTCGTGCATAACGTTTGCCGCCAGCGCTTCCCGGTCATATATATGAAAACGTTTATTTAAAAAAAAAGTGTAAACATTACTGTTGCATAAGTTGCACTTGCCGGGAAGCGTGGGAAGGATCTTTAAATGCTATCGCGTTCCACTCCTAAAGGCGAAGCTTAAGCGTCCTCCAATTTTTGTGCTGTTGGACTCGGACTTCAGTCACGCATCACTCTTTGTGTTGCTTCCAGAAATGCTGCAGCCTGCGTGACAACTTCTGGTGGTTGCCTCGTCCTACTGCACTGATGGAGATTTAATAAAAAAGTGCTTGAGGGGGAAAATAATGATAAAAAGAGAAAAGAAGAAGTTCCGCGCTGGCAGCAGGGTTTTGTACCCATTGTTTATAGGACATTCAATGGCTTTGAACGTTATAACGACTTGTGAAATTTCATCCGCGTGGATTCGCTTATGGGTAGAACATGCGCGTCGGTAAACGCTAATCTGGATAATCTTATCACCTTAGGCTTCGCCACTGAAATAACTGCTGATGCTTGCGCGCAGACAAAAGAGCACATTAAGAAAAGATACGACGAGACGCTTTAGCTCGTCGTTGTTGCTTCGTTTTTGATTGCGTTCCTTCGTGTGTGCCCAACTTTTGATACGATCGCCGATTGCCTGAAAGGAAGGGCTCACGCGTGCACCATCAGTTTGCCGCTATACGACGTCAAAGAGAACGCGCCCGCATGCTCGCCGATGCAGTTCTTAACCTGCTTTTTCTCGATCGCATGCATGCGTCCCACGAATGCATCATTACCGTGACGTCTTCCGCCTATGGCGGGGACGTACGGACAAGAAAGAAAAAAAAAAACTTAGTTATGATGCAATATTCGTAACTCGATTTGCCTGCCACGTGGACTTCCTCTTGTATTAATTCAAAGAGCAGGGTGCCCGGCAGGACTTCCTCCGCACTGTAGGTATTGATGAAGCAGCTTGGTCAAGCTGTGGCTGTAACTGAAACGGTACGAGCAGAGACATCTAGTGGAGACCTCAGATCAGGCGTGCCACATCTATAGTATACTTTATTCAAACCGTATACCATCCATACAGTGACTCGTATGACGTAGTCTTTTTTGTTCATTGACAAATGTGCACCCTGTATAGAGTATGCACATTGCATCTTATTGCGGCGATATAGTAATCGGTGAATGAGCTGCTAAACACCGCTACAAATGCAATGAATTCAAATTCGCTCATGGACGAGTAGGAGCGTGCTTGGTATGTCCAAGGACATCGCAGGCTGACATGTCGTATTTGGTCCCTCGTGTGTTTCGTCAGCGAGGGTAGCGAAAGAATATATTTCGCCGCAAAATTACACCCTTGGTTTTGCGAACAGCACGAATCGGACAAGAACGCTGGAAAAAACGCAGGGCAGCGCTGGTGCGCAAAACGGTGGACAAACTATATATTAGTTGTGTTAATACAAATATTCATATAGACCCTTTTCATGCTTACAAACAGAGTTCCCAGAAGACTTCCGCTTAAGCCCTCCAGAAAAACATAAGTTATGATAGCCTATAAATGTATAGGATCCTCCAGTTGGCAACTGTTTTGCGGCAGAGTTGGAGTGTTTCAGAAGTCAATTCTATTGTTAAGTGCAACAAAAAAAAAGAAGAAGAAGACGTCCGTACATTAGCTCGACGCATGGCGCACGTTCTTTATATCTGAAAACATCAAGAATACGTGCCTATAGATACTATACGACGGAATACTTTTTTTTCTTGGCTAACTGTATTGTCGAAGAATGGCTGACCGGAAATTCTCTGGAGTCATGAACACACTGCTGGCCACATCGCGGATGCAAAGGGTGCATAACGTTTCTATAGCAATGCGCATACATAAGAACGCCGTTCGTTAACGCGTCCTCTCGCCGTCCTAGTTACAGAGGCCTCAAAGTCCTCCAGCACGACACTGATTTGCGTGACACTGCTGGCGTGATCTTTTCGAAAAGGTCACGTCTTCGAAAATCGAAATCGTTTATCGCAAAGTACAGCTGTATCTGTACAGCTCCTCACTTATTCACGGCACATTACACTCAGCCGTATGCAAGGCATAAGGCACCAGCGTTCAATCATAGCAGCCACGGGTCATTTACGCGCGCGGTCCACGTACAGTATATACGGAAGAAGGAAACGCCGCACTGAACGCATGCACGGACCCAAGCTGTTCGTCCACACACACACACACACACACACACACACACACACACACACACACACACACACACACACACACACACACACACACACACACACACACACACACACACACACATATATATATATATATATATATATTACAACAAGCCACTCTCATGAACATATAGAAGGGCTCTCATGTCGTCCCCGCCCACTCGAGAACTCTGCCAAGGCCAAACATCATTTGAGCAACGCGTATACACAGAACCCGCTCGTGTACCTGCCCGTCCTTACGGGCACGATCGCTCGTGGCTGCGAAATTCGTGGCGGCAAATCCGTGCAGCGTTGCGGAAGCGGCTTTCAGACATGTCAGGAAAGCTAGCGTGCGCCGCAGTATATGCACGCGCTGTTGCGCGCGGCTTGCCCGCCCCGGTGGCCCCCCTCAGGATGGAATCATTCATGCAGTGTACAGGACAGATATGGTATACTGCTATGGACAGAGGGACAGATAAAGTCCTCCTACACATGTATAGAGCAGATGGAGTCATGCTGTGGACCAGATATATATGGTGTTCCTGCTATGGAGAAAAGGAGAGATCAAGTGCTTCTGCTGTGAGCTGGACACATGGAGAAGGACAAGTACAGTCCTTCTGTAGTGGACAGAGTGACAGTGCCGTCGTCCTTTGTGATAACTTCTGTCCTCGTTATCCCCGTTGCCCCCATGGTGTTTAAAGTCAGAGAGAGAGAGAGAGGGAGGGGGGGGGGGGTCCCCTTTGTTATTTAAGCGCCTCCCTCGCCAGGTCAACTGTAGCAATGGGGCACCCATTCGACAAGCGCTGAAGGTGATTTTATTACGAGTATTGTGTTATATATATATAAAAACAGTGAAGCATTGAATCACAGGATCCGGCAGTGAAACAGGCAGCAAAAATACCAGGATATTACGTATATGAGCGGGTATAAGTGTGCGCGCGCTATATACTGGTCGCCACCCTGAGGGCCCCCACTCCACTGAAGGGAGACCTTAAGCCCTGGTTGCCTCTAGCAAAATACATGAATCCTTATGCTGCTCATCAGATCGTAGATGTAGGAAGCTAGGTCCCAGCAGGCCGCGGCACGGCTTCATTGCGACCCGACGGAACGCCCGGTTGATTGAGATTTACACGTTGTGCGCCAAAGAACATACGGTGGTCAAAATTCCTTCCGAGCTGTCCGCTGCGGCATTCTTTCCCCCGTCCCCGATAGTCTGTGTCAACGTGGGTACTACAGAATCAACTCAATCTCACAGCGGGTGTGCCCTATAGGACGGCAAAAATCGTCCATCCCCACCCGTTGTATAGACACGCGCACGTTCGTTCAGCTGGAAGCACAAGAGACACAATGTGGGATCGAACTAGTCCTTGCTGTACCTAAGCACGCAGTGTTAAGAAAAAAAAAAGAATGTAGCGACACACAGACACTCCAAAATCCGACGAATTCGGCAAAGACCAGCTCTACTCTATCTATACAGCCCGTAACGTTGACCACTTGCTCGCGCATTATCTGCCCACTCATTCGACTGAAACTAGCCGATTGGAAATGTAGCCCGACCAATAAATAGACCAAACGCGAGGTTACGTCGCGATGACGCCTCGCAACTTCCGCGAGACTGCGCGGTATTAGTAGGATGGATGCTCTTTTCTCCTTCTTGTTCTTTATTGCGACGACGCTCGTCTCGTTGTTTATGGATGGACCTATATACGTTGCCTGCCATATATGTGCCTAACATGCCGCTACAGCAATTGTGCCTTGAGAAGCACTGCATGCAGTCGCTATAGATAACCGAACAGTCGAGCCGACCGACCCGTACACGAAGAATTGGCAATCAATGAAAGGCGTTGCCCCACCCACCCACCCACTGCCGAGATCTGGCGCCGATACGCGCGTTTATTTCTTGCTGTTCCCCCGGCCATGCTGGTGCGCAGACTGCGTGTCTCCTCCTCACACGGAGCTGGCATCCAAAGTTGTCCTGGCGAGGCGCGCGCACGCGAGACCACTTTGCCCATTAACTGCACGAGTGCCTTAATCGGCAAAGGGTGGCTCTGACTGCTACATGCATAGGGCGGCAATGGACACATCGAAACATGCACTTCCATCGACCAATGTGACTCAATGAACCTGCGCTCCAAGAAACTAGAAAAAAGGCGTTTTTTTTTTTCTTTCTCCTATATGTACGAGACGCATCTCTATGCGTTTTCAAATAAAGGAAATGCGTGCCATGCCTCAAGCATTAATGCTCATAATTTTCCGCGTAACATACGGTGAAATTTATTTCTGATTTTGTCAGCAGCCACTGGGCGAGAGAGAGAAAGAAGTTTAATGACACGAAATGCCGAGAGGTCGGCCTGGGCGAAACTGTTAGAAACATGCGGGCTTCTGTTAAGCCGCACTACAGAGTACGGCTCGCTTTCGTCTTTTTTGTCCAGAAAAAACGAAATATTGACAGGTCCTTCAGCATTTGAGCATATTGAGCAGCCAGTCGTGTGCATTTGCGGGCTTCATGCACGCTCGGAAAAACACTTTAACGTAGTACGTATTGAGTAATACAAAGCATGTATTGGGGGTTTTTCATGTCGCTCTACAATTTTCGCATTGACACTGTTAATCTAATTATAATATTTGGGAAGTTGATCAATTAATTAGGACCAATCATCTAATGCGGTAGAATTAATATATAGTTTGAGTATCTCGAAGCGACGGCAAACAACGTTACCTTGGTTCTGCCCAGCTGCGCGGCAGTTGCATATTTTTAAGGTCTGGCTAAAGTTAGCTGGGACACCCTCTATATACGTATGTTCCACAGTTGAAACGCGACAGCTTGTTGACACTCGATATGAATTGAAATTTGATTTCATTTCAGTACCGTAAAATCATTGTACTGTAAAATTATGCTGCCGTAGTATATATAGTTAAAACTGCACTCTAGACACGGTTGTAGCTATAGGGTAATGTTGCAGATAGGGTAATATTCAATGCAGTTCTTGACATATGACTGAATATATAACTGCCGTGGTGTGCAGGGAAAGTACGTGCGCCTGGCGGACCTCGCACACTCTTGGAAAGGTGTCAATGTTTCCGAATTTGTCCGCGCTCGGATAGCACGTGGGCTTATCAGCGGTGCATTGCTGCCAAATATTACGTTTTCTTTAATTTATTTTTTTCGCAGCGGCCGGAAACGACCATTGGTAACATTTGCATACGCGGAAATTAGCAATTTTTTTTCTTGCAATATTTGCTACACATGTTCTTGAGCGGTCCACGAACTTCGAGCATGGGGCGAGCGTATGCCGTTTACTAGCCAACAAGTATTGCGTATCTGTCGGGCGTCAGCCAATCGGAGCCAGGAGCGTTTGCGTCGTCTGCTCTCTCTCTCTCTCTGCCTCTTCTCCCACTCCTTAATCGCGCGCACGCGCGCGCGATTGGCAGGATGGTCGCCTGATGCTGTCACAAGCAGTGACGTCACTCATGAATGGGCGTCTACTATGGGCTTGACAGCTGCGCTCTTCGGTTGTTCAGTTTCGCTTTTCTGTGTAGAACTGGCCGGAATTAATTGCGCTCTAAAAATTAGTAGCGCCAACATTTTTTTTTTAATTTCCGGAAATGGTTATGAACTCCTCGGACGGCCCGCTTCAAGTCTTTGTTTGGTACCAATCTCAAGGTGATATTGTTTAGAAAGTTAGGTAATCGAATTTGCATTGTTACTTGTATAATTACTACATTGAATCACCTTAATATGTGTGCCGCTACGGTAAAGGTTATCTAGATGAAATAATTTAATTAGCTTTCCTAAATTTAAAGGGGCCCTGAAACACTTTTTGAACATAGCAAGATAACGTTGCCGATCTGTTTGTTAACGAGGCTCCTGTGAACATGTGAGCCCAATATTATTACACTGCATGCCGCAGGAAATTTACGAACTCGTGTCAAAAGCAGTGAAAAATCGCTTGCTCTAGCTTCCGAAATGTCGTCATGCAGCGTCATAGCAAGCAGCTGGACCCACAACAGCTATTGGCTGATGGTGATAGCGAGGTCATCCTCAGTAATACAATTATTGTTCAATTGAGTTAAATAAATGAAAATATATGTCTGCGACCTCAATAAGACAGAAAAACCATTTCAACTATGCATTGCCGCTCTAAACACGACAGTTGCGCTTTGCTGCGTCTGCTTCGCGTGGCGTCCGAGATGAAAAGTGTGGCGTAGATACCGCGGCCGCCACGGGTTGCCGCCACGAGCGCGTCTCGCGTTCATAGAGTTTCCTATAATAACTATTGTATGGAACTCTGTGCTCTCCTCGTGGCCTCCGAGATCCTCGCAGGACATTCTCGCGTTCAACCTTTTATAGGCATAGAGTTTCCTACAAAATTACTAGAGGGAACTGTGGCGCTAGTGTCTACGTGAGCTACAATGAGAGCGGTTGTCCCAGCATGGGAATTATGGGAAGTACATGGATTTGCCTAAACTTCGTCCTTTTGACTTCAAACGGCTTTGTGACTTTGTAAACTCATCATTTTCAACAGTTTATTGCGTAATAAATAATTAAATAAACATCATTAAAATTGCCCGACGGCAGGATTCGAACACAGGGACTCTAGTACAGAAGCCTGATATTGAAACCATTAAGCCACGGATGCATGTATCGACAAGCGAATGAAACGCACTTATGAACTTATCGCGGGCATGCCAGTGCTTTGAGACGCTAGAGACGCTTGGCGCGTTTCGATTTGGGCACATAGACAAGCTCAATCGTTGCAATTAATAGCAATTGCACGCGTTCCCGGTGTCTTCTGCACTTCGAAGAATATAGATTGCGCTGAAATATACGACAATAAGATTTATATAGCGTAATATACAAAGCCACAAAAACGTCTGAATCCATAAGCACGAAGATCAGACAAATCCATGTACTTCCCATCATTCCCATGGTAGGACAACGACTGCAGCGCCAGAGTTCCCTCTAGTAATTTTGTAGGAAACTCTATGTTTATAGGGGCCATCAAAGCGTTGCTCCCCTGCGTCCTCTCGCCCTCTCCCCTGTGTAGCTTCCAGCGCGCTAGCGAAACGAAAGGAGACGGAAAGCCGCCGATCGGTCCGATGACTGCGTTCAACTTCGCTGGTGGAGGTCCGTGAGGCGACGTAATTTAATACGGTGATGTCATGCCACGATTCGTTAGAAAAGTGTTTCAGGACGCCTTTAAGGAATTTCGAACGCATTTCGTGAAAAACGCGGTGTAATGTTCGCGAGCTGTCCGCGCTTAGGGAAAACGCTGACAGTGAGACTATATAGTTAACTACGACGATTACTGTACTTTGAACTGCTTCATTTCAGTACACTGTCTTCTCAAAAGCGCATATGCACGGACGCGTTACTCTGACAGAAACCACGAAAGACAGGCACTGAAACGTAATTTAAGAGTGTTGTCGAACACCCGTAGTGACACGCAGATACGTCTATTACAGCCTCAGTCAAGAAAGTGTTTACCTTGTCAAATAAAACCATTGAAACGCTCTCGTAAATAAGCTGGCACGCGCAGCCATGTGCGTTTTAAGGATCAATGCTTAATTGCTTCCTGTACAGTAACCGATACACCCTGGATACGATCACTGTGTATTTTAGTTTGCTGCAGTGTATAATTAAACGCACTGATTTTATCCTTAAAATGAATAGCATTTGAATCATGTCCTGGCCTGCCTATCCTATTCCTTTCCCTCCTCTCCCTACTTTGATGTTCGTGACTTCACGTTTGTACCAACTACAGACCGTAACTATACGTGCTTCCAAATCACGCGGGCCGTGTACATTTCACAGCTCCCATTCGCTCGCACCGTATACTGGGCCCTAACCTGCCCTTGGAACGATATGACCAAATCGTTGCGCGTACCCTGTCTTCGCTGGAGTAGGAGCTCTCTTGCGCTGAGCAGATGCTGCCGCTTAAGATGAAATCCAAAAGGGAGCCGGTGTCTTCCGTCGCCGCACGGCCAGCCATACACTCAGCCGCACACGCCACGTGGTGCAGCGTTGCTTGCAGTGTATGTGTACTCTAGCTTCTTTGTCTTCTGCCCCGGGGAGGGGGGACTCTTTTCGCGCCTCTGCCTTTCGACGCGTTGACGCCAATTCAATCGCGCCGAACCAGAGCTTGTGTACTGTACGTGCTCCCTGCCGCGATGGCTTCGCCGTTGCGCACGACCTATCGCAGCTTAATTGTGCCTTTGCGGGCACGCGTATCTTTGTCCATAGTATAGTAGTAAACCTTATTTATAGACGTTGTGAGTATTTTATCTAGTGAACGTCCATGCAAATGCGTTACAACGCTTCGTTGGCTATTTTCGCATATGTGAGCAGAAATAAGCAAGATGCCTAAAATAAATAAAGAAGAAGGAAAGCGGAACTTGTAAAGCTGTCGTACGTCTCTGTCGTTACCATTTTTGCTGGCGCTTGTTCGAACAGATGTACGCGATTGGCGCCTGGAGCATACATATATATCGACCTATGTTTTTATTCGAACTTTGAAGGATTTGTTCTGCGCTGTTCTCGCCGGTCCGCGTCCGTCATCTACGTTTGCCTGTTATTTCGTACATAAAATAATAAATAAAGTAATGAAAATCGTCGAGTGTGCACCTGTCGTATAGAAGCGAGTGAGCCACTGCGGAGGCGTGGACTAGTTTTACTGCTTGTCGGCTATGAAATGAACACACGAAACATGGCAATCATTATGCCAAGCGTTTTATTTAATCATGCGGACAAAGAAAAAAAAAGAAATAAAAAGATCTTATTGTTGTCCATTAAGCGTTTACCCCGAGTTATAACAGAAAAAGAAATTTTCAGGGGCGCTGTTGAAAGGTGAAATTACATGTTAAAACTGGAGTTATTCTTGCGATATTTCAATTTTCTTTTAATGTTGTCGGAATAACGGTTTAAGTCTCTGTATGTGCTCTGCTGTGCTGCTTTCTTGAAGAGAATCGAAGAATACTATTTTAGTAAATTATTTATGTCATTATGGAGGCTTGCCAGTATTTTGATTGCGGATTCGGGGTCCAGAACCTTCGTTTAATGCAAAAAAAAAGGAAACGAGAAGAAGGAAAGAAGGGCAAAAACTATAGGTCACAGATTTGACGCACTCCTTCACCTCCAGTGATAGAGCTATTCTGGACAGGGGTAATACATACGCTATCGATTCGCTTCCAATGCACTTTTCACATTTCGTCAGTGGTCCGAGCAACGCTCCGCGTAATTTTATTTGTCACCAGGGTTGGCGGGTCGTGAGCGATGGATGATAATAGGGTGAAATGAATCATTACGTTACATATACAGGGTCCTCAATATTTGGCTGCGCGTGTTCAAAAAAAAAAAAATATGTTAGAACGATCGCATTTTGGCGTTGACTTCGTTTAATATGACACTTGACACGATTAGTCGTCTGCTTTTTAAGACAAAATTGAGAAACTGTTTTCATCTATGGCAAAAATGGCGTCTGAAAAGTCTGCAGAGACTTGTTTTGTCACCTGCCGTCATCTGCAAAAAGTAGCGTTTCAGGGAGGTGAGGTTTTTTAGCGCACGAAAAGGGACGAAGGACAGTGGCAAGACGCGGACTGTCACTGTCCTTCGTCCCTTTTCGTGCGCTAAAAAACCTCAGTTATGAACCAACACGCCCTAACCTACGCTCTTTCAAGTTTCAGGGAGGGCTGCCGCGTGTTACCCGCTCCTGGAACAGACGCCTGCCCTCCCTGAAACGCTGCTTTCTGCAGATGACGACAGGTGGCGAAACAAGTTTATGCTGGTACCGTCGCGGCAGTTGGTTGGTTCTTTATTCTATGGTCGCATCCCCATAAGCGCAGGCAAATTTCTACTTTCTTGTCAGAAACCAAGCAATTAACTGCGCCAGGTGTTATACTAAACGAAGTCGACGCCAAAATGTGATCGTTCTGCAAAATTTGGTGGGGGGGGGGGGGTGGTATGCAACCCTAGGTAACTTCTATTCAAATGAGGGGGGGGGGGGTACTTTACTATTAAAAATGTGAATAACGTCCACCATTCGCCATAAAAATACGTAAACCCACAAAAGAGAAATTAAATAAGGTGTATTTTACAGGTACGCCTGTGCGATGCACCTTTCCTTTACTTGGCAAACAAGGAACTACGTCAAATCGACTTGCGCAGGAAGAACACTGCCAAGAACAAGAAGCGAAAGTGTAAAATAAAGATTAATTTAGTAGAATACAACTAAAAAATAACAGCAGTTTGCAACCAAGGCACACAAAACGCGCGGAGTTGCGTTACTTCGCCAGCCAATCACAGAAGCAAACAAAATCGTCGTCTTACTTGATACCTCCAGAGCGTCTGCTGTTCTTGAAGAGTCTTTTCATTGGCGGAAGCAATAAGGAGTGCAACAAACATGGGCAAAGTGTATGGAGTCTGAGCATTTCACTCTTCAAAAGTCTGCGGTGCCATTCATTTCACTGCTGAACCCTCTTTATTCATGAAACTGAAATGAAACTTGACAATAAATAGTTGCAGCAAAGCAAGCATGTTAATTCAGTTCAATAAAGAATTAAGTTTCGGCCATTCCACTATAATAGGCGAGGCAAAATATATAAAATTAAGCGCTAATAATTTTATTTTGTGGTTACCGCCTTACTTGTCCTGCGCTTTTCGATTTTTTTCCTTTTGTATACTGACGCATTCTCATTGATACGTATAGTTATGCAGCAAATGAGCCATAATCGTTTCCTTGTGATCAGAGCATGCAAACGCAAATGTGTTGATATATATATATATATATATATATATATATATATGCTAACACGACAACAGTACTTTTGGGGATCGAGTCTACTAGTAGGTACTCTTTCTGCATAGTCGTTCATGCTAATAAATAATTTTTTATTAATATTGTAATAAGGTAAAATTAAGAAACAGTGCACTTATTGATCGTGAAGATATAAAAAAACTGGCTGTGGCTTAGCTAAGGTTAAGCCCAGGATGCGAAGCATACAGCCTTTATTTTAACGCGACAGCGTTAAGGAGCTCGTGTCGCACAAAAGCCGGTGTCGTCGGCGTCGGCTCAGGCGTGCGTCGCTTGCCCAGGCGCACATTTCGTTGTCGCCCCGGACGCTGCGTTGCTCGACGCTCACCGCGTCCGATGCGGGGCGCGTAGTCGCCTAGTCGCTGCGCCGTAGCCCATTGTCTTACACCCCTTGGCGGGTCGACGGGAACGCTGTCGCGTTCCACTATTGAAGGCGAAGCTTAAGCGTCCGCTTTGCAGCTGTTATGACGTCATATGGTAGCTACGCGGCCGCGCGCGGCGCAGCAAGGAAGAGCGTGGTTGTGCGGAGTATGCTTCGCATGAAAGATATTCGTTTCAAACGTGATTCATTTGACAAAGACGCATTAGTTACCGTATAGTTCTTCAACAAAACTGTATCCAGCAAAATAAAGGAATAAAACAATCAAATAAACAAGGAATAAACGACACGTCTGAAGTCACGCGTAAATCCGCGCGAAAAGCCTGTTTCTAGCGGTGGTAACTATTGAGCCTTCCTCCGTGCTATTGAGTGTGATTGTGATTGAGTGTGAGTGTGATTGAAGATCTGTCTGGTGTACGGCACTACGATGAAGAGCTCTTTCTCAAACGTTACAGACGTAAAAATACAGTTTGAATGCACGCGAAGCCCGCTACGGCGGAGCGGAGAAATGATTAGCTCAGATTACTCCTGCTGCCACCTGACGCAAAGCGGCGGCAACTCGAGAGCCGTCTCAAATCTCGATTCTTGCTCCGTGATCTCGACTCAAGCGGTCATCTATTGGGCCACCACTGAGCAAATGTATGGGCTTCACGGAGCGTTTGCTTGCCAAGGCAGCGACTTTTTCCTTCCTCCATGCCTGCAAACATACGGTGAGCAATGATGTAGAGGCTAATGGCCTTCGAGATTGGTATGTACGCGCGATGGAGATTTCGGAAGCCATGCGAGATAGCTCCTGGCAGTAGTTCAGCCTGGTTCTGCCAGCCATATATGGCGTTCGCGACACTATTTAAGAGTAGAAGAGAGCAGGGCAGCTGGTTTTCCTTCCTCCATGGGTTTCCCGCTCATGCGACAGGCTTCTGTCTGCCCTACGCATTACATGCCCGCCCAACTCCACTTTTTTAAATGTGTCAGCATGTCTATGCTTACTCAACAAGAAAACCACCCCTCATGGCCCCTCCATGTAATGGCCTGCCGTGTGAACCCCTCTCCTGTTTTCTCCTCTCCACCAGGGTTGGTTGCGAGCGCTAGTTGCGGCGGCTGCTCCAAACTTGAATCACGTTTTCCTGCCTCTGAGATCATAGCGGTGTTTGTTGCAATCACGGAGGCAGGGCCCGCGGTCTCTCGTCAAGCCATTGGTCGCAACGCTACTAGATACTTTTCAGTTGTGAAACTCCGCCTGGGAGCGGCGCGAGAAGGTGACCCTCTGCCGTCTCCTCTCGCGAGGTGGCGCTGCCGCCATGGTTGGCCCGATTGGCTGCGGAAGCTTCCCAAAGCAGCAGCGCGCCGCCGACTCAATGCCACAATTTTTTTTTGTTTGCTGCACTTCGTGGCGCTAAATATTCAAAGAATAGCCTTTTTACATTGTGCACTCTGTAAAAAGCAGCTAATAGGCGAATGAATAGGAGAGTGAGGATTTTCGTTAGTGGAATGTTTTATGTACACATGAAAAAAAGAATAGGACCAGTACAACGCCGGATTGATGAATCTAAGCATTATGCATCGATATTCACAAAAGACGCGCTTTCTTGGTTGCTACAGCTACCTTATGACTGCTTTCTAGTCGAAAGTTTGCATCCCTGAAGTAAAACTGCATCCGCATAACAATGAAGAAATTCAGTACTTCGCACGTGAACGCGAACATATGCGCTGCACAACCAAGAAGAGGGAGGCAGCACCCCTCTAGATAATCTAAAACCTTCCAAAATATCTCTCCGCAAAGGCCTGCCTCATCCAGGGAAGCCGACACACTTTTGTTAGCAGTCTTCATAGAGCCCAGTATCTTTGACATCGGGTGCTTTAAAGGGACACTAAAGGGAAACAATAAATCAGTTTACACTAATAAAGCATTGTTTCAGAACAGTACAGGCAGTCATTTCAAGAAAATAGTTTGAATATTAGATGAGAAAACGAAGGTCCAAGTATCAGTATTTGAATTTCGCGCCGAAACGCCAGCGCCGGTACGTCAGCGTGACGTCAGGGATTCCAAAGTTTGTTTTCGCATTTGGGCCGCGTTGGCTGAATGAAGGTTCCCGAAACTTGGCATGTTTAATATTTGGTTCCTTTAGAACACAATGTAGTCAATCTGTACCGCTATATATAATTAGTAGGCCCTAGAAGATGCCATCAAAATCCATGACGTCACAGCCCCCAGGTGCGGGAACTTAAGTAGGCGTCGCCACCCGTATTTCGTTCTTGCGCTTTTTCTGGCTTACCAAACGTCTTATCGTTGTAAGAGTGGTGTTTTTGGTGTTGTAGAACGGTGATTTACTGATGCAGAAGAAATCACTTTTCACTTTAGTGTCCCTTTAAGGAACCTTGCTTGAGACTTCTGCACTCAAGTAACTGTCACAGCCAACTGCTGGGGTTTCAAAGCTTATGTCCGTTATGCATAGATCCCATGGGGCACCCTTTGTGACTTTACGAATAACATATCCACACAGATAATAAACAACATTGTCCCCCATGTTCATTGCTCATTGCTATGCTCATTGCAAGCACATTCTGGTGAGCTGCTTCGCTCCAGGCAACTTATCAACGTCGCCTCAATGGCATTGCGAAGACTACTTTTTTTACTTGCAGGCTTCTCTCGTCTGCTTGAATGTGTCACTGATACTGACGAGCACAGGTCCTGGCACACCGTCCACACTACCACGTAGCGCTGTTTTAACAGGTGTATACAGGTTTAGAAGGCGGAATATCTGCGTGAAGTTGGTTATAGTAGGATGGAACTCATCTCAACCGAAGGAACGCACTAGTCTAATGGATTGCTGAAAGAAACGTGAGAGGGAATTTCCTAGCAAACAGTGCAATCTGAATGTAGTCACAACAAATGTGAACAGTGTGTCTTACCTCCAGTGGATCTTGATGTAACTTGGCTGTCGAAACATAGAGCACACCTGGACGCGGCAGATCATCGACAATGTCTAAAGTCTACATCAGAGTTACTCGCAGTGACTTTGTCGTTTGTTGTGGTGCAAAAACCTTCAGGTTCTTTTGAATTGCATTCTGTTCTGTCACGTTCAGCAGTTCCAAAAAATATTTGATGACCTGACATGATTAGTGTAACAATTTTATATCCCTTAGGAAATGCGCACGAAGTTCAAAGGCGGTGGTCTGATAAACTATGTTGACGTAGAATGCTCGCCGACATTTAATAACACACAAAAAAACAGGAGCGAGAACAGACAAAATGATAGGAAGAGCGCTGCGCCCTCCCTAGCTATCACTTTGTCTCGTTCTCGTGTTTTTTCTTGTTTCATTGCCGTTTCATTGTTCCATTGCAGGTATGTTTGCTCACAAGGCGTGCAGCATTTTCCTGGCACACAAATAAGAAACAAGAGCAAAACGTGGCACGCTTCTGCACGCATCGGCGTCTCTGTCCACCCGCACAAACGTTGTTCGCACCACCCGCCTTCGGGCCGACAGTGTCGCGCGCGCCACCCCGCGGGCGCGACAGAAAGGGGCCAGGTGCCGCGGCGGAGTTTGACAACTGAAAGTAATCTAGTAACGTTGATTGGTCGAGCGCACGTCAACCTAGCAATCGTCACACCCTCCGCAACAGAAAGTGGGGTCGGCAGCGAGCGCCGTCTATCCGCGACTACACTGAACTATACAGGATCCTCCGCTTTAATGGGAAATCTGGCGACGCGGCAGGCCATGGCCTCCTTTGGCCATAGAGTTTCTCACTATAACACCTAGAGGGTAATCTGGCGCCACCGTCTATGGGAGTTTCTTAAGGGGGCACCGTGCCGTCATGGGAATGACGGGATATGTGTCTGCGAGGCTCGTGTTGGCTGGTGTTGTAAGAGGCTTCGTCTAAAACGTGGATATGGCTACGCAAATAACGCGTTCTCAAAGTAAAATTTTCATAAAATGTTTCCATTCACGCATATTACATCTTTACTCACCCACGATGCATGACCAAGCGAAGAAAAGCCAGAACAGACGACCAACTGTTTCAAAGCGAGCGCGAACCTTGTCGTCTGTCCTCCAACTTTAGCGGCCCGCTGATACTTTTTACGTAACATGTAGTCGTACACACAATAACAAGTTCTCATAGTTATACAAAACATGTTTTCGCGTAATAATAAAGCTAAAACAGCTTTTCACGTGCTGTTCTAGTAGAAAATGAATCATTGTGACAGACGGAACGGTACTTGCCAAGCGCGTCTCTACGAGAACGATGCCAATCCGAATCCACAATATACCGGCATTCCCATGCATACCACTAAAGCCCCTCAATCTCCCAAAGTAGCGCCATTCACTTCTCTCCTCCTCCGCTCGGCGCGGCCTCGACGGTGGCGCCGCCGGCAGTGGGCCTGCCGTAGCAGACGACGGCTAACACGCTACGGGAGGAAATCCGCGGAAAAGTTCGTTCGAGTCCTGCGGAGCAGTTTTTTCAATCTAGATCTTGCTTTGTCAGTCGGTAACTGGCCTTAAGAATGTCGTGTCGGATTTGCGGAAGAAATAGAGAAAAGCACCATTATTCAAGGCGTATTTAATGCGTAAAGCGCTCGCACGTTGAAAGTTCGTGTTGCTGAAACACGACACAAGCACGCGGTGTGCTCAGACACGCGAGTAATTACCAGAGTTTCAGGTTTTGACAGCGGGAAAGTATGTGCACGTGGTTTCGTAGGTTAATTTACGTACCTGCAGGATGCTTTTGTTCGGCCGGCGCGTGAGAGATTCCGACTGTCTGCGGTCAGCAATGCCTGGCAGCAGGGCCGTTTCTGTTCCGCGCCTTTTACAGATGTACGTAGCTCATGCACAGGTTGTGGTGGCCATGAGCAACGTTTTCACACATAGGCGTTATAGATAATTTTAACAACTTACCAGCATATGAAATCGTTATTTATTTATTACAGTGCAAATGGTTAGAATTTGACAGAAAAGAAAGAAGGAACTTGATGGGACAACTGGAAAGAGGTTCAGAAAATAATTATCCCCCTCCCTCATTGGCACCAGCAACACTTTTGTTGAAGTGCTAATTTTATCTCTGTATACTACGTGCGTCTGTATTCTTTTGCGTTGTAAGTTTTCACAAGGAAGCAGTGTTGCGTTAACTGGAACAGTCAAGGCACACAAGACAGAAGAAAAGTTGATTCTTGGGTTTTACATCCCAACACCACGATCTCATAAGGCACGCCATAATGGGGGCTCTGGATTAATTTTTTTTTGCAGCTGGGGTTCTTTAACGCACCCCCAATGCACTGGACACGGGCCCGTTTTGACACGGGCGTCAAAAGAAGTGGTTGGAGGAGCCGTGTCACTTCACAAAGCCGCGCGTTCTTTGCCACTTGCTCGAAGTCAGCCCGCCCGATCTTGTGAATCCACACTTTTCTTCGTTTTGCGTTGCGCCCGGCGGATGGTAAAACAAAAAGCTTTTTGCCGTCACTGGGTCTGTTGTGGCAACCGTAGGCGCAGCAGCACGGCATCGCAATTAAGCACTCGGCCCTAACACATTGTATAAAACTACCGCGCTCCTTCAAACCGCCTGCCGTACTTCGTCGCGGAGGCCCAAAAATGGGGGTCGCAGGCCCAAGATTGGGGGTCGCAGCGCGCTGGAAAGAAAAGATATACAAAAGCGCGGCGCCTGCTCTGCGCCGGAAAGAAAAAAATATACAAAAGCGCGGGGCCCGCTTTCACGTGACACAGATTGGCCAATGGGGGAGCGGAGGAGGCTGGGGCGACAGGAGGAGTGGAGGAGGAAGCGCCTGGGTGAGCGGGGTGGCGGAAAGATCTAAGAATGGCGCTACTTTTGGAAAATTGAGGGGCTTTACATACCACAGCGCAGCAGCGCCAGATTTCCCTCTAGGTAATGTAGTGAGAAACTCTATGCCTTTGGCCATGGGCAGGCATCTAGTAAAAGAGACATTGCTCCATGCGTTCTTGCCACTAAAGCCAAGACAGAATCGCAGTCAAGCCCAGTCAAACCGCACGTTCAAAGCGGTGTTGGCGCGTCGCGAGTTTGCACGGTTAGTTTATTTACGTTGGAACTGAAGCTTTTTCGTGAAGCATGACGTACGGCATGCGAACTACATTTTTAATTAGCTGAAGTTTTCTATTCCGCTATTCTAGACGGATATTTTCTATTTGCTGTTCAAAGTATTTATATTTCATTACATTCAAGAACTATTCGTCGAGGAGCATTAAGCCTATCATGGACCTGGACGACACCGACGCTCTCGTAAGTTGGACCATTTCCGTGTTTGGGGAACTGCCCTTCGACCTTGTTGAAGAATCATGGATCAATGCGGCATGGGATAACAGGTACACGGATATAAGTCTCCCCGATGTCGATTTGTTGGAGTCTGTTGAAGGAAACAGTTCTGCCTTGCTGGACGCTCTGTCGACTGCGTGCGACGTTTGCCAGAAGTGGTCTCGCTTTTCGGTGTCTGACGTGGACGTAGGAGAGGAAGACAGTGACGACAAACTTTGGAGAACTCTCATGGACAATGGTGTCCACTACAAAGCGTTGCTAGGCTTGGTGTACTTAGGAATCGGTCAGGGCAACTCGGCAGGTGCCTTCCTCGTGAAGAAGAAGATAGCCTTGCGATTTTCTAAACTCTACTTCAACCTCGTGCTTGTGCCGGGAAGCTCTGCATACAGAATTTTCCAGGAGAGCCTTTTCCAAAGCGCCATTCAGTGTTTTCGTCTTCCGAGCAAGAACACCAACCTGAATGCAGATGGAACGGGAAGCAGAAACGCGTCACAGAGCGGGAGCACGCGTGGCGGTGGTCGGGGCGGCCGGCGAAAGCAGTCCGCCACAGCCGCGGCTGGCGACGACGCCGACGCCAATGAGAGCACGGTTGTTGAAAGTGAGACCATTTCAGAATCAATGCTTCTGGACTTCATGACCTGTATGACGGACTCGCTGAAGGACCTCGTTTGGGCGCTGCAGACATTCAGCCTGCGCCCCTACGGGGAAGTGACTGACTTTCTCATCCAACATCTGTGCGAACTGGCCCAGCTCGACATTCCCGGTGCAGACGTGCGCTTCAACGTCGGCGTAGAGCAGCAGTTCCGCGGCTGCCACTACCGCCAGCTGACTTCGTACGCCTACTGCGCGCTCAAGCTCCTGTGCCTGCCGCAGCACGGGGAGCCTGCCGACAACTTCCGGACCATTGCCAAGAGCCTGATGCCGCACATCCTCATGCTAGCCGCCGGCAACGCGCAGACCGTGACCCGTCCCTTCGCGAATATCCGAGACAACGCCGTGGCCTTTTTGTGCCACGTGATGCGGACGTGTGACGACTCCCTCAGGGAGAGCTTCCAGGACGTGGGAATCATCCTGATCCACAACGTCGCCTTCCACGCCGTGGACCGCACCGACTTCCGACTTAAGACCACGCATGCCGTGATCATGATTATGGGCGAGCTCACCGAGGAGCGCTTCAAGCGCGTCGTCCAGTGGTTCATAAAGCTCACAACGGTGCCGCTGGCCAACCGGCGTATCTTTGCCCTCGAAATGATCCTTGCCCTCATATGGGACGAGCGGGTGGCTGACAAGCGGTCGGACCTGCTGCTTGCTGCCATGAAGCGATGCAATGACAAGGCTGCCTCAGTCAAGACCAAGGCACTGTCCGTGCTTGCGAGCGTGACGAACGAGCAGCACGATCTGTGGACGCCCTTGCTTAAGGTTTCTAACCCTGTTGAGCCAGGAGATGAGGGTGAAGGGGAACAGGTGGCCGTTGAGGACGACCGCCTCTCCCAGCTGATGGAGGTGCTCAAGTATCGTGCAGAAGACTCTAAAGTGAATGTGCGCAAAGCGGCACTCTCACTGCTGCAGAATGTACTCTGCGCCAGTGGCGACTTCATCAAGGAGGAGTACGTGGAGGTGAGTGTGGTGCCACAATGCTCAATCAAACTGTGAAGCATGCCATTTCTTTGCACGTGCTGTTCAGATTGCAGGGCAGCCTGAACAAGTGGCCCCTGTGGGAACCAGAGGTTCTTTTGGAGTTTTGTTCAAATGCACAGCTTAGACTGCTAAAATGTTATTTTGAAACCTTGGTTCGTTCGTTCATTTAGCAGAAATTTGATTATTGCCGCAGGAAGCAAGGGCCAAACTTCCCCTACTTTTTTACTTTCATGTTGATACAGTGTGATGTAAAGAATTTTGAAGTATTTTCTTACATTCGGACTATTTTGGTGCAGGAAAAGTCTTCAAATCCCCATAGGCTGAGATTAATATAGCTTCATATCCTCTTTTATTGTCCCTCTAAACAGCTTGTGTTGTAATCAGAGGGAGGTTACATACTCTCCCGAATTTCCTTTAAAGATAAGAACTTGAGCTTTATGTACAATTTTATAAGTGATGAGTAAAGTTCCATGAAAAAAAAAGAAATTCTCGCACAAACCATCTCAGGATGACTGTTGACATTAATGTGATTAGCATTGAAACAATCTAGCAACACCATATTGCCACTGGTGAAATGCGTCATGCATGAGGTGTATTGCGGCCAGGCTCCTCTCTCACGCTTCCCACTACATGCTGTGCCATGAAGCACCACTGCTGCGATGTCTGCGTATGGGGCATGTCTAAACATACCCCACATTGCACCCTGAAATACACCCCGAATAGCCTGCAGTCTTCAGGTGTGCACCAAAAGCATGACAAGGCATCATTGCTTTCTATTCTCATCCGAGTATGGGTGTGGCAGCCTGTGATAAAGAGTGAAAAATGTGCAAAGGCATAGGCGAATTAATCCATTATGTAGTTGATGTTGGTTACCACAGGCAAATGGTTTCTGTGTAGATCACACTGTAGTGCTTTGTGATGCTATTCAAGAAAGGTGAATTTTGAATGTGAATAAAGCCGCCAGTTATTAGATTGTTCATTCACAAAACTAGAAGCCAAAGATAATACTTCAATTTTTGTCAGACCTGCTGTTACCTGTGCCGGTTCAAAGCCCTGCAGTCTTAAAGGGGTCCTGAACCATTCCTTGGGCTTGGTGAAATTGCATAGTCCATGGGTGGCATGCGCTGCTGTGAACATCTCAGCCAAGTTTTGTTGCCGTATGCTGTGCGTGGAGCTCACAATCAGATTCGCCTTTCTTTCAAACGCACTTTTGAACAGAAGCCTGCCTGCTTATTCACTTAAGAAGGCAGGCTTACGCTTTATTTCATAATAAAGTGAATTCCCGTATGCAACTGCATTGGTAGTTGAGGCCAGCTACATAGCATAGATACCGTGGCTGCCGCATGGTGCTGCCACGACCCCACTGGCTAAGCGCACTGCGGCTCGCTGAGGACAGCTGCATTTGGTTTACGCTTAGCGCTTTGTAGGCACCAAAATTGAAAGTCGTGCCGTCTATGTTAACATGCAAAACGAAATTTGAAAATCTCGCCACGGTGACAATTAGAAAGTAGAGTGTTGTGGGCACACCCCACTGTGCCTTCATAGTGCAAGGCATTGAAGAAGCAATGGGAGAACAGAGGAGGCCGTGTTTGATTGCCAATAACTCTGCTTCTGTTGAACAGATTGAAGTACTTATTGTGGCAAATATTTCTGAAATAGCCTATTTTTACTTCAAATGCCTTTCTCCACTTCAATAAGTAGTGGTTCAGGGTCCCTTTATTGGTTTTCTCTATTTGTTTATGATATCCAACTTTATTTCTTTCTCTCAGTACAGTGCACTTATTTGTTGCCTTTTTAAACAGTGTGTATTTGTTTTACCCTGAAGACGAGTTCACATCAGGGTGGACACAGAAGAGCACAAAATGAAGTAAATATTGACGCACAGAATATAGTATGTATACACACCCACAGATGAAAAACTTGAGATATAAAAAATTCTGTCTTTCAGTGTCTTCAGTAGAGTTAATGTAGCTTAGATATCACAGTAATTATCTTTTCATTGCTGTTTAAAAAATTTTGAAATTGTGGTAATTTGTAACACTGAAAGAAATTCTGAAGCTCATTTAAGGATACCGCTAAGACAAAAGGCCCTCTGCCTTCCTCTGTCCCTTTGTTGAATCAGTTGTGAAAATTACTTCACTACAGTAGATATCAGGCTGCAGTGAAGCCTGCTTTGTTAGTGTTGAAATATAGCTTATGTGTATATTGGTGCACTTAGGAAGCGCTTGTCTTTTGTTGTAGCTATGCTAAAGGTCAAAGGCTGCTTCTTGACGTTACCAACTAACCCTGTGCTTTCACAAATGTTAATGATGACTATTGTGCGTCATGTCATTAGTCGCATTCTGTACAGTTTATATGGATATGCTGTGCTGTATGCATATGTCAATAGTGTTATAGTCGGGCTCATTATACATCACTTATTTAGCATGACAAAAGAATATTTGTGTTTGAGAAACAGCAAATCGCTTCGTTTGCAAAGGACACAAGTGACTATTTTACTGTGCATTGTCTTGTTATAAGCTCCGTGCATGGTCTATCTGCATGCTTTGCAGTCCTCGTGGGCCTTTGATTTGTTCACAAGTTGTTCAGGGCCTTACTGGATACGTTTATTTCATTTAAGAAAAGCCATACATTGAAAAACAAAAACTATGCTGGCAATTATAACTATAAAAGTGTGCAGGGGTCCTGCGGACTCCTGCGCCAGTTGTGCCATTTTGATACAAACGCAAATTCCTGTGCCAAACAGTGCCAAGTGCAGAAAATTGACAGAAATTGCACCATGCTGAGCCAGAACGGCTTTTGCGTTTGTGCTCCGGCAGTAGCCATAACCGTTAGCAGATTCGTTCTAAAAAAAAAGAAAGTGCAGCCGTTCACATGCCACACACCGAGCCATGGTGCTTCCGGCAAGTGGCCTGCGTGCATGTGGCCGCTTGTGCGGCTGTATTTAGAGTGTACTAGAATATGGCTGAGTGGGCCAAGTGGTGCGGCGCTCCCTGTAGCTGAGGCATAAAACAACAAAAAGTAGGCTGACAGCGCTGCGAGCGAACTAGATATTATTAGGGAAGCGCACGCTGCAGTGTGTTCAGTGGGTGGGTGTCTCTGTTCCCAAGGCCAGTATAACGTAAAACTCTTCCACTCTGTTTTTATGCCCATGTACAGCCGTAATTGCCTAATAACTATGGTGTTGAGCTGCTAAGCACAAAGTCGCGGGTTCGAATCCCAGCCACAGAGGCTGCATTTCGATGGGGGTGAATTGTGAAAACTCCCATGTATTTAGATTTAGGTGCAAGTTAAAAAATACCAGGTGGTTGAAATTTTCCTGAGACCCCGCTATGGTATACCTCATAATCGGATTGTGGTTTTGGCTTGTAAAGCCCCATAATTTAATTTTAGGCCCATATGGGCGAGAGACCTGAGCCATATTGATCCTAATGGCGGATTTGGAATAAAAAGTAAGTTTTGCTCAAAAGGTGAAGCATCGATTACGATAGCAAATTAGTAGACAGCGATACGAAGTGAAGATAGTAGCTTTATCAGCCGTGTAAACTGTAAACATTAGCTTACTAACTAAATTAACAAGCACGGTGTCACGCGGGCACAAGCAGACGTGAACAGTTCTCCCTCCCTGACCGCGGCAACCGCTGAAGTGAGGAAGCACGACAGCAGCAGCGAGCGAATCGACCTTCATGCTGCCTCTCACTTCTACGCAAACTAAGCCAGAGAATAATTGCACTAAACAGCGAAAACACAGCGCACCACAGCTATCAGCACTTGCACTCTGTCGCCATCGCAGATCGCTTTCAAGATAGGGCACACGCAGCTGCTCCATACCAAATGGCTGCTCGCAGCTACTGGAATAGAACGCCCCCTCCCTCCGTTGCCTTCTGCGTGATGGAAGATGGCATGCATCCTTCCTGCATTGCTCCTTTGCGTGCGCAAGATTGAACCACCATCATTGGCTCACCCATGCACGCTTTCACTTGCACATACTCTACAGCATGCGGCGCGCAGCGACGATGTTATCACCCCTGGACTTTATATAGAAGGAACGTCACTGTGACACCGACGGCAGAAATGTGCCTGGAGTGTCCATATAATTGCTATCGCACTGAAAACAGATTGGAATAGCTTTATGTTATACCAGCACAGGGTTGATCGTGACTTTCTGGGTCTGTGGTGACATATGGTGACGCAGAAGTTATGTTACTGCATCAATTGGACCACATAATTAAAGCACATTTTCCGTTATCGTCATGAGTGTAGGCTCGGAAATATAAAGTTCAATCTTAGTGCCACCGATGTTCAAAGTTTCATAGGAAAGCTTGCGCTGTGCTGCCTCTCGACACACTCTTCCATATTCTAGCACTCTATAGCTTGAAAGCATGCTTCTACTACGTGCTTCGTGTTGGTTTATTCTGTGTTTCACCGTGGTTTCATTGTGCTACCATATTCCTTATTCCATTATTCCAACAAAATTCAGATTGGCCTGCTCCAAAGTGCTTCAAAGTGAAATTGCTCCAAATTGCCCCAAAATGCAGTTTTGTCTGCTCCAAGTTGCTCCAAAACGCAATTTTATCTGCTCCCAAAATTGCTTCAAAATGACATTGAGCAGTCTCACCCCTGATTGTGCAATACAGTGGACTCCTGTTTATACAAACCTTGTTAAACCAAATTTTCGGATATTGAGAAAAATGTGTAAATATTTGGTTGGCTATCCATAAACACAATGCATGAAGAAGGAACCATTTATTGGCTCGACCACACGTATGGAGTTGGCTTTTCACATTTGATTGTGGGAATGGCAACTATTATCTGTGGTTCTTGTAAGAAAGGAAGAAAATTTTGCTGGCCACAAGTGACGACAGAAAGGATTAAAAAAGTGGTAGCTATAAAAAGGAAATAGAGTAAGAAAAAAAAGGGGTGACTATTTGGTACATCTACAATAGCAATTAGTTTACAATAGCGACTGTTAACACAATTTACCCGAGACATGTGCAGTGCATGTCACGAGTGCATGCTGGCTACTGAGCATGATGTTTTTCCAGTGGGCCATAGTGGATAGAATGAGGTTACAGTAATTTGCAGGATCCCCAACTTTGTTCACGAGCTCGTCTGGAGACATTTCTAAAGTGGGTGCACAATCTGCACCCATCTCCCCGACCTCAGAACGTGTAGGTGATATCTGGCATGTACAAATCTGGAGCATCATTTGCATGTCTCCCTTCGCAAGATGCATGTGATAAGTGTGTGCCGATTCCAGCGAAGGAGAGAGAGAGAGAGAGAAAAACTTCTTTGTATAAAGTGGTTTGGTTTGAAAAGCTTTTGCTGCAGGCCTATAAGAAACTGTGTTTTTTGTGATGGAAGTTCAAAATTTAACACTCAAATGTTACACCTGAGTCATGTCGCAGCTTGATTTGCCCAGTTCTTGAGTAAGCTGCTATTGTGTGGAATCCATGTTATTCTAATGATATCGCAAGGATTGAGCACTTATAGCAAGTTGCAGCTGGGATCATTTAATCAAATTACTCAGCTTCATCATCATTTTCCGATATGTTGCGGTCACTTGAGCTCCAGCTGTTGGAAGTACAGCGACAGGTAGCAAAGCTAAAGCTTTTTGTCAGCTGTATAATTTGAAACCAGATCCACGATGGGATAAATACTTGCCTGCTCCATTAACATGGTCATCACACTAAATCATAGCATGATTGTACGCCCGTAACCTTGCTAGGATAAACATTATTAAAAATATTTTTTCCCTAGCACTGTTGAGCTATGTAATACTCTACCTGCATTTGCTGTTGACTGTAATAATGTTCCATTTTAAAAAGTGCTTACTAATGTACTTTGTGCGACACCTCCTTGGGCAGCGTAGCTGCCTGCAGGATTGTAAAATAAGATACGCAAAATTAAAATAATTAATATGGTAGTCACATTTTCCACAATCAGACAAAAGCTGAGACTGTTGCCAGACGTGTACATCTGGTGGGGTTCTGCTAGCTAAAGCAAATGGTGTTTCTCTGGATTAAACAGCTATGCCAGTGTTGACGACAATGTGGAAACCTACAGGGCAGACACTGTAGACATTAAAACAAGCGTTAGCAGTAATCTACTATACTTGAAGCCGATAGGTTTAACACATGCACCAGAACTGTTATCAGGCTTGTTGCTAATGTGCCCATTTAGCTTTCTGTGGTTAGGTGAACGTTAAAGAATTCGTACTCCTTACTATCTGCAGTTCTCAAGCAACAGGTGGAGGTTGCAGAAGCACCACCATAGGGAGTAATTGTAGAGAGAGTCAATTGAGTAATCACATCATTTTAAATGGACATGTGCATCTGTTCATGTGCAGATTCTGAAGGAGAGCTGCCTGGACTTGGCTCTGCTAGTGCGTAAGCAGGCACTTCAGGCTCTGACCAAGTGCCTGCGTGCACACCCAGAGGAAGAGCTGTTGCTGCGGCTCTGGTTGGAAGGAGCGCTTCCGCTGGTGCTGGATGCCGAGAACACTGTCATGGAGAAGGCTGTTGAGGCCGTTGAGGAGCTGATTCTGGGACCGCTGTGCCTCTTGGCACCAGGGCCTGATGCCAACCTGGCCTGGCGGCTACTGGCACAGGCAGGTGCCTTAAAAGTTGTGCGTTATGAAAAACCTCTAGGAACAAAGGACATAGTGCACATTAATGTGAACACAAAAAGGCATTTATTGCCTCTTCTATACAGTAAGCCTGCAAGCCGATAAACAACAATTGGAACATGCTGAGGAATCAAGGAAGTTTGACTTGCTATGCAGGGATGCCGAGTAAATAATGTATGCTTTTGCTGGATACTGACGACTAAGCCATTTGCGGGTACAGGTCCGCAAATGGAAGCGTGTCTGGGTCATTTGTTAGCCCGTACCCATGGTGCTATGTCATGTGGAGCGCACCAAAAAGCGTGTGGATGGTCTGCACGCAATGTGTAGTCAAAGTGGAAGCAAGTTCGTCTTGCACCTGAATATCCACGTCACCCGGTGGTGCTACCATTGGGACACTTGCACCATCTCTTGTACTGTGTGGCTATGGCAATGAACATCCTTCACTGCACTGAGTTATGATTCCATCAAAACTTCGTTATGGTGACCTTATTTGTGTCACAATGCCTTAGACAACCTTTGTTTTGCCAAACCAGATTAAAGATTATGTAGGAGATTGAACTAGGGTAGCGATAAATACGGTTAAAACATTGATATAACTAAGTCATTAAAATTGGCAATTTGCTTTGTTGTATTGAAATTCAATCTTTCATGCAAATAAGTTAAGTTGATGATGGATTTTTCTTATACAAAAGGGCCAACAAGATTTTCCGAATTATTGGGCAATTGGAAAAAGCAAATTAGAATGTAATATATTGTTACATTTGAGAGTCGGCGACGAAAGATGTTATTTCATGCCGTGTTGATAATATCTTCACATCGGTGGTAAAAAGTGAAGCCCAGCCACAGTTTCGCGTTCACTCTGCCCCTGTGGCTGATAGTGTCGCCCACAGTAGGATGACGCTATCATGAAAAGCGCCAGCATCGGGAAGCGAATGCTGTGTTGATAGCCTTATGTGGCCATGGCCGTGCTAAAAAAGAAGTCACATGCACATGCCAACCTTTTCACTGTAGTCTTATGTTGGTGAGTGAATATTTGTGTTCCCATTGCAAGATTTTCTCTAGCTGAGCACATCCAAACCAGGTCATTGTAAGAGCCTCCAACCATTGAGTGCTACCTTTGCTGATATGGCAGTTCAGTATAGCGTTAAACTGGTGGCATCACTTGCTTAGCGTGGCTTTGGTGTGCACATTGTTAAGTGTTAGCATATGTGGCTTGTATTGTAGTTAGTGTGCTTCAGCTGTAACAAACACAACTTTTTTTCGTCCTTATTGCCCATGTTTAGGTGTCTCAAGGCCCATTTCGTGAGCACCACAAGTACCTCCAGCAAGCTGTGCTGCAGCTGCATCGTGCTGAGAAGTTGCGGCCCAACGAGTTGAACGTCCTGAAAACTTATGTTGGAGGACCCAACGATGCCTCAGTCTGGCTGCTGCTTTCCAAGCTCTCTCTGTGCTGTGACCTTGGCCAGGGCAACTTCGCCTTCAGCTACTGGAAGCAGCAGTGGGAGGACCAGCCGGAAGGGTCGAATAGCCCACGTGGCTCCAACGAGACAATTAACCACGTGCTTATTGTCCTCAAGAAAGTGTCTCGCCACTTGCCCTCAAATGCGCTGCGAGAGCTGATAGCAGATCTGGAGCAGCGGCTATCTCAGCTGAGTCTCCCTGTAGAGGTTATCGCTCACACAGTGGACTGCTTGCACAGTCTTAAGCGTAACGTGCACCGGGAGCGGCCTGAACTGGGCGAGCGTGCCGTCCAGGTATGGTGTAAGCAGATGCTGGACAAATGCCAAACGTTCCTTTCCCAGGCCGTCATGGGAACTAAGGGTGCAGACAGCACACTTCTGGAAGAGCAACTGGTGCGCCATCTCATGCTCCTCGGGGAGGCATCTCAGCCCGCACCTCGTGCTGTCTCCAGCCAGCTTCATGACCTGGTTCAGGCCTGCATGACCAGTCCGGGTGGCCCAGAGCCCACATCAGAGCCTGTCTCTAGGGAAGATGCCGCCATGTCAGAGCCTGATGCCGAGAATGGTGATATCAAGGAGAAGAAACCAACCAGGCGATCCCGGGCACGACTGTCGGGTGGTGGAAAGAGCTGCCTGCGACCCACTCGGCGCGTGCGTGCCCATGCAGTGATTGTGATGGGTATGCTTTGCATACAGAATGAAATGCTTGCGAAGACCGTTGTGCCAACCATGGGAAATTCTCTGTCAAGCAGCCAGGATCCGATGATACGTGCCAACCTGATAGTTGCATTGACTGACATGTGCAAGCGTTATGCAGTCCTGGTTGACCCGTATCTACCCATTGTGACACGTTGCATCAAAGACTCTGTTCCAGCTATTCGCAGTTTGGTCCTCACATGCTTGCTGCAGTTGCTGCAACAGGATTTTGTTAAGCTGCATGGGCGGCTCTTCTATAGGTTACTTTCAGCCCTTACTGACGAGGAGCGCGAGATTCGCGAGCTGGCTGAGTTTGGGCTAGTGGACTGTGTGCTCAAACGGAATACGCATGTCTTTTACCACCGGTTCGTGGAGTGCCTCTGCTACTTCAACTCTTACCGCGGTTGCAGCGGCCAGGCATCACAGGAAAATGTTGTTGAGACGACCGAGCGGGACCGGCGCCTGTTCAGCCTTGAAGGAGAGGGTCGACGGGACCAGCGTATGGCATTGTACCGCTTCATGTTGCTAAACATGCCAGATGAAGATAGGTTTAAGCTAACCCTTGCACTGACCCAGAGTGTGCTTGTGCCCTGTGCGGATGAGACAAACACTGGCCCCGGCATGGAAGAGGAGTGCCCTGAGCTGCTACATGACACATTGTGGGTGCTGTGCTCCGAGGAGATCAAACTGCAAACCATTGCAGCTGCAGCTGAGGATGCAGCTACAGAGGAAGACCCTGCCCAGGCCTTGCTGCACACCACACGCAAAACAATACTCAGCACTGTGGTGAGTACTTTTATGCCTCTAACCAACCTGAGGTCTCGGCTGTGCTCATACTACCAGAGCATAGCAGCTTTGTCGAGCGTGGTTCCTATTTTAGTATTATTCCTAGTCACCTATGCTGTTTTTTTTAGGCTTGTAGCACAGCTCAAAAAGAGCAAAAAGGAAGGTGGAATGGGTAATGAAAAGGAACGGAGAACATAGTGAGCGCTAACTTCCAACTAATGGTTTATTTCGGGACACAGAAGGCTACTTATACACTCAGCGAACCATGTGACATGAAGAGATTACACAAAACCAAGCAACAAAACTGAAAGTAACCATGTGAAAACAAATATTCAGACAGCCCGTGGCGGTAGCCTGAGATACACCAATTCATTGCTTGATAACTATAATGAAGGTGAGCTTACACATGCATGGCCCAGACCTATGATAGCCTTTGCTTCGATGATTTCTCTTGTGAGCTGATTATGACTATGACCTAGAATGACGCATTCCTCTAAAACAGGTTTGCAACCGCACATTTTGCAGTGCTGTGCGAGAAACCCCCCAGATGTAATACAATTCTTAGCATTGTAACCATGTTCGCGCAGCCTATCATTCAGACGTCAGCCAATTTGACCGACGTAACATTTTCCGCGCTTGAGTGAAAAACAATAAACAACACAATACGTGCAATTAACGAACTTCTTTTTATGATTCTTATCATAGCTAGAAGGAGCCTCCTTATTGGGATTAGCGAGCTTGCAAATCCTCATAAGCTTGTTAGAGGCAGAAAACACTACACGAATATTCACTCGCTTGGTGATTTTCTTAAGATTATGTGAGACTGTGTGAATACTGTATATGGAATAATGCTTGTCCTACCCCGAGTAGTTGCAGGATTACCTTCGTGCTGGTTGCCTTTTCTAAACTCTCTTAGAATCCGTTCTGCTACTACACTTGTAGGGACACGGGATAACCAGCCTGCGAAAGCCGTTCGCACTGAGAGGCAAAGCTAGATGAAATGGTATGGTGGCAGGACTTTTTCAAAGCATTATTTAGGCATTATTTAAGTATTATTTAGGCAGCTCTTTCCGAGCTGCGCTACAAGCCTAAAAAAGTCATGACATACCGACTCGCCCAAGCTGCCACACTTTTCACCCATGCTGCTTTTCATATTTTCCTTTGCCAGCACCTAGCACACCATCTTATTTTGCCATGCACTGCTGACTTAAGGACATGCGCACAAGTCATTGTGAAGTTTCCGTTCACCTTGCTGGGAAAACACGGGGAAGGCGGGAGATGGAAATTCAAAACGATGAGCAAAACGAGAACAAGGTAAAAGCAGGAGCCAACGTTTCGACAAGTGGAGTAGTCTTTTTCAAGGCGACATATGCGTTCCTCAACACATATATAGGTAGGGTTCTTCTAAAGGGGAGAGGGGGTAAGGCGAGTGGGTGCGGCAGTGACCGAAGATGGGTTAGCGGCAAGGGTGTAGAATTGAGAATAAAGGAGTGCTGTGCACAAGGCCAGTGACACGACGGTGTGCACAGCACCCCTCTGTTATTTTCTTTGCTGGAGGTCTTGGGCTATCATGTCTCTGAAAGAGATAATAAAAGGAGCGGCAGAAAACGGTGCTCGTGAGGGGGGGGGGCGGAGAAGAAAATAATAATAAACAATAAAATATTACAGAAATGGACAAAATATATAAATAAAAGAAAAAAAGAAAGGGAGGAAAAAACCACGAAGCAACCAAACTAAGTGTTGTTGCCTGTAGCTTGAAATTTAGCATAGTGAATAGATTCTAAAGCTCCCTTTGAAACATTTATGCCTGTTGGTTGCAATGTCTTGAACTTTTGGGTAAAGAATCATACCAGAGAATCATACCTTATCCATAAGTTCAAGACATTGCAACCAATAGGCCTGAACGTTCCAAAGGGAGCTTTAGAATCTATTTGCTATGCTAAATTTCAGGCTGTAGGCAACAACACTTAGTTTGGTTGCGTAGTGGTGTTTTTTCCTCCCTTTCTTTCGTTCTATTTATGTATTTATTCCATTTCAGTATATATATATTTTTTCGTGAGCACCGTTTTGTTGCCCCTCCTTTTATTATCTCTTTCAGAGACACGATAGCCCACGACCTCCAGCAAAGCAGATAATATAGAGGTGCTGTGCACATGGCCGTTGGCACACCGGCTGACACATGGCCGTTTCACCGGCCTGGCGCACAGCACTTTTTTATTTTCAATTGTACACCCTCGCCGCTAACACACCTTCATTCATTGCCGCACCCACCTTCCTTACACCCTCTACCCTTTAGAGGGACCCGACCTATATACACTGTGACAAAGAAAGCATAGGTATGTCACCTTGAAAATGACAAGTCCACTTGTTGAAACGTTGACTCCCACTTTTACCTTGCTCTCGTTTTGCTCATGGTTACCTTGCTGTCACATATGTAGGGAAACCATTTCCCTGAAGTGTGAAGGACTGGAGAGCAAGCACAGCCTGGTTTTGTTTCAGAAACATCTTCGGCATTGTTGACCTGTTACTGTTCTGACTATACATATCATCCTACATGGTTGAACTTTTACTAAATATACGCATCACCTGTACAAGTTTGGAGCATGTAGGGATACAAATGAAGAGCCACTGCATTGCTGAGGGCCAGCTGTAGTTGTGAACCTTGGCTGCGCATTTGATCTTGCAAAGGCTGTACTTGGTGTCTGGTGCTTGTTCATTGTGATGACGTGGTGCAGCTTTTGCTTTGCTACATCTGTAACTACAGTGCAAACATAAAACATGGAGCATAGTAGAGAAAACATGCCGCACAAGTGCTTATGTGTTCTTTCTTATGTACTTGCGTCTTTTATGTTCATGCTCTAGCCAAAGATGTCATTGTGTCAACTTCCCTAACCTGGTAGGGTTTTGCTTTACTAAGCTTCTGCACACTCACTTGTGCAGGTGCGGGTGAATTTGGTGGAGAACGTGATCCCTGTGGTCATCGCTCTCAAGAACAAGTTGGAGGCTGCCCGGTCACCACTACTGCGGTCACTGCTCATGTTCCTACGCGAGCTAATGCGCGACTACAAGGCGGAGGTCAAGGACATGCTGTCGGCAGACAAGAAGCTGGCCAGCGAGGTTGCCTTTGACCTGCGGCGCCTGGAACGGGAGGAAGAAGAGGAGGCCGCTGCCGAGGGCCATCCGGCTGCAACACCAAAGACACCTGCACGTGCGGCAAACCCAGAGCTTAGGGAACTGCTTGACACAGCGCGTAAGCTCAGGGAAGAGGCCATCAAGCGGCGCAGCATTGTGGTGCTGCCAGAAGTTGCATCTGAGGAAGGAACTGCAGAGCAACAGAATGGCGATGGCGAGGCTGCGCATCAAGGTGACCAAGGTGAGAGATGTAAGCTCTTCAACCAGCAAGCTTTGAATAGAATAATCTTGCCACAAGTTTTACTATGTCGTCACTGCTACAAAAGCAGCTGATGGCTGTAGCCCTTGTAGTTTCAAAGGAACACTAGAGAGAAAATAATTTGAGCTCTGTATTAGTAAATCACCATTCTACAATACCAAAAAGCCACCGATATCGTAAGCTAGAGATGGTGCCGAAATGACGGACACATGTGGATTTTGACTAGGTCTGCTCAGGCCTGGCTAATTTATTATGAGTGCTTCATATTTCAGAGGAGTCACAGACTTAGCAAATTTCGTGAACTCTTACTGAACCACAACTGTGACATGACACGTATGTAGTGGCACTGGAGTTTGACAGTTTGAACGTGGAATTTTGACTCATTCTTTTCTTGTAATAATCATCCTATTATCTACATATTTTTGAAGGACTACTTCATCATCCTAACTGATTTAGTATCTCCTTGATGTCTCTCCGATAGGTTGAAGGGCACCTACGATAATAAGCAAATATTGGATGTGCGAGGTATCTTGTGTGAAGCATTTTCAGCCTCAGTTATTGACTAAATTTGCCTTTAATAACAGCCACATGCTTCTATCAGGTTGCGTGTGTTGACGTTGGCCAATGCTTCCACAGTGGCAGCCTTTAGCAAATTTTCAGCATTCTATAACTGTTTGTTAGTCCCTTCTTCAGCGATGCCTCTTATACTAGCAGTGTGTAGCGGACCTAAATGTTGGGAACTATTTCACCACATTGAGGGTGACTTGGTTGCAGAATTTCACTGCCAGCCACTGATTGGTTGCGCAGACCCTGTTGGAGGAAGATCCAATACTTATGAATGGTACCTTAAGAACTTACTGTACAGAAAGTTCGACAGTTGGCTTTGCCACATGAGGCTGCTCTACAATGGCCTTCATTGGCTTTTCAGGGTTCTCGCTCATGATGGCCTCTACCTACTGTAACAACTGCACAAATGACCACTAGCCAGGCACGTACCCAGGGGGGGGCCCGGGGGGGCCCGGGCCCCCCCGAAATCAAGTGGCATACCTCCCCCCCCCCCTCCCTCCCCACCCACGCCACCACTCCTCAAACATTCCTAAAGCGCCGCCAGATCAATGTTGAGACTTCGCAGCTGTTCATCGGTCAGCATTATGCTGCCATTTTCACTCCTTTTAGATGGCGGTAGTTATCGGCCTCTCTTGTAATGTGAAGGACAGTTTTCTCATAGATTCCGCACCCGCGCGATTAACTCGAGATGCGCTCAGTTGTCACCATCTATTCAACCGTCACGCGCATAGCTGTTGCTTTTGTTAGTTCAACCTCCTTTGTTTAGGCTGATCCTGGGACCATGAGAGGGATGCAGCTGTTACTCAGCTGGTCTGTACTCTCATGAAACGAGTTGCAGCCGGAGAAAACGTCAATTCCGTTCAACTTATCCCTTTGCTTCATTGTTTCCTTGAGTTACGGCTCGCCCCGACGCTGGCAGATGCCCGGAACCGTATACACGTGATGTGGGTTAGATAAGGTGGGAAATAAAATAATGTGAAAGGGCGTCCATCATGAAACCCTGCAATAACCCTTAAACCCATAAGCAAGATGACTGTTGCCCGTTACCTCGTCTGTTTTTCCCTAACTGTATAGCACTTTTCGTGCAAAATTGGCAACTGGAAACAAAAATCGCAAGGAGTTGAGAAATTAAGCCATCTACTAAGGGAGAGCCAAGGCAACAACCAAACTGCAAGCAAAAGCGAATAATAAAAAAAAGTTAGCCGTTGTTTATGAGAATATTTATGGATCAACATCTTTTTATTTAAAAAGGAAGTTGAGAAAAGGCCGCCGGAAGTGGAGAACGATTACTTGTTTTGAATGACGCTTCTACAGTTGTCGGTCGAACCGCCTCACGTAGCCACTTCTCTGCTGTGCTTATGTGGGTGTTTTTCTAACCTTTCGCAGTGAGCCCAGTACGTCTAGAATCGCAGAGTCCTGCGCTCTACACGGTTGTATGGGACTGGCGGCCGCACAGCGTTACGCAATTCGCGGAGCTGTCAAAACTGATCAACAAGGCGAAAATAACTGATATTCGAAACTATAACATGAGAAAGACTGAAGAAGCTGTAAAATATGAACGCGGCCTGAAATCAGTAAAAAAGAAACCTGGAATAGGACAAACCAAGATGTATGCACTAAAAAATTAGAAGGATAATATCATCAGCAATCTCGAAGATATAGTAAAAGCAGCGGAAAAATTCTAAGCTGACCTGTATACAGTACCCAGAGGAGTCCCGCTAGTTCACTTAGAAACAGTAATGAACAGGATACAGAAACTCTCCTATAACTAGCGATGAGGTCAGAAGGGCCCTGCAAGACATGAAACGATGAAGAGCGGCAGGATAAGGTGGAATAACAGTCGATTTAATCAAAGATGGAGGAGACATAATGCTTGGAAAACTGGCGGCTCTTTATACGAAGTGTCTATCGACTGCAAGGGTCCCAGAAAACTAGAAGGATGCAGACATTATACTAATCCACAAAAAAAGGAGACGTTAAAGAATTGAACAATTATGGGACCATTACCTTGCTCCCAGTATTGTATAAAATATTTACCAAAATAATCTCCAATAGAATAAGGTTAACACTGGATTTTGTCAACCAAGGGAACAGGCTGGCTTCAGGAAGAGATACTTTACAATGGATCACATCCATGTCATCAACCAGGTTATCGCGAAATCTGCAGAGTACAATAAGCCTCTCTATGTGGCTTATATAGATTACGAAAAGGCATTTGATTCAGTAGAGATACCAGCAATCGTAGAGGCACTACGTAATCAAGGAGTACAGAACGCTTACGTAAAAAGCTTAGAAAATATTGCTACATGCGTGAGGTATCTGTTTGTTTGAACGAGGCGCGTAGGCGCCATCACTCCAGAAAAGAGAAGGAAGAACGAACTGGACTCGCGCTGTGAATCTAACCGGTCAGCGCTGCAACCGTTGTTGTCAATATAATCTGTAAATAGTTTCTCGTCTTACTGACTCGTCTTTCGCGTTAGAATATCTACGAGGTTCTACAGCTACCTTAATTCTACACAAGAAAAGCAGAGAGATACCTATAGAGAAAGGGGTCAGACAGGGAGACACAATTTCTCCAAAGCTATTTTCTGCGTGCTTAGAAGAATTCAAGCTATTAAACTGGGAAGGCTTAGGAGTAAAGGCCAAGATATAGTCCGGCGTTCTCGGCGCGCCAGGCCGCGGCAGGGGAAGTCGGATACGCTGCGCTAGCGACGCCAGGGGTGCAAGAAATTTGCTTCCTCTAGAGTTCGGCGTGCGCGCGCAGCTCGAGGCTGGCGCCACCTGTGCGCCCGGGAGCGCAACTTCGCCGCGGCGAACAGCTGTTTACATGGCGCATGCGCGTCGTTTGGGTAGCGCGCGCGCTTCTCGTTCCGCGCGCTGTTTGTGTGCTAAAATGAAAACTTTTGCGGGATGGCGTTAACTTGTCCTGACAGCCAGGAAAAAAAAAAACATAAGGTTTTACGTGCGAAAACCACTTTCTTTCTGACCTGGGCTTCTTTAACGTGTACCTAAATCTAAGCACACGGGTGTTTTTCGCATTTCGCCCCCATCGAAATGCGGCCGCCGTGCCTGACAGCCAGAACATCGCACTCATATTGCTAGTACTTCGGCGACGTCAAAAACGGAAGCGGACCATGTATGTACATGCGAAAGCTATTCGACAAGCACCCTCAACTCGGCGACTACCACCAGCTAGTACAGGAGCTGCGAAATGCAGCTTACCTGTGGCGAGACCACACTGCTTTCGTATAGCTTCCCACGCGTTGTTCTTGCGCTCTGTGTCGCGGTGGTCCATGCGTTTCACATCGTATACACATGGAAGGTTGCAAATCGCTTCAAGCAGGCGTCCTCACTCGCGCTGTCATCCCACACGGATGTTCAAAAAACCACAGCCGCACTGTCAGTACGCGCACCGCAGGCCGCCATTTTGCCTTCTGCTCGCTGCCGCTGCAGCGCGCAGTGCAGTCTGGTCTAGCGGCAGCCGTGTGAAATAGAACACGCTCTATGTCCGCGCCGGCGGCGTTGTGCTCGCCAAGCGCACCTAAGCACGCCGGCTACGCCGGGACGCCGGACTGTAGAGTGCGCGCTTTTCACCGACGTCGCTTAACCGCGCCGCGCATGGCCGCGCGCGCGCGTTACGCCGGACTATATCTTGCCCTTAAAGATTGACGGCAAATATCTGAGCAACCTTCGGTTTGCTGATGACATTGTTCTATTCAGCAACAATGCAGACAAGTTAGAACTAATGATTGGAGGCCTTAACAGAGAGAGTGTAAGAGTGAGGTTCAATATTATTATGCAGAAGATGAAGATAATGATAAATAGCCGGGCAAAGGAACAAGAGATCAGGATGGCCAGTCGGCCACTAGAGACTATGAAGGAGTACGTTTACCTTGGTCAATTAATCAGAGGGAACCCTGATCATGACAAGGAAATTCACAAAAGAATAAAAATAGGTTGGATCGCATACGGCAGACATTTCCAGCTCCTGACTGGAAGCTTACCATTACTATCGAAAAGTAAGGTGTGCAATCAGTGCATTTTGCCAGTGCAATATGTCCAGTGCCAATGCATTTGCCAGTGCATTTCCCAGTGCTTTTTGCCAGTGCATATGGGGCAGAGACTTGAGAGCAAGTTAAGGACCACGCAAAGAGCGATCGAACGAAGATTGCTAGGCATAACGTTAAGAGAGAAAGAGAGTGGTTTATATATCAGAGATCGAACGGCTATAGACGATATTATATTTGACACCAAGAGGAATAAATGTAGCTGGGCAGGTCATTTAATGCGCCGGTTAGATAACCGTTGGACCATTAGGGTTGCAGAATGGGTACCAAGAGAAGGAAAACGCAATCGAGGACGACAAAACACTATGTAGAGCGATGAAATTAGGAAATTCGCGGGTGCTAGTTGGAATCGGTTGGCGCAGGACAGGGGTAATTGGAGATCGCAGGGAGAGGCCTTCGTCCTGCAGTGGACATAAAACAGGCTGATGATGATGATGATGATGACGACGATGCTGATGATGATGCTGATGATGATGCAGGTGGTGGGCCCCCCCCGAAAAAAAAATCCTGGGTACGTGCCTGCCACTAGCAGCACTTATTTCTCTGTTACAGATGGCATTTGGCCATGAGCTCTTGTCGCATGTCTTATCTCTGTGTCAGGCTGGAATTCGCTGTTCTGAAACGTGCTAAGTATTGGTGAAAAAGGGTGAAGACGAAATGCCTACATAGAAAAAAATTTTTATTGTGGCGTTTCACATGCCAAAAGCACAACTTGATTATGAGGCATGCCGTAGTAGAGGACTCTGGATTAATGTTGACCACGTGGGAATCTTTTACGTGCCCCCACTGTACGGGACACAAGTGTTTTCACATTTCTCCCTCGTTGAAATGCAGCCGCCACGGCCAGGATTTAACACCCGACCTTGTGCTTAGCAGTGCAACACCATCGCCACTAAGCCACCATGGCAAATGTGCCTAGATAGAATGAGAATTTTCACCTATATAATTATTTGAAGCTATGTCCTTAGAATACTGTATAGACTTGTGTAAGGGCTACACACGTGTAAGGGTCGCACCCCCAACTTGGCAGCCCAAAATTTGGAAAAAGATTTCCAATATAGAAGCAGTCACGTTTAGTGCCCTGATGCTGCGTGCACGCATCTGCAAATTTTCACACGCTTCGTACTTCCATGTGTCGTCTCTAGATGACGAGAGCTGTGTAGTACCTCTGATGCAGTAGTATATCAGGAGTGTGCAAAAGCCTCCGACACCATTTTGTTGTGCAGAAGGTTCCGTACCACGTAAGGGCCGCACCTCATCAAACTTGTGAAAGTGCGGCCCTTATAAGAGTCTATATGGTACCTAAGACACCCTGTATATATATATATATATATATATATATATATATATATATATATATATATATATATATATATATATATATATATATATATATATATGTACCCGCCGTGGTTGCTCAGTGGCTATGGTGTTAGGCTGCTGAGCACGCGGTCGCGGGATCGAATCCCGGCCACGGCGGCCGCATTTCGATGGGGGCGAAATGCGAAAACACCCGTGTGTACGTTAAAGAACCCCAGGTGGTCAAAATTTCCGGAGTCCCCCACTACGGCGTGCCTCATAATCAGAAAGTGGTTTTGGCACGTAAAACCCCATATATCATTATATATATATATATATATATATATATATATATATATATATCACCATGACAAACTGGCTTAATTCTTAAAACGAGCAAGGTGATGTTAGGAGGTTAGCATTCACATTCTTTTCAGCGTTCATCTCAGGGTTGCCTTGAACGAAAGTACAGGGGGCAAGTGGCATGGAGCACAGGCATTGACACCAGAAGAGCAGGTGCACATGCTCTTAATGTGGCGTGATCAGTGGTTTGACACGGAATATTCAAACAAGTACTTCAAGTGTTTTGTTTTGGAATGAGAACAGAGAATCCAGCTGGCTTCTTGTGTGTTGCCCAAGAGGTCTGCAAAGTGTTATTAGTATTAACAGAACAAGCAGTGCAGTTTGTTTTCATTCAGCATCTTTCAAACAGTTGGCTTCTTCAGCTACCAGTTTTATTGCACATTGCAGCGTAACCTCACATTGTTGACTGACTGACTGTTATGTGCACACAGCATGGTATAACTGCACATTGCAGCGTGTTGGTGAGTATCAGTGGCATCCAAGTTTCGAGTTTACAGCCTCATTGATGTGCATATGCTTATATTTCTTTTAAACTTCACAAGAAAAGTGAGAAGGTATGACATGTTATTTGTGGTATGGTGCAAAGATGAACTGGTGAATATGAACTGGCAATATATGGTTAGCCATTAAGGCTGGTTAGGCACATTATAGCAGACTTCAGTGGCTTGTAATTTACAGTGATCAGCCAGGCAGCGCTGGTGTGCTGCCTTGTACTTAACTCATGGCTCTTTGCATTTGCAAAATCTGCAAAAAGGAAATAGTGCATAGCCGTTGTCTCTTGATGTCACTTTCCCAAATAACCTTCCATGCACTAAAGCGGGACAGGCTGTTGCAGCATCCGTTCTCACTCTCAACTATACGTCTTAAACTGAGCATAGGCCCAACTAACTGAAGTTATTACAATGTCTCCAAAGCTTACTTTTTCTTTTCTCTCTCTTGAATACAGCAGACACTGCCTCAACTGCAGCTGCGGAAAACGCTGTTGAGAATAATCCAGAGGAACCAGCTGGTGACAAGCTTGCTTCAAAACACACACCTAGCAATGCACGGACAAAAAGTCGGGCTAGCTCCACGGCTAGCCTCGAGTCTGTGTCAAGCAAAGGTGGCTCTAGAGCTACACCAACCGGACGACCAAAGGACTCTTTACGGAACTCTGCAGCACCTGCGGCCAGCAAGTCTGTTTCTGAAGTGACTCCACTAAGGGTTTCAAACAGCCGCTCTAACTCAACAGCACGAAAAGAACTCGTGATGGACCTAGCTGACAGTCAAGTACAAGAGCAGGCAAAAGGTGATGTTCTGATGGAAGACGCTGCTCCAGATTCCCCACTGTCACGGTGTTCCAGTTTATCTGACCTTAGTGACATCAGTGCACTGTCTATTGAGGATGCCACAGATGGAGCTAAGAGAAGAATAAGAAAGAAGAGTCAGACTCCTACGCCTCCTTCGGGAGTTCGTATTTCAGGGAGGCTTCGGTCACCAAGGAGGAGGTTTCCAATCGAACTTGGCGAAACTAACGCTGTACAAAGTTCACCGCCACAAAACTCTGCAACATCAGTCCCCGATTCACCAGCACATTCAGAGACAGATGCTGGCGAGTTCAAAAAGCCAACAAAGAAACCTGGTCGATTAACAACAAGCATGAGCAGTGCCCAGACCAGTACGCCTGTGCTCGGCGACCGAAGAAAAAGGCTCTGCAAGTCTCCCAATATCAGTGTAATCAAATGACGTTCACACGTGCTCTTTTAGGACCTTGTGGCAAAAACATGACCAAGCATGTGTTTTATTATTGTATTGTACATTTAAGGTTTTGTACGATCTGTAGTAATGTAGAAACATTTTCATTCATATTTATTATTAAACGAATATTATTAAAACATGATGGATGTTGGCAATGTTTCTAGTGTGTTGGCGTCTTAGATGCAGCCTTTCTTGTTTCTTCACTTGTCTGCCAAGTCTGTCTGGTTGAAGTAGCAAGCGATGAGGCATATGATGAGGTTCAAAGGTGCAAGGTTGGGGTCATCTTTGGATGTCTGAAATGACAGTGAAATCGTGAATCAAGTGTAGGCACAAAGATCTTTGCTGAGGAAGCCATATTGTGCCTTTAGCTTGCACAGATTGTGTAGTGCCCACAAATTTTAACACGTTACCTATGGCGTGGGTTATGGCAGTTATTTCCGGTGTGCGGCTGTATAGGGTTCTCCTGCAGTGCGCCTATGACATCTTTGCTAGAAATCAGTAAGATAAAAAATTGTTCCTAGTTTGAGACATTGTGGCACTGTCTGCAACTTGAAGTTTAAAAAGAACACAACCCGCTGGTGACTCACCAGTGCAATATGACAAATGACCCACAGGAATGAAGACTTCAAAAAGTGCTACCGCACTGAATGTGTCAAATAACATTCACTTTGTGACATAGTGAGTGCCCTATTTGATGTGAATTAAAACGCCAAACTCGGTCATGCAGCTGTGCTGTACCACCCGTTTGTCAATTGACAACTTGAATATACAGTAAGCGAACTGCGAACTCTCTTCACTGCCTAGACAAAGAATGTCTTGCATTTGTGCATGCCAATTTGTCACTCTGCAACTTCAAGGGCTATTCCAGAACTTGCTCTGAATTTAAGCTGTAATTTTTTCTTTTTTTTAAAGGCTGCAACGTTTGCTTTGCACACATTGCGAACACTCTTGGCTTTTCTCAGACACTGGTCTCGATAATACCCTCTTAGCTACTTGTTGCTGGGAGCGCACGTACTGCGCATGTGCAGTTTTCATGCACAGCGCATAAGTACTATCAGCGTCAAATGAAATGGGAACAGCGGAGTGCGTGGCCCAAGCATAAGTGAAGGTGTAAGGCGCGCCCTCCAGTCATCACCACCGACAAGCTCGCACATGCGATCTGGCAGCACGGTGCTCGTTTGGGAGTCAAACAAGCGGCCAAACGCGCTCGGCACGCCCACGGCTTCCAGCGATAACAAACTGTGCAAACTTGCTGACTGAAAGAATGAATGTGGCGCACAAGCGGCAAACCACACGAGCGAATCTATAATGATGGTGCAAATTGCACTACCTGCACCGCTGTTCACGCCGATAGCACTTATGGTTTCGGCAAACTGCGCGACAATACTCGCTGCAAACTGCAATATTCTAGCTCCTCTCTCATTTTTATTTTATCCCTTTCATACATAAGAACCAGAACAGAAGTGAAAATATTGCGCGGTGCTGCCAAACCAGATGTGTGTGCCTGTCAATGGTGATGACTGGACAGCACGCACTATATCTTCACTTGTGCTTGGGCCACGCGCTCTGCTGTTCACGTTTCATTTGACACTGTGCATGAATGCGTCATTTCATGTCGCCTTCATCAGCTGGAGTACCATGCTAGGCATGTGGCCAGGCTAACATCTTGAACATCTATTGAAAGAACACCTTTCTCCCCTGGTTGGCTATGCCAATGGCAGTAGACAAGACAAATGTAATCACATACCTATAATTAGTGTCACTTTGAGGTCGTACAGTTCCTTGATGTGTCCATGTCTGTGTTCCACTACGCTTTAACCAAAATCAATAACACAGTTCTTAACTGCCTTGAGCATGAGAGGTTTGTCGTGCGAAGGTGAAAGCATCCTTAAAAGTGAATCACTGAAAATATGCTCCCAGGCTTACAGCTCGAGCATTGCCGAGACCAAACATTCTTAACCGATAAAAATGTTGCTTCCTGCCATAATACTAACCAATTTCCTCCTTGCTGATGCACAAGCACGTGCCAAGGCACGGATGTTGGAGCACATATCTGGGTGCAGTGGCTTCTCCACACAAGCGAGCAGGGCATACAGCCACTTTCCCTTTAACAACAGAACATTTTTTCAGTCAGTAACATGCCCTTACCTACAAAAATGTACACTATATATTCAAGTCATTTCACATTCATAATCGTTTCATCCCTGATCGAAATATACAAGTGAAGCTCCATAAAATGAATTAATCGAATATAACAATGTAAAAAAGGAATGTTTATCACCAGTATCACCATGAAACGAATGTATGCTTATAAGGAACACTGGATGTAACAAATGCATTTTTGTGCCGGATACAGCTTTATAATGAGGTCCAGCTGCATTGGTCACAACAGCATCTGTTACTCGAATGAGGATATTTTGATGCAAATGCTGAAGGTGGTTTGATGCCTCTCTCTCAGGTTTACAGATGTTTATACTTATGCACTTCAGCATGTGTGCATGCATGCACACACACTTGTTATGTTTTGGACCGGATCCACATTTTCCAGTGTTCATCAGATAGAGATCAATCTCTAAACATGTACTCACCATACTAGCACAGAACCCTTCCTCTTCAATCCATCGTGCACTGTAGCTGATTACTGCTTCTATTGATTGCTGTAAATTTGTAATATATATATACAAACATACAACAAAGAAGACAGAATATTTGTATGAGTAAAGATAGAAGGAAGAGCCAGACCTGTGGGATGGTAGTGACAATGCTGACAAGAGGATGAATGCTTGGTGCAGCAGAGCCGCAAAAGACTGCCTTCCATCGGTCCCTCTCTTCAAATCTGGGCTGCACAGAAAAGAAAAATTTATTTTGCATTTAGTGGTAACATGCTGTGAAGAACACTGTGGCAAGTTCCTTAAAGGTTGCTGCAGGTGAGGAGCTTTTTTAACTACAAACAAATTGTAATCATTGTAGTGGGCAGTTTTAACCCTCCCAGCTCTGTCTTGGTTGTACAATTATCACATGGTGCACAACCTTCGATGTTCTTGTGTTCTTGCTTGTAAATTAAGCAGCAGCAAGTGGAAAATTCAAAATTAATTTTTGAGGCTCCTTTCTTTCCCCACTGGAACAATGCGGGGAGGCATTTGGTAGAAAATTGTTGATTGATTAATGGAGTTTATTGGTGCAAAACTCGCCGTGGTTGCTCAGGGGCTATGGTGTTGGGCTGCTGAGCATGAGGTCGCGATATCGAATCCCGGCCATGGCGGCCACATTTTGATAGAGGCAAAATGCGAAAACACGCGTGTGTTTAGATTTAGGTGCATGTTAAAGAACCCCAGGTGGTCGAAATTTCCGTAGTCCTCCACTACGGTGTGTCTCATAATCAGAAAGTGGTTTTGGCACATAAAACCCCACAATTTTTAATTGCCACAAAGGTGACAGAAAACTTTTGAAAACTTTAGTGGAGACATTGACCATCGCTTTTGAAAACATGCATTGAAACTGACAGTAGCTCTGCAACATAATGAAGTTGAATTTGTGGTGTCACTGCCTAGTTGCTGTTGAACACAAAGTTTATGAACTAATAGCAAACCTGTAGTACACAGCAAGTGCATAGTGCATGCAATATTTGTAAGCACTGTGCTTTGGAGAAAAAGTGATGTATGACAGCAGCGACTGCGTTAAAGACAAATGCTCATGTCCACAAGGCTTCACTACATAGTAGTGCTTCTGAACAAGCATTGTCAATAAAAATCCAGTGGTTATTGTCGGATGTCACCTTGCAGGATTGACCTACCAGCTTCACAGAACACCTTTCCTTACTCCTTTTCAAAAGGGCCTTTTGTTTGATGATTTTCTAAAATGAAAAAAAAAAGAAATATATATATTGCAAGGGCAGGTTGCAGTAATGCAGTAAATGCACAAGTTTGATGTGTGCTCATTAATAAAAGTACTTGCCTCTCTAGCAATGTGGAAGTTGTAGACCTGTTTCCTCTGCCATTCACGTGAAGGCGCAAAACCCTCTGGGGGTGGTGGACAATCATTAGACTGAAATACCAACGCAGATAACTACTTGACAGCATAGGCTCCTTCAAGAGTTGCTGTTTTGATACCTCAATTACTTACGTTACTGAAAGATACAGTTTGCTTGGCCAGAAACTGGCTAGTGTCCAAGTCTGCCACAACAACATCGGGGCAATTGCTGGCTTCTAATCTGTAACGAGAACAAAGGACACCAAACTGACAAGTATAAAATCAGCCCTGGCATACGCAAAGTAAGTGCAACAACCTGCTGGTTCAGTAATGCGGTAGTATACACGCACTACTGTAAATGCTCGGTGCACTTACTGGACCCTTCTCAAGTATTCATTTGCTGTTGTGGGAGGGAGGTCCAAGTCGTATTCTTCCCCAGTGTCTTCCACAGGAAAGGCAGGGTACATAAGCTCGGGCTTGTCGTCGTCTGACATGTTTTCTGCGAGAATGGTGCGCACTGATTAGGAGGGTTATCGCCAGGAAGGGTTTATGCATGCTATATAAAGTGCAGCATACAGACCAAAATTTTGATTAATCTGAAACCATTTACACTCAAGGACGTAGTTGGTCCTCACTTCATCTTGTTTCTGCAGAAATTGCGTACTGGGACAAATGCTGACTAGCGCTTCATTACATTTTCTTCTTCTTTTTTTCCATATTTAAAAGATGCAAACGTTACGAAGACGCCAAGGCAACATTCGGCTTAAAAGCCATGAACTCAAGCAAAGATCCAGCTATACATTTACTACGTGCAGTTAAAATTACTTATTTGTAGTACTTGCAATTCTCCGTTTTGCTGGCACTGATGCAGAATGAGTTGTTTTGCAGAGATCGGGAGTTTTAGCCACCAAACACTACGGTACGACGAGTGTCACTTTACATCGATGAGGCTCTGGTAGCGCAAACATCTGTGCATATTGAACGCAGCAGCTTAGAGAATGAAAAAAAAAAAAAGTTCGCACAACGGCACGATGTTTTCGCGGCTTTCACCATTCACAACAAACTACCTGCCACCTATGCCACCATGATGAGAGAACAAGAACAAAAAAAAAAAGTCATGACGTCAGAAGCTAGTGCAGCTATGGTATAATGCACTAACGTGAGAAGGCCAAGAAGGTGTCAAGCTTTTGCACGCAGTTTTCACTTTGTCTGTCTTTTTACTTTACTCTGTCTTTGTCTGTCTTTTTACACTTTTTAGATATCTTTATAGGTTTCCTGAAGGTGCAGATAAATCATGACATGTCTGCGCTAGTCAAACATGTATAAGTGCGAAAGAGAGTAACAGTGCAAAAGTGATTAACATTGCCTCTCAAATCTGAAAATGCGCAATGTGCGTCTTTTATTTAAAACAAAAAAACTAGTATCTTTTGTTGCGTCACCTCTTGGAACTACGCTAAAGCCACTAGAGCGCATTTATAGCCTCCAAGATTTCTGTCCGCATTCTATGCGCCACCAAATCTTGTAGGCCATAGCGTCATTTTGCTAGTTCTGTTTGTGTTCATTCCGAGGTGGCGTTTACCGCGGCAGCGAGGTCTGTTTCAGCGCGTCTGCTTGCCACATCTCGTATTCATCCATCGCGTTCAGTGTTCGCGCCGAAGTGTAGACGGAAGCCAATGAGCTAGTCTTGTGCCGGCTGGCGACGCCGCCCGTGCTTTAAAGGCTGGACCTGTGGCTGAACTTCCGAGCGCAAGCCATCTTGGCGGAAGTTACCGCCAGGAAACAGATGACATATATATGTGTCTGAGGGTGAAAGGTTTCAATCATATTACGATTTACGCTGGCGAGTATAATGCCGTTAGCTCAGCTTGCGGCGGACCCTTGGGTCGAGATCAAAACGGACTGCGGGGTGAGTGCGCCCGTCGCCTATTCATTATTCACCGTCGTCCCAACGGCGACGTCCCTGTAACACAAACATTGACCGGAATCGCTTTCTTTACCTTGTGTTTTGCGTGGTTCTTCTGGCCGTGATATTTGTTGGCGTAGCTGGAGTAGCGCTGTAACCTCCCTGCGCCTTTTGGCGTACGGCTAGAGTATTTGACAGACCTGCTTATGAGGTGTTTTTAACACGGCGGATTCCATGTTTGTGCATCTGGCCATTATTATTAGCTCTTTTTCTCGCAACCATCTTGAGCTTTATCTTGTCTCTCCTGGACGCTGACTCAGGATCGCCGTAATATAGGGGCACGATCCGGCTTGGGATGTTTGCGTTGTGTATAAGCTGACGCGACGAGCTAACATGTAATCCTCGGTCACAGGCACTGCCATACGAGAACGTTGATAAGATAGATAAGTCCTGCGCGTTTCAATCTTTGTATCGTTCTCTATTTTCTCATCCCCCATATCTATCGTCGTTTTAACGTTTCAAGAAGTGCCGGTCGTGTCTAGTAGTGCGTGACAGGCACTTGGTACCATTAGAAGCGTTGAATAGAGGTTCCGTTGGGCGAACGAATGCCGTATCGTAGCGTACTACATAGCGCGCGAACCGCCGTACTAGGAGCGGTGAATGCCGGCATGTCGCGTAGTTAAAATTCTTCTCTTTTTATTTATTTGCTCATCTTTATTTATTATTTTTTTACGTTGACGCCGTGTAGACTTCTCACATATCCGCTTGACGCGTTCTTCACGGTACGTGTGTACTGGAATGATAGGAACGCATAGGTGTATGCGCTCGGTACGGGAGCTCAGCACATTTCTTACTGTCTGAATATGTTTTTCTGAAAATTGTTGCCCCGATTAATTTGGAACTCTCTTACTTCGTTGTGCTATCGCTTAGATAAAATTCAAGATCTCTTACATTGCCTAACTTACCGATCGCTTATGGTGGCTAATATTCGCAGCACAGCATCGAGCTGCTGAGGTATTGTCATTTGATCCTGTTGCTCATCTTTCAGTATCACTTGCTAGCACCTTTCATTACATCTTTCAGTATCACCTGCTAGCACCTTTCATTACATGGTGTTCGGAAACGGAGATCATTGTGTGGCATAATAATGGAAAATTTTCGCTGAATTGTTTCAGTGAAATGTTTGATGGGCATGTTAGCATTTGTGAAAGGCAGCGTTGCTATCTAAATATTCCTTAGCCTCCTGAAAGAGACAGAAAAAAAAAAGGTTTTATGAAGACTTTAATTCTTTAGGTCAGCTGTTTGGCATTGCTTTAAGTATGCATATGGAAGTCTTGTCATAATGAATTACATGCAATTAAATACTTGGAATCAATGATTGTTTTGTAGTTCTGTGATTGATCAATTTCTTTTTTACTGAGTAATGCTGTGTAATTCAATTACTTTTTTCAATAATGAATTACATGTAACCACCTCATTGACGAGACAAGCTGTAATAGGGGATGCAGCTTTGAGCTCTTGAATTTGGCAGGAGCAACATTATAACTGTGGTCATGTCATGCACCAGCCTTGCGAATGCATATGTTCAGACAGGCAAACTCGGACTCAACGTTTGATTCGTTCAGAACACTAAACCAAATGTTAGCTGACAAATTGAACTGGTGCTGCTATGGCTAGATAGCGATAACCACTTCGGACTCAATAAGATGGAAAATTATGTGAGTTGGTGAAGCTTCATGGTAGCTACAGCACGATAATGCGGACAAAATGAATAGGAGGGGATACAATACGGTGCTGGCTAACAGTTTGTTTATTGGAAGAAAACAACCAATATATAACATCACATGACCAACACACAGCCTCCCCCCGCTGCCCCATACACAGATAAACTATCAAAAACTACCATAATATCACAGAAAGTGCATGTTTCTATCGTGATATACATGTCATGGGTGATTAACCAACGTAACAAATTACTATGGCACAAGGCAATGGCTTTACCCAAGATCTAACAAGGCAACCTGGCTATCAACCTTAATGAACCTAACTTCGAACGTTGATCAAAGAAAGTCGCCTTCAGTACGATTTTTCTATCTTTTCATTGGCTGTACTGGGAGTGCCTTCCGAGCCCCAGGAAAAATGAAGCTCAGCGCTTCATAGTGGACCAGACCCGAGCATTGTGGAATTGAGTAACCATGATCTCGTGTGCAATGTCTTCGTCGGTTACAGCACCACCCTTCTCTCCAGCGCGAGTTTTGATAAGATAAAGAGAGGATGACTGAAGAAAATTTTGAAACAATCGTTAGTGAATATAAACAATGTGTGAATAGCTGCAGAGGACACAGTGAAAGAGCCTGGTCAGCTTGTTCTGTTTGCTCTATTTATGCAATGAAACCAAGAGTTTGACAGAAACCCGCCTGGTCGGGAGGAGATGTAGGTAGTGTAAAGTTGGATGCTGACTGTAAGAATGAAATAAAACATGTTTCCTTTCCGCTCAGGAGCCTTGTTCACAATGAGGATGAACAAGAAGAAAATCTGGTCATGTACATTTCAAGATGTGATGTAAACACCATGCATCACCGTGTGAAAATTTGCCGTCGATGCGATTGAGTGTGCATTCAGTTGTCTGGATGTTCAAACGCAAGATGAAGTCGCGAAGCCAAATTCATTTCTTTGTCAATGATTCAATGTATTGTGCAATGTTAGTAAATGTTGGGAGGAAAGTAATGTAAAAGTAATCAATTACTTTCTAGTAATTACTCAATCAGTTTCAAGGAGCAGCAATTGGTTGCTGTAATCAATTCCAATTTTGAATGAATTATTTGTAAATGGCTACATTTTTTTATGTAACTTGTCCAAGTCTGCTCAGTGGGCATTTCAGCAAAGGTAATATTTATTGAATCATTCTGGTGAGCATCATATGGTACAAAAGTACTTGGTATAATAATTATGTTTCACTGTAACAACAGGCCTGCAGTTGTGCAGCACTTGCATGCAAACATTTGCCATTGATATGTAAAATTTATAACCAGTGCAATTTTCACTTTTGTCTGCACCATAATACCTTGTTGAATGGAAGCTGAAGGAATACAAAATTGACTCCGTTTATGAATGGTTTCATTGGCTGAATGAGAGAAATAAATTTAATTCAACAGAACGCTTTGTCTGTTAGCACTTCCTGATGGAATGCACTTAGGAAGTAATTGCAAGACTTCTTTGAAAACAGTCAGTTTGAAGACTTTATTGCACCACAAGCAACTCAATATTGTAGCAAGCTCTTGTAAAATAACAGATTTTGACTGCTTTTGTCTATTCAAACTTCAAGCTCTGAAATATGAAGCCATTCACTGGGCAGTCAAAAATAATTCAAGCTTTGCGTTAGCACTCAGAGCCACCCTCTCCTGTGCCTTTTCACTCTCACTGTAACTCCCCATCCTTGTTTCTTTAAATAATCTTGGGAAATTGTGTTTAGAAGTTACAGTATTACAAGCATCATGTTGGTCAGTGTGTGCAGTTAGTGCAGTTGTTGCTGTGTCATTATATAATTCTGCCCCAGTCATCACTGCCCTGACTGGTATTATTTCTCAACTCTGGTTTGCCAGTGCGACATGCATATGAAATGAATTACCTTAACATCAATTTTGCATTACTTGTCATTCAGGGTCCGCCAGGTGAAGACATGGCTGTTGACGAAAATGATGAAACCCAAGTGAGTTATCAACATTGTTTGTTTAACATTGAGAGGGTTGGTTTTGTCGATTCCCTTGCATTTAACTTCCTTACTTCTAAGTCATTGTTTTTTAAAACGAAGCTTTCTATGTCTCACTGATTCGTCCATGACCACTGAAAACGCACTGCAGGAAAACCAACTCGCCCACCTGCGTAGAACACTACAGTTCACATTCGCAGTACCGTGCCAGCATCGACTGGCCGGCTGGTCAGTGCCTAATAGCGGTGCGAAGCAACGAGCTCAGCAAGAAAGTTCACTGGAAGTGCAAGTTGCATCTGCTAGGCATGACACCACCCCTGTTGCGATTAACTGAGCTTCTCTGCTTATTGGAGACAGCAAGTGTGTGTGAATACGAGCTCATCTTAGGATCTGGAAGAAAGAATCTAAGCCCCTTTCTTAAAGAAAGATTTTGCATGCCACGCTACCCAGACTAACTGTATATATCTGCCATTGCATTATGCACGTCACACAATGCATTTCCAGCCGTCACTAAGGGTAGGTCACGGATGCAGCACACGGCAGAAGAGGCTTCCATATGTGAATGTAAGTGTGAACGTGATTGTGCCCGTACGGCTGATTCCGTGTATCGGAAAGGGCATCTAGAAGCCATGCAGGAGACGCTTGTGCAGTCGAGCTGCAACTGGTCTTGTGATCAGTGTGTACATCAGACCGAACACATCTCGTGACGCGGAAATGGTCCTGGCAGAAATGATGAAGACCTTAAAGCCTCATAGTATGCTGATCCTCATGTGCGATGACATTAACATCGATGTGGCGAATGAGCTTGGCAAATGGATCGAGAGTTTATTGCTAGATCTCTACTCATTGAAACTGTAGACACTACAGAGATCCATGATGCAACACCATTCCTGCATTGATCTCGCGTTTGCAAACAGGCTGTGTCGCATTACAATGGCAGAGCCTCTGACTGTCTACCACAGCGATCACAAGGCAGTACTGTGCAAGTGTAGAGTCGTCCGTGAAAGTGTGAGTATGGGCATGTCATCACCGGCTACATGATATAAAATAAAGGCTATGCAAATTAATGAAATGTGTCTTCATTCAACTTCAACATTAAAAAAATACAATCCTAAGTAAGCAATCAAATCACGTACACATAGCATCGGGTCGCTCAGCATTTTTTGGGTTCATTGCTTGGTCATTGGCTTTGGACTTTGATTCAGTTTGCACTGGGAGAAAACTTCACATTCAACCATATTTCTTTAAGAAAGGGTTTTGATTTTTCATGTGCGCCTCAAAGCAAATTATATTTTAGGATGTTGCCTCTGTGCACATTTTTGCTGGCAGCATTTTCAGGCACTTTTGCATATTAAAGAAAGATGTATTGCTTTGCAGGCATTCACTGTTCTACATTGTTTATCCTCCTGAGTGTATTCTGTTTCGTGGATTTGTTCCATCTATATAATTATGCTATTTTGTCTTTCAGAAATCCATAAAACCACTTCTTATAGTGTTTTGAATATCTGTAAAGGAACACTGTCTAATGTATTGGACTCTGCCGATATTGCAAACGCACAATTGCACTCGGCGCCCATTTATTAGTTTCTACATGTTCATTCGGTCATCCCAAACACCAAGAAATGCTTAAAAACATCTGGTTTCTTAAATACGTACCCATATATTCACCCAATTCTGCGATGAGCACTGTAACAAAAGCTCACGCTTTGGCAGCCCTCCTATTTTGCCATTTTAAAAGCTCCCGCTTTGGAAGGAAAGAAGTGCTCCCTGCAAGTGGCAGCTCAGGTCCCAGAACAAACAAACAAAAAAACAACAGCAGCTTTTCATTGTGTCAGCTGTGTTTCTCCGGCTGCTGAGGCCAGCTGTCTAATGTTCAATATATTGGACAAATGTGATATTGAATACCTGCAGTCATCACCTGCTAGGCAAAACCAATCTTCTGACATGAATCTTTCATGATGTCTTGATTGAAATATTCCTATTTTAACTTGGGTGTTTTGTTTTCCTTCAGGACATGGAAACAAATGACATGGCAGAAGGGACACACGAGATTGAGCTGACAAATGTTACAAAAGAAGGCCACCCAAAGGGCGATCCCAGTCAGTTCAAGCTCCTCAAGGTTCTTGGACAGGGCTCATTTGGAAAGGCGAGTTCTGCATCATTTGTCCCGTTTGTCGTTCCAAGTTCTCCAAAAGCATGGGGCATTCATGTTTTTTCCAGGGCCCTAGGAAGAGTACATCTATGGTCTCTGCTATGTTGCCCTGAATGGATATCTAGCACTGAGCTTGGTTTTGTGGTTTATAACATCCTGAAATTGCACACTGTATTACGAGCGACACTACAATGCAGGGCTTTTGATAAAGTTTGACCACGAGGATTCCTTAAATGTACATTTAAATCTGAGTACACTAGTGTGTTGGCATTTTGCTCCACGGAAATGTGGCTTCCGCAGCCGGCAGTCTAACCCGCGACACCATGCTTGACAGGTTTTGCCATGGTCACTGAGCCACAGTAACGAATGAGCATGGTTTCATGAAGGAACAAAGGGATTAAGGTCCAAAATCGGGCAACAAATCGAACATCAAATGGGATGTGCGCCACACTTAAAGTTAACTATGGCTTAAGGCCTTACATTTTTAAAGCAAAGCTGTATGTGGCTAGTTTCCAGTGGATCGATGTCTGTAGACCAAATCCTTTGGGCCGATCCCGAAGGTAGTGCAGTACTGGGCCGACGCACGGCAGAGGAGAAGCAGGCTTCAAGCACTCTGCCAATTTGCAAAAAATAAGTTTAATATCTTGTATTTAAATGCAACCCGTATCAGATATTCAGCTGATAAGAACAGATACTACAGTTTTACCCACGCCGGCCATGTCTACGTTCGCACCGCCTTTGCTGTGTCGGCATTCCAAGTGCTTGTGTGTGTCCTTTCCTTCCCTTCTCCCGTGGTTGTGGTTCCGTTGAAACATTAACGTGTGTCTGGTTTCCTCCGGGTCCTCAGTCCCGTTGTCTGCATGAATGTACATAAAAAATCACGTGAATGAGTCCATACCTATGTTAAAAATTCTGCATCGCCTCTGTATCGTATGCTAAACAGCTTCACTCGTCATCCACTTTTGCAGAGTGAAATGGCTAATGACTTTTTTATAGCTTGTCGTATGCTAAAAAACTTTCAATGCATGTTCTGCACTGTGCCCTTGTCATTTATGCCAAATTACACAGCCATGTGAAATTTTTGTTACACAGCCAGCCATATGCCATTTTTGTTTCTTATGTAAATAAATATTAAAATGTGTGGCCACACCTGTGCTGCCACATTACAAGCGTTTGTCAGTATGGATGGATAAGTGCTGTCAAATTCCATATTTCTAAAAAGATGTTGGTCTCTTTTCTTGCCATTTTCAGACATTGTGCAAAAAGCTATGCATCATTAGAGCATACTTTCACTACTTCCATTGTGTCATGATGTGCTTTGATGTTCTGCTGCTGTATACACGTAAAGAGTTTGTTCGCTTGTGTCTTCATGACTGCTGGCATGAAGAATTTAATGGGTGCTTCAGGAGGTGCCTCTAATTTCTTTCGTTGTGTTCACCTGTAGGTGTTTCTAGTGAAGAAGATTATGGGTCCAGATGCAGGCACATTATATGCCATGAAAGTGTTGAAGAAAGCAACATTAAAAGGTTTGCCTTGTTTGGATGACATTCGTGTTCCGAGAAGGGCCTTTGGGTAGCATCCATTTCACATGTTGACTTCTTCTTTTGCAGTAAGGGACAGGTTAAGAACAAAAATGGAGAGAGACATCCTCGCTGAAGTTCGGCATCCATTTGTGGTGAAGCTGCATTATGGTATGGTTCTCTTTACTGCACAAAATGAAAACCTTGTGCTGCCTAGTGCTTTATTGAACACGTGCTTGCTTGCCTCCCCCCAATTCTTTTTCTGCAGCCTTCCAGACTGAAGGAAAACTATACCTAATACTGGATTTTTTGAAGGGCGGAGATCTTTTCACAAGGCTTAGCAAAGAGGTGAACCTTTCTTTTTTCCTTTTCCTTTCACCGAGTGCTAACTGCTGCATCCTGTTTCAAGTGATTCTTTGTGTGCTGTATTTTACTTGCTTATTGCTTGATGGCAGTCCACCTCATCACTAGGCTGTTTGTGTCATAGGCATTTACCGAGTTTGGTTTAATAGTGTGTCTCCACTTCTCTTTAGTTTTGTTTTCCTTGTGTGCTGTCTGTCCGTGAGAAGCCAACAGTGCTTTGATTGCTTTGCTAAGGAAAATTATTGCAGGTTGCGGCTTGCATCATAATAATCCTCTAAACTGCCGAGTGTTTACAATTAAATTAAAAATTATGGGGTTTTATGTGCCATAATCATGCTCTGATTATGTGGCATGTTGTAGCGAGGGACTCAAGAATAATTTGGACCAGCTGAGGTTCTTTAATGTGCACCAATGCGAAAACACCCGTGTGCTTAGATTTAGGTGCACGTTAAAGAACCCCAGGTGGTCAAAATTTCCGGAGTCCTCCACTACGGCGTGCCTCATAATCAGAAAGTGGTTTTGGCACGTAAAACCCCAAATATTATTATTATTATTATTATTAATGTGCACCTAAATCAAGGTACACAGGTGTTTTTGCATTTTGCCCTCATCGAAATGCGGTCACCGTGGCCGGGATTCGATCCTGTGACCTCATGTTTAGCAGCCAAACACCATTGCCACTGGGTGGTGGGTGGTGCTACAATTGACAGAGTCCTACTACTTTCTCTTTTTTTTTTTCCTCGCTTTATGCTGTGCAATGATGTGTGCTGTAAATGAAGCAATTGGGGCGCAATCGCACAAGCATCTTGCTTTCCGAATGTTTGCTTCACCCCCTACGTCACTGAGGAGGCAGTGTTAAATTCTGGCTGCCACTTTTCCGTGCTAAGGAATGCTGACGAAACCGTTGTACCGGTGAATCGCGAGTTAGCAGGCGCATGTTAGGAAACGGAGATGCTTGCGCAATCTTGCCCTTGTTTTGTTCAGTAGTTGGGAAGTATTCTCCTTAGCACATTTCTTTCACTGCGAGTTGTTTTGCCTTGCAATTAGGTGCGCCTCCATTTGGTATTTAAAACTTCTTATGGCCTGATAGTAAGAGCCCTTTAATGCTGTTTTAGGTCATGTTCACTGAGGAAGATGTGAAGTTCTATCTGGCTGAGCTTGCTCTCGCTCTGGACCACCTTCATGGCCTCGGCATCATCTATAGAGATCTCAAGCCAGAGAAGTAAGCCTGTTCTCTTTTCATACTTCTCCTCTTAGTCTCCTTTTTCATGTCTGAAGACATACTGTTCTAGGCATGCATTTTGGTATGGTAGCCTCACAGGCCAAATGCAACAAAATCTCACTGGCTAAATTGGTTCTACACAAGTAGTTTATACTGAAGTAAAGTTGGCTAATCTGCAGTGCTGGTAATTGTTTAATTTGCTTTTAAGCAGCCTTCAAATATAGCACCGTGACAGACACATGTACCTGGTGGTTGACGGGTATGACACAAGTCCCAGCATGTTACCTCCAAAATTTGCTACTTTGGAAGCCTTTCGTGATGAATCTACTGATATTTCAAGTGCAAAACTTTGCATGGAAGCTGGTTTCTATGTGTGCCAGGCTTTCTTAAGATTAGCATTGGCCTTTAACAATTAACATAATTTATTGTGCTTTCGAAGAATAGAGGCTCCATAGTGCAATTACTGGGTTGACAGCTATCCAGTAAAGAAATAAAAATGACACAAATTTTCTGCCTTTACTCCTTTAAAGAAAGTCATTTATAAAGCTGAACAGCTGTAGAAGTCTTATTAACATCATTGCTTATGGGGTATTCAATTGGTTCGTGTTGCAGCATTCTTTTGGACTCTGATGGCCACATAAGCTTAACAGACTTTGGTCTAAGCAAAGAAGCGCTCAATGACCAGAAGGCCTACTCTTTTTGTGGCACTATCGAATACATGGCACCTGAGGTCATCAACCGCAAGGGACACACAATGGCTGCCGACTGGTGGTCTTTTGGAGTACTCATGGTGAGTCGTGTTTTCTCTTCTCACCACATTGGATATGGCGTAAAACAGTTCTGTACACCTTTAAAAAACTGTACAACCTCTAGGGCATTATTTTTGTCTCAACAATTATCGCCATTGATGACGACCTTTGGTGTCAGTTATGTGATGTATTTAGTTTACAGCTTGTGCAGAATTATGATAATGCTTCTGCAGGTACTGCAGGAGTCCTACTTGCAAATTAGTGGTATATGTAGTACTTTAAAATGCTGTATGATACATCAGTTTTGTTTAGTCTGTATGTACCAGTGATGCAGTCTATAGAAGTATAATACTGCTTATTTTTTTTCTGGGCTGCAGCTTTGTGTTAACTGGGCAAACATTGTGCTTCTTCTTCTTTCTTCTTTTAATTAGTCAATTTTTTTCTGTTCTCAGAAATGTGAAAACCTTGAGGCCCTAAATCAAACTTCTGCTTCCAACAGTCGTTAGAATTTAGCTTTCTCCTAAATACAAGAAATCCAACTCGACTCAGTTCATTGCCTTTCTAATGAGGCCATTTTGGTGTTTCACACATCCTTGAATAGAAGAACCTAAGTGTGCCCCGCCCATTTAGGGCACGTGCCTTGTATCACTATGACTGAACAATTGTGGCTGGTTTGCAACAATCCCTTAGCCCCACCTTAGCCTTTTGCATGAGCAAAATTTTATAGCATAGTCCATTCCTCATTTTATATTGCTTCACTTCCAGTTTGAAATGCTGACAGGCGGCTTGCCTTTTCAAGGTACCAATAGGAAGGAGACAATGCTACAAATACTCAAGTGAGTTTCTCTGCTGTGGTTGCAAAATAGCTTGAGCTCCCTGCTTCTCTGTGTATGTGTTCAGCACTCATTCTGTTGCCGTCTTCAGGGCCAAGTTGAGCATGCCACAGTTCCTCAGTCCTGAAGCACAGAGCCTTCTTAGGGCATTGTTCAAGAGAAACCCTGCAAATAGATTAGGTGAGTCTTCTTCATCCTTACCATGTCTCCATTTATAGTTTCTTGAGGTCGCTTTCCCCACAGGATCCAACTTAATGGGTCGGTGTCTATGGCACTGTGCTGCTGAGCTTGAGGTTGAAGGCTTGATTTCCGGCTTTGGTTCAGGGAAGGATGAGAAACAAAATCTCTTGTGCACTGAGCCTTGAGTCTCCAATGCTGGTGCCATTAGTCATGCAGCATGATTGTGTGGGGAATTTCAAATAATTTGTTGTAAACGGAGACCATTGGAGAGAATGACAACTACAGTAATAATCGAGTTCTGTCATTCTTGCAAACAAAGTGAATGGTTAATATGATGGTTAAAAATGTGATGTTATGATGTATGATCAACTTGTAATGTTGAGAAGCAGCTTTTGATCTGTTAGATTCCTTGCCAAATCAAGGCATGGTAGGGCAGTGTGGATCATAACATTGTACTTGGTGTAAGGTGCAACCTTGATAAAATGCATTTCAGTAATTGCTTAGAGACCTTATGTAGTTACTACTGTAAGGTTCAGGGTTTATGTTCAGCAGGCCTGCATGAGGTACAAATGACGCGCGCATGTGACCCCCCCCCCCCCCTCCCCTTTTTTTTTTTCGCTTTTCAAGGGTCCGGTCCAAATGCAATCGGCGACATCAAGGCACACCCGTTTTTTGCCACCATTGATTGGGGGCATCTGTACAGGAGGGAAGTGGTGCCTCCTTTCATACCAGCTGTGTCAAGACCGGATAACACGCTGTATTTCGACAGGGAATTTACATCGAAGACACCAGAAGGTCTGCATACTGATATATTGAAGAGTTGCTTTTGTGGCTGCATCCTAGCCTTGAGAATTTAATTGTTACAAAGGCAGTCCAGCTGGTGACATGCTGGTGTCGGAAAAATTCATGCACGCTATGAATGTTAGCATAGATGCAGTCAGTGCACAGCTGGAAATTATTGCAAGTTGTGCATACAAATAGTCTCTTTTGACTTGGTATATTGTCCATTTAGGAGTATGACCTACTTCTACAATTAGAGAATTTCTTCAGTAGAAATCGATGCGTGGGTTAAAACATGCACCATGTCTTGCAGTGTAGCTTCATGCCAGTGGGCTCAGAATTATTGTCTTGATATCTGTTGACGCTCGGTGTCAGTAAAGTTGAAGTGCTGCCAGGGTTTTGATTATTAGCCACGTGGGGGATTGTACGGTAATTCACTTCCGTAACCATATGGAAACAAGCTGTATGTCCTGTCAGGCAGGTAGATCTACCCTATGGCCAGGTGCTCTTCTTTACTTAAGCAATGTGATTAAACTCTGTAATGCAGAGTGTAATGCAGTGAATTCATATTTCACTTTGAGAGTGCGGCAGTTAAAGTGGTGATGATTGAAGACACACAAGATTGTTTGTGGGGTCCCACATTGTTCCGATAATTGTGTGATGTTCATGTAATGTGTTGAGCACTGCTGTATGTTGTTAATTGTGTGTGTTAAGTGCACAAAGCTTTTCTAAGGTGGCTTGTAATTGGAGGTGTGGATTTCATGCAGGGGTTGATTATTAAGCGAGCAATTGTTGTGTGGCTGTGTGAACAGGGTGGCACATCATTGCTTTGGCAAGTCTTCTTTCATTCATCTGCTGATAATTGCTTATAAGGTACTTTATATGGCAGTGTCAGTGAGAAATGTTTGATCAAAATGCATACGTTTGTAAAGTAAGATGGCTTGTGTGTGTCTCATTTTTAGTGAGGCGATATTTGATTCCCACAGTGCGTTAGAATGATTTTGTTCAGACATCTAGGCCTGTCAAGTAATTTGAGAGAGTATGTTATCCCCACGACATCAGGTTGTAGTGGTCAGTCTGACCTGGTGCAATTGCAATGCCTTTGGTCCCTTTAGCACATGCTGTTTGTACAGAAAGCGGCTAGATGTAAAGATTGCGCTGTTATTTGATCAGAGCAGAGTTCTTTCCTCACCCCAGCAAATTGTAGCACAAATGTTCAAAGGTAGCACTTCGTTCTATCCTTCTTGTTCTTTGCTATGCTCTCTGTCCATTTTCTCACCTTACCTGTTTTCTTTTCTTCTATTGCAACAAACCTCGTGTTGCGCAAAAGATTTTACAGGTAATATTTTCCTTTTTGCCCCATACTATGCTCTTCTTTCTCTTACTTTATTTGCCTGATTGAACTTTATTTTGAATATCACTTCTGTTTCTTTTGCCATGACTGGCTTTCTCCTCAGACTCTCCTGGAGTGCCTCCAAGTGCCAATGCCCATGAGTTGTTCAGAGGATTCAGTTTTGTAGCTCCTAGTCTGACCGAGGAAGATTATGTCAAAAGCAAGGACAACCAGTCCACCAAATGGGTGAGTTTGCTGCATAGACTATATATAAAACATGACACCATGAAGCTGTGGCAGCACTGTTATGAAGTTTTGTACTCGCAAAACGGAAATTGACATGCTATGCTTGCAGGGATTTTCTCAGGAGGCAAGATTTGCCAAGTCTTTTAAAGCTTACTTTAAAAGCTGTTGATCAAAGCATAGAACATTGAATAGAAGCATGTGAACATAGTGATTTGCTCTAGTTTTTACTCTTTACTGTACTCGTTTGGTTACAGAAGGAGCAGCAATAGACAACTGTTGCTGCTGTAATATCATTTGTGTGGACCGTCGTAAAATAGAGCGGCACTTTTGATTGTTTCACACTTAACAGGTCAAAATGGCTACACATCTTTGTTATAGTGTGTCCTAGCTACGCTTATCACTTCGAAAATTCTTCAACACAGTAATCACTCTACTCAGCTGGAGCACAGATGTTATTCAGCAGGTGAGCACATCAGTGATTGGTCGGTTTGTTGGCTCCTCCTGATGTGATGGAGTAATACTTGTGGAGTCGCTTCAGCAGTGGTGAAGTGCTGACTGCACTCTTGCATAAAAGTTTTTCTGAAACTATAATACAATCAAAACCTGCGATAACGAAATCCTCCGACAATGAAATATTTTCGTATTCCCGGCGAACATCCATAGGATTCAATGCATTTCGTACCTCTCGACAAAGAAATTTTGCTGTACTACAAGCATCAACGAAATTTGCCGGAATGTAACCCCACATACCGTATTTACTCGCATAATGATCGCACTCGCCTAATGATGGCACCCCTGAATTTTGTCATCAAAATTCGATTTTTATATTTCCCGTGTAATGATCGCACCCCGAACTTGCCGAAGCGATATGTTGTGTGCCAAGTCTAGCTAACAATGATCGCGTTTACCATATGTCGAATGCTACGCGAACGACTTGAGACAAACCAAGCAGTCTTCACACACCAAACATTCTTAACCCTTTGAGGGTCAATGATGTAAATATACGGCGCCGCGAATAAGCAAGAAAATGGTCGATGCCATATATTTACGGCGCCATCTGTACATTTAAAAAGCGCGCCCATTTGCTAACTTCTTTTCTGTCATGTGCTGTCACTATGTGGGAATACAGGGAATTTTTTTCGTGCACCTCCCTCTCGGAATTTTCGTTGCATGGTTTGTTTTAGTGCTAGTTCCCTCCCGCGCATCTATATAGTACCGCCCATGCATTGACGCGGGCGGGCATGTGGTAGTTCGGGTTTTGTTTTCGCGGGCGGTTTTGGCTTCTTGCGCTTGCAAAACTGATGGCTATCTCGTTACTAATTGCTCAAAAAGCGACTGCCTCTTTCTCACTCGTTCAGTGCTCACAGGGGTGCGCATAGGAAGGTTGCCGCGGTGCATGCGTTTCTGCTGTTTTTTTTTTTTTGACACTCGTGAAAACTAATTGCCTCTGGTTGGCGATAAGATGAAGATTATCGGAAGTTTGTCACACATTTTGCTTTTTCGACGAGCACACAACCACACAGTTTTCCTGAGTGCGTGCTCCTACGCAGTTCGATTATGCTATGGATGTACATATTAGATATTAGTGTAAGAGCAGGAACAGTTGAGTCTTGCGAAATATTCTCGTGTGCGCATTTTCAAGCCCTTCAACTATGTGTATAAAAATGCATCAAATTTTTAATTCTTATAAGTTTATTTCCTTTTTTATTGTTATTCGTGAATGAAAAGTACATATATACCAACGAAAAATATTTTTTTCTCACTTTATGGTCACCCTAAAAAAATTGCAGTGAATTTTTTTCGAAATAAGTCCCTAAGAAGAATTGAAATCTGCAATTTAAAAAAATCTACTCTAGGCGGTCACATATGTCGAAACAACTCGACCCTCAAAGGGTTAAGCAGATGCCCCATTTCATTCCTTTCATCACTTTCCGCACTTCCATGACAAAAAAAAAAAAAGCTACAACCAAACTTAGCTTTATTATGTGTAGGCTTTATAATGGTTGTGGTCAACAAAATAGGCTCCTTTCGATTCTTTTCTTCTGCACTCGTGGGCACGCAACAAATCGCGAGCGGCAGCGGTAGCAGCCACGTTTACACTGATACATTAGAAGTGTACCCCATTCATATGCCGACGCTTGTAACACAGCTAAGATATTCACCTACCCTTAGCGGAAACCTGCCATATTAGGATGGCAGTGAAGACAAATGCCGCAGCTTCCGCAGCATGCCTGCCATGTGTTCCTATGTCATTGGCAGCTAAGTGCGCCCATCTGTTTCTGTCCCCTCAAAGTGGACATGGCTACGTTATTGCCGCAAACTTGCCGATATTAACGATATTGTTCATTACTGATACGGAAGAAACTGTTTCAATGCACGTAATGTACTCACGAGAAGAAAAAAAATGCATTCGGCACGTTCGGCTTGCTCCGCCGGCTGCCATATTTGTTTTGGTGTCCCGCAGTACATACAGCGGCAGCTGCCTATTTGTTGACCTGTTGTCATCTCGCAGCAAATGTGGAATGAAAAAAATGTTTTTAAATTTTTGCGGGAAATTTAACCTGTGTAATGATCACACCCCTGAATTTGCGTCAATTTTTTTTTTACAAGAAAGGGCAATCATTATGCGAGTAAATATGGTATTAACTACTCACGCAAGGCTAGCAGGCTCCAAAATGTGCTCAAACGCGATTGCCTTGCACTAAAATTGCATAAAATACCACCACATTACACTTGCCTGGGCGCCACCATTTTTATTTACAAGAACAACCAAGCGCTGAAAGCGATAGTGTGCGCTGGAAATGCGTCGCAGCCACCATCTTGTTTGGTCGCCCATATGAAGCAGCACACGTTGCTACCAACATGCGATCACAGTTCTTGCACACGTAGTGCAGTGCGTAATGTGCACATTGATGAGGAACATGCAGCAAGAGCAAGGAAATCCATGCCCCACTGACGTGGAATTGTTTATGGCGCTTGAGATGGCGGTCGTAGCGTGGAGTGCCATGCATCGGGCCGTGATTTGGTGATCATCTGGGAATACGCAGCCCTTCCTTCAAGAATGCTGTTTTGGTGCCACCTGACAGGCATCTCGTGCGGATCCGGCACCGGATATAGATTCGACACTGGACATGTCGATGCCTATGGGCAACAGCGTGCGCTGAAGAAATGCTGCTATGTGCGTGGAGCACTGTTGCACTGCGTCTAGATCCGAGTTACGCAAAACCTCGCAAAAGTAATTGTATCTCTGAAAGCAATTGACCGAGAATACTGCTTCACAGCAGTGATGCCACTGCTGATCGACGCATGCAGTGCACTTTATACTGTCGGCAATCCACGAGCAAAGCTTGCCAAAGTAGGGTAACGGAATTTTGACAGGTTAGTGTTGTTCTGTTATGCATTAACTATCTGTGCTGTCTCATTTTGCAACAACAGAATTCTTGCAAAAGCGAATTTTTTGGTTTCGTCATTGCAAGGTTCAACCATATTCAATTTGTGGATGCCGGAAAAGGGAGCTTTCATGTGCAAAAAAGAAAACGCTAGTTTTTCCTGCTGGTTTCAATTTCCCAGATACAAGCACTTAACACAGTATTATGCTTGGTTGACCAGCAATGGTGTAAATGCAATGGTTGCTAATGATGTTGATTTTGTGGTGTTAACAGCCAACACTGTCTCTCTGGGTGTTTTCTTCTCCATGTCAAGCTGTAGTGCATGCCCTTTAGTTGGCTGCACGTGTCACTACTGCACTTTGTACTGCGAGAACATTTGCGCTGCCACTTTTGTTGCTGTCAGTTTGATCATGTCATGTCTGGCAACTTGCGACACTGAAACCGAGGCTTAGCGATACATCATATGAATGGTTGTGAGTGGATTCTGCATAGTGCGATGACTGCATGTGCAAATTCTCATGAAAGTGCCCTTCAGATATATGTCACTGCTCCATTAAATGTCTTGTGTAGCTATTCTAATTCATGTCCTTGAAAATTTCAGTACGGCCTTCACTTTAAGGAAGCTATTACCAAGGAGTATGAGCTCAAGGAGGACCTTGGCTTAGGTTCCTATTCGACTTGCAAGAGGGCTGTGCATAGGGCAACTGGCAAGGAGTATGCCGTCAAGGTGTGCTGTCTTCTTGCATCCTTCCCGTAATGCTGTGAACCCATGGGCGACAGGTGTACATGTGCAGAAAAAAAAAAGGAAATTGAACACTTGTTGAAGGAATTAAGTTGCAAAACGTTGCACTAGTGATCCTAGACCTTGGGAAGCTTATAGGAAAAGTTTTAATTGCAGGAGTACCTTGGGTATGCATTGTAATTTCATTTCCTTTGTTTTGAATATGGCAAGAGGAAAACAAGTCATTGTGCAAACCGAATGCGCAGCTTCCATGCATATGCTTCATGTGGTACCCTACCAGTTCACATAGTCGAACCTTGATGTAACAAGCACAGAAATAACAACTATTTAAACCAAAATTTTCTTGCTGATATGAACATGTAACAAACGAATATCATATAACAAAGTTTTGTTTTGTTATGAGAATTGTTAATGAGGCTATATTGTGTGACGCTGCTGTCTTGGCCAGGAGCGTTTATTTTTGGTCTGTGTTATGGAAGATAGAAGTGTTGAGTTATAACTTTCCACTCCACTGCCGTACACTCACTTTTATTAGAAAACACGAAGAATTTTGGGGGATTTTTGCTTGTTTTTCTATGGGCCACATGGTCTTATTAACAAAGCACTGTTTATCTTCAGATCATTGACAAGTTCAAGAGAGATTGTCAAGAGGAAGTGGAAATACTGCTGCGGTATGGTCAGCACCCTAACATACTCACGGTGTACGATGTAAGTCTTTTTCACTTGAATTTTCAGTGTGTGGAAAAGGTGCTGGCATGTGTACAGTACTGAATTAATTCATTCCACTTGAAGTGAGTACTGTATTAACAGATAGACATTTTATTAACACTGTTCACCAAGGACATGGTGTTGTGCTCAAATTTCTTCTTTGTCATACACAGTTTACACAAACTTTGAAAGCCCGGATGCCACTGTTGTTTTTTATTGCAGCTGGTGATGGGGAATTATTGCATGGGTGATGGGAAAATTGGGGAATTAACCACTGTTCTAATTACTAGTATTTCGTTCAGAAATATCTTTTATGTCGGCACTGCTGCGCAGTGTCAATGCCACTTGAGTTGTAGACTCCTGTATTTCAACTCGTAGTAGAGTACAATACAGTCGAACCTCGATATATAGAACGGTGGGGTGATGGCAAAATAGTTCGATATAGCCAGAATTCAATATATAAAATCACGTAAAAATTGTATCAAGAGCTTCTCCAAATGAATCAATGAACTAAGGGCGCGATCAGGGATTGTTGTTCGGAGTGTGCGTTTGGTTGTGCTGGCGCCAACTTCGTCAGCCGTGAGCATGTGGTTGATTGCGCCACATACGATTATTGTAGGCAGCGTGCGAAGTCGGAAAGGCCTAGGCCAATCATGCGTGGCGCAACCAGACGTGCACTCCGAACAATGATCCTCGATCGCGCCCTGATCGTGGCACAGTAAATACGCACTTCAAGCTTCATATGAAGTATTCATTTATTTGGCTGAAAGTACTGCAGCAGTGTAGCCTGCTTATTGGCAGCCACCTGCTTAAACATATTCTAAACGATCCACAAGCGATAGGCCGGTGCCCTCTATTGTGCCACAGTAGCGGCGTAGAAGGGCCAAAGCAGCTACATGACCAGTTGAAGTCAGGAGTGGGGCAACATCAGCACTTGCGGGATCAACCTCTGCAGCAATCTCCACGTCCATTAATCTTCGAAGCATTTTGAAGCACTGTCAATAACAAAGTACTAAGTGGCTTCTATGAGTGAGTCCAGTGAGCGCACGCTGTCGTGTGTCTTTGTGCATGCAAACCGTCAGTCCTCACGAGGCGTGGCAGGCACAGAACGCGGCACCGAGGAGGAGTCAGCACAGCAAATGCAATGCGTTGTTGACGTTGTCGAACTAGCCAAGCTGCTGCATGTGTGCGCCGCTATGTTGAAATGGCGCCCTCGGCGCGATCGCAGCAGTTGGGAAAGCCCATGATGCCACCGCTATCATCGAGGGTGTTGTAGGAAAGCTCACCACCTGTCAACAGAGTGAACATGGTCTGGGGTGATAAAGTTCAATGTATCCATATTATGTCCGACCCCGTTTGAAAGAAAAAAATTAAAAATGCATGCGATTTTTCAGGTGATGTTTCATATAAGCAGTGATTCGATATATCTGTGTTCGATATATTGATGCTTAACTGTAGTACATGTTACTATTGATTACCTCCAACTAGATACCTATATGGAACACAGCTTAGAGAGCACCTTATCTCATTTTAAAAGTTATGATGTCATATAAGGATCTCGAGAGAGGCCCTAAATTACTTTGGGGCGTTGGAGAGATTGGGCGAGATCTATTCAGGTGTGCCAACCTTGTATTCTGGGCTGCTTGTATGAACAGTACAGCATCATTTGCATATTAGTGGTTTTTGAAGCAATCACTGGACGCCTTTGATCTTTGGGTGTCTGAGTAGTCCAAAAGTTTAGAGAATGTGAACCAAGGCTGGTTATAGTAAATGATAAGCTTATTGATCATTGATTACATAACCCATAAACTGAGCTTTTATAGCATGATTACCAAGTCAGGCAGCTGACACAAACAAGTGTTATGGGTGTGCAAATAGTAGTTTTTGAGACTGCATAAAATTCAAATTGAATAGTGCCAAAAGTGAATTCAAGTGAATTGGATATTAACACTTTCGTATAGTTTCAGAATAATGGAGAGCCTTTTTGACCATATCAATGTGGACATCCCAGTATTTGCTCTGTTAGAAAGTTTCTGTTGCTGCACTACACATCATGAAGTACGCTTTATCAAAAGCTAGAATGAAGCATTATGAAGAAAAAGCAGGATCCTTTGGAGCATGTGTGGTCATGCATTAGTAGAACTTCTGAAAGGCAGGCTTGTGAGCTTGTTAGCAATGTGTATATCTTCAAAACTAAAAAAAAAAATGTGCATTGATTGCAGTGATGGCAGAGAGAGAGAGAAAAAAAAACCTTTTTCTCTATTTGGTATGGTTGCAGCAGATAGTGCCACTGTTAAATAATGTTGCAATCAAATGTATTCAGATTTTCACCAGGGAGAACTTGCAGATGAAACATAAATAGTGCTCATTGCGGTTTGTCTAGAAAAACCTGGCTCCCTGAGTGACCCAGTGTGCTCTATGTAACTTTGTTTTTTCATGTCCTTGATGGCTGGGATAAAATTGGCCTCAATTTTCTTCAGTTTCATGTCTGATCGTGCACAGATGGCAGTGTGAAGTATTGGGAAACTATTCGAAAAATAAACACATTTGCGAATAATAACCATTCGATTTGATGACCCAATCGAATAGAACAATATCTGATTATCTCTTGATTATCTGATTATCAATATCTGAAACATCCATGAAAAATGTGTAGCAGTTCTTTTAATTTGTAGCCCTGATGCCACTCTCTTGGGTGACGTCATATAGCTCAAAGGATTCACTTGCTTTTCTTCTAACTTCTTCATTACAACAGGTTTACCAGGATGCCACCTCTGTGTATATAATCATGGAGCTACTCAAGGGAGGGGAGCTCCTGGATAGGATCCTAAACCAGAAGCACTTCAGTGAGAGAGAAGCCAGCGCTGTACTGGAAGTGATTGCAAAGACAATGAAGTTTCTGCACGACAATGGGGTCAGTTCTCTCTTCTGCTCTCGCGCATCTGTGCTCACAATCCCTCCAGTGCAAAGCAAGTGCTGCACAAGCTAGTTACTGTACAGTGGTCATTAACTGCTGCACGTTAAAGGCCAACTGCAACGAAATTCTGGACCGCATAAAAAGCCCCATTTCAGATAATTTAGACATACAATAGCCTCTGTGGGAAATTTTATGCTTGAAGTGCGAGTGGACGCTTCACAATTTGCTAGCAAAAATCAATATTTTTCATACCGAAACCAAAAAAAAAAGAGCCCCGCCGCCATTACCAGTTGCAAAAAGTGACGTACTATGCATACTCTAGAGAGTTAGCACCCAGGTCACCTGCTTCCTTTGCTTGTACGCTGTTCCTGTATGTGAGCACACAGGTCCCATATGTCTGCTAGCCACAGAGTTAGTATACTTTGGTAGCTGCTTTGTGCGCTCTGCCAACGCCATTGCTTGCCTGCGATGTTCTGTTAGTGCGAAGTATTTTCCAAGTGAAGCTGGTTTTCTCTATCTGGTTGCCCATGTTCAACAAGCAGAGCCTCGATGTGTTCTGCTTCTGCTCGAAGAGCTCATTTGGGTGGCCAAGCTAAAGGTGTGGATGGCTTAACGCATATTCAATCTACACATGGTGTAGTTATGCTACGTCGGCGAAAATGGGATGCTCTACAGTCTTAGTATGGCTGGTGTGGGAATACAGTGAAATCTCAATATAACGAATTTCAGGGGACTGTGGTAAATTGTTCATTATTCTGAAAGATTGTTGTAGTGAAAGCTCCAAAATTAACCATTCCACCCATCAACCCATCAGTTATAAGTTGTCATTGTACGAGTTATCCATGAAAATGTCGCTGTTGGCTCGTAGCATGCGCTATTGCTGTTTTCCATAGATTGCGCCGCCACGCACCATGCACACAAAACAAATGCCGACGCAAAGAAAACTACTGACAAAAAGGTAGTGCCATGTCCCCTCCAAAGCACAATGTTTCTTGCTTTTTGTTTTTTTCACATCTCTTGCCGTGGACACCGCAAATGTCTCGCTCGAGACAGACACCTGAACTATGTCAAAGTGCAAGCATGCACAAACGACACCGTCTGCAAAGTGCGGCATCCCCACGAGTATGGAGGTTGCATTTCACCGCACGCATAGCTAGTATGGCCGCAGAAAGAAGCACGAAAGAAAGAGGCATGCACTGACAGAAGGGTGAAAGAAGGAAGAGACTCACCTCTATTGCTAGGCAACACTTTTCTGGGCGGAGCATGTGCTCGCAAAACCTGATGCGCTGTCGCCTCTGCTCGCCCGCGTTCTTCTTTTCTCTGGTGCTGTCCCAGTTTTTCTGAACCCATGCGCCACGACGTCCGCTCTCTGCGCGTTATTGTCTGCTAGCCTATTGTTTTGACTGTTGTGAAGGATACATGGAAATCTAAGAATCCCCAGATTTCGGAATATTAGTTCATAGTGATGAGGCATTGTTAACATCGCAGTGAAACTGAATAATGATTGCTATTCTGAAAAGTTTGGTATTAAGTTCGTACTACTGAAATATTTTTTACATGGAAACTATAAGAAGTCAGCAGGGGATTTCTGAAAAGTCCGTTAAGTCAACCTGAAAAGCTTGTTAATGTGATGCTTGTAGTAATGAGGTTTCACTGTAGAACATGTCATATTGCACGCCAGAGCTGCTGGAACAAGGTGCATCGCGCACTAGCTTGGCTTACCAGCAGCACGTTGACCTGTACACAGTTTGGGCTCACTGATACGAGTGCGTTGAGCTTATGCCTTTGATAAACAACAAAGCGCTCGCTTGCCTCAGACTTGTGTGCTTGCGCTGTTTCAGCAACTGATTGCCACGCTGCTGTGGGTCGTATTTAAAGCGCAGGGTAAAAATTTAGTGATTTTAGCATCTCTGGCATGAGACTTCTCTGGCTGCTGTCTGCCACGCTGGAAATGCCGGACTCGCTGATTGGTTAGACAACTACCACCATCTGTAGTAAAGGGTGGGAAATATCTCGGGCTCGGCATGGCCAGGCTAGTGGGGTCTACCCTCTGGCATGGCCGTGCACCTCATGCAAAGTGTGTGTAAACTAACGGCCAGACAGACTGGACTCCGGCCGTGATAATTTCGCCCATTTTGTTCAGCTTTCATTTGTTTTCTTTGAAGTGTCTGATGTAGAGAAGCATGAAATGCCCTGTAAGATTATGCACCACCAGAAATGACTGCTTGAGAATATCACCCCTGAATATAACTCGCCTTTGGTTTTCGAGCGCCATCATGGCTTGTAGTACTTATAGTCATCCTGAAAAAGTATTTGTCAAGCAGATATTCCATAGGTAAGTGACTGTGCTGTTGAAATATAGCTTTTGCACCTTCTCGTCAACTTCAGCTTACATGCTTTGTACCCGTTGGCTGGTCCACATCAGACTTGCCTGCTGCGGCGCTGTGCACGCTTGCGCTCTGAAAGCTGGAACAGAAAATTGGTCTTTGGTATCCCTCTACTCGGCGTTGTGTACTGCACAGGCATTGCTCATGTTCCAGTACGTGTTGAAGCACCTGACGGCCATGCAATGCATTGGTAATCTTGCAACAGCTCAAACCACTTGCGCAATGAGAAAGCACACCGAGAGAGACACCCGTCAACTTGCACATGTTGGGCAAGCAACGCACCTGTGTACCTAGGCGCAAATGAGAGATCAGCACCAGCAGTTGTGTACAGTCCTCAAAATTTCACCATTTCAGTATTGCTACCGCTTACCGCCAGATGCGCGTGTAATCTGCTTAGGTGCTATTTAAAGGCTGCTAATAATAAAATTAGACAATTACCAGCCCAGTGCCTTTGCTATGATTAGATGCATAGTATATACTAAGCATATATAAGCAGTTTAGCCTAAGTGAAATTTTGTTACAGTTGGCATTTCAACCTTGCATCCACTTCCTCTAACAGACAAACTTCACCATATTCACTGTTCATGTGGAGCAGCCCTGCTGGCATCATGAGGACACCAATCCTTCCTACTTTTCCTATTTTACTTGGGTTCAAGGCAGCGTTGAGCATGATATTTACGAGAATGCCACTGGGTTTTTCCTGTGAATCTTAGGGGGAAGGTGAGGGTATGTCTCCTCAGCCCCACTCCTATGGTAGAATCTCCGTTCTTACCTCCCTGTCATTTGATCTCAAGCGTATCCATCGTGGTTCAAACACAACACGCTTCTTACCATAGTTGTCCTTCAGCCCGCCGAGGATTGCTATACTAGTGGCATGCTTTATGGAAGTGGCGGCTTAGTGAAACTTGTCGTGAAATTTGTCTATTGCAATTCTTGTATGGCTTATGTATCTGACAATACAGCATTTTGTGTACTTCTTCTGATCATTGTACTGGGTATGTGCACTCTTATTCTAACTGCGAAGGAAGAAGGTGCACTTTGCTGGTTCCTGTCATTCAGTAAAACACTTGCAAGTTCCGTGCTGCCAAGCTCACTAGGCAGCTAATCAGTGCTTTGTTGACCAATGTTGCAGGTGGTTCACCGTGACTTAAAGCCATCGAACATCATGTATGCAGACGAAAGTGGTAGTCCGGAGAGCCTGCGCATTTGCGACTTTGGTTTTGCAAAGCAGATGCGTGCTGAGAATGGACTCCTTATGACTCCGTGCTATACGGCCAACTTCGTGGCTCCTGAAGTGCTCAAGAAGCAGGGCTATGATGAGGCCTGTGACATCTGGAGCATGGGTGTGCTGTTGTACACCATGCTGGCGGGGTGAGTCTCTTGACAGAATTTAGTCACAATCATAGGAAGTGACAGATAATGAAGCCAGAGAAAGCATGGGAAAAACTAATTGTTACATTCTATTGAACTGTGGAGATAATATGGTAAAGAAAAACAAAAATGGACGAAAAGGTAACGTGGTCACTCTCTGCGTACCACAAGTAACCTTCCACTTGTGTTTCATTGACATCGCATGTGGGATGGTGGCCAAAGCGCTGACCGACCACTTTGCCTGTTGCGCAACTCTTGCAAGTATTTGCAATGCCAAAGACATGTGATGCTTTTTTGAGGCATATTGCAGCCTTGCTTGAATGTTTTTGAGTGCTTGTGTTCATGTTAACAAATTCATGACAGATAACAAATTTAAATGACAAGCTGTGCAAACGTATAAAACCTCGAAAACACAAGAGTTTGTCACTGCAAGGGCTAGGCCCGACATTATATCCGAGGCTTGTGAAAATTATCTAAAAGATCAATATGTTGTGTTCATATTGCATTCTTTAGTGACAGCTTCCTCAGATTAAAAGAAAGCAATCATGAAGGCCATGCCCTTGCGTACCACAGATGCCAGAAGTATGTAATAGCTACCATTTTTGTTAGGTATGCCTAGGGCTTTATTGCGCCCAGATTTCACCGACTGCACTTAGTTGTAGTCTTCTTGTAACTGCTTCAAGTAATTGTGCTTGCCAGCTATGCATGGCATACCTGCCAACCCTCCCAATTCGCCTGGGAGAATCCAGATTTTTGACTGAACTTTCCGATTGTACAATCACAGTCTTATATCTCCTGAAAAGTGGTCTCTGCTTGCACAATAATGGTTTTTGTGAAACCGGCACTGCGAAATCTAAAGCCACATCGTGATCGTCAGCATGACCAACAACGGCCGCACCATCGGTATCATCGACTAAGCAGCCGACTACGGTGCCTAGTAAGCCAGAGCCAATGTAGCTCCGTTCTTTATTCTGTGGTAGCTCTTGCATTTCATGCAGGCCTTCCTCGATGGTGCATCTTGTTTCTGCTGCTTGCAAGGCGTTGCTGCTTGTGTGTATGATCAGCGTTGGCTAGGCAGCATGTATGCGGTGCACCGTGTAAAGTTACAATCCTCGTGTGCTTGATGCCATGGCGCTATCAAAGCCCAATAAAAGGTATTTGCAGAAGCTTTTGCGATCTTATACTTCTGAATTTCCGTGCTTTTTGACATCGAAAAAAGGAGAACCTTATGCATTTTGTACAACGTGTGGATGCGACGTTAGCACACGGTGGCAAAGGTGACTTGAAACTGCACGTTTCCACGGCGCACCGCTGAGCAGCAGCACAACATTGTGAGCTTTCTCAGGAACAACTGCGACGACGGTGTCGTACGTGTGGAGTGCCTGTTTACGGGATTCCTCGTCGAACACAACCTACCCCTTAGTGTCGGCGACCACGTTGGGCCTCTTCTACGGAAAATGTTTCCGAAATGCGACGAGGCGAAGCGTTATGTGTGTGGACGCAACTCTGAAACGCAACTCTCAAGAATGCGGAGGTGGCCAACCTGAAATTTATTTCACAGGCATCGCTCTCGAGCCTTTGTTTTTTTTTATTCAGTTTCCCTCAGCTGCTGCCCCGAGATTCCAATGAATCTGCTGAAAGACGCTTTAGATGCTCTCGAAGCTGAGTTTGCCACACTACAGGCGTACAGTCTTCAAGAGCACATTATGAATGAAGAAAGGTGGGACATGCAGTGGACATGTTTCACCGAGTTGCTAAGGTGATGCTCTATTCACTCGTGATACCGCATAGCAAGACAGAGTGTGAGAGGATTTTAGCACGGCAAGAAAAACTAGGACTGAATTCTGCTCATCAATGTGCAACACAACCCTCCAACACCTGCTGCTAGTGAAGGGCCGTCAGTCTGGACCATGTTTTGAGCACAGCTACTCGGACAAATTTTTGAAGTTAGCAAAGCCTGCTACTGCAAGGAGGTCCCTGCAAAAGGACTTATCGAACACTGCCTGAAAGCTTAAACCCCCTCTCTTCCCCTCACCACTCCCACTGGAAGTTGAAACAGAGTGATTGCAACCCTCCCCCCCTCTTTGGCATGAATAAATCTCTCAATTTTTGATCTCGCCAGGTTGGCAGGTATGGTATAGAAACAAGTTGCAGATGTGGTTGTGCAGTTTAACTCCTTGATGGAGCATTACTAAATAAAGCGCTCGCCTTGTCCCTTTCTTATGTTCTTATGGTCTGTAACACTAAATAAAGCCTTGCTGAAGCACCCACTGCCTTCAAGTTAGGGCGATGCTGTAATTTTTTTTTTACTAATCCATTTATGAAGTAAATGCCTGTATGTGGGATCAAGTACAGCCTGACAATATGCTAGCTCTACGTGCACAAGAACCACAAAGAAGAGAGAGGGATGGAGGAAAGGAAAAAAAAAAAGAGATAGTAGGTTTTTAAGGTTTCAAATATCCAGAATTAGCATTTCAGGTGCAGGGGAGTGAAAGCCTCAAGAGTATCCACACCTTGAATTTCTTTCATTAAACTATGTTTTAGTTGAGTGACATGAAATTTAGCAGACCCGCCGTGGTTGCTCAGTTGCTATGGTGTTGGGCTGCTGAGCACGAGGTCGCGGGATCGAATCCCGGCCACGGCAGCCGCATTTCAATGGAGGCGAAATGTGAAAACACCTGTGTACTTAGATTTAAGTGCATGTTAAAGAACCCTAGGTGGTCAAAATTTCCGGAGTCCTCCACCACGGCGTGCCTCATAACCAGAAAGTGGTTTTGGCACGTAAAACTCCATAATTTAATTTTTTAAATGAATTTTAACAGGAACGGAGCATTCAGAATTTGACAGGCAAGCTCGTTCTTTGTGTGTAATGCTGAAAAACAACATAGCAGCTTAGCTTGAGTAGTTTGCAAGGCACCGTCTTTTCCATAGCATTATGTACTGCGATGGAGCTCGCTTTGCAACATTATGAGCATTCACTATTGCCCTGTCTTGTTATTATTACTTTGTAGCTCCAGCAGTTATCCTTATGTGTCTCTATTTCTCGACAGGCATACACCCTTTGCGAATGGACCGAACGACACGCCAAACCACATATTGGCCCGGATTGGAGAAGGGAGGTTTGACCTAATGTCGGGAAACTGGGCCAATATCTCGAGTCCGGCAAAGGTGCGCTGTTTTGGCTCGTTCTTGTGTTCAAACCCAAACGAGGCACATCTGCACTGCATATTCGTTGTTAACTGGGATTATATCTTGTATGCAGCATCTAGTCCAAAAAATGCTGCATGTGGACCCAAAGCAAAGATACAGGGCAGCTGATGTCTTGGGACATGCCTGGATTGTGAACAAGAACAATCTTCCAGTCAGCAGGCTTTCCCATCAGGAGCCTCATCTGGTGAAGGTTTGTCTCTTGCTTCTCATTTTCATTTGTAACTGTGGGTTTCGGTGGTCAGTCACTCTCAGGATGGGAAGCTGCCTTCAAGCTGAGAGCTAGTATTGAACAATGGTTTTCAAGTAATATTCATCCATGGCGTGCTTTTCTCATCTAGCACCGAGTTTACGTTGCGGGTTAAAATTGATCAGGTTGGCTTTCGTTAGGCTAGGTTATGCTGGCTTAAGTTCTGTATTTTCATGTTGTCAAGGGCCCAGATACGTGAGCGACATGCTGTTTGCCTGACCCTTGTGCGCATGTGTGAGTTCCCAAGAGAAAAATCTGTGGCGGCACACCTAGCTGCTGCGGAGAATGGATGTGCTTTGCTCAGTTTGTCTCTAGCGGATAAATCCTCTAAAGTTAGCTAACGCTCCGCTTGTCATTTCGTGGCTTAATGATCACAGTGGCGGTCACATATATAGAGATCAGTTTGCTAGGGGAGAGTGTTAGGTAGATGCCACTTTAGCAGCCACAGCCCAATGAATAATGACACAGTGTTACTGCAGACTTATGGTATTGTGTTTTGCCATTATGGACTCTGTGTTAGCTGCTGCGATCCCATTTGGGCAAAAGTGAAGTGCCGGTTCTCGCGCAGTGCACATTTCCATTGGCTAGGGATGAAAGGAGCAAACTGTGTCCTCCTCCGTAGTGTCCTGCTTTTTGTGGGCTCTTTTTTTCCCTGAGAAATATGGGATAAATGGAAGTGTAAAGACATTCCAAGTCGGATTGTTTCTCTTTTCTTTCTTCCCAGTTTTGTTTTTTTAACATGCTTTTTAAGTATTCAGTGTGCATATCTTTGGAATTTAGATAGCTGGATCTCTCCTTGTGTTGCAGGGTGCCATGGCAGCCACATTCAGAGCCATCAACAACTACCCCAAGCCCCCAAATCTGGAGCCCGTTGCGGCGTCGGAACTGGCTAGGAGACGAGCCAACAAGGCACGGCACCACTCATCCACAGAGGTCTGACGGGCCCCTGATTCTTCCAGAGAAGGGAAAACACACAAACAAAGAAAAGACATCGACTCTGTTGCCTTTTGCACACATTCAGTGACAGCTTCCTCGGACTCGTCAGTATGGAGTTCAGCGCGCATTCGTTGGCCATCTGGAACCCATTATGTTCTTGCGTGTGTACTTGCTTTGTTGTTATTCATTGTCACCGAGTAGCTGTTCGAGCACTTGCATTTGTGTGCGCTTCTGTTTGAAAGAAATAGGCCTCTGCAAGGACCTGCATGGAACAGTGTAGGGTTATGAAATGCTGGAGATTGTTTGAAACAAGCAGGCAAAAGAAACCGCCTAGACTTCAAAGAGCTCGGAAAGTGCCTCTGTGCGCAAGTTTGCTTAGTGGCATGTAGAAGTGTATTGCTGTATTAAGTCTCTTGTTTTTGACCTGAGGAACTAATTAGTTGCCGGAGAATAACTCGTTTAGTTCCACCTTGATACCCTATAGCATATAATTATATATATATGTATATGTGTGTGTGTGTGTATATCTATGTCGTATATGAATCATGTGTTGTTTCTTTTGTCACTGAAGTACCTAAGGTTATGTGCCATTGGATGTTTTATAGGCAAAGATTGATTTTTTTCTATTAATTTTGAGTCGTTTTACTCCTTCAGGAACCTTACCTGGTTCCCCTGCATGGATAGTTTTGCATGGTTTCTGAATAGGGGCCTGCAAGAGCTGTGTTACCTGTGTAGCACCTCGGCATAATTTGTTGCAAGTGTGATCCGCTGTAGTTGATTGTATTGTGAAGCTTGTGTTCTTGACCAGTTCGCCAAGTCCAGAAAGGCTGGCAGTTGTGTTGGTGAGTGAGAAGAATGCAATTGGCATGCACCTCTTTGCTTGCATCAGCATGGGCTGCATTTATCTGGATCTCTGTGGGTAGAAATTGCAGTGTCCATTTGGTAGCCATGTGCAGCACCTTTTGTGTTCTACGGTGTGCTAGAAAGAGAAGAAAGCATAGTGAAAGTTATTTTTAGTGTGTACAGACATTCTTAAAACCACTTAATTGTTTCTAGCTGCGGCATTTTTCTTGTTTTCTGTAGTAGTTCAGTGTACTGTCAAATGGTATTGCCAGGTGTTCAGCAGGTGCAGTTTTTCATCTACGAACTTTCTCTTCCCAATTTGTTTGCTGAGCCTGCCTTTCCTTTCATGTGTACTTGTGTCGTGGATGTTGTGCAAAGACTGAACAGCTTGGCACCAAGTGCACCTAGTACAGTGTGTTATGGAATGGAAAAGCCTGAAGTGTCAGAGATGAGACCTAGTGCCAGCACCTTTACCTTTTTGCTCTCTTTAAACATATCTAGTTCACAAACCAGGTGCGACAGCTTCCATTTACACTGTTCGAACTGCACAAATGTGTTGGCTTAAATCTTTTGGCAAAAGAAAATGTTTTACTGTGCCTTTTAATTGACATAGAAGAGATAAGAGTGACGTCTGTTCACATGCCTATAGTATATGCATGCAACTGCTTTTGAGCTTGATGGGCGGCAGTGCTGAAGAAGGAGGCTCGTGGTGTGATTCCTTGTACCACCAGCCATACTGGCAACCAGATCCAGCAGATTTCCAACAGGTTCATGTTGCGACAGTTGAAACAGCCGTCTTTCAGACACTTTGCATGTTGTATTGGACACTGTATCATACCATGTGCTTTCCTCTTTCTCTTTCCATCAATCAGTTCATTGCTTTGTACGTCTCATTTCAGTGTACATCAAAAAGCACAGTGATTATTTTCTTCTTTAAATTGGATCATCTTGGCACTATATGCAACATTATGCGTGTGCAGTCTTTTTGTTTTTGAATTGCACTTAGTGCATGTAATATTGTGTTGTCCATAGTTCCAATGGAAGTTGTGGTGCATTATCTACACTGTAGACATGAAAAGCATGCACGCTTTGCTGGCATACTTTGTTTTGAAGACTGTGTCCGACACCAAAAGCCAAACTCTGTGATTGAACATGACGTTGCTTTCAGTGGGTTGTGCTCTAAAAGATGTCTAATGCTTATGAAACAACAGTGATGACTGCTCTTCCAACTTGGTGAGACTGCCTATGTTTTTCACAGGTAGATGAATGGTAGGCACTTGGTCATTGTATGCAACGAGACTTGTATTGAGTATGAACAGCTTTTGCATTCATACCCCTCTCTGCTGCACAGTAGTTGGGGGCACAGGCAGCGAGTTTAGAGCTATCAATCCCACGACAAACGGCCTGCTCTTCACAGTGTAGGTACATCATGGTTGTAAATATCTGCACTGAAGTGCTTGTATTCAATTGTGATGGCTGCCTCAAGTTCTGCTGCTATCAGCCATGTGGCCTCAGTGCCTGCAGAAGTAGCGGAATCTCTAGCTTGTGAGACAAGTTGCGTGTTTTGTTTTCTCGGCACCAATCAAATCTAAAGCTACTTTGCTTTTCTGTCCAGAAGAGCAGCTAGGGATACCCACATTGGTTGTCATGTCTTGATACCCCGATTAGTTTGCACTGTTGCTCCTCGCAATTCAGTGCGCTGTCTTAAATTTCTGCAATTAAAAAAAGTTTGTCCTCTTACACGTTATGTTCATAGAGGCATATATAGAAGCGGTGACATCGTAACAGGTTTTCATATTTTATGCTTTCAATGTGAACTCGTGGTGGTTTTAACTGTAGCCTTGAGTGAAAACACAGCTGCCAGTAGAATAGTAGTATGCTAAGTGGCAGCTTAGATGTGAATAAGGCAGCAAACTGAGAGAAAGTGCCAACGATTTGTATTGGAGTTCAAGGAACCTTATATGTGAGAACTACTGAGGAGGAGGTAGCAGTTAAGTTAGTGCTAGTAGCACAATTCACTTGTGAAAATGGGATAACAGTGTAGGAAGAGTTTTGCATAGCTATTTCAATGCATCAAGATGTGCATCACAATATTTCTGCTTCTTCTGCAGTGCTTCAAATCATGCACCTTGTTGAATTGGAAGCATGTAATATGGCACTAAGCACTTGCCGTAGCCTCATTCCAGTGCTAATGGCCGTCCAGGTTGACAAGGCTTGGATGTCTGATGCCACTTCACATTTCGACCACAGTCTTGTGTATGTTGACACTTCGTAACATGTTTTTGTTTTTAATCTGTGTTGTGGCTCTTGTGTAGTTTTCTCGAATGCTTCTTCCCTGAACTACTTTCAAGCTTTTTCAATTGCATAAAATCTTTAGCAGCAGTATGGATGCTGTACTGAATGTTTTTGTAGTACACCAGGGAACATCATCGAGAACAAAATCGACAAGTATACGTCTTGACAAATTCTTTAGGCTCATCCTTCCTTTTACAATTCTCTTCTAAGGTATGCCCACACTAGGATGCAGAAATGCATTCGTATCTATGATGTAAAGTAGAACTCCTTTGATGGACATGATACTTAAACCTTCTAACCTTTTAAGCGCTTCCTTGCTGGCATGTCTTCATAGTTGGTTAGACCTGTATTGATGTGATCTTTCCTCTGAAGAATTTGTTTGATGAGATTGCTAAACAATAAACACTTTGATACATTGTTGACTTGCTAGCGTCCAATACTTATTTTGCCTTGTCATAATTCAGCATGTGTGCCAGTGGGTACTTTTCTTTCATGAACCGATTTGCTGCAGAAATGGAACGCATTTCTGGTCTTCGGAACAAGAAACAAGCATTTGCGCACATTGTCTTCAGCAACTTCTTGTTCTATCTTGTAGCATTATGAAGGTGTCATTTTTAAAAAGCATCACGAAGCTGTGACACAGCACCAGCTACAGTCTGTCAGATTCATTGTGGAAACTGATGAAAAATAAAAAGCAACCCTCTCCCTACAGGAAAATGTGCATCCACCTGACCTTTGTCACGGTTAAGTAACCCACAGATAAAACTGCCAGATTGCTTGGGCCTCCCACTTCCCTCAGCTCGGAATCTTCTCGTTACAGTCGGGTTGCCGAGGCTCGGGCTGGATTGGCGAGCCCTTTCACGGGCGAGTTCTTGCTGCCGCTTGTCGAAGACTGTCAGTTCCTCGAGGAAACTCGCTACATGTGGCCGTCCCATCCGTTTTCCAAGATGGAACTGAACGGAAACGAAGCCAGCGCGAAACCCTTTTACCTTTTCCCTCTCTGGCAGAATTTAAAAGGATCCGGTTGTGCGCATTGCGTGAATGCGCACCTATGTAGCTGGAATCCTTGCTAATAGAGAGTTTTAGATTAGGGCGGCACAAACGTAGGAGCCTCCTAGCACTTGGGGCGACAATACTGCGCATGCGCTGTACTGGTCACCCCAAGCACTACGGGGCCCTAACGCTTGCATCTCTTTCATCTAAAACTCTCTAATTACTCGCGCTTCGGTGCCAGTGCAGCTGTCAACTGATCAACTAACCTTTATCGCAGCTGCACTGCTCTGGGAGCAACTGTTTTTTTGTGCGACCACGACAACGCCATTAAAATTTGTAAGCCAATATAAGCTTTGCTTGAAGAAAGCTTGCAATCTTGCTCTGCATGACAAATTTCCCACTTTTCGGGAAGACTGACCATATTGGAGCTCTCCAGGTACAAGCCCAGAAAACACCTGGTTCCGTAAATCTGACCTTTAAGCTCAGCCAAGGTCAAACTGGAATGCAGAGCACCGACGCGTTTGCACGGAGCAGCATCTGTGTGGATGGATGGATGGATGAAAAACTTTATTAGGGTCCTTTAGGGCGCACACTAGCGCGCAGCGGGCCGCTCCCACGTCGGGACAGAGAGGCCGAGTCTCTCCGCCGCGTCGCGGGCCCGTTGGACAGCCCATAACTGTACTTCGAGGTTGGGGCTGTGTAGGACCGCATCCCAACGTGAAGAAGTGTTGTTTTTATCGCTGTGTAACGCGGGACATCGCCAGAGCATGTGAGGTAAATTCGCTAAATCATTGCATCTGTGTGTTCTCCATTAAACCCATCTCGTGCGCCATCGAGGGGCGACACCTGCCATGCTACTGGCACACTCATCACGCCAGCCTTCCAAGACACCTTCAGTGCAACACTAAACCATGCTATCGCTTTCAATGCTTTTCCTTTGCGTAAAACTAACAATTTTTCTTTCTCTGAAAAAAGTGTTCACCTTACTTCTATTGACCTATTACTGTAACATTACAAAATGTGAATCCTTTTATTACTCTGAACTGACTTTGTGTTAGTTTCGCAGTAATATCTACTTCTGTATTTGTTTTTATTGTTTGTATGTGAAAGAAAAGCTCAAAAGTGATGATGCTTTGTTAGCAACGTGTGAAGATAGAACTGATGTTTTGGCTGCTGTTATGCATCATATGCTGCGCAAGAAAATTGGAATATCACGTAGTGTAGCCTAATGTTGCTTAGATGTCTGCTTAAGTAGGCGTACAAAGACTGGCAGCCAAGCTGTTGCAATTCGGCAAAGCCAGCATGCACCTGATGAGAATAGACAGCAAAAATGTGCTGAATATCTACTTAAGCACAACATGCCAAGTGAAGACTTCAGCTAGCAATGTTTACCGTTCTCGCTACCTAGTACACAATTGTAGCATCCTTGAGGGGCAGCTTTGTAATTGAAGGAGGCTGATTATTCAGGGTGTCTACCAACCGGGAAAACCGAGAATTCTCAGGGATAACTCCGGGAATTCCTGCTTCCATCGGAAAATTAGCAGTAATTTTGTTGAAAAGGAACGGAAGATGCGGTATTGCTGGCTCAAGTGACAGAGAGGAATCGTAACGAATCCTCTTCGACGCCGTGTCGTCCGCTGGAGGAGTTCCCAGTGTATACCATCAACGACCGACTTTCCGGACGCCCGATAATTCGGATGGCTTCGCGGCACCACCCTATACAGTCAATGTAAAAGAACGTCTGAAATTTCGAACGCGAGAACCCTTCGCCGTCCGATTTTCCGGACGTTTTGCCGTGACCGCAGGTCCGAAACGGCAGTAATCAAAGCCACCACCACCGCCGCCATAATGATTACCTTTTTTGTAAACTGAAACTGTGCTAGGGACGAGACACCTACGTAGATGCAGAACTAAACTGCGAACAAAACTGCGTTAATCCCGTCTTGATCTACTCCCTAGCACAGTTTAAGCGCACGCGCACACACACACACACACACACACACACACACACACACACACACACACACACACACACACACAAATGTCTTGCGTACCAGCCACCCAACACCCTCTCCTCGAGTTTGCCGCCTAGCTCGAACCGGCACACTCGCACACAGATCGGCTCGCAGCCGTAGCCACCACTGCTTTGACGTCCACGACCGGTTTTATTAATAAAGCCGGTCGTGAACGTTCGCTATTAAGCCAGTTTCCGAAAGTCAGCTTCGCCTCAGTACAGAAGTGTTACGTGGTGAAGCATACACGAAAGTATTGCAGTGAAGCTAACCAGTGTGGGAAGGGTCAATTATTACGGGACAGTATGTATTCCTTAATTATACACGCGTGCACCCGCCATCTTCTGTCACAGTAAGAGCACCGATATACTTAATAAGTGTACTGGCAGGCCTTCAGAGCTCCTTGGGCTGTGCCTGTGGCGGTTTCAGTCTTTGAGGGCAGTAAAAGACAGGCATTAATTTTTTCGGACGTTGACTGTACAACTGACCAAGAGGATTCTTCAAATGGTCCATGGGGCAAACGCATGACGAAAGGAGGACGAGAACACAAAGGCACTACGCATTGAGGAATGATTGGCAAAGGGAGAGAGAGAGAGAAAACTTTTATACTGAGCCCTTAGTTAATGTTGGTGCAGGGCAGTTCCTGGCCCCTAGCCGCCAGCGCGAGCTGGGTCTGTAGGTCACGCTGGGGAGGGTGGGGGTTCTTGAGCAGTGTGCCGCCATTTCTTTGCTTTTTGAGCTCGCTCCTTCAAACTGTTGGCTGACGCCAAGATGCAAGGGTCCCTCATCAAACCAAAATAAACTCTTTATAGTAGTGAAATGCAACACTGAGGCGTTGTGCGTGGACTGAGAATATGTCAGGACAGTTGAGGTAGACAGGAGATGTTGAGAGAATCTCACTTGTAACAAAGTTCAGGCCTCACACCAATGAGCTTGCTACGAGTTTTAGAAATCTTATATTTGAATATATTCGCATCTCGTTTTTATTCGTATTTGAGAATGTTTGACTCGATTTGCAATGTTTTACCACATTTGTCGAAGATAAGTTTATTCCCTGTGCATTTTATTAGCTCCGCCCTTCTGTTTTCTTGGAGTATTATACACTGCTCCTTACTATTCAAACTGGATCAAGTAGTTCTTTTTTTTTTTTAACATGCTTACCAAAGAGTGGAACATAGGGCGACAACCTGTCTTCACATGAAACTAAGTTCTGTGCGACTCAGGGAATTTTGCAAATGCACTCGGGGAATTTGGAAATGTGCAACTTGGTAGACACCCTGTTATTGTAGAGGACCATTTGCAGCAAGTCTGAATATAGGCTAGGGCATGCACAGGTTTTTCAAACTTTTGAGTGTGTGCACAGCGACTGCAGAATTGGTAGCAATACAGGAATGCCAAATTTATATATGACAGTGCATCTGAGTCACATTAGTAGTAGGCAATACCATGCCGAAGATGCAGAATGGCTGGTGCATAAAGCCACAAAAAGAAGCGGGGGGGACACTTCGGGGAAAAAAAAGTTTATTGGTCTGCATGTTGAGAATGCATGAACGAAGTATCGTAAATGTGCCATTTTGTTGGCTTACTTGGTGATGCCAACTACACCACAGGCAAGTCGTGCACCCGCATTCCCTGTAGTCTTGCTCAGTTCATGGCCTCCCTTTCCAAGGTCGTCTGGGTCGGCGTGAACCTGTTAATATTTGTCATGAGTTGCATAGTGAAACTGTCTACAAACATCTCTGCTGCTAAAGAATTTGCTAGTCAATGAATTGCATAGCAGAGAAAAGTTTCACGGATTATTCACATTCACTACAGAGCGAGAACAAGTAAACATGGATGTGGTGTCAGCCTGTACATTTGAGTGCAACAAGTGCTGACAAGGGATGTTGGTCAGTGCTACACTTCTGCGTGAAAAGCAGGCATTAACTGTCCCGGGGATTCGACACTCACCACAAGAGATCGTCCAATGATGTTGTGCGCTCCACAAAGAGAAATTACACAGTCCTCGATGTTGACCTTCGCAACACCATCGTCGCCAGCAACAACATTGCCCAGGTCTCCAACATGCCTGTTAAAGGATAAGTGCGCAGGCAGTAAGAAAATTTCAATGAGCTGACCAAACGCATCGACGCCCTGATGCATCGAGTTCCACACAAATCACCTGTTCGAATCAGTCGGTGCACCATGCTCCTTGCCGTGCGGGTTGAAGTGCGCACCTGCACTCACACACCCTGCAAAAGAAAAACCACGTCAATAACACGCAGGATACAAACCACCTGTTAGAAGCAGGTCTGCCCCAGTGGGACAAATGCGCTGTGTGCGCGGTTGGCTGTGCACACTTAGCGCGGTACAAAAAGTGGAAAGAAACTGTGATCAACCAAATTGGCTTAACTGGTGTGAAACAACTCAACTTACCGTTAGTGTTATCTCCGAACTCGTGAATGTGAAACCCATGAAGTCCTTTCCCAAGGCCAGTTACTTCGCCGACAACTTTAACCGGCTTTCCCTCGCACTGCATGAAACACCGCCGCATGATTAATAAAACACCGTGTACAAATTAATAAACGAAGTAGCTGTTTTCAAGTGGCCCGAAGGCCATTCGTAACTTTTGATAGCCGCGGAAGCACTCGAGAAGGAAACATGCGACGATCGAGGTAATGGTGCCGTGTGCAGAGCCCCGGCGCTTAGACCATTAAATAACAAGTAGTACCAGACGGACGAGATATATTGCCAGATAGCTACATAATTAAGGTAGCAATGCGTGCTGCGAGAGTTGCAAAAAAGTACTTCTTGGCACATAGTCGCCTGTTTTGGCACATGACGAATGTGCGCGAATGAACTGAACGAACACTCACCTCCTGCGAGAAGTGAAGGGTCCCCTTGGTTTTGTCCGAGCCCGACAATACGCAGACAGCCTTGATTGTCATCCCGAGTGCCTGACTTCTTAGGATTAACGTTTATATAAAGTATCAGCGTCTCACCGGTGGTTTCGGCAGCAAAGTCGCGCGTATCGAGAACTCAGAATGCGGCTCGCTGCAGAGCCTATGGCGGAGCTGAGTTCAGTTTCTCTCTTTCCCCGCCCCTGAGCGCGTTTAAATACTCCACTTGCGCTCTGCGCGGCTGCGCTAACAACCTTGTACTGCGGCGCCACTAAAAACCAAAACAAGAATTGGGTCAGATCAAAACAAAAAAAATTGGAACAATAAGCTCTATAGAATACCTGCGCAGATGCCCAGAAACCACACGGCAATTTATGGTGTAAATTATTGTATTTTGAATTTTATTTTTTATCACGCGGTGACGGTGACGCTGATTTCAGTGCTTTATGCGAAATAGCACAGCAAATATAAGCAACAATGAGGCTCCGCAGGCAGCGCCATCTTTTCTGGGCTTGTGCGTCGTCCATATTGCGTGGTGCACAAGTAGGTCTCCGAAATTTGTGAGCATTTCGTTGTGAAAAACGCCAACTAAGCACTCCTGACATGCCGAAGAACAAGGGTAAGTACTCGGCTTTCAATTGTTTCCTGAATCGCCGTAGTATTAAGTCTCGTGCGTTAGTGTGAGGCGGCTGACTGCGGCCCACAATGGTTGTACTTCCATGCGCTGATGTAATGCGTACAGCGTTATACTTTATTTGCAAAAAACCTACTCCAAGTTTCTGTAGTTGCGGGAAGGCGTATCAGTACTGTTATAAAGGTTGTGTTAAGTTTCGAACCGAAACAAACGTATTGAGCTATAAGTAGTAGCGCAAATTGTGCGAGACTGCTTCCCTTGTTATCTCTAATAGGAATGTATGATACTTTGCTGCACCAATTTTGACTTCTGCAAAGACTCCGTAGTCACTTTGTCACTGTGCACGTTCTTTTAGCCGTGCGAAGCGTTTTGTGAAGTATTGGGGATGTTTATAGTTGCGATGTTTGTCGAGTAGTAGGGCACTGCTTTCACTGTGGTGTCATTGTGACGACCGTAAACGGAGTGTGAAATCATAAGTAATGCAGTGAAAGTGGTTAAGTACCAAGATCCTTTTCACAATTCGTGTAATGTACGACGCTAATAGCCTGTAGTGGATCACATAATTCAGTGACGCATATCCCCAATAGCTGCTGTGTCATGTTTGCGCCTTGACATTCCTTTCTTGATGCTTGTAGGAAAGGGAGGTAAAAATAGGAGAAGAGGAAAGAACGAAAATGAAACTGAAAAGAGAGAACTCGTCTTCAAGGAGGACGGCCAAGGTAAGGTTTTGCACACGCCTACTACCAAGTATATGTGCGATCACTTACCCGGTCATTTACTGCGTCGCTTGTAAGCATTAACGAACAAGCAGACTGTCCGTTCAGTGAAAGTTTGCATCTGGTTAGCAGCATAATTATAGGCAGTAATTGAGTATAGTAGTAAATTCGGCTTATTTAAATCGACCGATTCGAACTAGTACTAACTTTTTTTGCTTGGTTTGAGTTGGGTTCGAGGCCTAATTGTTGTTTGCAATCTTACTTAGCAGTTTTCTTTAACCCTTGCTTTCATCTTGTGACTTGATGTGAAGGTGGCATATGCCATTCCTTCCCGCCATACATTATGCAGCTGATACAGCAATAACATTCTGGATTACCTACGTTCTGAAAGAATGACTCCAGCAACTTTTACAGCTTTGTTTTCAAGAATTGTTTTTCATTATGTGCACTGGTGTTTCTTCTACAATCTTGTCACTCACAGTTTCGATTCTTAGGAATGTGTAGTCATTTGAATATACTTTTTCATTGAACCAGTAGCAAACATTCTAGCTTTTGTATAACAACTTCCGTTTTGTGGCTTCCTTGTTTCTCACAGAATATGCTCAAGTTATCAAAATGCTTGGCAACGGACGGCTAGAGGCCATGTGCTTTGATGGCATGAAGAGACTGTGTCACATTCGAGGAAAACTGAGAAAAAAGGCAAGTATAAAAGTTATACGAAGTTGTGTAGCTGTGTGTGCCGTGCATGCTCTGTGACATGGTTTTCAGTATTTTCATGTGACCAGGGTCCTATTTTACTACTTGTAGGTATTTCGCTACCTTTGGCAGGCACGGCAAGGTACAGCCTCTGTCGTATTTAGCCTGAACATGCATTAAGTGCCTTATTGCTTCCCCATAGGCAATATATTACTGTTATTAGTGTTGGGTGCCTTAAATATGCTAGCTTAATACATCGTCCTTCCAAGGCATTTAATTCTTGCTCTGTACAGTCCGCATTTTAACACATAAGTGCTGTTAAGCCACTAGAGATGAATCTTCACTGTTCGGGTCAAGTCTGACAGTAGCTGTATTCTTGCCCACAAGTTTTTGTAATGTACAAATTGCGAAAAAGCCCAAATTTGTGCTGAGGAATTCTGTGGCCCTACATTATATAGTTTTTCTTGTGAGCTATCGATTCAGCATTGCATGTACTGTTTGCTTCATGCTTTTTCTCTTCCGTTTATTTTTCTAATTTTTTGAATGGCAGTGCATTCTTTGTTGATTGTATTTGTATTCTGCATATGCAGACTCTAAAAACTAAATGCTTCTGATGTCATAATATTCAAATGAAGACATTTTCTATTTTTCCTCGTGTCTCAAGTTTCGCCAGCATGTGGCGAAAATGAAGGGGAGAAAAATTAAAATGGAACATTTGTGTTCACTGCGTAACTTTCACAAACCTGCTTTATGCCAGGGTTGTCTGCAGGCTGAAATGAGTGCAGTCTGAAAGGCAGACTAAAATCCCACGCACTTATCTGCATTACCCTATCCAACCAATAAATTGTCACTTGGTTGGCCATTGAAGTTGACCATGTAGTAGCATCTACATCATTAATAGATACTATTGGTTCAAAAGTCTTCGAAGTACTGCATGAAACTGCTGCCAAGTTTCCTGCTTAACATCATTGATACTAGGAAAGCATTAAAATATGTGCGTGATTCAGGTAGTCCGCTGTCACAGTCATCTGTGAGGTACAAGGCTTGCTTCCCAACTGGTTACCACTTTTCAATAGTGCTCAACCACCCTTGTAGTCGAGTTGAGCTTATGGGCATGTTTAGTAGACTTGGGAGGGTATTCCGTAAATGTTCACCTAGTGGACATGTTCATTTCATTTGCTGCTGAAGGTCTGATTGGCCGGTGCGTGTCACAACGAGATGAGCATTTCTACCTAACCAGCACCTCGGCAGCAGACAAAATGAACATGTCCATTAGGTGGACGCTTGCAAATACCTCTCCCCCCCTTTGTTATCCATAATTTATTGTAGTTGTCCCACTGCAGTGCCTGTTGCTGCCATTGTCTAGCATTGGAGTGAAGAATTTCATCAATCAAGCAATTAATCAACATAATATGGATACCATGCCACGAAAAAGGCAACGCAGTTTACATGAAGAATTGTTGAATTGATTTTTGCAATGCTGGTTGCAGGTTTGGATAAACCAGGGTGACATCATTTTAGTGGGTTTGCGGGACTACCAGGATGCCAAGGCAGATGTCATCCTCAAATACAATCCAGACGAAGCACGAAACCTGAAGTCCTACGGAGAACTGCCTGAGCACGGTAAGCTGCAGCTTGAGAGGCATACTGATTTTCCTTGTTGCTTAAGTTCATTGCAGTGCTAACTAAATGGAACACATGCAGCTACCTCCAAATATCAGAGTTGCACTCACAAATTACTTCAGTTTCTTCATTCCAGTGTAGCAAACACTAAATAGTTTGAAGACCCAGTTATGACAAAAAGTTAATTAAATACGTAAAATATAGGCACCACACAGACAGTTTGGAAAAAATTAGGCAGCGTCTGTTGAGTAGCTTCGTGAGCATTTGTGGCTTCTGCTGCAGGGATTGGGAACATTTTGGGTTATATTTTTTGCTCTGCAGTGCAACCAGAACTTCACTGTGAAGCATTGGCTCATACCCTATCGCTAAACCTGTCTTAAATGGACGCTAATAGAAACATTAAGCCAAGCCTATTTCAAACTTAAGCTATTGTGGCCACTGTTATTCTGAAAGTAAGCCAAAAAAGACTAAAGGAATGAAAAGTGGCAGTGCCATCCTGAAGTTCCTGCACTGCCTCGCCATGAAATTGTGGATTTTGGCAGTGTCAAATAGGTGTAGTAAATGGTTTGTTGGTAAAGGCCTGGCAAGTTTTTAGAAGTTTTTTTGTGCCAAAATGCCCTTAATCTGAGAGAATACTCTGCCATTTTCTTGGCACAAAAAGAGCAGTGCTTCATTTTCTGCTCTAGTAGTCACACTTCTACTGTTACATGAATTAAAACTGTTTTGAAAGAATACTTTGCCAGCCTAAACTCACTTAGAGTAGCTTGTTAGTGCCTAAATAAGCACAGAGGTAAATAAGTGAGAAGTTCGTGCTATGAATTGGACCACAGGATAGAAAAGAGAAGGGAACATAAGCTGTGGTGGTCCAGAAGTCTATTGGCACATGGCTTTTGATGGCACATTTCGGTAATAGGTGTTCCAGTGTAATAAGAACGTTTCTCTCGTGGCTTTTTTTACGGGCCTGCAATCGCTAGTCTCCCTGTGTTGCGTGTAGTGATCTCCTGAATAAAAGGTGTGTTCATTCGTGGGAATGATGCAAGTGTTCTCAATGCAAGATATAGAACTGCCACTGTAGCTTGCAGTGAAACAATTGTTTCTTTGGAATTTTTTTCAGTGCGATTACCTTCACATGTGTGGTCATTTGCTTTGAAGTCCAAGATTTTAATGGTGGCACTGTTCTGATCTTGTGCACTGCCGTCATGTTGAGGTTAACTGGTGTTGTGCAGACATTTAAATCACTTCAACTTCTTACAGCGAAAATCAACGACACTGTCAACTTTGGTGAAGAAGAGGAAGACGACAACATTGAGTTCGATGAAGTCAGTGGCGATGAGGACATTGAGGGGGTAAGTGTCGTGCTGCCATTTGTTACTTTTTCTTAGTTCTCAAGCAGCAGTGTATTGCATGTTGGTTACCACATTTCATGATGCTGGCTGTTACGTTGGTGTGTTGTAGTTCTCACCTTGTGTATCTCGTTCCCTTTCTAGATCTGAGCATTGGTGAAGAGCATGCAGGAGCAATCCCCACAGTATCACCGTTTGCAGAATGTCGAATGCCGCTGGTTTCTCTCGGCTACCTTTCATGCGAAATTTACCATTTTTTCCGTGCTTGTGTCGTGTGAAGTCTGCAGAAGTAAAGGTAATAAAGTGCTATTTATTTTCCTTTCTTTCCGGCCCAAGAATTTGCTGACAGCAATGACTGCGCTGTCAATAAACTGTTGCACACGTATGTGCCGTTGCGACCGCAACATTGGTGAGGAGGAAGCCTGTTGTCAGAGTTTGACAGGTAAAATGGACTTTGAAAATAATTTTTTTTTTTTAGAAATGTAAATTTTCCCTTGTCATCAGCGGCAACATTCTGCTGTTCTGCTTTCATGAGTGTTTAATTGAAGTGGGTGATTCTGGGCTCTTGCTATGTCACTGCAGTGTAGTTGGGCAATCAAGAAAGGAACCTGCCTCAACTTGCCGAGTTGTAGCTGTTTATCTGGAGCTGTTACCACCCTTGTGCTCTATTGTTTTTACTGTGGTGTGTGTAAGGCAGCGATGAAATGATTGAATGGTTGTAGACAATAAAAGGGCTGCTTTACTTGATGTATAAAATTATTATTTCGATATGTGCAGTAGTGGCTGCAGAAAGCACATTTCACATAAATTTTTTTCTGCTATATCTTAATGTCTGTGAATAAGAAAATAATGTAACAAAGTGCTAATAAAGACATTACTGCCAATTCAAGCTCAGATTGTTGTATGACCAACTTCACATGTTTCAAAGGAGTATTGGCATGACATTTCCGATGTCATTTTGTTGTGTTACACCCTAGAAAAACAAAAAGAATAGTGCCCAGCATCAGAGCTCCCCGAGTAGTCAAGATGTACTTGTTTCTGTGAGCTAGCTTCGGTTTCAGTATCCAGGAGGCAAATGCATCGTGGCATCACAATACTTAAGCTTGCTCCACTGCTGTGATCGCTGCAGCTGCCACATGTGAGCACTGAGGAAAAATGCGCAGCGTATTTTTTTTTTATCAGCAGTGGCATACCTCTTTTAATTGCTCCCTGCCCGCCGATTTCGCTGAGTCATAACACAAGGTACAGAATTTCTTTGGGGGCAGGCAATATCTTGGATGAACATGACGGTGAGATATGCCGTGGGGAAGCCACAAATGGAGAAAAAGAAAGCACTCATCCTTCATCTGGCCCTGTCATGATGGCAGCAATCGTGTGTGTGTGTGATGTCTCTAAGGTAAACAGCTGTCGAATGGTCTAGGGACAAAAGCGTCAACGTAACGAGAGCTGCGCTAGGGGAGACATGTCTCCTCTGGCCTGGCTGTGGGTTTGTGTACAGAGAAGTGAGGGTGGATTGGCCATTGTGCGCTTCTGATTCCTTCCGTGAAGCTTCCATTCAGTCGGTCTTGTAGCAGCGGTGTGATATCTCGTCAAACAACTGTAATTTCACTATTACAGCATTGTTTCATAAGTAGAACAATATTTCTGCTGTATTTCTACGTTAGACTGGTACAAAGAATTTTGACCTCGGAGCGGTCTAAGGGCCCTTTTATATCCATCGTCATCCGGTTACGTGTGGTAGAGGTTCTACAACTTCGAAATTACATGTTAGTACTCATTTGGCTAAAGAAGTGGCTGTACTTGGCTGCCTTGCGAGGGATGGTGCACACTGGGGCACCCCGATTGCAGTCTTCAGCTGTGCATTCAATGTTTTGTGTTATTTGCATGATTGCTTGATATGACATTAATGTGATGTCTAAAAATTGGCAGTTTTGCCTGACATTGATCGTGATAGCAAAGTCTAGTATGGCTCCGAGTCCCTTGCAGAGTGACCAACCGGAACTCCAGACGTGCACAGATAACTACTTGTATGGGAGTCGCCTGCGCCCATTCTCGTCCAACCATTGGCTGTTGACGTTGCTTTGATGACCTATTCGTCTATTAAGCACCACCCAGACGTGCGCGTTGGAATGCGTCTGCACGTGCTGCGCTCACTCGACGTCGCATCGCGCTTGACGGAGGAAGAGGGCGCACACCCGAACGATGCACGAGTTGCCACGCGTTGTCACGTGTTTAGTCATGGCGGCGCAGCGTTGCTAGGTTCGTGTGTTGATCGGAGGCAGCCCAACCTTCACTTAACGGTCACATTAAGCAATGTGCTAAAGATGGCAATGAAACAGAATACGCTTTAACTTAAAATTCGGCCACGGTGGCCACATTTCGATGAGGGCGAAATGCGAAATCACCTGTGTACTTAGATTTACGTGCACGTTAAAGAACCCCAGGTGGTCAAAATTTCCGGAGTCCCTCACTACGGCGTGCCTCATAATCAGAAAGTGGTTTTGGCACGTAAAACCCCATATATTATTATTATTATTAGCTTTAACTTAAAATTTGTTTTTATATTTTAAAAAAGATATTGCAGGACTTCTAGTGGTTCAGTCAGCTCAACTGCGACTTAATACGAGTATTGTGAACTTGGTGAAACCTGCAGCAGCATCGCCGTAGCGTCACTCGCATGCTATGTGCCAAACTTCGGCGATGAACATTTCATTCTTAATGCAGCCGTTGCGGCTGAAGACTTCAGTGGCTGCCATCATAAAATACCAAAACCCGCGCGGAACTCCGATCACAACGCACACAGCATGCCTGGGCTTGCCTGCACGCCGCGCGAAGAATCTTTCCGGAAGTCACATGGTTCACTATGGTCATGCGAGGCGCGTCGAGCAGGTGACGTGGGCGGCCGCTTCCGGCGCAGGCGCAAAAAACCTAGCAATGAAAGGTCTCCGCGTCGACACGCGATGCAGCCTCCGCGGCTGACGCCGTATGCACTAAGACATGGTGCGGCCGCGTGCCAGCACGTATGTCTTGTTAGGGCTTTATGCTACGGTTGACTGGAGCGGCACTGTAATTAAAATGGTGGCTGTTGTGACTGGGCTCTTACATGGTTCATGATTTTTGCAAACACAGTGGCAGTGATGTCACGAGGCTTTGATTGGTTGATTGCCTGAACCCGAAAAATTTTGGCGAGTGTAGTCTGCTGCTTTCCAAAATGGCGTTAAAAAGCTGCTCCTATTGCCTTTTTGCATGCAGTAACAAAGTTTGCTTCTGCATATTTTAGAAACTGAAAACCACCGTATAAGTTTGAGAACAACGATTGCTACCTATTCTAACTCTTCAAGATTGCCCGTGAATATGTTGCGAATTGAAAAAAGGCATTACGCATACAGCTTCACTGTGTATGTATCTTTCGCACGACCATTATGCTGCCGCTGTACCATGCAGCTAGGCTAGCTTTGCAGTTAGGAAAGTTTTGTGACAAGGTCTGCAGTGCAGCACATTTTAAAGCACTGGGATACCTTTTGGAAGCTTTCAACTCACCTAGATGTCATACGGTATAGAAAAAAAGAGTATGCTCACCTTTCCTTAAAACAGTCTATCTGTTCCTTGCAAACATAGGGTACAGGAATTGCTTGTGAAAACTTATGCCAGGTCTGCTTTATTTCAATATGGCGCAGAGCAATAAATAATGTCATCTGTGACATTTGGCCATCTGTACTGGGCTCAAAAAAGCTAGTTTATGCTGTGAATATTTAAAAGCATTTATTAATATTCTTTTACGGAGGCGAGAAAGAGAAGTTATGCCATCTGTAACCCCTACTTGTTTACCTTTCTTGTACCACTCCTGCTCTAATCTCGCTGTTCAAACACAAAACATTTTCAAATTTTGTTTTCCATTTATATTTGTAGATTTACGCATTCACCACCAATACAAGCACTTTGTGCATGCTGAAATAGCAGCATGAGCGTTGGAACAGATTGTGGAAGCAGACAGCGAACAGGTCATAACTAGTGCCACTCTGCTCGCATGTTCTGTCCCTAGCGGCAAAAGGGTTCAACTATACAGGGTGCGATGGAGAATGGGCATCTGTGCTGGTCTGCAGTTCATTAGATCAAGGTTCTAACAATACGCGGAGGTGACATGGCTCAACGCAGCATACGATATAGGTGCTGCTGCGCATCGGGAATGGTCCCCTCGCATGTAGGAAGGAACAAGATAGGAGGGAGCATACCGCAATGCAATTGAAGCCAAACCAGTCAGCCCAGCATGTGATCATGTCAAAGTGTGCGGTTGGTTTTAGTGTTCCCAATCTGCAGGTAGTCAAGGCAGGGCAACCGAACAAATGCGCACCAAATAAAAACTAGTGGCACAGCTACTGAGAACCAAATATCTCAGCCAATCGCGATTCGTGCTACCTGATCTCGATGCAAGGGGTCGCGTGTTGGGCAACCACTGTGGCTTCACAGAGCATTCGCTTGCCAAGGCTGGCTGCGTGACGTAATGCTCCCTGCCACAATTTTCCTTCCTCCCTGCTGGTGAGTGAGTGAAGTAACTTTATTTTGGTCCAGAGAAGATGCAGGGGAGACCCCCCTCGAACTTCAACGTTGTCAGAGCAAACGCCCTCATGAAGCTCTCGCTGCTGCTCTCGCCTCTAAAGAAAGAGATTTTATGGCCTGTGTCTTTCTCGCAGCACATTCTGTTGCGAGACGAGCTGACTTTGGAGCATGGGGTGTAAGCTTGACGGTTGTGTTTTGGGTCTGTGTGTATTAGTGCCAACCGACAACAGAGATAAAGTAATTACGGCACAGGTTTTTGTCGTCATCTTCAACATGCCACGGAAAAGCACGGATGTACTACATCTGCTTCACCAAAGCTGTTACAGAAGTTTCTTGGGCTTTGTTCCGACGCGTGTCGGCAGCACACACTTCCAGCGGCTCGTAGCAATGCCAGTTCAAAATTCGCGTCATCTGCTCTGGCAAGCTGATTGGAGGTGTAAAGGGAGACGGCACACCAACATGGCTGTATTTCTGGCGTCGAAAACCTGACATCAGGGCCTCTCCTATTTCTGCCCTCCATGCCGGCGTCGCAACTCGATGGTACATGAGATAAGAGCGACAAGAAATCGTCATTTGCCAGCTCCCAATGAAAAAGCTAAATTTAGCTTGTCATTTATTGACCATTCTGCTCCGACCAGTGTATGCACCACGGTATGGTATTGCCCACAGCTGCTCAGCAGGAACACTGTCCTGGCCAATACCTAGAATTTTGCTGTTGCTCTGGCTCCGGCGGTGCTAAGTGAGCGTGGCTTGACGACAGGTGTGGCTGCCCCCCTTCTTCTGGAGCGCCATAAAGCTTACCCTACAGATTGTATCTGCAAGGGCGCCCCTTCCCCTACACAGGACCTTTCTCATCGTGCCTCCCCCCTCTCCCCAGTTGGTCGTGGCCACGGTCTAAGATATATACAGGATGTTCCAACTATCATGCATCGATTTAAAGATATGCAAATGCCACGTAGCTGGGCAGAACCAATGTAATGTCAGCTGTTGCTTGGAGATAGATTATTTCTTGCATTATGCCTAATTACATTAGTCTTAATTCATCCACTTCTCTAATATTTGAATTAGATTAAAGGTGTCAATGAAAATTATAGGTAAGATGAAAAACTTCCAATGCAGCTTTCTTTTGCTCAATACGCTCTACATAAGCGCATTTTTCCAAGCATGAAAGAAACCCGCGAGTACACGCAAAATTGCCGTGCGACTGGCCACTCGGGGCACTTTGCATGTATTCACGGGCTTGTTTCACGCTCGGGAAAACAGTTTTATGCAGCACGTATTGAGCAAGAGAAAGTATCGGGAATTTTTCATGCTGCTCTACAATTTTCTTATTGACTTTTCATCTAATTATAATATTTGCGAAGTTTGTTAATTCATAATTATTCAGTAGTGGTCCAACTGCGCAAAAGTGCAGTATTTTTGCGTTCTCACTGCAATGCAATGTTTTCATTAGCGTTATGAAATACAGTCGACTGATTTTTCGGACATGCTCATTATTCGGACGCCTTCGCGGCACCGTCTCGGTACCCCATAGAGTCAGTGTATAAGAACGTATGATTTCGGACGCAAAAACCTTTCGCCGTCCATTTACCGGACTTTTGCAATGACCGCAGGTCCGAAACGGCACTGATCGAAGCCACCACCGCTGCCATTTTGATTATCTTGCCGTCTCGGACAGGCGTTCTCGCACGCAGATCCGCTGGCAGCCGTAGCCACCACCACGGCAACGCTAGGCCTAGCTTCTTGCTGTTCGGTGCCATGTATTTTTTATTCATTAAAACAATTCGCCGCTGTTAGCAATGGCGCCGACTACGCCTTTGTAATCTTCGCCGATGGCTTCGAAACTCAAAAAGCACGACGAGTTGAATAATACTGGTTCCAGAAAGTTGGCTTCTCAATACAGCAGTGCTACGCGGTGAATCTTAGCAAGAGTGGGAAGGGGCAGTTGTCACGGGGCACAGTGTGTATTCCTTAATTATACACGCGCGCACCCGCCGTCCCCTGTTACAGTAAGAGCATCGATACGGCTAAAAGTGTACTGGCAGGCTTTCAGAGCCGTTTCGGACCTGCCTGTGGCGATTTGAGCCCTTGGGGGCAGTGAAAGGCATAGATTCGTCTTTTTTTCCTGACGTTTTCGCGGTTCCTAGGGAGTCGGAAATCGGACGTTGAGAGCATTCAAATAATTCAATTCGCGACTCGATTATCTACTGCTCTATTTCTCACATATTTGGTAAAATACTCGGTTGAGGTCGATGCTTTGCACGCAGCCTTACCAGCGCGCTCAATTGGTTTCGGGACAAAAGAAAATTTAATTCCGGAGTTTTTACGCGGCGAAGCCACAATCTGATTATGAGACACGCCTTGGTACAAAGTAGGTCGTCCGGGTCAACTCCAATCGTAACAATTCCTATACCTGACGCCGACACAGGGAACGGCGACGAAAGCAGCGCCTATGTTAGAAGATATAGGACCGATTAGCCACTGGAAGGCACGCAGATCGTATCGCATACCTGTGTTCACGCACGCGGATTCACGCGTTTGCAAATGCAGTTCGGAACTTGTCAATCTGCAAACTTCTATGCGCCACTGCGGTAGTTGTCAGCTTGGACGGTTGTTGAAAACACGCATGCGTGATCTCAGAACCGATCGTCGGTTAGCCACTCATACGAAAATATTAGCGGCAAGCTTTCCGCGAGGGCTTATGGAAAGCTTGCGGTTCCCATCGGCCAACATCCAATTTTCGCCATGGCACACTGCCTTGGCCGTTAGGCCTAATCGGTAGTGCTTCGAAAGGTCGCTCGGGTATCGGCGGCAGAAGTTGCAATTTCACGCCGAATCGACTGGTATCTATTTACAGAGGCGTAATACACAGTTTGTCTAGTGCATATCAAAGCGCGTCGGTCATTTGGAATGCACATAAGACATTTGCCATCACTTTTTGTCTGTGCCTGACGGCGCAAATTGCTCTAGCGCATTAGTAATTTTATGTCGCTGTTGTCTTTGTGTCTCGCTTTACTGTTGAGCAGCACTTACTGGTTGCACAGTAATATCAAGCTTTGCCAAATGGCCGTAGATTACTGCTGTACTGCTCCGCAAGTGTTCCAAAATGACATTTTCTGCCCCGAAACTGCGCCATAATGCTGATGTAGCTGCTCCTAAACTGCTCCAGAACGACATTTTTCCTGCTCCAAAAATTGCTCCATATCCTAAATTGGCTAAACCGCCACTGATTATGCAATTAGGCGGAATGCTCAAAATAGCGACGGCAAACATTACCTTGGTTCTGTCCAACTACGTGGCACTTGCATATTTTTAAATCGTGGTGCATGATAGTTGGGGAAACCCTGTATACTCGGCGGCACGACGCAACTTCAAGGAAGAAAAGGTTCTGTTGGTTTTAGCGCTGCGCGGGAAATCCGAAATGGTTGAGCGAAGTGGCGAGGGAGAGGGCGTCGCCTTCACGGGAGAGATGCAGTGATGCGACGCCGCGTGCAGACGTCGTTCTCTGGTTGCTTACACCGCGGTCGTGGCACGTTCTATATTGCTTGCTCTGTATAGAGGGAATCGACGCATGACGACGAGTTCGGCATCGAAAAAATTCATTAAATAAAAAGTTTGTGTGTGCGCGCTTGTTGTGACGTAAAAGTACCGTTTCCGCGAGTTATGCGTGCAGCTTCACTTCGTTAGCTTGTTCGCAGTAGAGGCAGTTAAACCACGTGACGGATTCTAGAATGTCGCAGGTTGGATCTATGCATATTGGCAACGCAGATTTGGCGAAGCAAAGTGCACTTTGTGGCGAAGACCTCGCCCAACCTTAAACTCGAGCTTTATGCGCTGCACCTAACCTGCTGTTGTACAGGGGTCAATGAACAGGTTAATACATTATCGCAATAAGTGCGCGCAAGCTGCGTGGTTAGCGAAAATCGCGTTTTGAAAATGTGTTGATGATATATAGCGAAATTTACCGGTGTAAATGCTCGAAAGCGATAACGCAAGTTCACTAGCAAAGGGGTTCGCACACTGCGCAGTCAAGTTGTCGAAATTTGTGCGGTAATCTATCGGTGCGATCAAAGACGCACATGCGGAAGGTCACTCCTCCAAACTGCGAATCTTGGCCTGTGGTGCGAAGGTACGCTCGAAGTGCTTTGCGTGACGCCGCGCTGTGAAACCCCGACGCCGGTTTGATCTGTGCGCGAGTCGCATGGTGCCTTGAGAGGTGGCTGGCCGATTAATATTTCGGAACATATTCCCCTGTAGATTTCGCAGGCGTTCAATGTTTGGGAGCGGTCGGCTTTGCTGCAAGGCTTCCTTGGCCTTCCAGATGCCGCTATTGTCATTCGCTTCCACATTTTCATCGGCGTCCGTTTCCGTCGAATGTGCGGTAGTAGTCGTATCTGGTGTGCTTAATCGCTGGAACGTAGGGGATACTTCGGGTATCACTGTATCGTCGTAGTCTTCAGCCTCCGTGGCTTCGGACTCATATTTGGCTTGGCGGACGGTGATGTCAAATTCGGCTCCTGAGACTGTCTCCTTCAGAGCGTCATCGTCTGTTGCCGTTTCAAATGGCAGCTTGTCAGATATTAGCTTCGTGATTAACGATGATACTGATGCAAATTGTGTGCTATCGTCATATTCGCTGTCGAGCGATGTGTGTTGTGCCATATCTCTTCTGCCGGTGGTAGCATCGTCGGCGTTGGCGAAAGTACTTCGCTCGGTGGACGTCACTTCGCTAATGTGTCTAGGTACAAAATAACTCGGCCGTGAAGATGGCTCCATAATTGTATTAACATAATGTGTGCCGAATTCGCTGGCGTTTTCAAGGTTCCCCTTGCTGCTTGCGTCGACGTCGAATTTCGTGAAGTTGAGTAGGTGAGTTGCAGGCGTCACGTTCTCTTGTTGAGCGACACTGACTACTGATGTGAGTGAAACGTCTGGTCCTGTATTTGCAACCGTCCCCCCGCTTTCAGAAGGCGTCGCCTCACTTTCAGAAAAGAACAGCTTCCGCTCCTGAGTTATAAGTAAATGACCCAAGCCTCCTGTGTCGTTATGAAGTGGTGTTTCTTGTCCAGTAACTGTAGAATAGAGCTCTTGCTGAAAGTGGACAGCGTTATTGTCTGAGGGGTCGCTAGCTGTGCTGATAGATGTTCTGCGTCGAATTGTTGCTTGATAATCGGTGGTAGTGCCGTCCAAGTTTCCGCCGATCGCGATGAGGGACGAATTTCGGCTCATGTCTTCAGTTATGTCGCTAGTTGCCACCAGGGTGCCAGTGTTGCGCTCTTCAAAACTGATAGAATAGCTGTCACGCGAAGGAGAATAATCAATCATTGAGTTCAATTCAGTCGCTTCTGACAGTGTGGTATTGAACCAAGCGATGCCAGATGTGTCACTGGTAGTGTCTCCAAAGCCGCCGGCCAGTGACGCCTGACTTGGCTCGTGGCGTTCATCTAACGTTGCGGTACCTGCAGAGCTGGTCACAGAGGCGTTCGTGTCGTGTTTAGACTGCTCACTGGATAGCATAACCTGAGCAGTGCTGGATAATATGATGGTCTCGATAACCTCACTCGGCCATGTAGAGGCTCCGCTGCCGCTGAAGCTGCTGATGACGTCTGCGTCGCTTGTCTGTCTGTTTTCGTCTTCCGGTGCGTCCAGACCTGTTGCTACCGAGACATTCGTGGCATTATCAGTTGCTCGAGCTTCACTTAGTGGGTAGTATTCACTAGTGATCTCAGCTTCGACAAAGCCACCGCGATAGTCCTTGTCTAAGGGCGAAACATCAGATGACGTCGCGGCCGTGGTGCTGGTGGACAAAGCAGCTACAAATGTTTCGGCCCAAGCTGTTTCCGAGCTTCTTTCTGCATACCTGCTCATTGTAGTGTTCTCTTCGAGGCGGAATTTTTCGGTATCATCTCGCAAGGCACCCGTCGCCGTAGTCTGCACTGCGTTTTGGTCAACGTTTTCGAGTGATGCGGACTTCGACAGCTTACCTAATGTGGTCCAGGTAATGAAGCTCAGATCGTCTTCCGCTGTGACCTCGGCGGTAGTCGTAGCCATCACCGGTGTTCGGTCCGATCCCATAATAACCACGACGTCTTCGCTATCGCTTCCGTTGTCAGGACGAAAGTCGATGGGCAGGACACTCAAGTCTCCAGCCGCGTCATCTAGGGAACTTCGTGTACGTCTGTCTGGAGGAGTTGCCGAAGACAGACCTCGGGTGTCGCTTGAAAACGAAGCATTGTTTCTCCTCAGGTTATAAAGGCGGCTGGAAACGGTGGTCGCGCCGTTGCTCGTCGCCGGTGACTTGTCGCTGCCACCTCTGCTGGTACGGTTTCGCACGGGGATCGCCAAACCTCGCTTGTTTTTGGACAGCTGCTTTCTCAAGTGGTATTTTTTGCAGTCTTCTTTCAGACGCGGGATGATGATGTACGCCGTGAGAGCACCCAGCAGAATCGAAAGCACGAACAGGAAAACGACGATGCGTACCTGGCACTTCTGCGAAGTCCAAGCGAACCTGACAGATTCCTTTTCCGCTTCGTCGGAGTCGTCGTCGTCGGACATTGCGTGGCTCAGTGGCCTGGGTCGCGTGCGCTTCTTCCTCTTCTTCCGCGTCTAGAACATGCATGGCCCAAACTGGCCAATCGATTCCACACGCGTTGGCAGGTAAACTGTACCTACCGCAAGCCCAAACGCAGTTACGTTGTTGTCAGAGTCGCAGTGGATATCTTGCCGCGTTGTATTTATTTTCTATCTTGCATTCGGTGGTGGTAGGTAAGGCTCGCCGCAGCTCTCTCTCCTCGCACTGTGCACGTGACCTCTTTTACATTTTCCTTATTTCTTTCAATCTCTCGGCCCCTTTCCCCGCTGCAGGGTAGCCAACCAGTCGTTCGTGTGCTTAACTTCCCTGTCTTTCTTTGTATTTTCTCTCTCTCCCTCACCCCATAATAAGCCACTCAGCCTCCCCTTCCGATCTAATTTTTTTTCATCCATTCCATCAGCTTGAGAGATCTGCTGATGGCTTTGCTCTTTCTCGTCACATTACATTATTATTATTATTATTATTATTATTATTATTATTATTATTATTATTATTATTATTATTATTATTATTATTATTATTATTATACTTCGTCGGCGAAGATGCATTCGTGTGAAATGATGGGTGACACGTTTGCTACGAGTAGCAGCGATTGCCGTTCTTGTTTGAGGAGGAGATATGTGAAGGCACAAAGGAAAGGAGTGTGTGTAATGATTACGAGCGAAAGTAAGGAAGGCTGCCGGAAGATAACGCGGGGCGCATGTGCGTGGGCGCTACACTACGGGGGGTGTTATTTGTAGAGAACCTCGGTGCCGCAACGCTTAATACCCGCAAAACGCGGTGGGCCCAAATGCTGTCTAGCTCTTGACCGAACGGAGAGCACAGAAGATTTGTGCAGCCTTACAGAATCGAAACCCAGTTTTTCTTTCTTTTTTTTTTTCATTTTTCTTTCAGGGAAGCTGTTTCTTTCGAGCAGTTGGAATAAGAATTTCAGGTGCCTAGGTATACCTAAACCACGTGCATTAAAACGTCGTCCGCACATGACTCGCCCGTTTGAAACCTCACCCGCGCATCTTATTCACACAGATTTTACTTCCCGAGTACGCTGGCCATAATGTTCCTTCGTTCTTATACCGAAATTTGAACGTTCTTCAACTATTAGTTCCACGTTCCCTAGGGCAGAACTTATTCTGTCCCGTTCGTAAAACACACTCATAAGCAAATTCAGAGTGTCGAACTGAAACTTCTTTGTTCCGACTTTCGTTCCGGTTCAGCGAGAACGGTTCAATTTTGGTTAAACTCCGGAGCGAAAAAAAAAAATTAACGGCTCAAACCTGTTCGAACTGGTTCACGTTGGTTTGCATAACCGAATATTTAAAAGAAAGCAGTGCAAACTTATGTTACACAGATACTTGATGGTGCCTCTCAGCTGCACTCAAGAAGAAGAAGGAGGAGAAGAAGAAAACAACAACAACGAGGAAAGCTATGCGTGTTCTTCTTCAGGCTGCCAGTAGACAAAAAGAAGAAAAAACGTTACGCAGATCCAACGGAAATACTGAAATATTTGTGAAACAAAGCATTAGTGAAGTGGTTTAATAAATGCTGTACTTGAAACTAAATACGACGCGTACAGTTCTGTTTCATGTCGACAGGGCAATGTCACGATGAGTAGTGTGTTGTTCATAGAGGGAAGAGTGAGTGGTGCTGAGAGGTGTATGCACAGACAAATAGGATGTCATGCTTTTAAATATGCATTTAACTATGATAAACACCTTGTGTCACAAATACGCATATCAATTCCGTAGGAATGGTGAAAAATGAGCCAGGTATACTCAGTGGCACATACGTAATGGGTCAAGAATGGATGGTCCAAGTGTAATAAATTGAAGAAAATCAGGTAAGCCGCTGAAAATTTTAAGATGCCCGTGCGCTTTAGAGATACATATTAACCCGTTTTATCTAGTGATTTGTTGTTTTATTACGCAGAGCTGAGGTGCGCTCATTGACACTGCTTTATTGATCGAAATTTCTTAATGTTAGGGGTGTTTGAATTGTGGAATTTCCGAATCGAATGCGAGATATAAACGACCCTCCAATGGGCTTGAACTTTGTCTATATAACTCATAACCTGCCCCTTATTTTGGATAAATATTAGCAAGGTGGTTCACTTAGTTCACCGAGGACACAGGGAAAACCTACCACGAACCTCGTATATGACGTGTGAAAATAAGCAAACTAAAAAGGTTCAGCAAGTATTAGCAACGCTCTTAATTAAGCTCCCCATTGGCACTGTTAGATATGGAGCTGTTTCCTGCGATTACTTCGAGTTCCCCAAACCACTTCGAAACGCAGCACAGCTAATTGAGGAATGCAGAAGCAGGAAAGCACATTCCAGAGGAGCGCCCAGGCAAACAAGTTGAAGGCCACAAGACAGGTGCAAACCAAGACGGCGGTAATGCGCCGTGACAGCCAGACGTGCCGGGAAGACCCAAGCGTACCTCTTCATCGCCTTTGAAGAAGACAATTGCTACCGCTGAGGGGCCGCAGCACCGGGATCAAGTGATCAAGAGAGGAGGATCAAGCGCCGACCCTCTTCGCCGGGTATGACACCATCGCACGGGCGCCTACCATTGGCTGAAAATGGCGTCATCTGAGCGGACTCTCCTATTGGTCAAACATGACGTGACTTACAGTGCTCGAAGGGTTTATAAGAAACCTTCCAGAGAGACCAGGACATTCCCTGCTTCCCTGATTCACCTCTCTCGAACTTCTTGCCGCGGGCCGCAGCGTCCGAGTTGCTGCCGGCCCGTAATGACTGTACAAGTGTTACTTGGCTCTCACCTCCTTGTAAATAATGTAGAATAAATCCTCCCAAGTTTGGTTTTCATCCCGGAGTCCGTCCTCCAACCCCTACAGCACCAAATATAAACTTCGTGTAACGTACAGCTCTCCCGGGGCATTAAGAAACGACTAATAACGGCCGTATTTTTATACAAAGGGCGTATTTTAACCCTATGCATTTTACTTCAGCTGTTGGCTTGCTATCGTTGTCCCCTCATTTTCGTTAAGTTTGATCTCGGTTGAATCTTTAGTTATGTCAGGGAAGCGTAGCAATTTAGCACCACTCGTAAAACAATTTCATAAGGGTCCAGAGCGCTTGAGTACGCAATTTATTGCAAATGCCGCAATTAACCAACGCAATTTGACCTCTGCAATCGTTTAGTTCACCGGGAAAACCAAATGCGTACCTCGTATAACGCATGAAAAGGGGGGAGGGGAAGGGAGGGGCATGGGTCGAGGGTTCATTAATTACTTGCACCGTTTCTAAATAAGTCAGGAACATTAAAGGTTCGACACACATTACACTCGACATGCCACCCCATATACACTGAATGTGGATTTGGTGTTATGTATAGCACTTTTATGACTCTGGAAAACATTGCAGATGATGACAGTATGGCATTCTGCAACGCCTGAGTAAGGAATTTTAAACGAAGAAGAATTTTATTCTTTCTTTCCGAATACAAAAGAAAGCGGAGCAAGTGCTAAAGGCATATAGCCTGACAAGGGCTCTTGCTCCACTCAGTATTTCAAACGGAGAAAGAGCACCTACGCGTATTGCAATGGAATGTATTTCCATTGTTAATGTAAACATAAATTATACAATTATCTACGAACTAACAACGTAAATAAAGAAGAAACAGTAGCCAGCTACATAATTATTACACACGGCGCGCACTAAAAACGCAGACGAAGAATAGAGACAAACACGAGCGCTCGTGTTTGTCTCTATTCTTCGTCCGTGTTTTTTTAATGCGCTCTGGGTGTAATAATTGTGCAGATGTACCGACTCGCCCAGCTAGCTACCGTACTCCAGTATTTAGCTAAGCGGAATTTTCAAATATAAAGTGATATTCACCTACACAATGTAAATGCACTGTAATACGCAAAAATATTGAGAACAGTAATTCTCGAAGAAGATAACGCAGCCAGTTATTTGAAACATAGTTTTCAACATGCAATGAATTCACGCATACATTTATAGTATTCAAAACGCCCACGAAAGAATATAAGTAAATATTTCCAACATTTTTCACAAAGTCAGTATTTGAGCTACACACATTAACCACTTATCGTACGACGCACACAGCATGCTCCCTACTTCAACTAAATATAAACTACGTGTCTCACATCGTTTGCCGAGGAGACCGGGAAAGCGAACTGCTCGTCTCGTATACAAAGCATGAAATTTGGGAAAAAACCAGTCTTCAGTAATTATCTTTAAAGTACGTAATTAGCATACCAACTTACCTGAAACTTTCTATGCGCTTCACCCATATCGTGGCGCCCGTTTTCTCATGAAATTGATGCCGGCATTAGTCCTCCTAGTGCATGGGGAATCTTTGTAGGCGTTTCATATGACGCTTCTAAGGAGACTAAAAACGCGAGCTCAGCAGTTTTCCTTTAGCGCCTAATTAACACACATACCTCAAAATTTGTCTGCATATACCCCCTAAGATTTCTCACATTTCCTCAAAATACTAACTTCTCGAGTCATCTAATTTTTCTGTTTTTGCTTTGTTTTTCTAAAACCTGTGGAATCGGACACATAACTCTTTTGAACGCTTCCAGTCGCACTAACAGCTTCACTGTAAAAATTAAAATTAGATGACTCAAATGTATCTTTGAGACATTTCATTTCGTTTCTTTCTTTTTTTTTTCATTAAAAAAGAAAGAAAAACAAACAACGATTCCGCAGAAAGACGATGGAAAAGGTTGTTTTCACCTCAACAATGACCGCCGCGTGGCAGTGCACCCTTTACAGGTAACCGCATATGCGGGTGCCATCCGCTGGAAATGCTCCTCCGCCTCACAAAGTGTAAAGTCGCATAGTTGATGATTACCTTAGTCGCACAATTTGTGCCTCTAAGGGGCGACTGTTTTAGAAGACCGTTGTAAGTGAATTTAGATGACTGTATTAACGGGCTGAAATGTATACAATAGCCCAGAACAAACATATCAACGCTAGGTTTAAATGGCTCCCTTACTTAAATACTGTACGATATATGTAAGGGCTCGGAAGTACAACATATCGAAGTTGGGCGAGTTGGTACTAGTTGTTGGAGAGCTTTAGCATTGCGTACGCGCCTTGCGGTCGGTGAATTACAGTGACGCAGAGACACCGACAGCACCAGAAGTGCAGGTGGCGACATCTTGCAAGGCTGTGATCACTCAGAACGTATGGAGGTGGTCATCTGGCTGAGTTAATAAGGTGTTATTGGAAAAAAAGTGCGTACGGAAGAACAATAAATCAAATAAATAAAGAAAGGAATGTGGACGGTTAAGTGCCTAGGCACTTTTGAACGCATGTCTTTCATTTCTTTTCGTCCCAGTCTGTTGGGTTCGCTGACATTCCCGCCGGAAACTGGAATGTGTCAACATAATAATGTTTCATGATGATTCTTGGCGGGAAAAGAAGTTTGCCCGGTTGCCGAATCCCCCCCCCCCCCCCCCCCCCAAGAGTAAATAGAACGGTTACTTATACTGAAACAAGAGCTCTTCACTCAAGTTAAACACAGCCTCAAAGTATTTCTTGACTAACGCGGTTGCTACCCTCTGATCTGTGCAGTCCCTTTTATCTAGCTGTGTACTCTGATCATACCCCCTGACCTGTGAAATCGGCCGGGTAATCGGCAACGGCAGTGCGTTTACGTCAGCTCGAAACTCTTGAAAAACATCGCTGACAGAAAATGCGGGTAACTTAACGTAGAATCTTCGTGTACGAACGTCCCAAGAGTTTTTGGAAATCGTTATGGCACAACCCACTATACGAGCCCCTGTGCTTCGTACACCATTGTGATACTCAATTGACAGTCTAAGAGCCTCCAAGAAAAAGACAGTTTGAGACTAGTAAGATATATTCAACGCCTATTTATTTAGAGGCGCGGTCCTTATATATATGAACTCTAGGAAAAGTAGGTACAGCTCGCTTAAAACAATAGTCACATCACGGCACTCGACCTTGAGCACTCTGTCTCGCATTTCATCACGCATTTTCACACATTCAAAGCTTTCAGAAATAAAGCAGGCAAAGCACTCGACAAGTGTGCAAAATCCAGCCATAGTTCACCTACACGCACGCGTAGCCCCCAGGTGTAGCAACACCCGGGAGGAAGTTCTCCAACAATCTTTATCGCACAAAGCGCGTCTCGCAGCGCACTGCCTAATATCTCACCACGCCAATAAATCGTTCGTACTTTCGAAAATCCGGGAGGAATAAAGCGAGGGCTTTGGGAGACGGGTGTGCGAACTCCCGAAACAACAAGCTTATAGTTAAACTAAATTATCGCGCGCGGCTGCCCTAGACAAGCAGCGGTCTTGCGTCGCTTGCGGCGCTCGACGACTCGTTCACGCGGCTCCGGCTGCGGTCGGCGTCGTCCAGCGGCTTCGTCGTTTCAACGTCGACTTCGTCTCCTGCGGCATAGTCGGGCGCGACTTGCGGCGAGCTGTCCGCGACCTTGGGGAGCGCGTCCTCCACGTTCGCGACGACCGCAGTTCCCCGTCTGACGGAGCTGGGCGACGGGGCGGCGGCGGCGATGGCAGTGACCACGTGGCGCCCTCGCCGTTCCCGCACGGCGCGCACCAACTCTGGCAGCACGAGCACTGCCGCTATGGCGGCCAGCGTGATCGAGCCACTGAGCAGGGCGCAGGCGTACATGGGCAGCCCGAATCCCGTCGAAGTCGAGCGCTTGGCGCGTCGGTGGGCGACGAGCGGTCCGGCGGAAACCATTGCTTCGAAAAATGCTGTGATGATAATGACGATGGTCCTGAACTATGAGAGATCATCATCATCATCAACCCATTTTAAGTTCACTGGAGGACGAAGACCCTTCGATCTCCAATTACTCACTTATCTAGCTGTGTCCTCTGATCATACCCCCCTGACCTGTGAAATCGACCGGGGTAATCGGCAATGGCAATGCCTTTACGTCAGCTTGAAACTATATGTCTCGGAAAAATATCGCTGAGAGAAAAATGTGCGTAACTTAATGTAGACTCCTTGTGTACGAACGTCCTAAGAGTTTTCGGCAATCGTTATGGGACAGCCCACTATACGAGCCCCCTGTGCTTCGTACGCCACTGTGATGGTCAATTGACACATACCCACTTTGGAAGATGAATTGACTGGCAGAGATTGGTTCGCTTTGCTTTCCCTCTTCAGGTGGCGCATATACCGGCTATATTTGGTTCGCTAGGAGCGGAATGGAATTAAAAAAAAAAAACAACTTAGTTCTGTCTAAAAATCAACGGGTACATTTGGCGATAAATCAATTGAACGAGGGAAAAGTAACTTCTTCGTGATTGTTGTTGCTGTCGTCTTTGCGTTTTTTTTTATCCAAAGGGCTGGTACAATCAGATCCCTTAGTACCTGAAGTGCTTGCAAAAAATGAACTCATCTAAGGGGGTCATCGGACATACGGGGCAGAGGGTCTTTGCATCCCACCTGCACTACCTTTGGACCACTCATATTGTCTAGTATATTAACGCACCGTGTCCATCATTTCTCTGTCACTTCTGTATGGCGAAGTTAGTTTTGATGATGATGATGATTTCTTCAACAATGGCAAAACCCACTGTGGCAGTAAGGATAGTGATAACCGTATGGTTATCAATTGATTGCAGCTCATTGCAGGTGCGTAAAGATTAAGCGAGGCGATATGGCAACGTAGCTCTGCTAATGAAACTTTGAATCATCAGGTACGTAGGACAGCACTGACAGTTTCAAGAATATAGATGTATGAATTTGGTGCACTTTGCTAGCAAAAGTCTTTTTGTTTGTTTGTCCCCGGTCAAAGAAAACTGACTACATCTAGCGGCAGTGACATGAGCAATAGTCGGCAACACAGAGACCACCGTACCATTTAAAGAGGCGCGTGAGAGAGCTGTTTCTATAAGATGAATTTCTCATTGGCCTGGTATCCACGCCATACGTAAGTTAGGTCTATAGAGAGAGACAGTTTCCACCTTTCTTTTCTTTTTCGTCGCGAATAGGACACATTCCTCGTAAATGCGAAGGATATAGCCCAGTGATGAACAGACGGCCGAAGGGAACCGCAAACAAAAAGCGCTTGAACAACTTCTACGACGACGACTACGTTGAAGACAAAACAGATGGTGCTGACCACAGTTTTTGAGATCATCGCCGCCGTCGTCATCATTACCTACCGCTAACTCGATTACTACGAGTACACAATACCGCGATCTCTGGTGCCAAATAGGGCGCTGATGATTATACATCATAAGAAAGGCCCAAATGAGAGGCACGAGTAGTACTACTATATGTCATCAAATTACTCGGGCTAAACGCAACAAAGCCTCCGTCAAAGACGGTGAAGATTTGTTGCTTTCGTGGTTGGTTCGGTGGTTTCTTCCTCTTGGATTTTTTCGGGGATAAATCACCGAGCTAGATGATAAACCATCATCATATCAATATATCAATCATCATCAAACCAGATGAGCTAGATGGTAATGTACGCCTACCTTCATTCTTCGAGCAAAACATCATTTGAAGTCAGCGCTTGTCCTCGACCGGTCTTCATTTCCCGGGCCTCCTTTTCAGCGCTGCTACCGTGATGCAATCGGTGAAACTACACCGAGGGGCCTGTGGATGAAAGCCACCTACGCGAAGCTTATCGATCGAAATTTTTTTGTGGCCTTGAGCACGAATGTGTAGTGCGTATATGTCGGGCTGCAAGCACCTGGAGACGCGTCGCCGCATAGGCCGAGATGCAGGTGTCGTCAGCGTACACAGAGACGCTGCGGTAGAATGACGATATGATTGTAAGATTCAAACTGGTACAGCGCAACAAGGAAAGGAAGAAACAGCCGAGCCGGCGAAAGGAGGAAAGAGCTGGCTCGGCTGTTTCTTATTTTCCTCGTTGTGCTGTACCAGTTTGAGAATGCAATACCAACTCGCCCGACCCTCAACACTCGAAGATTTAATTAAGCTGGGACTGAGAGCCGGCCCTGAGCTGCGCCACGCCAGGCGTAATGGTTGTAGTGGTCATGACATCATTTTTCAGAGGTTGCGAAGTCACGGCTGCATTGCTGGCAACCGCCTAGAGAGAGAATCTTTAACGAGAGAAAGGTCGGCCCGGGGTAATGTGACTCTGGCCTGCTACTCAGTTTGGATGAACTAAAGAGATATGGTAGGAAGATGAAGGTTATCAGCTTTACCACATGATATTGTGGCTAATGTGATGATGATGATGATGGTGATGATGTTGAAGATGGCTACTGCACAGCCTGCAGTTTGCGTGCAACCAGCACGTGTATGCTTCACAGCACAACCATCATGGCGGAGAGTGTTCCAGGCTACGGTGCCTCGATGCCACGCTGTGAACGGCGGGAGGCGGCGCTGACATCGAGGCACCCTAGTCGAGGCTATCGGAGCGTAGCCAGGAGACCGTCTAGCCGACGACACTGTCCTGTATGTCCACACCCGAGCTACTTACAGTCTTTGCAATATCGTCAAGAAAGGACGCTGCAAGAGAGCTTCGCCACTTTGCGTGTAATGTGACGTTGGCTCTTCGGTATACTTCGCAGAACACCAATCGTTGCTCCAACAGCCTCGATCAATGATTACGATTGCAGCTACTGCCGAACCTCTAGTGAAGTGTTGCGACGCTGTTGTCGGATATAGGTAGGAGTAAATTTCACTAATTCGCACTGCTATTGCAGTGGAATGACAGGCTCTCTCATGTACACTGAATGTGCACGTTTTATCCCCTGGCACAGGAAGTGCAGGCACCGGTTTCGCAGGTTGCGTCCGCGCATGCACCAACCGGTCCGGGAGACAGGTGGCGTCTTTCTACATAACCGGTCCGCTGACTTAGCATATTGGGGCAAGGAGATTAATAACATAGAATCCTGCTGAAGTTCATGCATGATATTGTGTTGTAAAGCCCTATTGTGCAGAATTAGTTGATTTCAATGCTCTAAAGTCTATAAAGCGTAGAAAACAACTAATATTGCATAAATGGTAGCAGTTATATACTCAAAATAAGAAGAAAAAATTCGGCATAATTGCTGATTTGCCTGTTTTGCGGATCACTGCGCACAACCGCTATAGAAGAGTTACGCATTGCAGGCTGGCACTTCCCTTAGGCCGACCTCTCCACGCTTCTGCCGTTTGAGTACTCCTCCCTCTGTGCCCCTCTTTCTCTGAAAAAAGGAAGAACAAAATGGTTGTAAGAGACAAAAATAGAAGTTGAAGATTCGGTCAATAAAAAGAAACTTCATTCCTTCCCCGAAGTTTCCATTGTGATTAGTAATAACTAAACGTGTTTTCCAATGCCATCCGACTCTTGGACGTTTCCCCACAAAGCGCATGCGCCATCATTAAATGCAAACCAAATCAAACCAAACTGCGAGTAGGAAGAGGAAGAAGAAGAAGAAGCGCCGTCTCGGGAAGCGGGACTCCCGTCTCGAACCTGAGCGCAGCCCGAGGCCGCTCCGTGGCCGTCCACGAGGGCCGCGCCATGAACGAAGAGCTGCGCATCCGCTCGTCGGCGGAGTCCATCCGGCGCCGCATGCCGGCCACCTACAGCCGCAAGGTGCGCGTCGTGCTCATCTCGGGGGTCCTCTGCATGTGCGTCGGCCTCGGCGTCCTCGCCGTCATCGTCAAGAAGCCAGACGTCCTCCAAGGGGCTCTCGCCTACTTGGGACTGCCGCTGCAAGCAAACGCCAGCGGCGAGGTTCTGGGCTCGCCGGAGCCCGCCAAGGCTCTCGTCAACGGCGGCTCGCCGCTTTCCGCTTTGCCGCCGGCTCCGGACAACGCGTCTTCGTCCATGACGACGGCCGGCAAGACGTTCTACTCTCCACCCTCGAATGCCAGCACCATCGACTGGACGCTCGCGTCTTCTTCGGCGGGCACTGCCACCACCGTAGAGCCTTCCGGCGAGGCGACGTCGCCGGGCAACGTTTCCGGGACACTGGTTGCCGCCGCCGGCGTAGAGGCTTCGCAGGAGCTAAGAGCTCTGTCTCTTAACGCGATGGGGGTGGCAGTGGTAGGCGCCGACAAACACGCTTCTCAAAGACCGACGCTGTCTGAACGCGCTTCCGCGGTCTTCGAGTCGACGTCGCCAGAGTCTCGAAAGGTGTCGACGAGGTCCAGCGTCACGTACGAGACTGCGTATTTGGTTGTCGACAGCGGTGGTCCGAAAGAAAATATGCAGCTCTGGCCGCGAATGATGCGAGAGGTCGAGGCCCCGGTGCCGGAGAAAGACGAAGCGGCTGCCCCGCCTGCTCCTGAGATGGGTGGCGACGAGCCTGCAGGCAGATCCCAGCTGTGGTACTACATCGGCAGTTCCGCAGGCAACAGCACGTCCGATGACGCGGATGACGAAGTTTTCGGCGAAGGCGATGATGTGGAAAATTCGTAGAGTGCTGGCACCCGGCTCGAGACACCGTCTTTGTTCAATTTAGTTTTCTTCTCTTCTTTCTTCTTCTTTTTTTCCTTCTTTTTTTAGGCTGTTTCCCGTCCTTGTGTTTTTATATTTCTACGTTTCACTTGACTGAACATACTGTCATAACTCACACATTCTTTTTTTTCATGTTTTTGTGTGCCCTTGTTCAGCACCATTTCTCATATATCACTCAGCCATGTGCACGTGTGTGAATCATAAACATTGCTTAAGTCTGAAATGGAATGTGTAAGTGCGAGTCGACTAGCGCAGTGGCGATTTTTCTTTTTTAGTTTGTAACCATGTGTCATGGTTCATGGTGTAATCATGGTCTTCATGGTTCATATACTTTGCCGCGATTGACATTTTCACGGTCCTCGAATCAGTGGGAATTGCAAGGTCGAAAAGAGCTAGTGGAATGATTGAGTGGCTGCTGCAACGAAACATTCTGGCGAATGCTTGTGTAACACGAATTCGACCACTCTGTGTTCGCTAAGCATGAATACCACGAGTTACCGTGCTCTTGGGAACAAAAGATGCAAAACAGGTGCCCACACAAAAAGCTCTGCGTATGCAGAATGCCAAATAGCCAAGATAAAAGGAGCGAGTCTTTTGCCGCGAAACATTTGTACATGTGTAAATCATGTGGGCCCAGAATTTACCTGACAACACTTATCCCCCAATTTTGGACTAAGTATATGCCTCCTTTTTTTTCTCTATTCCCTAGTACTCTATGACAGCGATTTGATGTCGTGTTCTAATTAACTACTGTCATACAAAGCACTTCATGAGGCACGATCGCACAAGCGCTACTTGATTATGGCAACCCTGTGGATCTACTAGGTAAGTAACAGCCTACATTCAAAATCGTTGAAAGCTGTGAGTGATTATTATACCGCACTTGGCCTTGCCGATCATTTTCACAGGCAAGAGGGCCAAGTTTTGTGTGAACGCTTGCGCGCACAGCTCATCGAAATAAAAGTAGTAGTTCTGCGACTTTAAAAGATGCAGTTTGACGAAGGGGCACGCTGACAAAGTCTAGCTAGCACGTTCATTGGTTGGTTTATCTACGAAGCGCAGCTTTTCAGTCCCTTAAATATTCTGGAATATTTTAATGGGACAGCATTATAGGCGAACTTCACCCACTTCATTGGACTTGATGCAACAGAATATTTAAAAGTCTGAGAATATTTAAGATAAAAGGCATGCGCTGTCAGTGTTGTGCATCGAGACATTTGTTTGTGTGCTGCCATTATGAAAATTCTGAGAAATAATATTGTCGAGAATGTAACCGCTGGCATGAGCAACTTTAGTGATAGAATAGCGTGGTAATATAACCGGCATATACAGCATGTCATATATCATGGCATGTCGTACCTAAATATATGCGGAGCCTCACGGCACCGCTGACGACCACGGCGAAGATTCGCGTGGAGTGACCATATAATACAGTGCACTATAACACAGCGTCTCAAAGCACTAGCTGTTACGAGGGAATGCATGGAAGCTGACACGTGACACGCGCCATACATCTCAAAGAGCGAATTTGATATGCACGAGAGAAGCTGCATGCGTGCGATCTCACGTGGCCTAGCGGTCAGATCATCGGGCGGCTGTGCTGGCAGACAGGTGTTCGATTCCGCCATCGGGGCTAAGCATTTCTTTATAGCGTTAGTCATAGGCAAACTTCACCCACTTTCGAGGTACGTAAGAGAAAACTCGAGGCATGTTCGTCGTATATGCTCAACACGCCTCGAGACTACTTGCGATTTCAGTGTGCATGAAATTGCAAGTTTGTAAGAGATACGAGTTATACAAAAACGTCACTTGGTAAATGAGTGCAAGGTCCATCCGAGACGCGCGCGCAGCAGTCGAGACGTCACAATCAAAATTATGTTAAGAGTTCGCGGTGCTAAGTTCTGGCCTGTGGTTCTTCACCCCTCTGGTGTAACAAATCCTCTCTGGTGTGTATGAGCCATGTGTTGAGGCGACAAGAGCAACAACCATGACACGATGACAGCGACGGGTACGCGACGATGAAGACATGTGGTGACGACGACGTCAGCGGTACGACAACCGCAACACGACCGTCGACGACACCGGTTGACACGCTGTATGTTGTAGCTGAAAGACGTGCTTGCGCTGTATTGTGCGCAGGCATGTGCGTGCGAGGGAACGAAGGTCATCGGGCATAAATCAGGCGTGACGAGGCTCGCATTTACTGAAGTTAAACAACGATATTATCGAACCATATATATACATAGCTTTGACATTCTTTCAGCGCAGCGTTTTGTCTGATGCTCCCGACAGATACGCACAAATGTGCCTGAGTGATCGCTATTAGGCACGAAAATTTTATATAGCTTGTTTACGCGCATACTTCTGTTATCTTCACCCTTGTGTTATCGGTTCAGCGGGGCTTTGTTCCCGCCATCGGTTTCAGAATCAAAACGAGGAACTCGCTATCGGCACGAGCTTCTGCATTGAGACACGTTGTACGGAGCGCAACGTCGAAATTAGGCTAGCTTGTCAAAAAATTATGAAGAAGGGGAGATAAGGATAACAATGAAAAGAAAGAAGCGCCAAGTTTCGTTGGAAGGCTTCGTTAGCGAGAATGATACAAATTCGAGCGTTGACCCTGCAGGATGAGGGTTATGGCAGAAACATCCCAAGATTTATTAATGTATTACCCTGGGGAGAACAACGTGCAATAGATTGCGAGCATGCGCACCCTCTCGGCATGACTAATAATATTTTATTAGTTTCTTTTTTATTTATAATACCTTCAGGTCTGGTAATGGGGCATTAAAGAGGGAAGTGGTTACAAAGCAACAAAAATAGAACAAACAAGTACACTCATTTCTGGTGACAAAGGCTCTCCTGATTATGCATATGGGATAAAATGTGATAACGATGATAAAGAAACCTTCACAAAAAGGTTTGTTAACATTGATGGCTACGAGACTTGAGAGGAGGTGGTTCCATTCCTGAGATAAGGAGGAAATGAAACACTGAAATAAATACTTTAACATGAATCAATGCCTACTTTACTACGGTGATCGACGCGGTTTGAAATGTACCGCGGTCGCAGTATGAGGTCGTCGTGAAGTATGTATGGTTAAAGTGACTAGGATCCCATATCGTAGATAGGGTAGCCAGCCAGTCTGGGAACTGGCTAACCTCCCTGTCTCTCCTCCTCCTCCTCCTCCTTCATATCGCAGTTGCATGTTCAAGTTTGGAGCGTCTTGTAGAGCAAAAGCTTTAAAGGGGACGGTGCTTTGGAAAAGTTACGCCGTAAGTATACCCGTGGGTGCGATTACCATTGTTAATGATGTACTCTACATGAATGGTCCAAGTTAGATTGGTTGTGATGAGCACACCACGATGTGACGAAATCTAAGGGGACAATGTCAAGTTGGTAACTGCTTGGATTACAGTTAGTTCTGAACACGCGCATTACTTTACATTTGTTAATATTTAATTCCACTAGGAACTTTCCGCACTAGTCAATTATATTATTCAAATCAGGTTGAAGTGCTTTAGTATTGCCAGCGTTGACAATTCCCAGAAGACAACACAATCGTCTGCGAACAGATGTATGTTAGTGGATATTGTAGCAGTAAGATTTCTAATATACGTAAGAAATAACAGGGGCCCCAGCACTCAGCCTTATGGTACACGTGATTGAACTTCAATGAGTTATGACCGCTAGTGGCAACAAATTGGAAATAGTTAGTGAGGAAACGTTTAATCCATTTCAGAAGGTTAGAGTCGATATTATCAGATTTAGGTAAAAGAGAAGTAGCTTATGGCATATGTACCTTATCAAATGCTTTACTAAAATCCAAGGAAACACAATCAGCGCAGGATGATCGAGCTAGGATGAGACGCAACTGATGAACAAAAGAAACAAGATGAGTGTAGCAGTAATATGGTTTTAAAAATAAATGTTGTGCCTTAATGAAATATGTGTTGACTCAAGAAAGCTAGTAATATTTGTTAATATTGCAAGTTCTAATAATTTGCAACAAGTAGATTATAGATTGGAACCAGCTTCCCAATTTTCCATTCCTTTGGAAGCACACATGTTTTCAAGGATGGTTGAAAGATGTTTGTTAGTATATATCACGAAACTAAAGACGCTAGTGCTTCTAAGGAACTTACTGCTAATGCAGTCATAGCCAGAGGACCAATGACATGGTAAACTATTTATTTATTTATTTATTTATTTATTTATTTAAAGTACCCGATAGGGCCCAGAGGGAACTCAAAAATGGGGATGAACGAGGATATTAAAAGTAAATTGAGACTTTACAGGACAAAACAGGAAAGGGAAAATATTGCGCAGGGCTAGGACTAAAAGTTAATAAATTATTTTTTTATAATTTCTGACACTTCTACAATCACTGAATGCGTTAGTAAGTATTCATATTGGTAGGAAATGTTTATTCGTTTATGTAATTATTTTTGGTGGAGTGGAGTAGCGATCTGCTCAGATGTGTTGCTATCGTTACGAAAGGCGATAAGAAGAAAAGTGCACCTTTACATTTGGCTGATCATTACTGCTTCCTTATTTCGTTTGCTGTCACTTTTTTGCTATTTTTCTAGATGTTAGGCGTGCTTGTCTGCAACAATCTGTGCATATCTTCCATACCCTTCCTGATGGAAAACGTTCTTATAATTTATCGTCTATGAAGATTATATCAGTAGTGTAACTGTCATAACATTCATCATCATTAATCAGCACTACAAACGTTTCGAGTATATTGCAAGCATTGTTCGTACCGAGCTGGACTGTAGTTTTATTGTGCAGAAGTCACTCTATACGTGCTGAACCGGCAGCACAAGCAGATTCTGCGTAGACTGTTTAGATAGTTCGGACTGAAGAGCTCAGGTTCTGCTCAGTTCGGGCACACAATGTGGAATGTTGGGCGAGTTGGCGATTAATCATCATGCGTTGTTGGTGAAGCAGCGCACTGAGAAAAACAACGCGAAGGCACACAAGAATACACGACACTCGCTGCACTCGCAACTACTTCACTTCAAAACACATACTTCATATCTATACATCTGCGCACCCTCAGACGTAAAAGATGAGCAAGGCAAGATTAAAAACATTTTCAAATTCATTTGCCCGCGCATACTCGGGCGTCAAAGATATGCAACCGTTCTATCATGGTGTGCACTCCTATCCTATTTGTTGCACCCCTAACAAGCATTTTCTATTACATTGTTTTTTCTTTTTCCTAGTGTTCTTCCAAAAAGGCAACCTCACGATGGCCCAGAAGAACAGATGGTTGACTGATACAACCCTCTCCTCTCTTGTAAATGTGAAAAACTTACACTATTTCGCTGGTCAGCTTATCCTTGTGGTGTGATACTGTAGCGTCATTGTAAAGCGGCCAGCACCCATGTTATGAGCAATGTCTTTTAACCTGGGAATTAACGTTTTCCCCCCAGTGACCTTTCGTGCTCCAAAACAGAAGAAGAACACAAACGACGGGACCGGCGCCTCCCGTCGTTTGTGCTCTTCTTCTGTCCTGGTATATTGCGCCTTGCTCTTTACTCACTCATGCATGAACCAACTAGCCCAAGCAAGAGTTTTACTTGTGCTCCAAAAGTCTTGTGTTTACACACCGACCGACCGTTTGGCCGATGTATACTTTTCCACAAGATATGGGCAAACAGTATACGACGCACGACCTGCACTTGACAAATTCTTTCCTATGGTTGACCGTGCACCCATAGCCATTTACTTTTATTTTTGATGAAACTCTTCGATCCAGGGATGGTGGGGGGTTCTTGAGCTTAGCGCACTCTGCAAGGATGTGTGCTAGAGTGCCCTCTGATCGTCTGCGAAACGGGCATGAAGTGTCATGCTCTGTTGGGAACATATTTTGCAAGAGCACGGGATGCGCTAGCGACCCCGCTTGCGTGCGTCGCACGATCGTTTGCTGCCTTCGGCTGAGCTGAAGACACGGCTGTCATTGCACAGAAGAATAATCTTGCAGCGGAGAGGAAATGCTACCGACAACTGCCGATCGCCACGTGATAAGTTATGCGCCGCAGTTTCTCGTGCCCCGAATGCGGCGAGCACGCTGCAATAGAACAGTTGACGCGTGCGCGTTGGACGTTCAACGGCGCCTGCTTGCTGTCCCTCTGAAATGTCATTCGGACGAACAAAAACTGACCAGACTTTCACAGTACTATGTACAGTATTTCTGCAACGTACTTGCAACGTCAGCAGGAGACAGAAAAGAAGGGAGCGGCTGGACCAGAACACGGCCGCTTCGACCGAATCTCGTTTCGGCTTGGCGCTTTTGATATCGTCTTTGCTAACGCGTCGCGCGTGTCCCATCTTTGCTCGCGTTTGATTAGATTGCCAAACGCAGCTCTTCGAAAATATTAGGAAAAAGAATCTACGGGACCACTCGAAGGACTGCGCAAAGCAGCGATAGGTGGCACGATGGCAACGACAAGAGGACGGCGACGATAACGACGACAGTGTGGGGGCATGCACGACAGCTCTCACACGTCGCGAATCCGGGCCGCGTATTCTAGGCGGAAGCAGTGTTTTATCCCTCTTTTTTTTTTCTATTTTCTTTCTTCCCATCGAAATAATCGAAGGAACCAAGAATGTTCTAATAATGCAGATTGCGGATCGAATGCCGGTGTTTACTAAGAAAAGGAAATTCGAATATTGAACCGAAAGCCGATTATCTGTCTTATATTGTACCGCTATAAAAATAAACGTGCAAGGGGAAAGGTGGCAAAAGTGAAACTTATACTAGCTTATACGCGCAAGAAATATATTTGGAAATCCGCGAACAGGGCAGCTTGCAAATAATGAGCAGTCTCAGTTAACCGGTTGTTTGTTTGATGGGTTTAAAGTCCTTAAGCAACCCACAATCTACGAGAGCCGCCGTATTGAAAAAGGCTACGGGTCAACTTTAACAACTTGGGGTTCTTTAGCGCGCATTCAACGCAGGGTACACGAGCGCTTTTGCCTTCCGTCCCCATCGCAATGCGGCCGCCGTGGCCGGGAATTCGAACCTGCGACCTCGTGCTCAGTAGGAGAACGCCGTGGCCACTGAGCCATCGCGGCATTTCTTTCTTTATTGCACGAAAATGTCAAGAACGTAGGGCGAACACGTTATACACACGCACAAAAAACACACCCTACAGCGACAATTAGGAATCCAGTGAAAGTTCAAAATTCGGGCGGGTGGTGGTTGTTTTACAGCGATCATCTGATTCCACCGATGGACCATGTGTACAGATCCTTTTCCGTAACATGCAGGACGAGATTATCGCAGTAATCTTGAATCCCTGCGCGTGAAGAAATTCGGAAATAAAGAAGACAGTCATCGCAGTAATCCTGGATATATGCGGCCGTAATCTGAATGTTCGAAGAAATGGAGTAATCAACCTCCTAAATCGGTCATACTTCGATTGGAAACAGAAGTGTGCGGTTCGTATTTGAGACATTTTGACTGAACTTACGCTCGCCCACAGAAAAAAGTGAATGTTGACAAAGTAGCCGCGGTTTTGCGTTTTTGAGGAGTGCTAATCCCGACCGAATGTTGTGATAAACACCGGTCTCGTGCACGAATGAGTACAGCAAACACGTGCCCGCTACGATGTTAGCACATGCCCTTGCCGCTCAAGCGAGCGCGTACCGGGCAGGAGGGCGGCACGCCGAGCTGGAGAGCGTCCGATATAACGTGTCTGACTGATAACGACGCGCGTGTGCTTTTCATGGCCCGTGCGGGCAGCCGCGAGGCGGGTATACGCGATTGGAACGCTGCTCTCTGACTGGAATGGATGAACAGATAAACTATTTTCAAAACAGACGGGCGATGGACGTATGTAATGGGCCTCGTATATACGTTCGGAGGAGGATTGGTTGGAAAAGCTATTCCACCGGCATGGGCACAATCGCCTGGCACGCCTGTTTCCATTCGGGCGAACTCCAGGGAACGGAGAGCCCTCAATGTTTGTGACACAGAGGGTGAGTGGAAGAAAGCAATAACGAACAGGAAAGAAACGTCACCTCTCGGGAAATAAATTTTGTCACCAGTTGACGCTCTCTCTGCCAGTGTCTCTTCCTTATTCTGGTAACCTTTCGCGCCACAGAAATTGAGAGCTATGCACCGACCATGCAGCCCGGGGTCGTACTTTTGCTCAACGGGGATCTCCTGATCGGTTGACATCGGCCTGACTCTTTGCGGCGACAGAACTGTCGTGGCGTTGTGGTGCTGTGTAAAAAAAAGTCGCGGGTTGGGTTCCCGCACCCCAGTGACCGCGTTCTCATCAAGGCGCAACGCAATAACTGCCGTGCACTGATCTTTAAACGCCCAGTGAAGAGGCTGTGCTGCGAGGTCAACACGAATCCGCAGCTTTCCACCTCTCTGTTGCAATACCGCCAGCACGTTTCCATTCAGCATTACACATATGTTGCCACCACAACTGAAAGGCGATACCCGATGACATTAAGAGCTCGTATTGGGAACGCACCGAAAAGCTCGAGACAGTATGTGTGCGCGGTCCGACCCATAACTGACTCACTGACGTGCGCAGTAATCAGTAAAATATGCGCGTGATTCTTGACAAGGCATGCAGTGAAACAACACGTGCGATAACTGTGATGAAGCACAGACACGTAAACAGTTGCGTCACATGCTGAAACAGCGTGATAAATCGAGCGCTTGCCAAACTCGGGTCAGAGTGCGGGCACCCAAGACATTGCAGCAATACAGTTATCGCCTCGACGGTGGCCTTGATAGCGATCAGCGATTGTGTTGGCATACACGCTGTCGGCTAGCTTCCCTGTAATGACGTCGCATGTGGTCATTGTGTGCCGCGAGACCTAGAGATTTTTCTAGCGTAAAGGTTGAAATGTTCATGAACTGGAACCACCATATAGAAAAAAAAAAAGACGACGAACTATGATGTCAGCATGCGTCGGTATATCGATAGACTTGACGATCGAGCTAGTTGCCGAACAGCTTGATTATTTTGCGCGGCAAGGACTTTTACGAGTGCAACCCACAGAGTAAAGAAACAGCATACGTGCAAGCACTTGTGCTGTTTCTTTGCGAGTTGTTTTCTTTGTCCTCGTCGCGCAACGATTTTTCAAGTTGCATGAGTACGCTCAAACCCGATTTTAATAGCGAAGGCCATGTTTTGTCTAGATTTGTTATTATTTTCTTGTTTCAGGTACGTTCTTCAGAGATGGTTAGCTTTTCGGCTTATATATCGTTCCAATGGTAATTATATGGTGATGAAAACTGTTTTGTTTTAGGTTGGTTCAAATTATTAGCTGCGCGCACAACCAAAGAATTTTTGGTCCATGCATCCTCTATTGGGTATGTGTCGTGTTTTGACGATGATGATGATGATCATCATCATCGTCGTCGTCGTCATCATCATCATCATCAAATGCATATTGTTATAGTGGAGTTGGAGAGGTGGCCCGTGCTCAGAGCCGTTAAGGAGCTCGGTGCCCTTGCCCAAAGCCAAGAGTGAGTCAGTGCGCGATCTTAAAACGGTTTGGAAATTGAACCGTTCGCTTGTACTCGCGTGATTCGTCACAATCTTAGTTTCGACAGCGAACGCGCTGTTTTTGTCCCTCTTTAATTGCCTTAATGACTATTTACGGGAATTACATAGGGGAGGGGAGGCAACGCATATTCAGACAATACACCCAAATAATATTCACAGGTTACAAAATGTGCGATTAACAAGAAGTGAGAAGTATTTATTATGATAGAAAAGCTGAGAGGTTGGCCTGATTTAATGTTCTTACCTGCTACTCGGCGTTGGGGAAAGAGGAAAGGGTGTAGACAGAAAGAACAGAGAAGACGTTGATTATGAGGATGAAGATGGTGGTGAAAATTTTGCACGCTCCAAGACTCTTCAAACGAGTAACAAGAAGGCACGCAAGAAAACAGACGTATAACAAAAACAACTATTTAGCGCATAGAACGCTGGAGGGTGTTTAAACACATGGTAATGTAAAGAAAAAAACACTCGAAGAGAAATAAAGAAATCAAAGTAACAACGACTATCAAATTCTCTTTTGTGACCGGCTAGAAAAAAGAAATGCGTCGGTGACCATCCACGCGAGGGCAAGCGAATGGTTCGCTTTCCGAACCATGATGGGATCGCACCCCAGAATGGCCCTGTCGGAATCCGCTGATCCAGCCATTGGCCGAATCCATGCATCGTAATACGACACTCACGACGTCCCCATGTGGCAGTCGCGGTGCTGAGCGCAGCGCTGGTAATCCCCAAAAATATGGACCGCGGTCGGCTGCGTGGCCAAACCACAAGTCCTGGGGCGGCTTGCGCTAACATTTAATAACGAAAATAATAACGAATTTAAGAACGCGTTCTCAGACGTTCCGTAGACAGCTCCTAGCCCGCACTTGAACGCGTTTATAAATTCGGTATTATTTTCGTTGTTAAATGTTCGTGCAATTAAGCCGGCCCTGGGCCGCGCATGCTGTTGAAGGGCCGGGTTCCTGCGACAGAATTGTCGTTGTGGTTGTTACCTTTAATTAGCCTACTTATGATACGTCAATCAGCACTCTGTGTCATTGTTTTATTTTGCCTTCGTGTAACGTGGAAGTGAGGCTTAACGTTCTTGTTATTTTAATCGCATCGCACTAAAGAATGACTTGTTAACTGCATGTCCAATGTTTTCGAATTGCAAACAGTCAGTATGCGAGTCATGTGAAGAGTTTTTACTCATATATATAGCAACGGACACAACGTCCGTAGGGACACGCGCAAAATGTTTACGTAGTAATCGGCATCAAATCAGTGGCGTTGTTTATGCATGGTACTCTTCCATGGAATCATAAAAACAGAAATAAAAAAGCCGGCATTCTGCGTTTGTTCGCAGTTAGTAACGGCGATATAGCTGTGAGGATATAGCGGCGAGTGGGTAACAGCAACGTCCTTGTCTTGTTATGATGTCCAGATGTGACAATTATGTCGCATGTAATATATATATATATATATATATATATATATATATATATATATATATATATATATATATATATATATATATATATATATATATATATATATATATATACACACATACATAGATACTTTAATACTACGATACCCTCGTGGAGTCTAAAATTTAAGTGCAATGAAAAGAGGCTAATTAGCTGCGCTACCGACCGCAGCATTGCTCGTGACTAATAAAGAATTAGTAAGCGTGAATTCGGCCAACGTACGCGGTTGTAATTTACGCGCTGCGAACTTCGCACGATTTTAAGTTATAATCACAAAAGTCATTGCACTACTGACAGAGGACAGGACGCAATCTTTCAGTGGCATCACCCGCCGTGGTTCCTCAGTGGCCATGGTGTTGGGCTGCTGAGCACGAGGTCGCGGGATCGAATCCCGGCCACGGCGGCCGCATTTCGATGGGGGTGAAATGCGAAAACACCCGTGTACTTAGATTTAGGTGCACGTTAAAGAACCCCAGGTGGTCGAAATTTCCGAAGTCCTCCACTATGGCGTGCCTCATAATCAGAAAGTGGTCTTGGCACGTAAAACCCATAATTTAATTTTTTTCAGTGGCATCGTTGGTGACAAGCTTGCCGATGACGCTGCCCGATGTGTCCACGAAGGAGCGCCGACACACCTTATACCGTTATCGAGAGTGGACACTGCAAGAGAGCTTGACCATCCTGCGGATCACTTTGCGTTGAGTCATTGGAATACGCCACAGAATTCGAATTGTCACTTACACAGACTCGATTCGTCCTTACGTTTGACCGACAAATCTCTCACGGTCTACATGGCGCAACACGGTTGTGTCGGCTGCGTGTTGGAGTAGCCTTCAGCAGTTCATAGAGATATTACCTTGGAATGATTGACTCACTTGTGTGCGCTTAGCGTAGATGTGAAGAGAGGGAAAGAGAAAGCTCTTTATTGAGAGAGAGATACAAATTCTTGTTGGTGGAAGGAAAAATTGGGGTAAAGTGCAGCGCAGTAATTGTCTCTCAGATGAGGACACCTCAACCGCGCTGCACAAGAGGGAGAGGGAAAGAGAAAGCTCTTTATTGAAAAAGCACAGTGATTAGCCAGCGTATTTTCGCCTCCATAGTACTCTGCAGGGAATGAGATTCTTGCGGCTTCGACGAACAACGCCATACTCTACAGCAGGTTACAGACGATCCGCTTTTTACGGAAGAGAAGGTCCAGGAAGCATACATATTGGAGGTTGGAATGCGCAACAGTTTGACGATACACACAGAAGAGACACACACCACAGAGCGCAAGCGCTCTGTGGTGTGTGTCTCTTTTGTGTGTATCGTCAAACTGTTGCGCATTCCAACCTCCAATATGCTATACCAACACGCCCAGTCGTCAACCTTAGGAAGCATAGAGCCTCACAGCTCGTCAGCTCAGAAAGCCACACGAGCTCTTCTACAATACCTGAAGGCGACAGACTGTATACGTATACTACACGCGATTGTCCTAACTACTGTCTTATTCTCTATCACTTTCTTTCACTCCCCCATCTCTCTTCCCTACGTGTAGGATCGCAAACCGGACGAAGTCTGTATATATATGACTAACTTCTCTGCCTTTTAAATATCGCGTTGTCATACAGCCTATAGAGAGTATAAAAAACTCAGTGCGCTTTTACTCTGTGAAGAAGGATGACCAGCGAAGCTGTGTTTCTGAGTCACTTAATGACGAATTGGCACCTCCGCCACGGGGCGGCCCGGCATTGCACTATTTTCGGGATCGGCCCACGTATGGGGAGCGCTTAACGCCTACGTCACCTCCGCCGCGGGTCGGCCCGGCATTGCACTATCTTCGGGATTTTTTTCTACACGCGGACACGATAGTGGGGAAAGTAGCCCTTAACAGTTTCGCTGTAAAAAGAGAGGCTTTTGGACGAACAGTGGTTTTGGCACGTAAATCTCCATAATTTTTGGACGAACAGTGAAGAGGTTTCCCTAGCGGCTGGCCTAGCACGTTACCTAAATATACTCAATATGAAAGCAGTGACGTACGAAATTACGCTTGCACGCAAATCACCCACCGCTCTCGCACAATTACCATACATATGCACAAACGTACGCTCGATCCCAAAGCTGATTACAGTATAACGCCCGGACCATTGTCCTGCATCAAAGTTTGACTATGTTATACGTCATTATAACTCACGCTATAAAATTAAGCACTATAGCAGCCGAACGCATGTTGTGTTGACAACCATTGGCTATTATTGTAGAGCTTCTTAACTTCAAAGGTCCTAAAAAAGGTGTAACGGCCACACTTTCTGCTTGGAAGGATATCTTGAAGCGAAAGCTTGAGCGCATGCATCAAAAAGTGAGGGAACAGAAAACAGCCAGGTCATTGCTCCAGTCACAACTACACTTATTTATTTATTCATTGCAAGACAATAGAAGTCTTGCAACAATCTGGCAACAAATTTAACCGCATTAACGCATTCCATTGCTCTGTGTAACCACATCGAATGAATATACGCGCGCATTTGCGAGCACAGGCCCAGGAATTATACGGTACAGAACGGATATAGTGGATGCGAATGTCATATATAGGCTTTATTATGGAAGCACCGAAAATACATTAATTGGCAACCGCCAAAGCAGGTATAGATGAAATTGGAAAGAAAGAGGGGAATGTTTTAGTGAATGCACGACTAAGTTTAATGCTATATCTCTCCTCGTGATGACCCATTTGAGACCGAAGCGCACTTTCATTCCACAAGAAAGTTTTTCGGTGGGCGGCTTAAAGGTGTGAATCTCAGACAGCCAAGCAGATCAGGCTAAGCTTCACATATGTCAGTGTTTCAACGCAGCGCATTTTTTTTTTTCAGCGCACCCGAAAAATTACCGCGCACGTAAATTCTTGTTGCGGGTGCATCTAATTTTGTCTCTTAGGCATGCAGTCGCGAGCCATGTTGGTTGGCCCAATTACAATGGTCGTTTCGGGTCAAGTTGACTGTGTCATTCCGTGCCGATAGGCGTGCCCGATAGTGCGGCACCGGCGTCCCTCGCCGCCGTCACGATAGCGGCCGGTCGGGGGCGGTGCTGCAGTAAGCGGACGGACGCATGTGCGAAACAGTGGCGCTCAGCCGGCCGCAGCAGAGCCTATAAAACAACCCCGCCCTCTCCACGGAGCTGTCAGAGCGCTTGTGAACTGCGGCTTGCATCCACGAAAGAACACTTCCGCGACATCCCAGGCCGTACTGCTTCCTGCAGCCGCTGTTTTCTACAAGTGGGATACGCATAGACGAAAGGTGAGCGAAACGTGTTTCTTCGCTTCTTCACGAATACGTTTAGGGAAGTTTCGTCGTTCTAAGGATGGAATGAGAAAATCGGCAAGGCGTGTGACTTGCTGCCAAACAGCCTCCGCTATAGCATTATCTCGCTAGGATTCCAAATAACCCGCGCTGAAAAACATGTTTACACGTTCAGCGCTCGCTCAGCTTATTGTATGCTGAGTAATGTTATCATACTGTTTTGTAGTGTACGTCTGCCATTTCCCGCGGCGCTCCTATCGCATACTCTGCGTGACCATTGCTCTTACTCCAGGCAGCAATGGCGACGGAAGCTTCTACCGAGCCCGAGGCAGTCGTGGGGTCTGCTCCGGTCACCGAACATCTCGTGGTATCCGAAGACAAGCCAGCTGCTGTGGAGCAGCACGCGTCCTCGGAAGCGAAAGCTGAGGAGCCAGCTGCTAAGCCTGCAGAGACTGTGCAGGACGCACCCGTTTCTGAGTCCACGAAAGACTCGGACTCTTCTGCTACGACTGAATCACAGGAGGAAGACAAACAGGTTCGTTACCAGATTATCATGTTGTCCAGTGCTATGTAGTGTTGAGGCAGTTCCTTCTGGACCACGATCTGTCACATGGTGCCGCGCCCCCCCCCCCTTTTTTTTCGGTGCTTTCCCCTTTGTCAAATCAAATCCGGCTACGTTTATTACAACGACCCAGTGTATGTCCATCGTACACTGCAGCTAGTTGACGCAGGAAACCGGCACACGCATTCCTCCCGTAGATCAGAGAGTGCCGTTCATTCTCATTCCACCGTAGTTGCTGCTTTACCGCAATTTGGGCGTGGCGTTTGCATTTCCAGAGCGACAAGCCGGAAAGTCAGCAGGCACAACCCGCCGCGCCAGAACCTTCCAAGCCGGACGCTACCGGCAGCGAACCCTCACCTGCTGCGCATACGGCTCCTGCTGCAAATACCGCACCTGCTGCTGAAGTGACGGCTTCCACCACGGACCCCACAGACACAAGCAAGTCCGAAGCCAAGGCTTCCACCACGGACCCCACAGACACAAGCAAGTCCGAAGCCAAGGCTGAGGACGCGAAGGCGGACACCACCGTTGACCAGGTCGCCGACCAGCTGAAGGACCTTGTCGTGAAGGACGAGACCGACCCGAAGAAGGCTGACGAGACCAAGCCATCGGAGTCTGAGAAGCCCGCGTCTTCGGAGGTCGCCGCGCAAGGCGACGTCTCGCCAAAGGCGCCTGAAGCAGACAAGCCCGCGTCTTCAGAGGCCGCCGCGGAAGGCGATGTCTCGCCAAAGGCGCCTGAAGCAGACAAGCCCGCTGCCGAAGGCGAAGAAAAGGGAAAGAAGCGGCGTTGCGTCATAGTTTAGTTTAATATAGGTTAGGTATTCACTATTTATATGAACATCCTTTTTACAAAGTGTTCTTTAATAAACCTTTTTACACTCCGCCTCCACTGGCCTGCTCGCTTATCCAGTCACGTATTGCTTTTTCACTGTGCGTGATCTTATATTTTGCCGGCACAAGCAGAGTCTACGGTCATATAAATGGTTGCCGACTATAAAGATGGTGCCCAAGTGATTTGTCAAACTTGCTGTCCCTTAACCGCTTGCACACTACTACGTTCCTGCTCCTTTACATTTTCGCTTGCGTGGTCTTTGTCCCCTTTTCTATGCCAGCGGAAGCGTATTAACCTATCCATTCATTCCAGCCACCATCACATGCATAAAGTTATACGCTCGAAATGTCCACACCTAATTTTTTAGACTACTGCGACGCCGATACCGCGAAGAACGCGCAGCGACTTTGACCTGCAACACTTGGTTGAAATGTTTAGACACGGCGGCAACAGTTCGCGCGCAGACGTACAAGTATCAACATGGCCTAATATACACATCCTGTCTCGTTTCCGTCACCGTACGTGATGCGCCAGATGCACTCGAGTTCTCCCTTCTATTTTCTGTGGGAGGCGTGCAAATGCATTTGTTGCGTTGACTAATCTTGTTGCTCTCGTCTTGCCCATTGTTCTAGACGCAAGGAGGGGTGTATACCCCCTCTAGTTCGCTATCGTACACTGCCTGGATCGATAACCGATTCGGCTGCCTTTAGCGAGGGCGACGTCTGCCGTAGACGATAGCTAGGTGCCCACTGGCACGTAAGCTTGCAGACATTGGTCGCAACTTCCTCGGTCTCGTGTATATATGCGGTGGACGTCGTGATAAACGGGCTCGAATCGGTTAACTGCTGCCGTCTACGCAGATCACGCAATTTCCCGTATAGCGATGTCGAGAAAATTCTGGGTGTTTTCATACGTGCATTACTTGAGTGCTAAATGACTAGGAGGCACATATCGCATAGTGCATGGTTCACGAAACACCCGCCTCCCTGTTTTTCTTTCTGAGGGCTGGTGGGGGTGGGAGGTGTAGAGTGGATGAAAGTGATAACTCCCTAGAGATAGTGTTGAACGGTACATGAAGCTAGGTTATTTGATGCAGGACCATGCGGGGGGGGGGGGGGGTAGAAATGTGTAGAACTGCGCGAAGGTGAGGCTTTCGGTATTCTCTTGAGGCCCATCTTTTCACTTTCTATCTAAACGCGCAGATGCCTGACCAGGACGCTCAGTTCATTGTGAATAAGTGACCGTTCAAATCAGAAGCCAAACTACGCTGTAGGTTTGTGCCGGACAGCTCAGCGCCGACGAACAGGAATTGACACGCTCCGGATACCGAGAGCGGCGGCCTGCACTTTTCTGCGGCAAATTGTACGTACAGCGAATCGACAAGCTTCTTAACAGCTATATATTATTCATGAAGCCCGTGTACCCCACACCCGGTGCAGATGCTAAGTCCCGTCGCAGGCCTGTTATCTCTCCAGCTATACCATGCGTATTTAAAGTAGCAAGCAAAGCCACCTAGAGTGGCAAAGGCTCTCGAGGATAAAAACGACGAGACCATCTCGACGTTCTCTCTTGCACAGGGCTGACTTCGTCCCCTCGGGAATCGTAATACTCGCAGTTGAACAAACTAAGATATGCACGACTTGTGTCTGCGACGATTACCTCGAATTATTGCAGTATTTCAGCACATACACGTCGTGATGCTGCTTCACCGAAATTTCGCACGTGCGGTAGATTTTCGGGAATGCGCAGGAACGGCATCGCGATACGTGTGATCTACGTATGATTTTTGCCAGCCTAAACCAGCAGTCGCAGCGGACAGCGGAAATGTTTGCGATAATCGCCAATAGACTCCTTGGTTACCAAAATTTATTAACCTGAGTGCACATACTGAAATGACGGAAGTTGGCCAGGCCTCAAGAGTATCTTAAATGTCGTACAGGCTCTCTGATAACAGCGCCAGTTTTGAGATAGTCCTCCAGAAAACCAGCCCAGAACTGCATCTCAAAAACTGGTACTAGTCTCGGGATTATACTTTGTGGATATGGCTCGAGCACCGACAGCGGCTTCTGGGCTTGAGATAGCGCGCACCTAACTGCAAGCACGGCCACGCTAAGTTCAAGACCACGCACGTTGTTTTTCGCGAGTGGTGATGCTCGATTAGTGCCTTTTGGCCACAGCAGAGGGTTCGCGTGCTTTACACAACAGCGAACGGGTCTGTATACCTTTTCACCGGTTCTCATATCCCCAAGAACAGTAAACAAGATAACGGCTACTGATAACAATATAAATGGCTATTGAATTGATGACAAACTATTTTTATTTGGAGATGTCTTATGTACAGGTTATGAGGAACACTTGCGCATTCATCACCAGATGACTCAATAGTTGATGCAAACAGGTGCTACACTTCTTTCAGGTGAGACTCCTGCAGTAGCCTTCTGCACAGGTGTGGAACACTGCAAAGAAAATAAATGATAGTTAAATTTAAACTCACGGCACGTACCAAAAACTCAGCTAAGCATTTTTGGAATCCATTTCGAGCTTTACAATATTCTTTCGGGCGTGCGCATATCTGACGCGAGTGCTACTTGAATCAACTGATTTGGATGTTTTTAGGAGGCCTGAAACGGGTTTCTATATGCTGAATAGTGAACAGGCACGCAGCACGCATTCTTAACATGTCCCGAATATCGCCAGACTGAATATTTCGCGAACCCTGCAATAAAGAAAACGTGCAATGAACCCAACGGCATTATTCTCCACCGCTTGAAGTGGCGCCTGTTGGCAGTTTCGTGACGGCTCAGTCCTCCCAGAGCCGATCGGGCGCGGAGGTTCGTGCAGCAAAACCTCTAAGTGAGGCATACATCTTTCGGCGTCTTCCTTTTAGTACCGGCAGTTACGCATCAAAACTATAAAAATGCAACTTTTCCTTGGTTGGCGGAGTTGCAAACCAAGCCTCGTAAACACCCTCGGCAAGCACACACGCGCAGTGCCTAGTATTTTCTTGAAGTAGAAAGGCACTTCTACATGTTGATGGTTAGGTTGGTTAGTTTGGGTTTAATGGCACAAAGGCAACTAAGGTCCTGCTGCGTCATGTTGAGTATGTTTTGAACAAGTCATATTAAGAGGACTCTCTAGTTCAGAGCCAACTACGACTTTCCTATTCAAGTACACGCGAAACGTTCTAGCTAGACAAAGTGTAGGAAGCAGAATTTTGATTTTTGGCCTCACTGTTTTATTGTGACGTCAGGACACTTGGCGAATTTTCGCCGTCGATGTATAGGTTCCCTTATAAAGTCCAAATGCGAAAAGGTCGCGCTCCGCATGCTATGGCTGCGAGGGAAAGCAAAGAGGGATGGCGACTTGATGCCCATTATAAAATATGAAGACGCCAAATAAACGGACACACACAAGAGAAGAGAACGGGAAAGGGCGCCACTCGCAACTGAGTGGCGCCCTGTCCCCTTCTCTTCTCTTGTGTGTGTCCGTTTATATTTTATAATGAACATCTAACAACTAGCCCAACAAGAAGTGCTTTTAAGACTTGATGCCCATCGTCATGCTACGCGCCCACTGTTCGCGGTCACGTGATCAAGCATGCGCAACGTGGGAGGGGAGCGCGCGCTGAAGGGGGGGGGGTGAAATGAGCGGGCGTCTCCTCTTCTGGCCAAACCGTGGCTGCGTATGGCTGTACGCTCGCCCCATCTTGGAGGTAATCCGCGACGAGTGCAAATGAAAGGCGCTGGGCGATCAGACATGGCTGGTCGCTTCATGTGCGCTGTCTTCCCGCGCCTATAGTGTTGGCAGTCGCCTAATCTCAAGTTTCGGAGACGCGTTGGAGCGCGAAACACCATTGAGCTTTCGTTCCCAGAGGTGTTCGCAGTCATCTAGTGACATATCCTCATGTTTGCTTGTGCGCGCGTGACCCCATGTTTATAAATTTAATTAGTAATCAAATGTTCACTGCAATTTACACAGCCGATGCAAGTACGAACCTCCGTGTAGTCGTTTATTTGCTTTCAAAGCTTCACATATCGCGGGAAACAAACTTTTCTTACAAGTACTGCGGAAAATCTAAGTTTAAAACGATTGAAGCACAAAGAATACACGGCCGCAACTATGCACTAAAAACCTATATCTCAGTGTTACAAAGTGCATTTGTGACAGCATCAGAAGCATACAAATGCGATATCTGAATTTACAGATTATTATTATTATTATTATTATTATTATTATCAAAGCTTGAATTATTATATACAGCTTAGTGGATACGGCAGCACGGCCATGACACTGGTCGGTAACGTCCACGTGACTTCCCCGATAATCTCCGCATTTTAAATATTAACGCCAGAAGTTTAGTCCCCAAGTTTCCTGATTTCTTGTCATTAGCTTTGTCCTACTTCCCCCATATATTTGGAGTCACGGAAACGTGGTTTCATAATGAAATTTGCAATGCCGAGGTATCGCTACCAGGCTTTAATGTTATAAGAACTGATAGTAGAACAGAAGGTAGAGGCAGCGGCGTTGCTTTATATTTACACTCCGACTTAAAATTTTCTGTGCTTGATGCTCCTTCTCAAGCTGAGTCGGTCTGGTGTAAAGTTTATTTTCCCTTCATTAATTACTTCTCTCCACCTTGCGGCTTTCCGCAGAACTACTACAGCAATCACTTCCAGGTTTGCTAACAAATAATCCACGCAAATTTCGGAGCTCTGTTCTGCCAAAAGAATCTACCACTGATATTTTTGAAATACATAATTCAGTTACAAGTGATACTTATATGATTGCAAATGCATTTAATAGTTACCTTAAATATGTTTTTATACTTGATAACTCTGTTGCTCCTCATTTTATAGAGCAGATGCATAGTTCTATTAACGACGTTGTTGTTTCAAACCAGGGTGTGCTGAGTTTGATTTTAAAACCGGATCCGAAAAAGAAAGGTAGCCCCGACAAAATAGACAATGCATTTCTCTCTAGATACTCCATATGGACTAGACAATATTTAACTGTTACTTTTTCAGAAATCTCTCTCGACGTCTGTTGTCCCTTTTGCCTGGAAAACGTCTGAAATTCTTCCACTATTCAAATCTGGGAATAGGCAGTTCTTACTAAACTACAGACCCATCTCTAGCACATCTCATTCTATTAAAATACTTCAACACACAATTTACAATCATATCGATTTTCTAAAGTAATAATGTTTTATCAGATGCTCAACAAGGTTTTCAGCGCAGATTTAGCACCACAACCCAACTCAGTGAATTCACTCACGATATCCTCCAGGCCCTCGATGCAAGTGATCAAATTGACACAATATTTATTGAAGTTTGTTCTCTATTCCTAATTTAGACTTTACCAGGCTCACACTTTATGAGGCACAAGATATGTCATGTTGCATCACAGTCAACATTACGCTATTACTATGTTCTCTTTGGTGTAAGCTTTTAAAAATGTAATTAAACTTAATTTGTCAAATTCAAGCAAGATGCACGAGTATGTGCTGCCCCAGGAAATGCACACCACAAATTCGATAACATATGCGAGAAAATGCACACCACAGATAAGACATGCGAGCAGGAAGACAAAGGTAAGTGAAGGGCATAAAAAGGGTGAAGAAAAAAAAAGAAAGAAAGAAAACGGCACTGATCTATGCTTTCTTCATAACCTGTCTTTTGCACTGCTGAAGTCATGAACCAACCAGTCCAGATGGTACTATGTTATAACAGATGGCTTGCTAAGTATGCATGTGTGCTTGCAAATAATGTACAAATAAAGAGGGCAGACTCATACCCTTCAGTACAACACAGCATGGCTGATGGTGCATATTATGCTACCCAACAACTTTCCTACAATGTTCAAGCAGACAGATGCAAAAGATTTCTTAGAACGACTTCGGCGGAGGAGCTTAGCGCTATCTGAAAACGTATTGTGTTAAGCTTACCAGCCCTCTCGCAGAATCCTGAAACAGCCTGGCAATGAGAAGTCAATAACTGTGGACCCTTCCCTGTGGAAACCAGACACTGACAAGTCACCTCTATCGAACACAGCATCCAGGAATGGCCAGAGGCTCTGGAATTCCTGCAGGCAGGACAAGATGATGCATATGTATGAATGCTTCAAACAATGACAAGCTACAATGACAAAAAGGCTTGAGGGTTCTTCACCTGTATGGTAAGAGTGCTCATCTCTGAGCTCACATTGGCACTTGTGAGTGCCAGTGGTCCACCACAGAGTTTTGTCGTCTGCCTGATGAAATTGCTGTCTGGAACTCGGACGCCGACGAGGTTTGTGAATGGATTCAGAGCTGGATTCAGGCGCGGCGTCCGGCAGAACACTGCTGTTACTGGTCCCGGGAAAAGCTGGCGCAGTAGGTTCTCAGGGATAGAAACTTCAGCCCACCTGGAACAGGCATGACGTAGTAGGTTCGTATATATCTAGACGATTAAGCGAAAGCCCCTGTGACAGAAACCTGCCAGTGCACCAAATCTATCCATTGTTTGACCTGGCTGAACAGTGCATAAGGCACACTATGTGCAATCTCGCGCGCAATACAATAATCAAGTGTACTCCACGCTAAACAAAGTGAACCAGTGACATTACGATTGCTTTCGCCGGAACAGCACAGCGACTTACTGCGATATGTCAGCAACGTCGTGTACGCAGATTGCGACAGGTTTTCCGGCATCTCTTCTTTTCAATTGGAATAGCCGCGCAACAGATTCTGAATGTTGCGCGAGTGCCGCAACGCCGTAGATCGTGTCTGTGGGTACTGCAATCACTCCACCCGCCTTCAATATAGATGCTGCTTCTTTGGCTGCATCAAGTCCTACAAAACCACAGACAAAAACCAAACAGTGACTAGCCAGGTAGTATAGCGCACGTGTGGTCTAGTCACCCTCTGGCACTGTACCACCGGAATGGGGCCATACAAACTAAGCTGCAAACAAATCCGAAAATGACATAGTTCTTCCAGCGTTAATAGGCACATAGGAAATGGAAAGACACATCATGTGCGCAAACGCCGAGCACAGATCTGTCGGTCGCTGAGGATGACGTTAGACGATTGCATCAGCTGCGAGCGCAGTATGAATGACACGTACGGCGGTTTAGAGGAGAGGTGACTGGTATAACCTTCGGTGTGCTGGACATTGTATCGCGTTCGTGTTTCCTGACTATAGCGGAACACAATCCTTGGAAGCGTGTCTTTGTTACATTGACGCGCATAATGCAGTTACAAGGAAAGCCAAACGCAACATGACACGGCCGCAGCGGCGAAAACGTAAAAGCTGGGCAGCGCCATGTTTAAAGATCTGAGTTTCGGTAAAACGCGAAGCAATATAAATGTTTTGATTACATAACTTATAAACAAAAATTCTTATTTTATTTAACATTTTTTGAATAATAAGTTTGCAAATATTGCCTAACTTAATATTTTATTTAAAATGGTTGGCTAACGTTTCTTGAGTTACTTAAGCTTCTCGTTTTGCCTAATCTCAATATGGCAGCGGCCACATGCGAAAACATGGAAGGCAAGCAGCATTCAGATAAACGCGTGTTTACGAAAAGAAAATGGAACAAGCCGTCAAAGAATTTCAGCCGACGTGGAGAAAGGGAGTCAATGAAAGTTTACAGAAAGAGACAGACGAAAGGCCTAACGGAGACCGAAGAAATCAATAGGCTACGAGCTCTTTACGAAGACGTAAGTACGCTGTCAGCGCCTAATTTTGACAACATAAATTCGAGTGCGTACAGTAAAATACAGTGCGCTAATCTAGAATATTACGGCTAAGGTGAATACGTGTTGCAAATTAGTTCGCCTCATCTTCTTGTTAATTGCAGTGACGGTACACGTATACTTTATCGCGAGACTGGGCGTACTGACAAGCATTTGATCAGCACGGTGTTACCCGATTACGCTTCTAGGATCTGTCTTTCTTTTTCGTTTAGTTCGACTCCAAGACCGTCGAAACCTTCAAGGACTTTCCGCTGTCGACAAAGACACAGCTTGGTGAGTGTTTAAATTATGTTATACTAAGCTTGTCTCTTGTGAAACTCCATGCGTGTAATGGCCCACGTGAAGTGTCCGCTGGATTGTGCCTACAGCTAGCTGCCGCAGAAATTTACCTTGCGTAGGCGCGATAATTGATAGCATGCCCGCACACCTTAGACAGCAATCAGTCACTGCCTTCAGCCCGTTGGCGGGCAGCGATGTAGCGATGCTTTAACGACAGAACGAAGCCGGTTGTGTGTATGGGGCATTGCCAAATAACAGCGTGCAACTCAGTGCTATGTCGCTGATTACATGTCTCAGCCCTACACGCGTGTACTGCTTTCCACAACAACCCTGTTCATGCTTGTAACATTTGACATGCGTGGTACACAAGTCTCAATGCTGTCGTTTGTCTTTTTGCATCATTTGCGCCCTTTTATGTTTCACTTTGCCATACAGTGCGAAAAATCTAGGTTACTAGCAAAACAGCGTCACACTTCCTTGTTCGTATAATTAAAATGCTCCTTGGAAAACAAATGGTTACATGTAAGCAACAAATAAATTTAGAGTAGACAGACTACAGCATGCAGTTATTAAAGAATGAAATTATGTGGTCTTACATGTCAAAACCACGACATATATCTAGGTATATATTATAGATTATGTTATAGGCTATATATATTATATGTATATAGATAGATTATGAGGGGAGCCGTAGTGGGGGACTCCGGATTAATTTCGACTACCTGGAGTTGTTTAACGTGCATCTAAATCAAAGTGCATAAATTTGCAAGGTTTAGAGATGTTATTGTCGTTTGTTAATTGCGCCAACATTAATACGTTTTCTACAGGGCTTCAAGAGGCTGGCTATGTAACACCAACTGAAATTCAGCGAGAAGCCATTGGACTTGCATTGAGAGGTCTTGACATCCTTGGAGCTGCCAAGACTGGCTCTGGCAAGACACTTGCATTTCTAATACCGGTAAGAAATGACTTCATCAGATACACTAAATCGTTGTTTACTCTGTTCTGCACACATTCTTATAAGCCATCGACATTCTCTTTCTTAAAAACTGACAGCTGTTCAGAAATATGTTGTAATGGGAACCATTATATACTTCACTCATGCCCAACATGTGTTAGGAGGATAAGAAAAAAAAAGTATTCTTTTTTTTTGTTTACTCTGGAGAAGTGGCTTGACATTTTCAGAGTTGTCTTCTGCACATGCTATATTGTAGAGGCATTATAGTTGTGAAAAACTGTTGGTTTTTGTCAGTCAACCAGTAAATTGTATTGTGCCAAATGGATCATGAACAGGCATATAAATGTGGGAAAGCAGAACCATAAAATTGTAGGTGGGGTCTTTGTACTAAACATATGCCTGTATCGTTCACATGCATGAACCTAAACAAGTGTATTATTAAGGAAAAAATGCTAACTAATACATAGAACACGTCATGAACCTAAAGAACAACAATGAAAGTGCAGAATGTGAACATGAAGCATGTTCATTCTTGTTCGCTAGATGCGTAGCTATGTAGAACACTTTTGAAAGACTTATATGATATGAATATCTTAATTTGCTTGTCATTAAGACACAATTTGGGTTATTGTACAGTTGCGCACCATATTGAAGGCTTTCAGCATTTCTGATTGCTGTTTTTCTTCTTGAAGGTACTGGAAAAACTGTACTGCGAAATGTGGGCCCGCAACTATGGCATTGGCGCCCTCATTATAACACCAACACGGGAGCTGGCTTACCAGATTTTTGAAGTGCTCAAGAAGATTGGCGTGCACCATGACTTCTCAGCTGGTCTTGTAATAGGAGGAAAGGTAAATGCAAGAAGGCTTGACGTACATTGTTAGTAATTTTGTTGTTCCTATGCGTTCAAAGAACAGTTATGAAACCTGGTGCTGAAGATATGGTTTCCTCACAATGTGTCCATATTTTGTGTAACTAAAGGGTGTAGTGTTGCACTTCTCTGAATGGGGAACGATCATGTAGCATGCCTGAGTTGCTAGGAAGTCTATTTCTTTTCCTGTCTTGTATCTCCTGAAAGCTTTTTCAATTACTAGATGTGTGCAGCTTTCCTTCCAATAACTGAAAGTTTCATATCTATTCCACGTGCTTATTCTCAAACAGGTGGAGCTTGCATTAAAATCGTATTGTCACAGCCAATTATCTGCTTGGTTGCTGGCATTCCTGGCTTAATGGTGTTTGTTATTTATTACTAGAAGGCTAACTCACAGTACTTGGGCAGGAGTGGGCTATAAGTAAATTTCAGTCCAAGCAAGTTTCTGCAGAATGAATTATTGTAAGGGAAGGCAGGATTCTTCTGCAGCACACTGACACACAGGACAGCAAGAACAGCACAGACACCATTTGATGTTGCAGCTAAATGTTTTGCTGCTGCCTCGTATTGAATAGTGAGACACATGTATTTTGGTTTCCCCCTTCTCTAGGACTTGAAGTTCGAGAGCAAGCGAATGGACTCGTGCAACATTGTCATTTGCACACCAGGCCGCCTGCTGCAACACATGGATGAGAATCCATTGTTTGATGCCACTCAGCTGCAGATTCTTGGTGAGTGATCTGCAACATTCAATGTGTGTGCACAGAACTAACCATTTTGAGGTGTCGTTATAGACACCCTGTGCTGAAGCTTTCCACGGTTGATAGCAGTGCCAGAACACACAGCCAAGCGAGGGGAGGAAGCAAAACACTAAAGACACAATTCAGAGTTGTGATAACACTTTGGAATATCTATTGCGAGGCATGAGCGCTCGAGATAGGCAAATATTAACGTATGTTCAACATGTAACGTTAAGACAAGTGATGAAGCATGGGTGCATCTCATGGCATTTAGGTCATTTCATTTTCTTCACAGCCCCAGTGGCTTGTGTCGGGAGCACTGGTGTGATAAATTAGTTCCAGCGCCCTCAGGCGAGTGCAGCAGGCCTGTAGTAAATCAGGTCCTGAATATACTGTACTAAACATATTGTGTAGTGCAACTAAAAAAAAAAGCCTTATTTGCTGGTGTTTTTCAGAACTTTGTAATGGTCTGGATAGCGATGTAATGGTCTGGAAGTGTTGTGGTGTGTTCACATTCCAATACCACAATGGGCATGAACTTTGTGTTTTGTTTTGTTTTTAGCATTTTAAAACATCTTGTCTACTGCATAAGATGCTAATTGCAATGCTACTGTGTGCGAGTTACCAGTACGTAGTACACTTACATGCTGCAGACAAACGTGCAGCAAAAATGCATGCAAAAACTGTTCTATGTATTTTGGCAGCATCATACTCGCAATTGCTTGTTTTTGAAAGAGTGTGCGATTTGTGTTAAATTTCTGGCACCAAAACGTCAGCTGCACATTTTCATTTATTTGGTTCTTTTAGACAAAATTCACGCTTGTGTTTTTAACGCTAGCAATGACGTGTTCTGACTTCTTTCAGTACTGGATGAAGCAGATCGCATTCTAGACCTGGGTTTTCAGCAGACGGTCAATGCAATTATTGAAAACATTCCACTCGAACGTCAGACATTGCTTTTCTCTGCAACACAAACCAAGTATGTGAAATACTTGTTGCCATTATACATATTAGCAGCTGTTATTGTGTAGATTTAAAGCCTGTTTTTTCCATTTTCTCATGGCTTACATAAGGCAAAATATTTTTTTTTAGCTGTGTGCTATTCAACAATTAATTTTATTCCTTAGGTCAGTCAAAGACTTGGCAAGGCTGAGTTTGAAGGACCCAGCTTATGTGTCAGTTCATGAGCATGCCAAGTTTACAACACCTGAAGGTCTCAGACAGGTATGTTGGTCAATTTGGTCATTACAAGTGCTTTTTCATTTCATACTTTCAGCGCTGTTGTTTGGGTGCTTAGGCAAGTTAACCTGTATACTGTACTTTCAAGTAGTACATATTCCTATGGTGTCCTGTTTCTTCTTGTTTTGAAGATGTAATGGGCGGCCAGTGTTACAGATCTTATCAACTTCTTTTAAACTTGCCTTGTGCTAGATGACTTTTTCTTGTGGACTTGGCAGGGATACATATTTTGTAAAATAATGCGAGAGGAGATAGTAGGTTACAATGTAGAATGTTAAAGGAGCAAGGCTCATTTGTTTTAGTTTTGGTACTTGTACAACTTGCATCTTTGTTCTTACTTAGATTAAGTACAATTTAGGACTTGTGTTCTGTTTAATGTATGTTTAAAATCTGTGATGTGAATCCTGTTTTGTCTTTCCTGCAGAGCTACGTTGTTTGTGAGCTTCATAATAAGCTGAATCTACTCTGGTCATTTATACGAAACCACCTCAAGCAGAAGATTCTCGTCTTCCTGTCCAGCTGCAAACAGGTATTTAGCAGCTTGCATTTGTTTGTTTCATTTTCACATTCTCTTTTTGCCTGTTGTGTGGATATAGTAGTTCCACGCATTCATTACTACACTAGGGTAGTGTAACAGGTAAAAATGCAATTTTACTCTGCACACTGCAGTTACAGCTGACTTGTTCTAAAAATCTCTAGGTTTATCAGATGACAAAGTCATGACAAGCATTATTCTAATGTGCCAACAGTAATTAAGGTAAGCCTTCTTTTGTGCTGAGCCAGTTCTCACATGTTTCTCTTCAGTAATGTGTGCAATAGACCTTTAATGCTTGTGAGACAAGTTTAATGAATGATTATTTGATTAATCTAGCTTCAAAGCTTTAGGCATCCTGCTAGTAACAGCGCAAAATGTAGACAAGAGATGAGACAAGAAGACACCACAAGCGCTGACTTTCAACAATGTTTATTCCCAAAGAAACACGGCTTCTTATAACCATTGCCCACACGTGTCGCAGTCACATGATCACTTATCATGTGAAACATGCACTTTTTCTTTTTTGCACTCAAGATAGTGGTTGCACATGCAAAAACTCAAGTTCTTTTTTTGTCAGTAACAAGGACAAAAAAAAAAGAACTTGAACCTGAACACGTGTGGGCAATGGTTATAAGAAGCCGTGTTTCTTTTGGAATAAACATTGTTGAAAGTCAGCGCTTGTGGTGTCTTCTTGTCTCATCTCTTGTCTACATTTTGCACTGTTACTAGCAGGATGGAAAACCAACAAGCCCAAGCTGCTATTCTAGCGAGAGCTTTAGGCATGCCGTCTTCTTTGGACAGGATTGAAGATTCACCACACGAGAAGTGATTAGCAACTGCACAGCCACTCCAAAATGGTCTTAAGCCACCGCATCTTTGACCAGAGCTACTGCTGAGTTTTGTGGCAGTACCCCTACAGAATCCTTGTCATTTTAATGCATGGACAATGAGCAAAATATTTCTCCTCACTGTCTAGAGTTTTGAACTTCTGGGATTTAATGGAGGCTGCATAGCAATCTCCAGTACCAGCTCTTGTCCTGCACTCAGTTGTTGTGGAACTTTCAAAGAGGGATTTGCCTGTGTTTGCCAAGTTTTTCATGCATTTAATACCAGGTGCCCTAGCACAAACAGGGAAGTATGTATCAATACAAATACAATAAGTGAGTGCTATATAACTTTCATGTGTGCGTGCCATTTGGGCCTGATGACCTGCTATGTTCTTACGAAGCGATTAGCACAGGAGGATATCTTGTCAAGCTGCCTGCTGTCATTTTCTTGTGCAATAGCTCGTTATATCACTGTTATGCACTGTCCTTATCCTTCGCTCTGCTCTGTTCAAGCACTAAGGCAAATTTCTGCTTAAATCTGCCTCTTCCCGTTATACAGCGAGCTAAGAATTGACCGCTCGCACCTTTTTTTTTTTGTCTTTGCTGCTACTCAGGTCAAGTATGTGTACCGAGCCTTCTGCCGTATGAGACCTGGCATGACCATCCTGGAACTCCATGGCAACATGTTCCAAATGAAGCGCATGGCCGTGTATGATGAGTTCTGCCGCAAACAGAGTGCTGTTCTGATCGCCACCGACATCGCAGCACGGGGCCTGGGTAAGAGGTTGCAGGTGTTGAGCCCTGCCTGGCTGGGTTGTGCAGTAAAGGGCTCATTGTATAGTGTTCCACCTACCAGTTCATCATATTACTTCATTCTTTCCTCATTTCTATCCCTAATAGCTAATGTACCTTGTTAGGTTGAATGTATGCAACCTCCAGCTATAGTTGGATACAACTTATGTCTATACTGAAGCCCTGCCCATGACCTCATAACCGCCAGCCACTGTTCCTCCGTGAGGCTACAAATAGTTTGTACTTCAAACTTTCCCTGTTACCTAAATAAGGTGGTAACCACAACAATAAAATGAAAAGCACCTAATTTTGTAAGGTTTCACTTGTCTACTATAGTGGAATGGTGAAAGCCTAATTCTATATTGAACTGAAGTAAAACGCATGCTTTGCTGCAACAATTTATTGTCAAGTTTCACTTCTGTTGGCCGTGACGTTTCATCAGTAAAACAGGGTCAGCAGTGAAATGAACTGTCCTGCGGGCTTTTGAAGAGTGAAATGCTTAGACTCCGTACACTTCGTCCATGTCTGTTGCACACCTCACCACTTCCGCTGATGAAAAGACTTTTCAAGAATAGCAGATACTCCGAAGGTATCAAGTATGACGCCATTTTGAAACCGTCACATGACGTCAATTTTATTTACTTCTGTGATTGGCTGGCGGAGTAACAACCCCGTGCGGTCCATGTACATTGGTTGCCAATTGCTGCTTTTTTAAAAAGTTGTATCCTACTGTAGACTGAAATGACATAGTACCTGACTCCAGATATCGTCAGGGGTGTGTGTATGTAACAATTGTTCAAAGGGGTGAATTAACTTTATATCTTGAGGCAGTTAGCGAAAGTTTTAACTTGACTGCAATAATCATAGCAGCCTATTGTCTATGCAAAATGGGCTTGATTGGTGGTGCTGACTCACTGATTTTACTAAATGTGGTATACTATTTTGTGCACATTGAATTGTGTTTAGCTAGGCCCATGTGACGTTGGGTATACCATAAAATTTAGTATGTGTGTGTTGTGTACCATTTGCTCTGAGGTGTGCAATAGTGCCTACTCTGTAATTACAGTGCTGCACTGTGCAAAATTTCTTGTCAAGTTATTTTCTCTCATTCTTAGAGCATTTAGTTTGCATGAAAATTGTTTCATCGTTTGCATCCCTTTAAGTCAAACTAGTTGTTATGTTTGCCCTCTTCAGATTTTCCAGCCATCAACTGGGTGGTCCAGTTTGACTGTCCTGAAGATGTCAGCACTTACATTCATAGAGCCGGAAGAACAGCCAGGTTTGTGCTAGTTGATTAATTTAACTCATTGAATGAATGGTGGTGAGATTTTACATTCAAAGGAGATACCTCTCATTGGTTAGTTGAATAAATTAAGGAATTAAAGCTGCAATTTTATCTCTCAAAGAAAGACCTGGGACATTAGTGATGCCAAGGGCTATAGAATCATTTTGACTATGTGGAATGATTTAATACACACTAGAACTTAGCACATGAATATTTGAATTCCAATTTAAAATCTGATTGCTGCAAGTAGGAATTGAATTTACAAGCTTGTGTTTGGCAGCAGAATTCCATAGCCACTAAACCACTATGGCATGTGTCCATGCCAGCTACGAATTGTTGCTGTACAACTGTGCTACCACATTTGAAGCCTTTTATATTTATCATGATTTTTTTTTCTGCCATTTTCTTTTCTTGCCCCATCTGCTGTACTGACTCCAATGTTTACACATTCTTTAGATTCAAGTTAACTGCTCTTTTCTATGAATGTGAATACCACCTTTATTTGTGGCCATTGCAGCACAGCTGTGAAAAGGAGTTTTCACTGCGCCTCGGACATTTTTTTCCTGCTTTTCTTTTTGTAGCTTTTTGTAGTTGCTTTCTTTCTATGTGAAATGTCTTTAAGAAAGCACGAAGGGGGATACTTGCTGAAACCGATGTAAGAAAAACATGTTATAGCATTAATTGCTTATATCTTTGCAATCATACTACCCACTCACTTCTTTTTCTTTCTTTTCTTTTTTGAGAGAGGAATTGAACTGATTTGCTGATTTTACATAACACAGATGATTTTTTGTAGCCTGAATGTATTTAACATGTTTTGTTGGTGTGCCTGTAGGTTTGAGAAAGATGGCGAAGCATTACTGATCTTGCTTCCATCAGAAGAGCCAATGGCAGAGCAACTGACACAGAACAAAATACCAATATCAAAAATACAGTGAGTATGATGATTTCTAATCGTATGTGTTTTCGGGACAAAAGGATTACGTTGGGCACTTTGCTGTGATGAAATGTTACTGTAGTCATTGAAAAAAAGCAATATGTCTAAATAATTGCTGTCTACATGACATTCATCATACTACTTTGTAGAGTAGAAAACTTCTGAGGAATTTTCTTGTAGTTACTGCCAGGTGCTTGCACTGTTTGATCAAAAAAATATAGAGGGATAAAGGTGGTCCACCAGAAGACCTTGATAAACTTGTGCACTGTGCTGCTCTTCTGTTCAGAGTCAATCCCAAGATGTTTGTGAACGTACAGAAAAAGCTGGAATCCATGTGTGCCAGAGACGTTGCACTAAAGGAGTGTGCACAAAGGGTGAGTACATTTATATGTACACATTTTTCTTAAGCTTGTGATGACTTTTGAAGAATAATTTGATTTCTGCGAGAGATTTGTTTAATCTGTTTCATTGTTTAAAAATTTTCTTTTGCAAATGGTTTTGTGGTGAACTATAAATTATACAGATGTTATTAGATATACATAATAGATTAAATATTATTTTTTATTATATTGACATGTGGACTTGTTTATCTTTTACGGCTGAGCGCTTTTCACTATCTAACAAATGTTACTGCTAAGTGCGGTACGTGCCTGCATGTATCGGAAGTTTCTCGAATGGTATCGATGGTTCTGTTGTCACCGAAGCTTGTGTAATCTGATCGCATGTGTGACACAGATTGTGTAGAACTGTAAGCAAGAGTTGCGGGCACCACCGATTACTCTGGGACCTTCAATGACTCGTGTATGAAAGCTGATGCGCTTGACCGGCAGATCAGATTCTCGACAATCGCCAATGGTGTTCGCCGTTATCGCCGCTCTTTGAGTGTAGTCCGATTTTAAGGGCACAAGTTTGCCCAATAAAACACTAGTTTCGTGAGTCCCAGCTTTGCAGCTTTCTTCACCGTCACTATTACGTGGCAATATAATAGCACATTTTCTAGCATATTCAGGCTAAATATTTGTGTTCACATTGTGACAGGGCGTCAAGGGCAATCTGTGTCCCACAGAAATATAATTTTTCGTAACTTCTCTCTGTGAGGTTTGTAACTGCCTTGTCTTCTTTTCTCTCTCTCCCACCATTACAGTGCTTTACAGCTTACTTGAAAAGTGTATTTCTCATGAAAGATAAGACTGTGTTTGACGTCACCAAGCTTGACCTGGATGCATTCGCAAGGTGAGACTGGCAGTTCATGAGGTGGCAAAGTGTTTGCAGTTGAAAAGCTTCAAAGAGGCTGACAGAGGGGAGGGGGGGGGATGCTTTATATTTAGTTCTCTGAAAATTGCAAGCTGACAGACTGCCAACATTTGCACATGTTATTAAAACTGTTCTTTCCTCATTTTCTCAATGTAAACTGTCTACATACATTTTACATTGCTTGCAGATCATGTATGTAACTTGCTGAACCTAAATATGTAGCTCTCAACGCTTGCAACTTGTCTGATGTCTTACATGCTTAATATAATGTTACATCTTCCCAGGCCTCTGTAATATCATTTTGTTTCATCAGAATGCACTGTAGCTGGCATTTAATCCATGATGCTGCTACATATTTGTCTTCGCTTGTGTTCTCTGTGCACTCCTGTTTGCTCAAGTTTTATGTATATTTTGGGTACTGTAGCTAGTCAATGATACTGATTAATAAAATTCCAAATGGTAATATGTACCATACATTATAGTAATATTTACTTTATATGTACGTAGTAACGAGAAGTCATTGTTGTCTCTTGCTATCTATTTACAAATCCATTACGCTGCTTGAATATTATGACATCATGATTACTATGCGAGCTTCTTCTAGCATACAATACTCACTTGCAAAATATGACATGGAAGTTGCATTAGCACAGTACCTGTGCTCCTTGCTGATAAAGCTCACATTCTTTTATGGCCACACAAACTTTAATCTGAAATGTATAATTTTTACAGCAGCTTACATTTATAGTTGCCATGTATGTGTAGCATACATTATCGCAGAGCATTTTTTGAATCAGCAATCTTCTTCTTGTCCCTATCTTTTGCATTTCAGTTTTGTGCACTGCATCAGGAAATACTGTCTGGCTGGGCAGCTCCTTCTGTTGAGCTATTAAGAGCAGTCTGTTTAATTTGCTGGCATGTGTGTTTCTGTTTTGCATGTTTCAGGTCCTTAGGGTTGGCCATGGCTCCCAGAGTACGCTTTCTTCAGAAGCACATGAAAGAACTCGAGGCGAAGGAAGCCAAGCAAAAGAAAATCATGGAAGAAAAGGCAGCAAAGGCAAAGAACACAAACAATGTTCAGGCAGGACAAGATGTCTCCACAAAACCTGTCTCACCCATCAAAGGCCCTGACACTGAGGCATTCCAGTTTGACATGACAGATGAAAGTGAAGACGACATTTTCACAGTCAAGAGGAGAGTGATATACAAATCTGATGTAAGCAATGTGAATCTTGTGCTTGGTAACTCAACTTTGGTGTTTTTAAAACCAGACTGATGCAGTGTTTATTGGCTGCATACTTATAATTAAAATCCACTCCACTAGCTCATAATGTTTATGCCATTCGACTATTAATATTAAAATATTTGGAGTGTTGTGTTCACTGCAGCTGGAAATCTCTGTACAGGAAATATAAGGGCGGAAAAGACCGAGCAGGTGAATGGGAATGTTTTTTTCTTCCATTTGACCTTTTGTAATGATTTTAATAATTACCCAAGACCAACTAACCTGGCAGTCAGCCCTCATCTGTACTAATAGGAGTAATTTTTACATTATTACGTTAGTGCATTTGAGCTCATGTAATTCTAGTTTTTAATATTCTTTGTAGGAATTGTGGAGAGTGGCAATGAATTTCTAATGTGTGCTTGTATCAGTAAAAATTTTAAAGTCTGGATTTACTTTTTCGTTTCTTTTATCTTTTGCAGGCAGCTTTGTAGTATTGCCTGCAGAGTGTGTGTGTGTCCCTTGCCACATGATTAATGGCATCTTTCCTTTATTTAAACATGCAGCAACGTCAATGCAATCTGCACTGTAAAATTCTATTAGCTGTTTCTGCATGGGGCTCTTGTATTGCTGATTCAGCATTCTTGTCCTGTAGTGGGTTGGTGTGGTAGTGAAGGAAAATCAAGCTAGGAGTGCTCATTTCCTATATGTACTTGTGATTACAGAGAGGCTTGTGGTTTTTCATTGGATGTTGGCTGTGTCACAGGTTAAAAGAAAAATACATAAAGGTTCTCTTATCTATGAAATTCTCTACATTGGAAGATGTTGACAAGTGTTCTACTATCCCAGTAAGACTGCACTTGTTGCTTGAATCTTTGCCTCATCATGGTTGTTATGAAGCTGCTATGGCATTGTGCTACTGGGAACAACGTAGTTTTGCTTCCCATTCATACTGCTCCTGTCCTTATGAAGAAAAGAGAGAAAAAAAAAAGAAGCTCATATGCCAAGATTTTGGTGCTATTCAAGGGAACTACAGGTGATCAAAAACACTCTGGACCTTTCCTCCACAATATTATTCATAGGTCGGCCTTAGCTTTCAATTATTGTTTGATGTGCAATAATAAAATAATAGCCACAAAGAGGAAAGAGCTGACTAACAGTAAAGAGCATGCGAGCACAACTTCTGATGCAATCACTCGCAAGTTTTAAATCCTTGTTTCTTGTTCCTTTCTTTTTTTTTTTTGCAGGATGATGACAAGGATGTGGCTGCTGTGTTGTATGAAGAGGACACAAAGAAGAAGAAGAAGGTTATAACCAAGGTTGCCCTGGCCAAGAAAGTGCTCAAAAAGAAAGTGGTGCCAAACACAAAAGTAATCTTTGATGATGAAGGCGAGGTAAGATACCTGATAGCATTTCTTTCCACTGTTTCTATGGGGCCAGTGTTATGATCTCCTAAGGGAAGGCCATCTGCTTGTAGAGAATGTGAACACCTTCAGTGATGCTACAAAAGTGTAAGCGCTACTGAATCTTCTGGATTAGTATTTTCATAAAACTTGAATCTCTTTCATTTTCATGTTCACGATAAGCAAGGTTGGGGAAATGTGGCTAGAATGACAAGTGAACCACTGTATTTTCACGAATATAGTGTGAGATTTTCTTTCTTTGTTAAATTATTAGCTCAAGGAAGCACTTTTTGTTGTACTGCAAACCAAGCTTAGAGGTTGAGCGACAAATCCCCCAGTTATTAAAGTCTAGCTCAGTCATCACATGTCTGAATTATGAAGGAAAGCCAACTTATCAATTCTGCAAAGCGAACACTGAAGCATATGGTATGTGCCTGCTAAGAAGTGAACTTGGGCCTGCCTTTACAACATCAGGTACCTGCAAATGCAGCTACCCAGTGAACACATTTCTGTACCCTTTTGGCATTTCATCATGGTCCTTCGGGAAATTTATAGTGCTGTGTTACTTAACTATGCAGCTCTCCTTGTTTTGCATTTTGTTCCATTAGTTCTATCTGCATTAAGTTTGTACCTGTTTTGCAGTGCTGCATTGATATGCTTCGTTAATTATGCAAGGTTTGTAACCTTGGTGACCTAAAAATATTGTGATCATCCACAGGCTGTTGAAGGCATCAACGTCCAGAAGGCAGAAGTGGTCAAGAAATTGCTTGAGGAAGAAAAAGCACCCTGTGGTATTGACCTAGAGATCTCAAAGAAGATTCTTGAGGAAGAGGACAAATTCGACAAGGAGCGCTACCGAGAGCGAATCAAGACAATGCACAGGGTATGGCTTGAGGTGTCACTATAGTTTTGATGCAAGTCCCTTATTCCATGGGCTTTCTTTATTTCAAACTTTGTTAAATTTGAAAATATTTTCGAGTCCCTTTGAGCTCAAATTAATGAGATTAGACTGTACTATGTGTGACCTCGAGCTAGCTGTGAGTGCCACATGATCTTGATCTGCTCAAGATTTGTGCAGCTCTTTACTGGGACTTCCAAGAGAAGGAAAGTGCAGATGAGGATGGCAGAGAACTAGGTAATGTGATGAGATGAGGAAGTTTGCAGGCATAAGATGTGGTCAGCTGGTTCAAGACAAGATAATTGGTGATTGCTGGGAGTGGGCCTTCATCCTGTAGAGGACAAATCGACTGCTGCTGCTGATAGTTACATGGAGTGCCACAAGTAAGCCTAAGTTGAATGTGAGTCCTGGTGTGCGAAACCTTTGGCAACTCCACTGCAGGTCACAGAGTAGCATAAATTTGGTTTCTATGTGTTAAATTGCATATCTTAGCTGAAAAAGAGGACAAGTGAGATGTAGGAGCTCAAACCAAATGTCCGAGTCCTTGGCTCCAGAAGAATGCAATTCATGATTACATGGTTATTTCTGCCTGATAACTTCTTTTCTCCTAGTCATTGTTGGCAATTCGTTTGATGCAAAGGATGTCTTTTAAGACCATTCTTGTTTGCAGTTGACATATCACTTTTGTGACACTCTCTCTTACAGTACTGATTCATAACCAGCATCAAGGGCAGTTTTGTTGGCATAATTCTTGGCTTTCTTTAGCTGCTTATCGCCCTTAACACTTTTTTCTTTTTTGGTTTCAGATAAAGCGATTGAAGATGCGACAAGAGCGCAAGGAGCAGAGCGGCGAGGCAGGAGCAGAATTGGTATGTGCCACTTTGTCTCTTCTTAAACACTGCAGTGACTGCAGTGAAACAAACATATAGTAGTACCTCATCGGTAAGTTTTTAACGGGACCGGGGGAAAAAATGTGCCAGCCAGGAAAATGTAACCATTACGAAGGGAACAGATAGCTACAGCACAACGTCAGAAACAGCCAGAGTGGCTGCCAGTGCAGTTATTAGTTGTCTCAGTGTTTGTACTGTGACTAGGAACCATGTGTGTGTGTAATTAAAGGACATGCACAGTGGTCCGTGACAGTGAACCGCCAATTGTGTAATGCAAATAAGACCCTTGCAGGCCCCAAATAAAATGTAGCCCTGTAATTGTTCCTGGTAGGTTTTGATAGATGCACACTTTTTTAAAGATACTTTGCAAACTGCTCTGTGCATTATTTGTCCCAATGTTTGTGAACCGCCTGGCTTGTGCAACTTTTATAGTTTATTGCAATCTTTGGTCGCTTGTTGCAACATGTGAGAGCCAATTTCTCCCTGCACCATGATATTTACATGCGGCCACTTTCAAATGCAATGTAAGATGCAGGAACATTACAGAACGATCCTGTATCAAATGGGAACATAATACATAGGAGTTAGTGGGATTTAGGTTGGGACCACGAAAACCTGATGTAGCAGCCAGGAAAACGCAACAGTGAGAAACGTATCAATGGGGTTCTACCGCATTTGTGTGTTTATTGTGTGCATGTACACCATATTGTAGAATGCTAGGAAAACCAAGCTACAAGGGTAGTCTTTGTTCCTAACAGGATGCTGGCAGCGGAAGTGAACATGAGGGTGAAGAGCAAAGTGAAGGAGAAGAGGGTGAAGATGAGCAAGAAGCAGCATCTGATGCAACAGATGCAGAGGACAATGAAGGCACAGAGCCTAGCTCTGAAGATGATTTGCCCCAAAGGTTTGTGCACTGGTTCTTCCTCGCATCTCTGACCTCCGCATGCGTGTTGCACAATGGATTGTTTTTACTTTCGTTGCTCTTGTTATTCCATTTTGCGCCTGCAACAAAGTTTATCATGACATGTGTTCAAAATGAGGTATAGCCACCTTTTCTGTGAATGGGGAAGCACTTGTTGATGTAATCATGCTGTTGGATAGGAATCCTTATTGCTTTGTTGTATGAGCAACAATCATGTGTTAAACATTGCTGTCTTTAAGTTCTAAATATCTTTCATTCTCTGATATTTTCAGCAAACTTACTTCACATCCAATTAATTTCGGTCTGCTAAATCTATACCTTCCTCTTTCGTGATACCAATTTTATATTTTCGCTTTTAGAGGAAAACGGAAGGCCAGCCAAGATGCTAAGAAGTTAGCACCTCAGAAGAAACTAGCAAGGAGGCGGCCACAGTATGCAAGCAGCGGCAGTGAAGAGGATGATGACCTTGGACCCATGGATACTGGTCTTGACTTGGAAGGGGATGAAGCATTGGCTCTGCACATGCTGTCTAACCGGTAATTTATGGATCTAAATAAATATTATTTCTAAGGTTTACACTGTAGTCTATGTATGAAACAAGACTGGCATCGCCGAACACTTTTCCTATTTGCTCTGAAAGGCATGTGCCTTGTTGGATACCAACTTGCCCATGATAAGAGGCATATTTAGGCTGAAGCAATGCTTTCTTTTCAACAAAGCTGCATGAACTCATATAATTCAAGTGCTCATTAAATATTTGTTTTGCTGTGCGATTCCTATTTACAAAAGTAATCTCCTATCTTGATGCTGATAATGAAAGTAAGTCTACAATATGGTGCTTAACAGTTACTCAGAGTTTTGCACCGAGTGCAACAATAATTTGTTCTTCTTGGCTTGTATCACCGAATTTATCACCCCTGACCTCGATAATTTATTTAACGTAGTGTTCAATCTTTAGCCAATTCAGATGCATTGTTAGGATTCCCTCTGGCTTTTCATAATTTAAATACACTGTAGGATGTTGGCCTGTGATGGTCTGAAAGTAGCCCAAGTGGATGCCGACCGTGTCTAGTCCCTGTGATCAATAAAAACGGAAATGACACTGACCAAGTGAGCAAATAGACTTTATTTCAGAGACCAAGCTGTTGATGCCCAAAGGTGGGTGGCTACCCTATTCCAGGTAGCCATGGCCCTGTTGTGATAGCCTGGACCTGTTCATCAGCCAAAGTGAAGAAATTATTTTAAGCTTAACATATTGGCCTCCACATGACATTGTTCACAGTCAGCCCCTGTGACCTTGTTCTGTCAACCAAATTTCAGGATTGTTTCCAAGCATTGACTGAGTGACATTGTATGCACTACAGAGAGAGAGAGAAATAGAAGAGAGGAAAAGCAGGGAGGTTAACCAGAGGCACGTCTGGTTTGCTAGCCTGTACTGGGGGAGCATGCACTGCAAGGTGGTAGAAAAAGGTAGTGGTGCCCTGGTTCGCAGTCACTGCCTTATGGGTCCTATATACCAGCTGCTGTTTGTTGGTTACCAATATGCTGGTAGGAACGCAAAGGCACCTTTTTAGCGAGGAACATGGTGCCTCGCATCTGTCGCTAGCGGAGCCTCATTGAATGTCCTATGAGAGAGTCCTTCCTTTGGGAAAGAGGAACAGTTTAAGCATGGGATGAGTGCCATGAGGGCTGGGGGATGGTTATGTGATCCATTAGGAGATCTGCATTTGATATCAAGTCACTGACCAAGTTGAGCTCAGCAGTAGTAGTTGCAAATGTTGTGTGCTCTCAAAGAAACCATTGGCTCCCACAAGCACCCAAATGCTCTGTGCTTTGTCCTGTTGTGTGTGGCTTTAGTTCGAGGTCTCTTATCTGAATACATGGGAAAGGAGAAATAGTTTTTCTCAGCTACCATCACTGCACCGAATTTGATGAGGTTTGTTACTTTAAAAGAAAAGCCTAACATATAATAATTGTTGGAATCTAAGCTTTAATTTAGGCCGTCAATTATTTAATAAAAATTGCTATAAATTACAACATTTAGAAAAACGAAACTATCAAATTTACAATTGTTGCTCAGCAATCGGAAAATGATAACAGAATTCTGAAAACTGCATTCATTAATACATATAAAGTGGACGAAATTGGCATATTATACACCTCTGTGAAAGATATTACTATTTTGTGAAGAGGACTTTTGCAAAGCTCTTGTAAACATTGTAACAAATCCATGTGGCCTGTAAGTTAATATACTAAATTTGTCTGCTTTAGATGCGCTAACAGATGCATTTAACAGAACTGTGATATCTTTCATTTCTTTCGCGCGAAGCTAAGTGTAAACTTGACAGCTTTTTTTTTTAAAGCTTACCAATTTTTGGAAATTAAGTAAAATTCAGACTGAAAATCAAAATTCCGCTTGTTAAGTCACTAGATCCAAGAGGTTAGCTCAGAAAAGCATTTTGGCATTTTACATACATTTGAATAGGCGGCATCGGATTTGGGACCGAGCTAAAGCTCTAGTCTAAATACATGGGAATGGAAAAATCTTTTTTCTAGGCAACCACTGCACCGAATTTGATTAGGTTTATTTCATTTAAAAGAAAAAGTAAAAATCAGATGATTGTAACGAAGTAGACTTTTTATTGAGGCCGTCAATATTTTTATGAAGGTACTTAAAAATTCAAAAAATTGAAAAACGGAACAGAAGTTTATGACTGTAATTCACCCATGAAATGCGATATCACAATTCTATTTCACGTATTATGCACCGAAAGTGGGCAAAATTCATGTACAGGGACGTGCATATTTTGCTTAATATGTACGAAAAAAAAATTGCGCGCTTACCGCTGCATGTTCTTGGTCAAGTTTGCTGAAAGATCGCGTTTTTGAATCTACGTTGTTCAATGTAACACTTGGCACATTTACTTACCTGGTTTTTATGAAAAATATGGAAAGTTGCCTTCGTTTATTTGAATGCAAGCTGCTTCCGAGATGGGCTACTCGCATCACAGCCGCAGCTGTAGCATAAACATTGTGTCGCCGCGATCTGGCAGCTGCAGAAAGCAGCCGTTCAGGGAGGTTTAATGTGTGGGGGCGTCCTTTCAGGCTTTGAAGAAACCTTTTATGTAGCGCGCATTGAGGAACAGAAAGATGGATCTGGAAATTTTCTGGATGGTCTACATTCTTTTCATTGACTTTTTGCTGTAAATATAATATTTAATATAATATTTAATCTGTCCGGCTATGTGCCACTTGCATATTCTTAAATTTTGGCAAGTTACATGGGACATATGGTATACGCGGCAGCGGCGCGCAACTCTTTATCTGCGATTTGCGGGCACACGTGTTCGCACTGAGCACTTCTAATTCGTGTTTTTTAGGACAGCTTGTAACATGTGGGCGGGAATAAACTCTGAAGTTCTGTAAACCGAGAACCTTTGCCCTATTTTAGCGGCGTCCTGCCTGGTCGACTTTTGTTGACGACGGATGTCGATATTGGCGTTCGTTTGTTGTCCGAGCGCGTCGGTGTCGGCGCGGTACAGTTTCGGTTGCGGCGAGCACCGGCGCCCATTTCCTCCCGCGTACTCGCGTCGTCCCGTTCGCCCATTGCGGTCGCGTCGCCGTATCTGCACCGCCGTGGCGCGCTGGTGACGTGGCGTCGTGGCAGATAGGGCTTGTTAGTAAGGCTTATCTTATTTTTTTTTGTAGCGCAGGCTGAACGACACGGACAACAGAAAGGCACATCTGACACACACAGCACTGTGTGTGTGTCAGATGTGCCTTTCTGTTGTCCTTGTCTTTCAGCTTGCGCTACAAAAAAATAGGATATGTCGTGACAAAGCCCTCGCTCTTCAAGCGACGCCTGGCGCGCTATCGCAGCGGCAGGTGTTCCGTTTCATCTGCTCTGCTCCGTCGAGGACCGAGCCGGCAAGTGCGACGCGACGTCACGAGCGCGCATCGCTCCCGTTACGTGACGTCGCAGCCAATGGGAATTTAGGTGCCGTTCCGCTGTTACAGACGCCGCGGCTCCCTCGCTCAATGGGCCATTTTACGCTTTCGCATCAAAAATGAGCTTTTGTGCCTCCAGCGCTTCGTTTGGGGGAAGACGTAGTTTATGGCACGCGGCGTTTAGAGCGGTAGTCGCATGGCGCGAAAACAAAATTGCTTGTCCGTGTACCATCGTGAGTTTCTAATCAAGAACGATGGCGTTCGGTATTAATGATTGCACGCTGCACCGTAAATGACGGAGGCCACATGCAGACACGGCGGCGTCAAAGGCGTAGTCAGAAATCATTTTTCAGGTGAGGGGGGGGGGGTGCTAGGAGTAAATGCGAGGGGGGGGCACGTGCCCCGTTTGGTTGCTCCCTCCTTTCTCCCCCCCCCCCCCCTCCCCTCCCGCCCCGGTTCCACGGTCCTGGGCGGCGTTGTCGCTTTGGTTAGTGCCTCGCTCACGCACTGGCACATTCGGAGAGGAGGCCCGGACCCCCTTTTCCCAAGACATATGCCGACACTTCAGTGCTGACAGCATTGAGCGTGCGGCGAGACTCCCTCCCTACTTTTGGATTCTTTAATGAGCCTTTATAGTAAGTCTGTGTATAAGCACATCGGTGGTAAGAGGGAGAGGGGAAGGTTTCCGTAAACACTGGTGGCCCTCCCCAAGGCCAGAAAGTTTGAAAAGCCCTGGTCTCCAGGCTTACCTGTGTGTAGCGGCTTCTACATACTTCCGCTATCTATGAAAGATGAGTCTAGCTTCACCCAAAGTGTTGTGCACCACTTTTGTCTGCCTTGTGCGACTGAATTCATACAGCACGAAAGGAGCAAGACACAGTCATGATGTACCCAGGAAGGGGGGCGGGTGGTCTAAAAGAACTGTGATTGTTCTGCAAACGTATATGTTTATCTATAATTCTTCCAGAGGTAATTAAAAAAACGCTATTGGATATCATTTACACTTTTGCTTGTTCACTTGTTCTTGGCAGGGCTCTTCCTGTGCGAGTCCATTTGATGTGGTTCCTTGTTTGTCAAGTAGAGGTCTATCTAGGCCAACCTGTGAGATACACCTTATTTAATTTCTCTTTTGCGGGTTTACGCGCCTTTATGGCGAACGGTGGGCATTCACATTTGTTTTAGTAAAGGTACCTCCCACCTCATTTGCATAGAAAAGTTACCTTGTGTTGGCCGCCCCCCTCTCCCTCAACCGGAAAAGAGATACTGGGTACGTGCCTGGCAAGACAAGTTGTTAAACGTGGCAAACAACGATGTCAAGTGTTTTATTTAATGATGAGGAAAAAAAAATTGAGCAAGCGAGAACAAGATAGCAATAAGCCAAGGTCGTATTTAATGTCAGATCACCGGAGAACAAAATTTTGGAGACGAAGCAGGAGGAGGTACACGAAATGACTCGGAAATATAAGTTTATTACAATAACTTGCGCACCTTGCGCACTTCGCACCATGCGTGCGAAGCAGTTAGTTGCGGCTTCACTGTGGCGTTAATCTCGACTCTAAAAGCTGGCATTGACAATGTGCAAGGGCGCCTTACTGCCACTATAGTTCAGTAACTGTGGTGACTTGATGGCTGAGCTCGGAGGTGGGTCGGTAAATATTACATTAGGCGGGTGCCTCAAGAAGAATTTCCTTTTGTGTTCTCTTAACTGTGAGAGATCGACGTTCCGACAGAGATTCCTCAAATGAAGAAGACTGTTATTCTGAACGAGACTCTCGTCAGAAGCGGGAGGCCACGTGATTCTCTCGCTCTTCAGAGAGGCAGCTGTTACTCCTTGCTCTTCTCAGCGTAGCAGGCACACCACACCTGATCTCCGTCGGCACCACGCTTGATCTTTGCCTCCCAACCCTGCTTCAAGTAGTTGAAGTCGTCGGCCGAGAATTCCTGTGGGCGTGGCCAAATTGAAACAAAGTTATTTGTCGCGCAGAGGTGCACAAAAGGCTTACATTCTCAGACGAACGTCTGCGGTGATCTTTGACGAACGTTTGAGCGATAATTCACGTATTGCTCTTGGAGACAACTCTGGAGCTAAGCCATTCCCCGGATAAGAACTTTGTTGTTCTTGCAGCTCCGTTGCTTGTTTTAATATGTTCCTTCAGCGTCTCTGATTCTTGATGGCGATTCATTTTTCATTGTGAACTACAGCATTTTAAACTAGTTCGAAGCGTTTAGTTTATTTGTGCACCCATTTTCTCCGCAAAGGACTACCGAAAATAAAATAAACCTCCGCGAGCGGAGATGTCGTAATTTCTTAAACAGCACCTGCTAGGGCATCTAAATGCCGACACATTTATTTTGATTATCTTATAGTTTAGTTCACAGTCGCCACTTTTACGTTAGGTTTGCAAAAGCACCATTTACAAATTAATGTTGAAAAAAAAAAGTCTTCCACCCGAACGTAGCACGAAGCAGGAAAGGCAACCCATGCCTCTTCCACATAAAGAAAGCTTCGCACGTACTTGAAAAATTCATCCCGGTCCGGAACCCGGCGACATTGTGGATCTTTCTTTCTGGGGAACCTTTATGGCTTTCCTTTGTAACTTCGTGCTATACTTTCAGTTAGGTCCACAATTTTTTGTTTCATGAAACTTCCTCTGTCTTGTGAATCGCTACGTAGCTATATTTCAAAGCGATGCGCCGTACCCCGGCAGAGTGGTGCCCTCCGTACCACCAGTCATCGCGCCGAAATTTTATACCTGAGTCAAACAGTGCGGCGCGACCACGGAGGAAGTAAAATTTATGTCCTTCCTCCGTGGGCGCGACCCTCCGTCCTTCATTGCCGTGTTATCGGTGTAGTAATATCGTTTTATGCTACCGCATGGCGCCACCGCCCTTACACGAATTTCAGCTGTTAATTAGCTTTTGACCATTACATTTATTTCAGTATAATCTTCGAGGCTTGGCGGTCAAAACTGAGCTGCGCAGTGAGCCTCTCTCACCGCTCCCTACTCCTCCGTTCTGTTTCATTGATGTATACAACCCACCCGTCATGCTTTTATGCTACTCACGATCCGGTATATTGTCGAATCCGCCATCTTGCCAGCTCTGATTGTCCCAGAGGGCTGCTACGGCCTCTCTGGTTGGCTCGAAATTTCGCCATTACAGAATTTAATACGGGGGAATTAAACGAAGTCCAGAACAGCGCTCATGGCCGGGAGCACCAGTGGCCTATAGTTGTGGCGTCGCAAAAAAAAAAAAAAAAAGACGAAGATTTGGAAAGTTTGGAATAGGGCAGGGTGGCTGGTGTACAGGAATACAGGTAAACGGCAAACTTATTCGAGAAGTCATTCAAACCGCCTTTAAAGGAGTACTGACATTGTATTTGGGAATCTGCGATATGAAATTTTGGATTATGCTATCAATTGTATATCTCGTATGCTTTTTCTTTTCTTCCCTTTTTTTTCTTTTTGCAAAACATCAAATGTAATTGAAATAAGTTGATTGTGCGTTATTTTTTGGCATACTTATTGCTGTTAACATAGGTCCATTATCATTTACACTTACTAAGTAACCTTTTGTATTGTGTAAATGCCCGTACTACAATGTCCACAAACCCTACTAACCCATTCCTGTAAAAATCCCTGATGGGATTGACAGTATCACAAATTAAATAAATAAATAAAGTTAGAGAGAGAGAGAAAGAAAGAAGTGCAGGCGCACGTAGAAAAGTAGAAAAGCAAGAACAAAAATTTATTTTCGACGTCTCAGCGGGGGGTCCGGCCTTCATCAAGAGTCATCAAAATGAAGGTCGGAGTCCGGCCGAAACGTTTGTCATTCTGCAAATTTATTTCCAGTGGATACGTCTTGTAAGCTCACCGGCTGCATTTGCAAACTACATTATGTGCCTTAAAGTAATCATTTAAGAGTTAATTAGTCATTCTTTGTTAATTACTTGAACATGTGTTTAGGTTTCTCGTGCTAGTGAATTCCGCCTCTCCGAGTAACCCAGCCCAAAGACAAGAATCTAACTGTGACAGGTGATTTTTTAAAAATTCAGTAAAACTTAAAAATGATCTCCCCGTATATTATTGTAGCATGCGATCACAGAATACGGCAGCAAAGGAGGCAAGAAAAAAAAAGGAACAGATGAAGCACGTATGAACGAAAATGGACTCAATGCGGATGTCACACGGTGAACTTTTATCGCTATCGAGCCCAATTCGGATTAAATTTCTCGGTTGCGAATGGCTCCTTTGCGCAAGCTGCGGAAGGGAGCCAATCGCGGTCGAGAATTTCGATCTGGATAGGGCTCGATCGCGATAAAGAGTGCGCCGTGTGACGCCAGTATTGCTGGCGTTCGGCCTCGGCCGCGGACCGACCTTTTCGGAGTTGGACCGGACTTTGTGCCGAAACTCCGACGAAGGCCAGTCCCGCAGCCAGAACGCCAGTATGGGCCGTGAACCACTTCGAAATCGGTTCACGGGATACCGAGCAAAGCGTTTCCTCCATCCCCATGCTTAGGCGGAGTGGATAGCTCGATAGTTACCTTGAGGAACTCGTCCTTGCTGCCCTCGAGCTTTTCCAGCTCCCGTCGGAGGTTCCCGACGGTCTCTTGGCTGATGTCCTCGGCCTGAACGTTCACGAAGCCCGCCTTTTCAAGGAGCTGCGCATAACAAGCGGTGCGGTCACGATAGTTCGGGGCCGCAAGCTCATCTAGAATGTGTGTACTCTTTCTGACCTATGACGTACGCACTACGCAGGCTACGCAGAGTAAATAACTTAAGAGCACTCTTGAAGATCTACCATCGTGCAAGTCTTGGGTGAAAGTAGAGCGAGATCGTTTTGGAGAGACGTACAAAGCTTCAGCGGGCTATAACGAACGAGAAATGTCTTCTTGATGATCAAGGTAATGCATTTAGTCTAGTAGATGGTATTTACAGTCACCGCGAGAAAAGGTGCGGGCGTGCTGGCCTCCGAGATCGCCTGATCTCAGAGGCCATTATCTAGCCACTTTGGTTGGAAGCAATCGCTGCTAGTCTTTGCTTCTCCTCGGCATGTTTCGGTATTCCGGCATACATCTACAGCAGCTATGCTAAAACACTCGTCTTGCGAATTTTTTCAAGTGTTAGTGGTCTCACCGGGTTATAGGGTACTTTTGAAACACCACATTCTGTCCTGTTTGAAGCCTGTTCGATACTTGCTATGCCTGCGGTTGTAACGTAAGTAGGGCTGGACAGAGATGCTCTAGCATAACAGCGTGCAGACTCGTGCAGACAGTTTCTGCAGGCATGCAACGTGCATTTACCTTTCCGTATTCGGATACGGTGAGAAGGTTGTATTGCCGCTGGGCCACGTATGTCTTGAATTCTTCAGAGTAGTCTTCCTTGTCCCCACGGCAGTAGTCCGTGAAGAATATCCTACCTCCTGGTGCCAGCCATTTCTGCGTGTAGAGTAACAAAGCTGGAAAATTTGGGAAGGCTTATACCTCGATCTGATTACACGGAAACGGAGAAATCGTATACTGCTCCTGGCCCGTCACGGAATCGATTTTAGAGTACTTTAAATCTAGACTTAAATTGCTGAAAATCGATAAAGTAAGCAACGCAAGCGTCGTATTTACAACTCTAAATCGGCTGTAAAAACACAGAGGGGTGGTTAAGCAAGGGATGTATTGTTGACACCTGACGTTTTCAGTTTGATAACGCACAAGGGTATATTCATCAGTATATTCTTGAATATCCTGCGTAATGTATACACCTTAAATTTCTATGTTTAGACACACGGGACCTGAGAGACTTTCGGGTATGGGGATGTGAGTCCTAGACTACAATATATATAAAAGAAGAAAATCTGCATTCTTCAAGGTATGGTGCTGAAAACGTGCAAATATATGCTGTGTGTTTATTTCGAATGTGAGGTCTATTTGTGTTTATCTCCTTGGTGCTAACTTAATGCAAGCTTCCTTGAAATATTTTCTGCAAAGATTTGCAAAATATGTGTTCCTCAGATTTCGCTAAATAGGATATCAACGACTTCTGTATTATTCAAGGAATACCGCAAGACCAACCTTATCGCTCTGCCCACCCTAAAACAAGAGCTGCAAGTTAAGCACCAGAACACTAGCTTTTTCGAGTTTCAACCTAAAAAATCTCGCCACTCTTGGTCTGGAGTAGGCATGGCAATAATGTTGGTCATAGGCACTGACTACGGGGTGGGGTCTTCGGGTCCCGAGCCACCTCCGAAGTTGAACAGGGGGGGTATGCTGCCGAAGGCTACCCGCTCACCCCTAAAGTGTCATTACCAGAGTGCGGTTACCCACATTATTTGAGGTTTCTTTTGAGTTGCCTCTAGCATTTCACGTAACATTTCATTATGGCTAAAAGCTTGCTACATCATTGTTGGCGCGGACGTGCACGGTTTTAAATTCATACTTTCCCTGAATTTTTGTAAATCCTGACTATAGGAAGACAAGCGTAGGAGAAGCACCAGCGGCGGCTACCTAATCCGTATTATTTTCACTTCAACATGTTTTTTTTTTTTAATTTCCACTGGGGACACCATTCACAGACACAATATATTTATATATATACACAGGACAAAGTTTAATATATTTATTTTAATAAGAAGTTAACCAACTAACAATTATTTCTAATGCACAGAGAATGAATATGTTGCTATGTGTTCACCTCGCTTCTAATTTCTTTCCGTGCTTTTTTGACCCTGAAAGAAAGCTGCAGACTCCAGTGACTCCTTCTGCAAAGTATTTTATCAGTGGCGTGTGAAATGAACGTGAATGATGTGTGCTTCAGTATCGTTTCGTTTTCCAGAAGGCAATGCTAATGATTCATGAAAAAAAGATAACTCTTCTAATAATTTACAACATTTGTTAGGGATGTAAACATCGGCACTTGCATGCAGAGGTCATAAATATATATAATTCACTCATTAACTGAAATGAGGCCAAGCCGGATTCACTCGAGATCAGAATCAATATACGCGCAGCAGCGCTTATATTGACCTCAGAAAAAAAAAAGAAAAACGAGGCTGTAGTATCGCCGAAAAGGCGAATCAGTAATAGTGATAGCCAAGTATGTACACACATGGGTGGGATTCGGAAAGCTGGTCGTGCCCCAGTCCTCCCCCCCCCCTCCCCCCCTCTTGGATAAATGAAAACTTTCTGCCTGTGATGTTGGTCTTGCGGCATTCCTTGAATCATACAGAAGCCATCGATACCCTGTTTGGCGAAATGTGGGGAACTGATAGGTTGCGAATATTTGCAGAAAATTTATTAAAGGAACCTTGCAGAAAATTAGAACCAGAGGTAATAAACAAAAATGCACCTGATATCCCAAATGAGCACATAATAAGATGCCACCAATTTTGCTACAGGTTTAGAATGTCTGACAGATGAATTTTACTGCTTAGTACAGTAAGAAATTTACTTGCATGAGCTCCTTATATTTGAATACATCACGGAACATACAGGGGTTTTTTAGCTGTACAAAATTTTTAGAAGCTACCTGTGGCATATAGCACAATTCCAACCCTAGATCTAAATTACTCGATGAAGCGGCCAGTATTTCCACAAGAAATCAGAATGCTTAATTGAATAATTAACGTATAAATACGCTAATAATCTTTCTAATTGTTTTATGGCACATATTTAAATGTACGAATTACAGCCGGTCAGTTCGCAAGGCGTGTCCACTCGGAACGAATTATCAGGACTGCAACATGTTTCGGGATATTAATTTTCCAAGTATCCGACGAAATGCATTGGTGTTCCAGTTACTTTTGTGCTTCAATGCATAGTATAGCGTATTTTAAAAAAAGTAACTGGAAAGCCAATGCATTTCGTCGCACACCATGAAAATTAATATCTCGAAAATGGTACAGTCTTGATAATTCGTTCTGAGTGGATTTGCGAACTCGCCGGCTATAATTCGTAGAGTAAAATATGTGGCGTATAGTAAATAATGAAAATAAGAATAAGCGTAGTCGTGTTATTCAGTTAAGCATTTGCTTTTCTCATTGAAGTAATGGCTGCCTCATCGAGTAATTTAAATCGAGGGTTAGAGTTGTGGCATCTGCCACAGGCAATTTAAAAAAATAAATTTGGTGCACCTAAAGATAACACCCTATATACAATTAGTAACCAATAAGGCAAAATACGTATTCTTTCTTGGCTAACTTCGCTGTCAAAAATGCATGTCCGGATTCTGGGGTCATGAACACACTGCCTTCTGAGCATGGATAAAAAAGGGGTCCATATCTGGTGAAAATGTGCTCATATCTCTTCGCCCATATAACGTGGCTTGCACTGCTGGGTTCGTTTTCCCCACCAGACCAGCAATTGCCCGACGCTAGAGACTTCGCTCAAGCGCTCTTAGCATTCGTGCAAAAGACCCGTTATTCTAAGTTCAACCAGTTCGTCCTGCTGCCTGCTTGAGTGGTCGACTCAAGTAAACCCTACTGGTGGTGTCCGGCCCCAAATTTACCGCCGAAGTGCTGGTGGCACCGCGGAGCGGCCAAGCAGCGCGTCACTCACGTGGAAGAGCGCAAAAAGCGTGTCCTTGTCGGCGATGTGGAGAAGGGCGTCTCTGCTGTAGATGAGGTCGAAGCTGGCTTCGGGGAACTCCGCTTTCGTGACGTCGGACATCTTGAACTGGATCTGTTGTGCGATAGCAAGGAATCAGATAAAAAAATAAGAGGCGGTTGAATAGTGCAAAATTACGAAATTAATTGGTTTAACTGGCAGGATACGGAAGACTTGGCCTATAATTTGCTTATCATGCAGGTCAAATTTTTGTTTAGCTACCGGTTAAAGATATATGTATTTGGTTCGAGACTGGCGTTTGGTACTTGCTTTGACGAGGTCACTGTGCGTTCTTGAGAGGTGCCTCTATGGAGATAAAAAAGTAAGAGCTCGCTTAAACAAAGGCAACCACTTCTGCAGTGGCGAGAATATGACCACCGCCTGTGCTGAGAGCAGAGCGGGTTCTGTCAGCAAAACGTCTGCTGCTGCTCACAACCTACTTTATTTATGAGTACCATTGTTGAGTAGATAGATAAATAAAGGTAAATTTAAAGGCACAGACCAATACTTGGATTTTTATAGCTTTTTCACATGTCTCTTCTTTGGCGGGAGGGGGGGGCGGGGGGGGGGGGGCGTTGTCAACAATATTGCTGAACTGCCAGTTATAAGGGTTAAGTACGATTTCCGAATATCGAATTGAATACACAAAATGTTACTGCTTCTGTAAACCTAAACAGAAACCTTGCAGATGAAAGGCGGTGCAAAACATTATTTCCTTCAGTATACGCAACGTTATTTGGAAGTCTATTCGACTGAGAAGCTTACAGCCGACCGAAAATGTGTGCGAATATACGGAATATCGAATAGGATTTTACAGTTCGAAGGGTATCCGATTCGAGAACTCAATCAAAATGAGAAATTTAGCATATTTGTCAGAGTCGAAAATAGTATGGGATGCAAGTCCCATCAGTGTAAGGTTGCCGCATACTCGGACTTGCTCACCCTGTCGTAATTCCACTGAAAGAATGGACCCGCAGGGTTCCACCATATCTTGTCCACGTCTTTTGTTCCGCTCTTTCAATTTATTCCACAGCAGGAAGCATTGCTGCTTTCCCGATCATTACATATCTTGCGAGCGTACGGAGAAACTATTGTACACGATTGCTTGCTGCCATATAATTAAAAGTGCTTCGTGTTTGTGCAGCTTGTAGATTTATCAGTTCTCATTAAATTTGGTTTCGCTTTCAATATGCATCGTTATGGTTGATCGCAGCGTCGCAAGGTCACGCCACCGGTGCTGCTGGTTTCGGATACATCATCCGGTACTCCTATAAAGGGTATCCCAGCTAACGTTAGCGAAGCTGTTAAAAGAGGCAGAAAAAGAACGGTGCAAGATTTGGCTATAAGAGCTACGGTGTTCGCGGTCATCAGACCTCTGACGACCGCGAACACCGTAGGTCCAAGTCTTATTATCGTATAATAGCACCGTGCTTTTTTCATTAATAGCTTGGCTAACGTTAGCTAGGGCAGCTAATATAATGCATCACGGGAAGCACAAGCTGACCGGTAGTCGGCGTGTGCTGACGCGACTATTCACTTCAAAGACCGAATCGAATAGAACACTATTCGTAAATGAGAATATTTTTTTTAATGCTCTTCGGATATTTCAAAACGTCAACTGCGCCCAATTAAACATAAAATTGGGGCTAAAGTACGGTAAATGTTCATCCCCTGAGGGTAGTATAGACATAAAACGAGAACTTGCGTAGTGGCACGGGTTACGTTGCTTAATGTAGCCATAGATTACAGGCTATACATAGGAAACTACATAAACTACACAGGACACTATTCGACTGGTTATTGGAAAGTTTCGAATATTCGCACACCTCTAAACGCTTGGTGTATTGAACACATAAGCCTCGAGCAAAACCTATAGTATAAACAAGTCTTATGTTGACGTCTACAAGGCGGCTAGCGTTTGAAGCTTCCTAGAGGTAAGCCTAAAGACCTAGCCAAGACGTTTCAAGACTTGTACGCGACTTCAGGACTGCCATGGCGTTTGATGTCATTCAGACGTAAGCTAATGAGGACGTATACATAGTTCAAGTTCAAAATGAACAATTGTCAAGGAGATTGATGTAAAGGTCGACAAGTGCCTGACAAGCCGCGAAACCTTTCCAACCTTTGTCAAAGCGTTCGTTACCATTTCACGCGTGATTTGATCTGCCTTAGTTGCACTGGACCCATGTGGTACTTTCGCTGTTCGAAAGCCTGTGAATGCTCAAAGCAGCATCCGTTTACCGGAACGCTTACAGTAGTAGCGGCTTGGAGATGTTCAAATCTGTCACGAGATGCTTTGGTGTTCCGAGTATGGCTGTGTCGTAAGGCATAAAGTAGGCTTCCTGATTTTTTTTTTTTTTCGTGATGAACGAATACATCGTGTTGCGAGATCGAATATCTGAAAACTTAGAGAATAGTCTTCTGGCACATTAGTGTGCTGGAGAAATAAATAGTCTTCCCATTTTACCGCTCAGTTCTTCAACGAACACGCACACACGCGCACACACACGCTGTGTTGGCATGTAAGACATGATTTCAATCTGTCACTATCATAAGGACATAAGAACAGCTTATTAACAAAAATGCATCTGGGTCTAGTTGGCGCATATTTGTTAGCAGGATTTCGCGAAAGAACCCTAACCACAAGTTGACGGAACATGTGCTCGTCCTGTCAGTGTGACCTTGTTTTCTTTTTTTCATTTGTTTGCGCAGACAATCAAGCTAATGGCTAATTCGCATGTAAGCGCGACAGGGTTGAAAAGTGTTGGCGAGCTGACAGACGGCCTATCGTAATCTAAGTCTATTGTAGAGTTTGTTCAGAATCGCCAGCAAACCTAATGTTAACCTGAGCAACCCGAAGACAACACCTCTATTAGATAAATACATGTTCCTCGGTATCTACGGTGTACTACATCTCCGCTTTGTTAAATGTTATAATACGCACGTCCATGATTTGCATAATGATGGAAAGCGAATGTCCTGCCGATTCATGGTGATGCATGCGATGAGCTCTTACCTTGTCTGCGAGGTGGGGCCTCTGGGCGAAGTGTTCGAGCGCTATAGACATCATGTTGACGGAAAGGTCCACTGCCACGATCCGCACGTCGTACTTCTGCATTAGTAACAACGGCGGCGACAGACGAGGCTTCAGTAAAGTGAACAAACTAATTATTCGAATACAGTACACTCCGCTTAAACGGAACTCGAAGGGAAAGAAAAAAATGGTTCAGTTTATCAGAAGTTTCGTTTATGCGAAGGACGCAAAAATCACGAAAAATCGCTTAAATTCAAAAGCGTCGAGTGTTTTAATTCCATTGCGGCGAAAAAAATATGTTATTGTACTATGCTTTGGACTAGCACATCTTCTATGTCGCAGAAGGCATTTGTTCATGCGTTCTCGCTTTTTGAATGTCGCCATCACGATGCGCCAAAAGACGCGATAAATAGCCAACGTGAACGCTGCAGAGCAGCCGCTATTGCCACAACAGCGCAACTGGCTGATTGATTGGATTTTATTGACTATTGACGCGAAAGCGTCAAAGTGTTCATGGAGCGAAAAAGTCGGCGTCCGGCGTCTGTAGCAGCGAAACGGCACCTAAATTCCCATTGGCTGCGACGCCACGTCACGAGCGCGCCTCGATGGAGCCGAGCGGGCGAAATGGAACACCTGCTGCCGCAGTATAGCGCGCCAAGTGAGAGAAGAGGGCATCGCTGCGTCGGTGTAATGCGCCGTTGGCACCGAAGGCTGCTGCTGCTGCTTGCTGGCACGGGCAGCACGTACCGCTATGGTGCATTTACTTCACCACGCGGTTAACAAATTTGTCGACCTACCCTTGTTTCATATGAAGTATGGCGGCCGATGACGTAGGTGCATTTTCGGTTCCACTTCCGTTTAAGCGAAGTACCCAAAAAGAAGCGTTGGGTTTTAAATTAAGTTTGTTGCCATTAATTTAATTGTTCCTGCGGGTGCCCAACGAATGTTGGTACCCTCGTCTCGTGTTCTGTAATCTACTGTAACTTTTTTTACCATATTATTTTTTACGTTTTAACTAGGCAGACGATCGGACCGAGCTCCGGCTTGGCTTTTTAAATATACGTGAAATGCGGATATTCCCTAACGGCGACCGCTGAAACGATTCAATTGAAATTTGTTGCGTTTAAGCGTAATCGTGTATTGCGGGATTCAAGTGTCGTAGTGTTCACAACACGTATAGCGTATGACTGTTTTTCTTGTAAAGTTACTTAGCTCTAAGTCTTTTGTTTCATTGTCCTTGGATTTAGCGAATTAGGCTCATTTGAAGATATTAATTATTTTTTTATTTATTAGTACCTCAAAGGCCCCATTGAAGGGGTATTACATGAGGGGGTGGAATTTCAGCAGTACATTGCTTCTATGGACGATCTGAATGACGATGAGTCGATCTGATCAACGATGGCGTTAGGCAGGTCATTCCAGTCCCTTGCTGTATGGACGAAAAATGACAGATGCGCAGAAGTGCGGACAGGGGCAGGGTAGACGGTCTTCCCGTGGTTTGTGCGATTGGAAATGCGACGTGCGGGGCTGATAATGGAGTTCAGAGATGGATGATAAAAGAATTTATGAAACAGACACAATCTGGAAAATTTTCGGTGGTTTGCTAAAGTTGTGAGATGAGCATTACGTTTTAGTTCAGTTACACTTACATGATAGGAATAGGCTGAGAAAATGAAACGAGCTGAGCGATTTTGTACAGATTCGAGAGTAGTGGAAAGGTTATTTTGATGAGGGTCCCAAATCGGGCATGCATATTCTAATTTGGGACGGATAAGTGTTAAGTAAGCAAGGGATTTCACTTATTTCATTCGAGAGCAATACCAAAATGCTCAGGCCATCTGTGACTGCAGTTTTATTTTTTAGACACAATTTAATCAATTTGGTTCAAGGGTTCCATGAAATGAGAAGATTATTGCGTTTCGCATGACTTTGAATAGAAAAACCGGAGTCATGCTAGGGGCGTAACCTTGTAATGATTCTTCTGTTAGATTCTATTTCTCTCTCTCTTTCCCTCCCTCTCTCTTTCTCTCTCTTGCGCCACTGTCGATAAGCGACGCAGCGGTGGCGTGCGAGCCAATGCCACACCTCCAATGCCGTAGTTACAATACACGCTGCCAGCGATGCATTGATTAGGGTGAAGCCAGCCTTTGTTTCTAAATTTAAGAACAATGGGTGACTGAACATATTAAAAATTTTGAATACGAGTAGAATCCTTCAGTTGCAAATCAAACCCTTCGATATTAGCCAAATATGCTGCTTGACAACAATTATTGCGCTGCCCCTGTCATGAAAAGAACACATGGTTATAGCCCACCGTCCGCTGCAACTGCCCGTTGTAATCCAACGAGGAACTGTGGCGACATTTTACATTTGACACCGTTATAAGCTGCACAGCGTAACTGACTTTCATATAGCATTGCATACGTATTAAAGAAATAAGCGCCAGCTTTTTTTTCTTTACTGCCTTCTTCTGCGCGTTTCTTTCTCCGTAATTATAAAAGAAAAATATTCAGTATTCGATTTGAACATTTCACTACTCTAACAGCCGCTTTTCCCCACGCAGAACCACGAGTAAATCACAACACATGCACATTTTAATCGCCTACACAGGCTTCAGCTGCAGCTTGACCAAGCTTTAATCGTCAGCCAGCCTCTTCTTGAAACGCCACGTTGCAGGCTGCGGCAAGCTTCCTGCGTTGTCATCTTTAAATGTCTTGCCCTTTTTACTGTTTTGCTTGCGCTATATTGTTGAATGCAATCATTAAATTTTATTCATATCGGTTTAGCCCGTTGCCCAAGGAGAGAATTTCTTCGTTTCAGAGGTATTCGAATGCAGAAATCAGGGCCCGTATCTACAAAAAGCTCTTACGCTATATGATTGGTCGTAAAATCAGTTTCCAGCCAATGCTGAAGCTGGACATGTCATTAGCGAAGGCGGCGGGCCAAAGGCAAACGTAACTTACGAACGAAAAGCTATGTGAATTCGGCCCCAGAAGCCAAGCGAAAGCCAACGTGAAGAAAGGTGCACGAATGTGGAAGCAGCCTCTGGGGCGCGTGAGATCTCGTTTTGCAATGCCAGGAAGCGTTGTAATGCTTCGTAGCATTGCAAAATTCTGTAGAATTAATAGTGGCATAATGAATGAAATACACCTCGACATAAAAAAAGAAGAAATCAGGTGGTCGGGCGATACGCAATATTGCATTATCAATTAACGATAACAAAGAAACGGTCGATCTAGGAAGATGTATGGCGTGACATGTATCGGCCCCTTACCTCGGCCATGTAGAAGTCGTGGCCTCCGACGCCGCAGCCGACGTCCAAGATGCGGTCGCCATCCTTGACACCGGCCTTCTTCACGCCCCACTGAGAGAACATGAGAAAGTTTTGATGTCATGTATCTGAGGGCACCGGGTTCAGGCCTGTCTTTCTGGTTGCAGCTTACTATGTAAACATGCCGATTTTTCTTTCGTGATTCTGCATTTAGGAACTGGAAGGATACAATTTATCGAAAAGCACGCCAGAGAATGAGTTCGAAGCGTTTACACTTCCGTGTGAGCTGGTCCACTGAGAACACCATAACGCACTACTTTTTGTGGTGCCGCGTAGGCGTGGTACCACGTGCGGGCCTGTTATATGGCCCGTGTTGCTGAAAAAAAAAATCAAGTGTCTTAAACTTTTACTTTCGAAAACGCTTGCGTAAGCGAAGTTCTAGCCCCGCGACGCGTCATTTTCTGGGACGCTTGTCTTTTGTCCGGCTATACGCAGCCATGCTTTGTGCTTCGACAACACTTGAAAAGCTCTATGTAGACGAACCGCAGCGATGACAAAAAAGAAAACGAAAAGCTGCCTGGCTGACGTCGGTGTAGTGGCAGACGTTATCGTGGCAAAGAGATTCTAAATCTTCGGCTTCCAGCACACAAATTCCGAAGCAAATGCCACTGCGCATTTCACGAAAAGCATAGACCAGCGCTCTCTCCAGGTACCTCACACTTCCGCGCTCACAAATTTGAGTGAAGTGAACGCCCATTATCCGCGCCTCCTTGGTTATGTTCAATGAAATCAAATCCGTGTCTTCAGCCTCTGGCAACACGCCGAATGATTTCTCGCCTTTCCTTTTTTCATAAGCTATATCGCCACCCTACTCTTCGTCCGAAATTCCTGTAGCGGCCATATTACTTGTGTCACCGTACTGATCATCAGTTGTAAGAACTTTTGCATGTAAGACGACACGTTTTTTACGCTTATATTTGCCACGCACGTTGAAGTAATGCAATGAACTTCCCTCTGATAGTGTTTCCATTAATAACAATGAAAATTTTCGAAAAGCGCTAGCTAATATGCTATATAATAGCAAGCATTCGTACGAACTCACGTTGGTTGTTTTTATCTTACTTATATTATGCCATGCTGTATTGCTGTTTTTAACAAACTTTCAGCTAACATTGTATAATTTAAGAACGTTGTGTATAAGCTCTTGCCATATTTTCTCTCGATGTCTTGTGTAACCCATTCCCCTCTCTAATGCCTAAATGCCCTGAAGGTAAATAAACAAATATTTGTTTTGGTGCGGATCCCTTCACCCCTTTGATGCCACCTTGTGTCCGTCATAGAGAGCTTTCATTAGAGTCTGACCATGTCGAATGTAGAAGGTGGCGAACAGGGAGCTTGGCAATTGGCTCATAACTCGACCCTTTTTATATGCTGCAGTCTTTTTTTGCCGTCAATATTCACGTGTCCCTCCGCGTCAGAACACCGCCTGTTGTGGCTCGAACGCCGGAGCGCCCGATCCCGCCCATAAGCTTCGGCTCCGAAGCCAGGTCATCGTGAAACGTAATGCGCATTTTCCAGCTGTACAAAACCGAGCCGAGTCCAGTTTACCTCAGTGGTGGATAGTCCGCCCGTGCTGACGAAGGTGTTCCCGAAAATCCACTCGTAGAGGCGCACTCCGTTGCGCGAGTACTGCCGCTGGTCCAGGAACTCCTGGAAGCTGTGGAAGTCCTTCACGGCGTCGGTGCGCATCTTCTTGGCCAGGAAGCACACCTGACACGGGTTCTGCTTGTGCTGCGGGTACAAGATACCAGGCGTACAGATACGCTTTCACCGAGAGGTAGCGTGCATGATACCTCAAGCATACCACTGCTACGGAAAAGCATGGCGGTTTCCAGGAGGCGAAAGACCAGCGAAGAAGTATTCAGCACGGGGACAGCTCTGATATTTAAAAATACAAGTATCCATTCAAAACGCACAGATAAGCCACCATTGACGTAGTAGTTCTGAGGAAACCCGCAATCAGACATCCACCCGTTGGGGTGGTTGTCTGATTTTCTCTTTATTCATTCTCTCCACCTTGCGGGTTTCCGCAGAACTACTACGTCAAACTCTTGCCTTTGCTTCGTGTTGTCGACAAATTTGACTTCGCCCTGCCATCTGCTAGCCGCCTGGTTAGCTCAGATGGTAGTGCGGCTGCCCCGAAAAGGCGGTGGTCCCGGGTTCGAGTCCCAGACCAGGAAGAATTTTTCTTCAACCCTGAGGCTTTACTTTCGAGCAACCCGTATGGGTTTCCTTTGTAGCAATTGCTACGAACGGGTGGATGTCTGATTTTCCCTTTATTCATGCCATCATTGAGTAACCTCTGAAACGATTTGTATGAAATGTGTTGCACTTAGAAGAAAAAAGTTTAATTATGGTGATAGTTGGAAGCAGACTTACTAGTACTTCAATACTATTTTGCGGATATCGCAGAAAATTACGTAAAAGAAGAGAAGCAGAAAGTAGCAAATTTATTCCCTTCGCGTTCAAAAATTATATATCGAACTTCTGTAAACTATATTCGTCCAGAGCGGATTATTCCACAATGCATAAGCTTACAGTTTGCTTTTCACCCTTTCACCCAGTTGTGACCAGGGAAGCATAGAGCCTATAGGGCTTGTGTATCATTTGTCTGAAGTTTTTTAAATTATCGGCAAATAATATTTTTTTAGATATATTGATAAAAAATGAAAAGCAAACTGCATTACACAATCGGTAGAACCTCACTTTTTGTTTGAAATGCCGCAAATTCTTTCAAATCAAAACTTCGGTGGCCAAAGATAGTATTTCTGTGAGTCACATGTGTTTCAGTTCATCTATTTGAGTTCATAAAAACGGAGTAATAGTCTTATACCGGGGTCCCACGGGGTACTTTCGGTCGCTATCGAGTCAGTGATTCGGAATAAACTTATCCAGCGCGGTTAACTCCTAAGTGCAAGCACCGTATGGGAGCCAATCACGATCCGAAAATTCGATCCGGATCGGGCTTGATCGCGATTGAAAATGCTCGGTGTAACTGAAGTTCAGCATCCACTGAACTGATCGTCGTGTGGATCGCTTCTTTTCTGAGAGAACACAAAATCTACGGGCTACTGACGGCATATTTCGACTCACACCAACGAATTCTGCTAAATATAGGAAAATTAAAAAGAGAGAATTGAAGTATCATGTTTACAGTTTGTTGTACATTTCATTAAAACATTTCATTAAATGAATATCCTGTTAACGGGACATTTGCAACGCTCACCAGAACAATGTGATGACCTTGCTTAAGCTGTAAACTAGTATACCATGGTTTCCCAGCTTTAGGCTCCTTGATACACATACAGTTTACAAAATTTGTTTTTTGTGTTGTGTTGAAAACTTGGTGTTTGTTACAGATTTTCGACAAATCTAAAAAATTCGCAATTCCCCCCTAAAGGCGAAGCACCGATTGTGATAGCAAATTAGTAGATAGCTATGCGAAGTAAGGATAGTAGTTTTATCGGCCGTATAAACTTGTAAACATTCGCTTACTAACTAAATTAACAATGATAGAATGTGTAAGAATGACTCAACGAGGACGTAGAAAGAAACACACACAAAGACAGCGCTGTCTTTGTGTGTCTGCTTCTTTCTACGTCTTTATTCAGTCGCACTCACACATTCTATTATGGATACAAACCAACTAGGCCGCCAACGTGTTTTAACTAAATTAATCAGCACGGTTTCACGCGCGCACAGGTAAGCATGAACACATCTCGCTCGATGAGCGCTGAAACTCGCTGTCAGAATTCTGGAGTGAGGGATCGCGGCAGCAGCAAGCGAAACGACCTTCATGCATCTCTCGCTTTAACGCGAACGAAACGTCGAAAGCACAGCGCATACGAAGCTACCGGCACTACGCGCGCTCTGCAAACATCGCAGATCGCTTTGAAGATGAGGCCCGCGCGGGCGTGCACTTTGGCCACGTCGCAGGTTGCTTTCAAGACACACGAGCGCCGGCAACGCGTCCCTACGGCGTCCGCGATTCGTGTGGCCAACGCCGTATAAGACGCCGCGGTTGTCTCCACTGTACGGAGCGGCGGGCGAGGAGGACATCGAGGCACTCTAGCAGCCGCCGGAGAAGAACGCCCCTCCTCCCTCGCCTGACCGCCCCTGCCTCGCGCGCGATAGGAGAGGGCACGCATCCGGGCCGCGTTCCTCGCTCGCACACGCGAGATTGAACCACGTTCGCCGGCTCACCCTCGCAAGCTTTCACTCATACAGAACGCTACGGCGACGGCGACGCCGACGGCAGAAATACGCCTGGAGTGTCCGTATAATTGCTATCGCAATAAAAGAAAAGAATGTGCACAAACAATCAATCATGATCGTCATTGTCAGAAATACTCTCATAAACCGTTGAGCTGATTTATGCACCTAAATCTTTTGCATCTAAGAGAACTTGGATTTCGACACAGACCGCAGGAAGCAAAATTTTGATTATGGCTTAGAATATTTCAGAACTACGGCGAATAATTATAAGTTAGCGAAGAAACTGAAGCGCAAACTTTACAAATCTGTAGACCTGTACCAAAAACAGACATTGAAGTTTTGAAAGCTGCATCTGTTACAGAATCTAAAACAAACAAATGTGCTTTTTAGGTTTACAGCCTACTTGAATTTGTTGTAATGCTTACAAGTGGTTTGCGAAAGCCTTAATCACAAATTAGCGGTACCTTTTAGAACGGTGTACGATACACCAATTTTGTCCGCTTAATATGTTTCAGTAGGTGGTGTTCACGGAATTGTGATTTCGTGTTTCTATTGCTTTGTTACATGTTTTGAAAGTCATTCTTCCATGTTTTTCTTTTAATATTACGATTTTCAAAATTTTTTTGTAAAATATACATGACCTCAACGATCGGCGTCCTGCAACAGGTAGATGTCGAATTTTATTTCTAGATATGCAGCAAGCTTCATCAATATCGGTGCAGTGGACGCCTACAAAAAACTGTTTCTTCATCCGCACGTATTCAGATAGGAGTGCCTGAAGTAAATTTGAGGTAATTAAGAACGCTCTTGAGGTAATGGAAGGTACCCCTGTTTACACAGCCGCAAACACATAAGGTAGGTGATGCGGCCACGCCGATTATTGCTTTAAAAAAAAAAAAAGAAACTCTTCGACGTCGTACTGGCAGTAGGCGAAAATCAGCTCATAACCAGCTTACATGTTGTCCTTCAGATGAACTGACAAGAAAAATAAGAGATGTGAAGAGCAACTGTGGGTCGTCGTGGTCGTCAAGAAAGGCGTCTATGTGGCCGACTGCGTATAGCCTACTCAAACAGTGGGCTTCACTGCACACAATTCCAGCAGTCTGCACTCGCGAATGCAAAACAGTCATAACAGGAAAGGGCGGCAGCAAACGAGAAATGTGCGCAACTGAGATCCGAGCAAAGCAAGCGTCAAGCGAATGAATCACCTTGACGACGCGCCGGCGACGGCAGAGCGGAGCTTTCCGAAACTGGCTCGCCGTCCAGGCGACGAGATAGGAGTGTTAGGTCGGCGGCGCCTGTGCGGTGGACGAAAAGCGGCAGCGACGAGCAATTTCTCAACCTCCGGCCCGCAGAACAAACTTGGCAAGTTAGATCCGCAAGTACGAGGATAGCTGCGATTGGCTGTGGGAAAGCCGCCGCTGTCAGCCCAGATAAACTAAGGCAGACAAGTGGAGTATGAGGCAGGGAAGGCACAGCTGGTCCGCCAGGTTTCCAAAGCTTAGTCGCCCCTTTTCGTGCGCACACGACGCTGTGCGCGAGTTCATGGATAACTCCACCGCCCCCCTTGCTCTCGCCACGTCCTTTCTCCAAAGGCCAAAACAGGAAAAAAAAAAAAAACATTCCGGGCCATTGTTACAACCAACAAAGCGCTACTCGGCAAAATGGATAAGCGAAATGCAGCGTATTATCGTTATCATATGTGGCCGACGCAATCTTTCGGTCAAGCGAGGTGGTGACGGGATGCTCCGGAGCTATCTCCGGCGCTGACGATACCTGTCTTAATCCACGAGCGTAAATACACATCGTGCAGTGACTCCTCGATCGAGAAGCTGAAGGTCACATACATACGACCGCGCAGTTCCTCAATCAACAGGCCGATGTTATCTCGCCTTCCTTTTAAGAGTCTGATGGCGAGACGCCGTACGTGATACTTATCGACGGGAAATTTCAAGTCAGGCGACAGAAACGGGGCGGTCTTTGTCAGCACTACAGAAGTGGCAAAGGTGTCACGCGTTCCTCTGCAGTGATAGACGATAACGTGACGTAAGCGCTCACGCGGTTCAGGAACCCCGGTGGTCAGAGCCGCACATTCCGTAAAATGCATTCCAGTAGCCAGAATGCGATATGAGTTACGAAGTGCCCTCGCGAAAGTAACAATAATCACTTGTGAAATGCTCGTTGGCTTTCGTAGCTAGCGCAGGAAAAAACACGATGGGGGGGGGGGGGGCGAGAACACCTACGTTTGTCTGTCCTCGCTGCAGATTGGCCGAATTGTTGTATCCTGATCCCATATGGCCAGTATACGCCTCCATAATAATATTTCTAACCAAATTTTTCCGTTCGAATAAAAGTTCGATGCAGACTGCTTCGCTCATTTCTGTGCCACACATGATGGTTATCATTGAAGTCCAAGAGGTTAGAAAGTTTTGACGGTTCTGATTAGGGGTGGCCGAAGATTGGGGGAAAATTTCGAATACGAATCATAACAGTCCTCTCTTTTGGTTTGTATTCACGAGATTTAGAATAGTTGTTCCTGATATAATTTGAGAAAAAATAAGAGTCATCGGAGTCTACAGGGAGAAAGACTGATTAAGTAATGACTGTTTCGAATGATTCTGCTGCTCTGTATAGAGCTGCAGTTACCAAGAGGCGTCATGCCTTGAGCAAACGAGTGGAAGAGGTGACTTCCGCTCAATAATTTCCTCCCGTGCAGTAAGAACGCCTCACTTTCACGCCGCCTATACAAATTGCGCGTTTAGTTTAGCTTTTAGTACCGTGCTGTTCTTTTGTTTCGTTACTATCATTGGTGCATCAGGTAGAATCACCTTTCAGTTGTGAAGGACATTACACACATCAAATGACGTAAATAAACTTTTACCAAACGGATTCCACGCGACTTCTATATTTCGCTTTGTTTAGGAATAAAAAAAGTTCACAAAAAAAAGTTCACAAGTTCTTTTTCAGTACCCTTCATCATGCGCCATACATCGTTCCTGCAGCACGCATAGCTCACCGCACCAGTCATCCGCAGCAAGTCGCACGGCCACGTGCCCGAACCACTCATTTTTCCGCCTCGTTCATTCCTCGAGCAGCTAAAGACTGGAACGGCCTTCCTGCTGACATTGTTAGCATCACTTGCCTGTCTTCATTCCTACAGCGTGTGATTGATCACTTTGAATATAATTTATGAAGTGTACCAAATGTGGAACTTATGTTAAACCCACCCCTTATGTAATACCCCCTCCGGGGGTCTTTAAGGACAATAAACTGAACTGAACTGAACTGATATTCGAAGGTTTCTTTTCCTCAAATATTCGTATTCCATGCTATTCGAAAATTTAGCTAGTCGGATCATTCAAACACTTGACGCAGCGCAGTAGATATGTGCCGGTAGTTGGTAACTGCATTTATATCGCCAGATTTCAGTATGGGCACTACCCATGCTACTTTCCAAGCGCTAGGAAACGTACTGCAGTTTTAATATGCGTCTTTCATTTTCACATATTCTTTTCTTTGTTTTACTATGCTTTTTTCCTATTTGAAGGAATATTCGATGCAGACAGCTGCTCGTTAGTATAATGCAATGTGCATTGTTTTGGCCTAAGAGATGATAATGTTCTGCTGCATTTTTCGTTTTCATATCTGAAACATCCTGTTTTTTGTCAAAGGTTCGATGCAGGCCGATCCGTTCATTTTAGAAAATGATGTAGACGCATGCGAACGCTGTCCAGTAAATGTGACACTTATTCGCCGTGAAAACCGACGCATATATATATATATGGGAACATAGCGAAGGGCAAGACCGACGACTTTCGCTAATATGTCCTTGCTTGAGTAGCGTATATTTGCGATTTCGTGATATATCCGACCATAAAGGGGCCTAGTTTCCCATTATCCTACATTTAAAATAAATGAAAGAATGTATCACGGTTGTATGGCATCTCTTCTTCATAACAATTAATGCTAGCGTAACAACATTTGTGTGTGTGTGTGTGTGTGTGTGTGTGTGTGTGTGTGTGTGTGTGTGTGTGTGTGTGTGTGTGTGTGTGTGTGTGTGTGTGTTTGCGTGCGTGCGTGCGTGCGTGCGTGTGTGTGTGTTCGGGCCATGTTCTTTATCATACTTGGCACGCGCTTGTTCCGTAATATGGACCCTGAATGCCATAGCTGATAAAGCTACTGCGCGGGCTTGCGCAGCAAAAAGGCGCAAAAAAAAAACTGCTAACGCAACAACCGCAGCAGGAGGAGGAGGAGGAGGAGGCGCCGCCACCGCCGCCGTATGCAAATTACACTCAACGTACGCCATGACGTGTACTCCAGATGCGACGTGTCTTGAGTACCGTCAGTGTACTTCCTTGTCCTTTTGCACTTGGTGACGATTGCATATGTGTCGATTTCGCCGACGATTGTATGCGTTTGATGCGGAAAACATTATTATTATTATTATTATTATTATTATTATTATTATTATTATTATTATTATTATTATTATTATTAGTTAACATTATGCCTTTTGCAGCGAGAGCCAGCGCGCCCTGCCCTGAACCCCTCTTTCACTATGCCCGAAAGGGAAGCGCACTTCGATCGAGAGACCAACCTTGATGTACGCCTTAACATTGGCCACCTTCTCCACGACGAAGCACTCAATCGGATTGCCGACTGCATTGGGGACCTTCTTGATCATGTTGTAGTAGTCGGACAGCCTCCTGTAGAAAGTGGGATTGGTTGTCCGCTTCACGTCACCTTCAGGAAAGGAAACGAAGTCGCGCGAAATGTTTAGAACGCTTAGGAAATAACGCCACGTTATAACGGCAAGACTTGGATGTGGTAAATGAAAGTTTACATGCAAAGTCTAACGTTATTGATAAACAAATTATTAGCCGACATGTTATCTGCTTGTAGAGAACCAGTGGCGTAGCCATAAAAATTTTTTTTTGGGGGGGGGGGGGTAGGCGGGGAAGGAGGGGAGGGGGGATGAGGACGGAGAGTTAGGTGATTTCAACCTCTACAGTTTTCTCTTGTTCTCTCCTAAACTTACCGGATGGTTTAAAGCAAGATTCCCTGAGGAAGAGCAGACCGCCATCCCTGAGCCAGGAGATCTCTTTCTCGAGCAGTCGCAAGCATTCCTCGTCGCTCAGGTACATGTAGAGCCAGTTGCTGAACACCACGTCGAAACTGCATAAAAGACGGCGGCGCAGTTCAGAAAACCTATTTAGAGACCAGCATCGCCAATCGCTCCAGGGGCGCTATAACGTAAAACTATTCCAAAGTTTTCTATTCCAATTCTGATATCAGCCCTCCATGATTGGTCAAAAACGTTTTTCGACCACCCTCAATTCACCTGTCTGTCAAGCGACGTCACGAAAACCGCGATACCTCCCCATCTGATACGATGTGTACACAATGATTATGTATGCTTTCACAGAAAAAAGAAATAGGTATTTCTGATTCGACGCCTTTTCGCCATTAGCCCCCGGCTATTGGTCAAAAATTTTCGGGCTGCACCCACTTCACCTGCCTGTCGCGCGACGTCACAAAACCGCGAGAACTCACCGCATCAAAGTGACGTGTACGCATTAAAGATGCATTAATATGCCGAACAAAACTGAATTTTCTTCTTAATAGCCGCAAGCTGCCCCGTTCCGAAAGGAATAAAAGATGGCTGCCGCCGATCGCTCAGGCGCTGGCTACTCGCACCTGCCGGAGAGCATGGGTGTATTTGCGCATAATAAAACTAACAACACCGCGCAGTCACAGGAAGGCGGTCGTTTTCAAAAAAAGCAACAAAATTACTTTCATTGCCTTCTGGGCCGACGATCTGTAGAGATGATGTTTCGGTATTGTCTGTACGCTCAATGAAGAATCATCCAATCGCCGCAATGCATTGGACATTGATTGTCTTTGTACGGCGCCAAGGAAACCATAAGGGAAATGAACTGTTTTAATGGGTATCACACATCCACCTCAATTACCATGAGTGGCACTGGCTAACACTTCCACGGCTTGGTTATAAATACATGTACGTGTACGCAGAAGAAAGGGAACAAAGCGAGAGCTGTCGCCGTAACTTAACTGGTAGCGAATTACATGTGTCACGCGGATGGTGCGAGTTCGCCCTCCGCCCTAGGCAAACTTGTCTTTCCTTCCACTTTCGTTACCCCTTTCCTTTATTATTAACATTAAGCTCATCGTAAATTTAACCATCATGTGTAGTTGATTATGCAGCTAAATATCAGTTATTTCTGTTATGCTTACCTTGGTTTCATGTCACGACGCACATGATATATCACGTGCAAAACCTTTCCGGAATCGGGTCCCTGCTGCTCTCACTGGCAACGCTAGCTCAACATACAGCGTCATCTGCGGGGTCGCTCCCACACTCAACATACACTACCGGACGTAGTTCCTGCCTTTATAATCTGACTCCACTGCTGGAGCGTATGAATAGCTTCCCCTGAAATATTATATGGCGAAGTCTTCTTGTGGACCACATAAGACTCTTGATCTGTACAACTCCACCAATACATGGTCTCCGCGCCTGGAGAAAATAAATGTGTTTCCCTCTCTATATCGCCTTGGCTTCGCTGCGTGTTTGTTGCCTTCATGTACAGTTGTTACTAAATATCGAGCCCACCAGTTCAATTCATTGTTATCGAAGACAGAACTGCATAAGTCAACGAACAATCGCGTCATCCTTGTGTCGAAGATAGGAAAGCACGTCGATCTTACGTTTCACTTCAGTAGACCTTCAACTTGTAAGGCCGATTTCTTTAAGTCTCTAGAAGTTTCTTCAAGCAGAGAGACGTTTAATTGCACGGAAGTTCCTTTGTGGCTAAAAATTTAAGAACCCAGCTATAGCTACCAGATCCGATTTTCATTTGGAATTAATGTGAACAGCGCATGTGCTTTCAGCAGAAAAAAAAAAAAAGATCTGCTGTGTTATCAGCCTAGAAAGAGGACAAACAAAATGCATTAGTTCACGGTTTATGGGAAATAGTTGACTCGTCGATCTGAGTTCCAAAAAAAAAAATTGTACTAACAAATTATTGGTATTTTGCCGAGATATGGCATAATATACAAATTTTGTACACTTTGCACGTCGTAGTCGATCCGATTCCTTGTACTGGGATATCCGCTTTCGTGGCAAAGCGGTGAGCAGTTTTTCCTTTCAGGTTATTTCTTTCTTTTTTTCGATTTCTATTGATCTTTTGATCCATTGGGACCTGATCCATTTTCTATTGATCTTTTGATCCATTAGGGACCGAACTAGAAAACCTGCTGCCAATGCACAGTCGGAAGAGTTTAACTTTGTGCGACAAACTTACTTCATTCAAATCTGTCCAGCAGTTGCCCAGAGCATTATTCCTACGTTTCGCATATTTTAATTTGAAAGGCAGATTTGGGTAATTTGAGTGATTCCTGCATCCTCTGTATGCTAAGTACTTCAAAGGCGAACATTGAGCACGCTGTGAGCAGTGTCAACGCACGGACAACTCAACTGCACCACATGCAGTAAACTTCTTGCAACAGGACAATTCAGACGAGCCCTGATGCAGTTGGACTTACCTCTGAGCCGGTAGGTCAAGTTTCATGACGTCAAGCTGGACGAACGAGACATTGTCTAGGTGCCCGTTCCTCTGGCGGTTCGACTCCACGTACGCAGGTATGAAGTCTACGGCCGTCACGTGACGTGCCTGGGCGGCCAACTTGCCTGTGAAGCGACTGCATATGTGTTGTGTCTTCATTAAAACTTCGAATGAAAAAAAAAGCAGACTTCAGCGATTAATGCACCTCTGAACTCATTTACCGCGACAGCTGCAGACTTCTCCGATGGCCCGCAATGTGCAAAGCTCATAAGTCGAGGTTGAAAAGCAAAACAGCTATTTGAACATACTATTACCAACAGCGTGAAAAGGAGACTAGGATAATATCTATGTTTGCGTGTGAATCAAGGATCAAGGCCGGTCCTCGGCAAAAACGTCGAAATAAATGTATCTTTCAGAGTGCAGCTTTTAGGCGCCCGTCTCTGCATTGAGCGACGGCGTCCATCGTAACCTTGCCAACGAGCACAATCAATCAACATTGAAGAAAGTCGCAGTTTCGCCCGAAATACGAAGCATCGATTACGATAGCAAATTAGTAGACAGCTATACGAAGTAAGGATGGTAGTTTTATTGGCCGCATCAACTTGGAAAAATTCGCTTACTAAGCGAATTAACATGCGTATATTGTCGCGTTTGTTGCGTTTTTCTAACAAATTGTTATAAGAGTATGTTCGCGTGCCTCCTCCCCCCCCCCATGTAATACCCTCTTCCAGAGGGCATTTAGGGATATCTTGAATAAAATTAATAAATAAACAAAATATGCCGCGTATTCTTACAAGTCTTTGTCGCATACAGCTCGGTTTACAAGCGTGAAATATGGGAGTAACTGCGCGGCTGTTGGACTTCCACTTGTGTCACAACTTGATCTGCCTTATAGCGCCTGTATTTTGTTTTACTAGTATTTCATTAAATTACCTTGTTCTGTTGGCTGTGACCTCTCGATTGACTGAACTATCAATCGACAGATACATTTTTGTGCCCACTTTTCTCCTGTTGCATGGATTGATTTCTTTTTTATTGATTTGGTTCAAAACCTGCAAGATTGGTACTTTCAGTTGCCTGTCAAGGAGTATGTCCAAACTGCGAAGTTGGCATTTTTTTTTTCTAATCAGAGCTATACAGTGCTTCCTTTCACGCCACTTGTGCAATTACAACGAAGGAGGAGAAGGAGCCAGGTTGAGCTATCAGCACTACAGGGCAGCACGTTTCGTCGGAGCTGCCTGTTACAACGACCACACCTGCCGAGGTGGCGTGATGCATGGAACAATGGCAGCCACGCCTTCTCCCTTTTTCTTGTTTCTTGTACAGTTGGCCGATTGCAAGGATGGCGAACTTGATCATAAAGGATATCTGCCGTTTCACAATCGCCGTTAAGACGACTTTGAAAACATTTGACGTCACACCAAACAAAGCGCGACAACATGCTCTGCACAAGAAAATTAAGACAAAAGTCGAGAAATATAAACAAAAAGAGAAGTCGTGCACTGTTTAGTTTAAGTGTGCTGACTAGGCCCGTAAGCTCTCTTGTTGGCGCCTCAAGCCCGGGGGCCCTGAAGAGGGATGTAGAGGGGGGACTACGCCTGTACCGGCATGAACTGATCGCCTGAAAATATTCGCACGCGCGCCTCTCCCCTCTCGTCTTCTTTTCCCTCCCCCCGGAAAGAGAAGAAAGACTATAAAATGTATTCCAAGTAAGAAAGAACCGCTCGTTATGTCACGGCAGCAAATGACTCATCGGCTGAGTGAAAAGCGAAGGCATATGTGTTTTGATTAAATTCCCGACTGATTTCAGTGCATGACATTGTATGACAACTAGATCCTTTCTTCTGTAAAACGGGTTTTGCTTGTGGGGTTTCATATAGGAATGCTCGCTTTCAAATAAACTTCACTTGATAGAGCACGAGACGTATTATCGCGTTCCGTATTTCTGTCAATCGCATTATTTATTTATTTATTTATTTATTTATTTATTTATTTATTTATTTATTTATTTAATCAGATACTTTCAAGGTCGTTAGGTGTTACGGTGAGGAGTGGTAGCGTGAACAAACATAGAATGTATATATGAGCAAACCTAGCAACATACACATATAAGAGCAGATACACTTAATTACTAATTTTTCGTAATAACGTTTAGTACGGCAAATCGGCACCCGAACTTTGAGATGATGGTCAACACGCGATGATACTTAATGAGGGGCGGTGAGCAGAAGTTGTTCCAAGTTTTGATTGAAGTAAGAAATTTCGTGAAATACGCATAGTCGGGCTTGGCGGCGTCGTGCAGAAAGGTCAGGAAGATCTAAAGTTCTTTTTTTTTCATCTGTCAAACATTAGAATGGCGCGAATAGTTAGCGAGAATGAAGCGTGTAGAAGGATTTTGAAGTGATTTCGGGGACGTGATTAGTTATCTAGTTAGGAGTCCCAGACAGACGAGGCATATTCTACCTTGGATCGGACTAGGGCATTGTACAGTAGCAATTTTAAGGATTCCGGGGCTTTGGAAAAGTTCCTGCGAGGAAACCCAAGAATGTGACTGGCGTTATTATTAATGTATCCGAGATGTACGTTCCGCAAAAGATCATTAGTGATGTGAATGCATAGGTACTTGTACGAAGTCACCCTAGTTAAAAGGGATCCATTAATAATATAAGAATTGGGACTAGAATCGATAGCAGACATTTTATTCTCGTTTATTTGCACTTGTTAGTGTTCAGTTTCATTTGCCAAGTGTCGCACCAACGAGAAATGTCATTGAGATCAGAACGTAATATGCAGGCATAAGATAAGTTAGTAATTTTCCTGTAAACTCATTAGCAAATAATATTATATTAGAGAGAACTGATGTGGGGACACCGGTGATGTAAATGAGGAAAAGAAGGGGCCCGAGCACGAAACCCTGAGGAACCCCGGACGCCACTGGACAATAATTCTGTGTGCTGCTGACGTCCAAGACGAAGCTTTACCAACCAGCCAAAATGTCAGTTCTGCTAAGCATTTCTATGTTGCTAGCAGTAATGTGTACCTTGGCTAATCTAAATATGAATGACACAGAGGAGTTACCTTGTGCACGCAAGATTTGGGGCAGTAAGAGATAGTGAACTTTCTACGAGAGTCGTGCTCCGTCCAGCTCAGCTTTATCTTTTTAAGGACCCTTCTTTCAACCGCGTCGGAAAGCTTGCTTACACACTAGAAGTTGTAAAGAACTTTTCAGGGAGGGTTAATTCTACTGCAAGAATTTTCAAAACAGGTTTAGCAGTGACCGAAATAGATGCAACTGAAATGTCAAAAACAATATTACGAGGAGGCAAGCTGCCTTCCCGGCATACGAGGCTCTCGTTGCCTCGGCTAGCGCTCACAAGCGACATTCTTCTCCTCCCTTCTACCATTTTTGTTTGACGAACGTTGTCAGTTGCTTCGTTCTTTTATTTTGTTTCAATGTTTTGTGACCCCTCCCCCGCTTTGGCAGAAGGCGGCTGGCAGTATTACATAAATAAAAAGTCGTAATTTCGCCCGAAAAGCGACGCATCGATTTCGGTAGCAAATTAGTAGACCACCATGCGAAGTAACGATAGTAGTTAATGGGCCGTATAAACTTGTGAACACTCCCTTACTAACTTAATTAACAAGCATGGTGTCATCGCGCACAGGTAGACATGTACACGTCACACTCGACGACTGTGGACACTCGCTGTAAAAAAGTTCGCGTGAGGAAACGCGGCAGCAGCAGTGAGCGAAGATACCTTCGTGCTGTCTGTCGCTTCAATCGCACACTGAGCGGCGAGAACGCAGCAGACGCAAAGCTTCCTCTGCGCGCTAGATTGAGCCGCGATCGTCGGCCCACCCGCGCACGCTTTCACTCGCACATGCAGCAATACGGCGCACACCCGCCGCGGTTGCTCAGTGGCTATGGTGTTAGGCTGCTGAGCACGAGGTCGCGGGATCGAATCCCGGCCACGGCGGCCGCATTTCGATGGGGGCGAAATGCGAAAACACCCGTGTACTTAGATTTAGGTGCACGTTAAAGAACCCCAGGTGGTCGAAATTTCCGGAGTCCTCCACTACGGCGTGCCTCATAATCAGAAAGTGGTTTTGGCACGTAAAACCCCATAATTGAATTGAATTGAATACGGCGCACGACAACGGTGTTATCACCCTTGGGCTTTATGCGGAACACCACAACAGCAAAAATGCGCCTGGAGTGTCCATATAATTGCTATCGCAATAAAATATTGAGATCCAGGCGCCCTTCCACTTTGGTTGCCGTGCTGTGCAGTGCGCTGTGCGTACGTGCGTGTGCGTGAAAAGAGCGCGTTGGCTTACGTTTCAATTTTGAGCTGTTTTCGCGGCGTATATACCCTTCTGAGCAAAATTATACTTAGAAGGGTGACGGTTTGGGCTAGTTGGTTTTCCATGAGACTGTGTGTTGCAGCGGATGTGTCCTTTGTCCCGCTTCGCGCTGCACCACACAGAATTATATATGGAGAGTCCAGAGATTCCGCGATAAAGCCGATTTTCTCCCTAAAATTATGGTTGACCCGCCTCGGTATAGCTCGGTGTGCTTTGTCTCGCGCTGCTGAGCTCAAGGCTGCGAATTAGATTTCTAAGCGGCGGCCGCATATCGATGGGGGCGAAATGCAAAAGCTGTCGTGTACTTACATCTACGAGAACCCCATGTGGCCAAAATAATTCTAGTATCCCGCCACTGCGGCGTGCCTTGTAATCAGATCCTAGTTTTCGCACGTAAGACCGCATAATTTAATTTTAAAATTGAATACTGTTGTCTAAACTTGGCATTGCGAGCTTTCCAGTGAATCCGTCAATTTGAGTTTATCCGTTTGAATTTTGAATGCATTCAGCTTCTTCGGCGAACCCGTAGCCCATATATACTTGTGCTCGCTGCGCTTGTTTGTTTTTGCTCTGCCAAAGTCATGGTGTGACGCCCATATACTATACTGCGTCTTCGCGAAGTACAACGAGAACGCTTCGACGAATTTACCGAATGTTTTTTTTTTCCTCTATACTTACCCGATTCCGGAGCCCAGCTCGAGCACGTCCTTTCCCGAGATGTCGGGCAGGTGCGACAGGATCTCGGCGCTTTCCTCTACGTTGAGCAGCTGCGCACGGGCGTCCAGCATCATGCTCTCGAGGCTCGGATCGAAGTGCTCCCAGTAGCGGAGCATCGCGTCGCGAACGTCGCCGCCACCTGTGCGCCAGGGTATAGAGGGACGAGCATGCCGCCGCAGTGTCCCAATGATAAATAATAATAATAATAATAATAATAATAATAATAATAATAATAATAATAATAATCAATGTGAAAATTGAGATATTGCAACTAGCGATAAAAAAAATTGACACAGGAATAGAACGAGCGAAAAGACAAGAGGCGATTATGTGTACTTAAGGAACCCTTTATATTCTCAGAAAACAGAATTCATACTATATATGCGCGCATACGTAACATTGATTGGTTATGATAGCGTGAGTATTTTAACACTTCCTCTCCGCGTCCCTTTTTCGCATTACAGAGGCAGAAACGTGGTCGGTGAAAGGTTGTCGTGAACGTTATAGTCTTAGCTAACCTCATTTATGCATTCTTTTTGTTCATTTCAAATGCGCGCTCGACCATATTTTTGTAGATATGTTGCCTTTAGATGATGCCGCTGCTGTCCTACGCAGTGTGCTTTGGAGTAACAACGGTGGCGAGACGCGTTCCGGCGAAGAGGGGGCTGCGCGGAAGAAAAAATTCGGTGCCCTTCCACTCTGTGAAGAAGGATGACCAGCGAAGCTGTGAATGTGGGCCTCTTAATGGCGAACTGCACCTCCGCCGCTTGTCGGCCCGGCATTGCCCCATCTTTGGGATCGGGCCACATATGGGGAGCGCTTAACGCCTGCTTCGCCTCCACCGCGGGTCGGCCCGGCACTGCACTATCTTCGCTATCGGCCCACGTACGAAAAATTGTTGGTCTGTGTCCACGGAGACGAGATCCGCCAGAAGCTAGCCATAAACATCTTCGCTGCAAAAACGCTGTGTCACCATAAATCGTGCAGCACGCCGCAAGCGGCAAATAGAGACGGGAAATATTTGGGCCTGGGCGCAAGCCCAGGCGGGCGGCTCGAACAGCGCCCATCGCCTGTGTAAGTTTTGGTGTGAGGGTGCACACTGGTCCCATGGTGTTGGGCGTGCGAACGTGCGCGGCGGAGCAGCTATACAGAGGTTTCCAAAAAGTGTGCGCCCTTCAGCAGACGGTAGCACGTGCCTCTGTTGCATGAGAACCTCGGAGGACATCCGCACGCGTGTTCGGGAATGGCTGCGTCATCCCAGACGGGGGGTCAGTGACAGTTGCATGCGCGGCTACCTCTCTGTGCCGTCTACCGCATGCGCGAGCTCAGCCGCCGGAGAGTTATCTATAGCTGAACCAACCACCCCCATTGAACACACTGCTATAGCTATAGCCCTCCACTTTGCCGCCGACCGCCTCGCGGAGGAACAGCCCGAGACCCCAGTGGCGATCTTTTGCGATTCCAATGTGGCGCTCCTCGGCCAGCAGCGATCACAGGGAGAGCTATAGCGCGGGGGCTGCTCTCCTGTCGGTCCGGCTGGCTGCATTGCAAGAGGCGGGGTGCTTCTGCACCCCGAGCATGTACGTCGGGACACCAGGCAACGAGGAAGCAGGTGCCCTGCCGATATATAGCCACGCCTCTATCTACCGCCGTCACAGGGGCCGACTGCACCAGGCAGCGGCACCTCCAAGCCTGTTATCCCGATAGGCACGTGTCCCGGGAGAGAATGCTGCGCATGCGTCTTGGCTGTCGATGGACTGCGTGGCTCGGCGCTATACAATGGGTTGAGTCTCCGCTCCGACTTATGCTTACTGCGGCGACACCGAAACTCTGGAACACCTGCTCCTCGCGTGCTCAGCACACGGGCAACAACGCAGCCTGTTCCTTCAGGAGTTCCGGTGACTGGACCTTCCAGCCCGATCAGAGGGCCACCCGTGCAGGGTCCTGCTCTTCGTAGCCTTATCGAATTCCTGGACTCGACGGGGTTTCTCACGACTCCTGGACTCGACGAGGTTTCTCCTGCCTCGTCGTGGGAGGCCGTGTTGGCCAGCTCAGACCCGGCCGTCCAGACCAGGACCGTGGAGTGGGCCACCCAGGTCGCCGTCAGCCATGAGCTGATGGCCATCTAGCACGGAATCGTCCGCACATGCGTTCTGACGAAAATAAAGTTTTTCCATCCATCCATCCCATCCTGCCTCGTCGTGCCTTCCCCAAGCGAACACCTTAGCCACACTGCACGCCCAGCTGCTCGCCATGGAGACGGCTCAACCTGTCCACCTGATGCTTGCCATCAAATGCCGAATCCACCGGACGACCCCTTCCCGGGCTCTTGCCGGCCGGCCTGCTGTCTCCCTGCGATCTCTCTTCCTCCCTGTCCTGCCTGTACTATTTCTACCCCCTTTCCCCCTTCCTCTTCTCCGTTGGCGCTGAGCTGGCTGAGCCGTGCCCCCGGAAGGGCTGCAGAAAGCTTCGACTTTACCACATTCCCCACCAATCGCCTTATATAGGTAGAGCTGTAGATACTTCAGAGACAGCGGACCGTTTCCCGAGTTGTCTATTGCTGCGACGGTTTGCCCCGAGGTCTTTGCTCAGCCAGCTCAGCCGCTTTCATTTTTGTATTAGCTTTTCTTGTTTGTTGACTACCCGCAGTGTAACATCCAGTGCCTCTGTTTACAATTAAGCTGTTTAAATTAATCTCGTACAAGATCATCGAAGATTCTTGAACCAAACTCGACAAGGCCAACAATAAATAATAATAGTAATAATAATAATAATAATAATAATAATAATAATAATAATAATAATAATAATAATAATAATAATAATAAAACACTACGTTCAAGAAAGGACAGCACCCGAACGAAAGAAAAACTCTGTCGGTGAGTACTCCTCGCGATATTCGACACCAGTTTTTCTTTTTTTTTTCGAATATTCCTATTTTATTCGAAAATTTCCTTATTCTAGCGCCCTTGAATGCGAAATTAACTGAGTGCAAAATTTAATGATAAATATATCGGGAACAGAAGCGCCTCAGGAGAACCAAAGGGAAGTTCTTTTCACGTGGGATTGTTTTAACGCTTCCGATATAAACATGCATAATATGCCAATATGCATAAACTGCCCGTAAAAGCAGATGTTGCGTAGCTACCGTAGCGTTTTCGTTGAAGTTACCTTTAGTTTAACTTTAAAGACCCTGTATGCGGCCATGCCTGCTTATCGTGAGCGCAACGCAAACTACAAAATCTTAAAAAAAATACTGCAGTTTTATTGCTTAGGCGTAGAGACATAGAGCCACGTGATGTCTGATCTTGGAAACGCATAGCCACCGAACAAAGTGCTGTCCCTTCATTCAACCCGGTTCACGAAGATAAAGATGGATATATCCGACATATGCAACAATTTTTTGTTTATTTTGGCGTCCTAAGGTCACGTATGTGCGTAAAGTCGCAGAAACATGAAAAAAATAAAAGAAAGTTGCTGGACAACCGGTGACCGTTACATATATATATATATATATATATATATATATATATATATATATATATATATACTGTGCAAATCTAAACGTACGTCCTACTCTCCTTTTTTTTTTCATTTTACTACCGGGGCCAGCGTGATTTATATATTTACCCAACGCTACCAGCTTATATCTTTGTGCAGTGTGAGGTTTGAATTAATTCGGGACCGCAAAAAAAAAAAGAAAGAAAAGGAATGATTAAAAAACCAGTAAGGTTGGATTCAGTTTCCGCAAAAGACGGGCGCCAAACTTGTTCGCATTATCGACAACCGGCCGATAGCTGACCGGTGAATCCCTGAAGCAAACTGTCAAGGCTACACAAAAGAGGGACGAAGAGGTTGTCGACCAATTACCTTGGTTCATGGCGGCTTCCAGCGAGAGAGACAGGGCTGCCCAGATAAGAGAGAAACGAGATTCCCGATCGAGCTGTCAGGCACCCGCAGTCTGCTGGCCGTTGAGAAGCCACCGCCGTTATATATACAACAAACCGAGACTCCGATCTGCTCCGCGAAGCGGTCGATAACTGGATGCACTCCTGAAGAGGACCGAGCAAATAGTGCGACCGTAATCGCCGACCGTTATCTCGACTCGCTTTTGCTGCTGTTCCTGTTACCGCCACTACCGCAAGGTTGTTCGATCGGGCATTGTTCTCGCGTCATCGATGATGATGATGATCGCCTTCACAATGGCACAAACCTACTGTGGGGGATAAGCCACGAAGATATGAAAAAAAATGGCTGTAGCTTAGCTAAGGTTAAGCCCAGGATGCGAAGCATACTAGCCTTTATTTTACCGCGACAGCGTTAAGCAGCTCGTGTCGCAGAAAAGCCGGTGTCGTCGGCGTCGGCTCAGGCGTGCGTCGCTTGCTCAGGCGCACATTTCGTTGTCGCGCCGAACGCTACGTTGCTCGACGCTCACCGCGTCCGATGCGGGGCGCGTAGTCGCTGCGCCGTAGCCCATTGTCTTACACCCCTTGCCGGGTCGACGGGAACGCTGTCGCGTTCCACTCTTGAAGGCGAAGCTTAAGCGTCCGCTTTGCAGCTGTTATGACGTCATATGGTAGCTACGCGGCCGTGCGCGGCGCAGCAAGGAAGAGCGTGGTTGCGCGGCTAGTATGCTTCGCATAAAAAAACGACCGTCGGCTTTGCTCTCGTTCACCTGAAATTCCTTACTTCATGCTTCGTGCTGATAGCTATAGGTTTGAATGTCGAGGTGGAACGCGCCGGAACTGCACCCTTGCAAAACTACGTCTGTCTTCACGCTTATCCGATAACTTCTACTGGCGGAGCCGCTAATTCATGCACAGCTATATACGACGTTATGCATTTATATGTACATAGGTATAATGAAAACAAAGTCGACGCGCAAGGCGGTTCAAATGATTCAGTGATTATATCTTGATTATATCTCTCTATTTTGTCTTTTCTACAGTGAAGCTATTTATGGTTAGTGTTCCGTGAATTTTTTCGTGTTCGTCAACAAATCTGCGTGTGCAAAAACTCAGCTTCCGAATTTGATGCAAAATCGCTTCATTCTCTACAATATCTTATACGCCTAATCATTTGAATATCCGTCTTCAGTAGATTAGTTATCAGTAGGCACCATTTTCAAGTTCAATAGACTCTCAGGACAAACACACAGACAAAGAACTTTATTGAGATCCTGAGGGACTAGCCGGCAGAGACCCGTAGGGGTCCCCCGCTCGCCGCTGGCTGCTCCCACGTCGGAATCGGGAGGCCAAGCCTCTCCGCTCTTTCACGGGCCCTCTGGACGGCCGTGGACTGGACGTTGAGTTCGGTACTTGAGATGGCCTCGTCCCAGTCCGGTTCGCTGTTGAGTGTCGTATCCCGTAATGCAGGACACTGCCAGAGCATACGAGCTAGAGTGCTAAACTTGTCCCCACTCTCAGGCATGGCATGGTATGGCAATAACTTTATTTTAGTCCAGAGAAACTAGGGTCCGAGGGCACAAGCCCCCAAGCTAAGTCGGTGGCTCCGCTCACGTAGGCACCGGTAGGCCAAAGGCTTTCCCGAGAGCTCTCTGGACGGCCAGGAGTTGATCTTGGAGGACTTCGCTGGATATGCGCCGACTCCAGTCCTCCTCACTGTTGAGATCCGAAGCCCTTTGGTTGGGGCACAGCCAGAACATATGATCAAACAGACACGGAGTGCGTCCACAACTTTTACATTCCGCGGGAAAATCCTGGTCAATTTTGTCAAGCACAAAAGGTGTGGGATAAGATTTAGTTTGAATCATTCTTAATGTGACTGCCTGAGCTCGGTTGAGCTTCTTATGGGGGGGGGGGGGGGGGGAAACCTCCTGCCGTCCCTATAGTGTGAGGTGATCTCGTGAAAAGTAGTAAGTGGGTCTTTGTAGGAGCCGCAGTCATTCTGGAGCAGTTCCTGATCTGATGCGCGGCATGTGAGATCTCGCACAGCAGAGTGAGCTTGCTCGTTAGGATTGCAGCCATTGGGGCTGACCGAGTGGCCCTGATGAGCCGGAAACCAGACTAGGTGTGAGCTATCCAGTTGGTCGTAATTATGAGTATTAATACTGTGTATAAGTAACTTGTGTGCTTCCATTGAGACGAAGCCGGCTGAGTAATTTCTAATAGTTGTACAGGAATCGGAGAAAATCGCGGAGCCTCTCCTCATTGTAATTGCAATTGCAAGACTATTAATTTTGACCGTGATTATGTCTATGGCATCATCGTCCAGGTTTCGCAAAAGTTTATTTGTGATGCTATCCGGACCCGGGGCAGATCTCCCATTTAAATTAAAGAGTACATGCCTTATCTCAGCTGCAGTGAAGTCACTGTCCAAGTCCGGTTGCGATATTCCGGAGTAAGGTTCGCTTATTTCTTCTTTGTTTTCAAATTCTTTTTTAAGTGGCAGGTACATGTGTGCGAGGTCGTTTGCGACCTCTCTTGCTGTGCGCCCTATAGTTATGTTTATTGACGAGTCTGTTTATGACGAGGTTTGTAGTACCTCTGGAGAGCTTGTCATTAAGTAGGCTCTTCAACAGATTCCATTTGCCTCCTCTGCGCAATCTTTCGTCTGTTTCTGGGCAAGTTTCGTCCCATTGTTGACGTGAAAGTTGAGCCGCATATGTTTCGATATCACGATTAACTTGGGCGATCTTGGCTCTAAGTCTTCTATTAAGTCTGTGACTCTTCGATCTGGTTAGAAGGGAATTTTTCGCTTCCAGCATGTGAGCTAGCTTGGAGTCCATTTTTGGGATTTCGATTTCTGTTGAGACTGCTTTAGTAGCTTTCTTAATCGTTGCCTTTAGTTGATCTAAAAGCTCCTCATAAGATTCCTCATCTATGCTGGTTTCCTTACGCAACTTACGAAAGAGATCCCAGTCAATGTACTCATATTTCCTTAGTGGTGGTGGTTGCGTCTGTAAGAGGACTTCAGTTATGTAATGATCACTTCCTGAATTCTCCTGCAGATTGTCCCACGAGCCTTCAATTCCCCGAAGCAATGTTAGATCCGGGGTTGTATCTCTGGTAGTGGAGGTACCAGTTTTCGTGGGGAAGTTAGCATCTTTAATAAGAGCAAATTTTAATTCACTTGCCCTGGTTGCTAAATTAGTACCCTTGACGCTCTGATGACCATAGTCCCATTCTTTGTTGGGAGCGTTGAAGTCCCCAGCCACTACGAGTGGGGCTGTATCTGCCTTACTAGAAATGCGGCCCAAGAGGGTCTTAAAATCCCTTTTCCTATCTTGCGGAGAGCTATAAACCTTAGCTATATACACGTTAGCTGCTTTTTTGTTCTTCAGGATGAGTTCGATCATTTGTGCTTCTACACCAACCTTGTACTTGGGGAACCTCGTGAGTTTCATAGGAGGTACCCTTTCGAACCAAAGTCGCTATTCCCCGACCCCCTGGAATGGTCAAGATTTCGGAGTTGTAACCCGGTAGAGAAATATCCTCCTTAGCTAGTGTTTCCTGTAAGAGAATAACGTGCGGCTTAACTTTGGCCGATCTAATGAGCTGCTGCAGGGGAGCCTTGCGCCTTCGGAAACTCGCACAATTCCACTGCCATATTTTAATGTTATTGTTGTCGTTTGAAGCCATTGTGATACCACTGATTGACTACCCGAACCCCTGGAGTCCACGCTCGGGCTACCGTTTGTGCCTCCGTGGACTGCCGATGCAGCCGCTGCGCTTGCCTTTGCCTTAACTTTGGGCCTTTCTAGTCGACCCACTCGAGCATCTAGATTAGTGATGAGCTCCATATTTTCGCCAGAGTCCTGTCTATTGTTGCTAACCTTGCGGCTTTTCTGACTTTTTTTGTGTTTGGGGGTGCCTCAGTCTCCCATCTCCTCTGCCTCAGAGGTTTCTAAATCTTCCTCCTCTGTTTCGCTAATGGGAACAGGGTGGTGGGCTTTACGTTTAGGTTTGCCGGCCAAGGGTTTTGGAGCCGTTGTCTCCATCTGACTACGGGGTGTTTCGGACCCTTCTTTAAAGGATTTGAAAGCCTCCCTGAGTTCAGACAGTGCTTGCCTTAATTTCCGATTTTCTGATTCTAATGCCAATATTCGGGGATTTGACTCACGTTCCGGCTGTGCCCTACCATTAGTACTCCTAGACCTTGCCCTTGGCGGTTGTGCTGGTTTCCCAAGGCCTCCGTTCTTGACTCGATCTGCCCAGATTACTCTTGGGGTCGACTGTGAACGGGACCTCGATCTTGCCCCAGGTCCTCGGGGTTGCGGGTCGACCCCAAGCGTAAGACCTTTGCGCTGGGAATCGTCGCTGTCTTCAATGTCGTCGGCCACCTGTGAATATCGTGCTTGCTGTCGTTGGCGCCTTCGACTTCATTTTCGGTCCCCAGTTGGGTGTGCGCCACCGCAAATGGCGCACTTGGGATAACAGTGATGATCTTCAGGTGGGGAAGTGATTCCACAGCCCCTACACTTTCTAACACTTGCCGGATTGGGACACACGTCGGATCTATGTCCGATTTCACCACAGCCGTAGCACACATCTATCTGTCGGCGGTAGAGATTACAGGGCATGAGTACGTTACCTCAAATAACGTGGTTTGGCACTCTTTGTCCTTCAAAAAGTACCACCACCGTTGTAGTTTGCTTGATCCGACGTACCTCGACGAGGCCCGGATTTCGGTGATTGACGAAAAGGGTTTTCAGTTCCGGGTCGCTAATGTCCAGGTCGATACCGCGAACACCCTTGCATGTATCTTCTCCTGCTGCGGTGTAGGCCGCCACTTCGAAGGGTCCATCCCTCGTATGGATCTTGCGTACCTTGGCGTAAGCTCTCGCGTTTTCTTCCCGCGGAGTCGATACCACCAAAATGTTTTGACAGCCGTTCGGACAGTACGCGTCCTCCGTCGCGTCTTCCGGCGCTAAGGCTGCCGCCATGGCCAGCGCTCTGGAGAGATGTACCAGGCTGAACTTTTCAATGTCGAGGCCGCCACGTGGGCGGACAATTATCTTGATGTGATCCCTCGGTAGCATCGGGATCCTAGGGGCGGTAGCGACGCGCTTAAGCACGTTCTGCGAGGTGGCCGTGCGACGACTACCTTTCTCGCCATGGTTGGTATCCTTTATAGCCACGGATTTCCCGCCAGCGGCTAATGCGCGTCTCCTTCGGCGAGTGATGGCTGTCATCCATCCGATATCTTCCTCCGCGGTGATCTCCATGCCTTCAACAGCTAAGCCGGAGGCCATGCCTACACTCCGTCGTGCGCGTGAGGCCTAACCCTACAGCGCGAGTTAGGGGCTGGCACCTTTTCTACGTGGCACGCAGAAAACAGTTTGCAAAGAGGCGAAAAATGGACCCACCGGCAAAAAATGGGCATCCACGTAGTCCTTGTGATACGACGCGTCTATCGACACCAGGTTCTCAGGGCTGGCACAAGAATGTGGCGCAAAATCATTGATCGAAGCGGGAGCCGATGTTTGCACAACCGCACTAGTCGGCTTCTTCTTCTTCCTCACTGTCAGGAAAATAACTTTTTTGTTTGCTTACCGGGGTATCAACCATTACGTAAGGGGGTATCAGGCATTCATTGTCTTACGTGACGGACAAATTTCTCGTTGGGTGGACATAGAAATGCATTTAATGACAGAGGTTATACGAGAATGTGCTTGCGTACCTATGGTCACGATGACCTCCGATCAGACAATAAGTGCATATCCAAGTGATGAGACGTACAAGCTTTTGCATAGAATGAAGCGAATGATACGAATATGGTCCTACTAAGGCCGCCGAATAAGGCACAGCTATCAAGAAAATGCATGTGTGCGTTCGTGTGCCGCCGATCAGGATATGTGTATGTGTCCGTGCCCCGCCGATCAAAATAAACGAATCTGTGCATGTGTCTTTCACCACTCAAGATGAATCAAATTTTGTGTCAATGTCGTGTGTTAAACACCTTCGCTGGCAATTCACCTTCACAGCAGTGGAGTGGCGCGTGATTTCTTTAAATGTTATTCAATCATTGCATATCTTATTCGTATCGCATTGCACGTACCAATGCACGTCGACCTTGTCTTCCCTAGCGTCGACATTTGGTGGACCTTTTTTTTTTTATAGAAGTGGTTGCAAGATAGGAAAATCACGAACACGCCCAAGCAAGACGCGCGCTAGCGTTTTCCAGAGAAGTGAATGGGCCTCGCTTCACGCACATTCTAACAGGCTGATCATTTTTCATGCGAAATCCAATTTGCGCATGCATGCACGTTAATCAGCGCGTGAATTGACGTCAGCAGAGGCGATAGCACGGATAGTGATGAATTCATCTAGCCGTCGGCTTCCAGAGGAGAGCAGACATGGCTGCGGCGACATTTGATTATTGTTGTCATTATTATTATTATTATTATTATTATTATTATTATTATTATTATTATTATTATTATTATTATTATTATTATTATGTGAACGTCTACCATGGCTCGCACCCGATAGGCCAAGAATCGGGCGGCAGGAGCTAGCTAAAGTAAACTCTTATTTGAAAACGATAAACGCAAACTAAAACGAATACAAAAAAGGGGATGTTGCAATAACTAGTCTATTATTTTAACGAGCACAGTCTCTCTTTCTTTCTTCGGAAGGCCATCAGCGTATATTACTTCACTTATTGCGTAAATCTTTGTCAGTACATACAATAACATCGATTGCGAAGTATGCGCCGAACCATCACTATGCAAAGAAATTAGTGGGCCTGGCTGCGCCCATCATTGTAACAAGCTTTGGTTTCAATTTCCCCCACAAAAGCCTCTTTGCGCATGTCCGCTTATTCATCGCGTTAATCGGTGTCAGCACGCGCATCCGCATGGAAAGTAATTCAAACGCCGAACCACCGCATTTCGAAGAGGGGATTAGACTTGGCTGGGCCGAAAGTATGTTGGGCTAAAGGCTCACCTTTCGTTTCGCGAAATGAAATCTGCGCATGTCCGTTTATTCATTGCGTAAATCAGCATAAGCACGTGCGTGGGGAGCGATGTATGCAAAAAGCAGCGCTTTGAAGAGAAATTTTTGGGCCTGGCTGAGGCGATATATTTTCCTGGGCTATAGCCTTACCGTTTTTTCAATTTTTCGGTAAAATTAATCTGCGCCTATACGTTTAATTATCGCGTAAATCGGCGTCAGTACGTGCGTGGGGAGCGATGTATGCGAAAAGCAGCGCTTTGAAGAGAACTTTCTGGGCCTGGCTGAGGCGATATATTTTCCTGGGCTATAGCCTTACCGTTTTTTCATTTTTTCGGTAAAATTAATCTGCGCCTATACGTTTAATTATCGCGTAAATCGGCGTCAGTACGTGCGTGGGGAGCGATGTATGCGAAAAGCAGCGCTTTGAAGAGAACTTTCTGGGCCTGGCTGAGGCGATATATTTTCCTGGGCTATAGCCTTACCGTTTTTTCAATTTTTCGGTAAAATTAATCTGCGCCTATACGTTTAATTATCGCGTAAATCGGCGTCAGTACGTGCGTGGGGAGCGATGTATGCGAAAAGCAGCGCTTTGAAGAGAACTTTCTGGGCCTGGCTGAGGCGATATATTTTCCTGGGCTATAGCCTTACCGTTTTTTCATTTTTTCGGTAAAATTAATCTGCGCCTATACGTTTAATTATCGCGTAAATCGGCGTCAGTACGTGCGTGGGGAGCGATGTATGCGAAAAGCAGCGCTTTGAAGAGAACTTTCTGGGCCTGGCTGAGGCGATATATTTTCCTGGGCTATAGCCTTACCGTTTTTTCATTTTTTCGGTAAAATTAATCTGCGCCTATACGTTTAATTATCGCGTAAATCGGCGTCAGTACGTGCGTGGGGAGCGATGTATGCGAAAAGCAGCGCTTTGAAGAGAACTTTCTGGGCCTGGCTGAGGCGATATATTTTCCTGGGCTATAGCCTTACCGTTTTTTCATTTTTTCGGTAAAATTAATCTGCGCCTATACGTTTAATTATCGCGTAAATCGGCGTCAGTACGTGCGTGGGGAGCGATGTATGCGAAAAGCAGCGCTTTGAAGAGAACTTTCTGGGCCTGGCTGAGGCGATATATTTTCCTGGGCTATAGCCTTACCGTTTTTTCAATTTTTCGGTAAAATTAATCTGCGCCTATACGTTTAATTATCGCGTAAATCGGCGTCAGTACGTGCGTGGGGAGCGATGTATGCGAAAAGCAGCGCTTTGAAGAGAACTTTCTGGGCCTGGCTGAGGCGATATATTTTCCTGGGCTATAGCCTTACAGTTTTTTCATTTTTTCGGTAAAATTAATCTGCGCCTATACGTTTAATTATCGCGTAAATCGGCGTCAGTACGTGCGTGGGGAGCGATGTATGCGAAAAGCAGCGCTTTGAAGAGAACTTTCTGGGCCTTGCTGAGGCGATATATTTTCCTGGGCTATAGCCTTACAGTTTTTTCATTTTTTCGGTAAAATTAATCTGCGCCTATACGTTTAATTATCGCGTAAATCGGCGTCAGTACGTGCGTGGGGAGCGATGTATGCGAAAAGCAGCGCTTTGAAGAGAACTTTCTGGGCCTGGCTGAGGCGATATATTTTCCTGGACTATAGCCTTACCGTTTTTTCAATTTTTCGGTAAAATTAATCTGCGCCTATACGTTTAATTATCGCGTAAATCGGCGCCAGTACGTGCGTGGGGAGCGATGTATGCGAAAAGCAGCGCTTTGAAGAGAACTTTCTGGGCCTGGCTGAGGCGATATATTTTCCAGGGCTATAGCCTTACCGTTTTTTCACTTTTTCGGTAAAATTAATCTGCGCTTATACGTTTAATTATCGCGTAAATCGGCGTCAGTAGGTGCGTGGGGAGCGATGTATGCGAAAAGCAGCGCTTTGAAGAGAACTTTCTGGGCCTGGCTGAGGCGATATATTTTCCTGGGCTATAGCCTTACCGTTTTTTCAATTTTTCGGTAAAATTAATCTGCGCCTATACGTTTAATTATCGCGTAAATCGGCGTCAGTACGTGCGTGGGGAGCGATGTATGCGAAAAGCAGCGCTTTGAAGAGAACTTTCTGGGCCTGGCTGAGGCGATATATTTTCCTGGGCTATAGCCTTACCGTTTTTTCAATTTTTCGGTAAAATTAATCTGCGCTTACATGCTCAGATATCGCGTAAATCGGCGTCAGTACGTGCGTGGGGAGCGAAGTATGCGAAAAGCAGCGCTTTGAAGAGAACTTTCTGGGCCTGGCTGAGGCGATATATTTTCCTGGGCTATAGCCTTACCGTTTTTTCAATTTTTCGGTAAAATTAATCTGCGCTTACATGCTCAGATATCGCGTAAATCGGCGTCAGTACGTGCGTGGGGAGCGAAGTATGCGAAAAGCAGCGCTTTGAAGAGAACTTTCTGCGCCTGGCTGAGGCGATATATTTTCCTGGGCTATAGCCTTACCGTTTTTTCAATTTTTCGGTAAAATTAATCTGCGCTTACATGCTCAGATATCGCGTAAATCGGCGTCAGTACGTGCGTGGGGAGCGATGTATGCGAAAAGCAGCGCTTTGAAGAGAACTTTCTGGGCCTGGCTGAGGCGATATATTTTCCTGGGCTATAGCCTTACCGTTTTTTCAATTTTTCGGTAAAATTAATCTGCGCCTATACGTTTAATTATCGCGTAAATCGGCGTCAGTACGTGCGTGGGGAGCGATGTATGCGAAAAGCAGCGCTTTGAAGAGAACTTTCTGGGCCTGGCTGAGGCGAAATATTTTCCTGGGCTATAGCCTTACCGTTTTTTCAATTTTTCGGTAAAATTAATCTGCGCCTATACGTTTAATTATCGCGTAAATCGGCGTCAGTACGTGCGTGGGGAGCGATGTATGCGAAAAGCAGCGCTTTGAAGAGAACTTTCTGGGCCTGGCTGAGGCGATATATTTTCCTGGGCTATAGCCTTACCGTTTTTTCATTTTTTCGGTAAAATTAATCTGCGCCTATACGTTTAATTATCGCGTAAATCGGCGTCAGTACGTGCGTGGGGAGCGATGTATGCAAAAAGCAGCGCTTTGAAGAGAACTTTTTGGGCCTGGCTGAGGCGATATATTTTCCTGGGCTATAGCCTTACCGTTTTTTCATTTTTTCGGTAAAATTAATCTGCGCCTATACGTTTAATTATCGCGTAAATCGGCGTCAGTACGTGCGTGGGGAGCGATGTATGCGAAAAGCAGCGCTTTGAAGAGAACTTTCTGGGCCTGGCTGAGGCGATATATTTTCCTGGGCTATAGCCTTACCGTTTTTTCAATTTTTCGGTAAAATAATCTGCGCCTATACGTTTAATTATCGCGTAAATCGGGGTCAGTACGTGCGTGGGGAGCGATGTATGCAAAAAGCAGCGCTTTGAAGAGAACTTTCTGGGCCTGGCTGAGGCGATATATTTTCCTGGGCTATAGCCTTACCGTTTTTTCAATTTTTCGGTAAAATTAATCTGCGCTTACATGCTCAGATATCGCGTAAATCGGCGTCAGTACGTGCGTGGGGAGCAATGTATGCGAAAAGCAGCGCTTTGAAGAGAACTTTTTGGGCCTGGCTGAGGCGATATATTTTCCTGGGCTATAGCCTTACCGTTTTTTCATTTTTTCGGTAAAATTAATCTGCGCCTATACGTTTAATTATCGCGTAAATCGGCGTCAGTACGTGCGTGGGGAGCGATGTATGCAAAAAGCAGCGCTTTGAAGAGAACTTTCTGGGCCTGGCTGAGGCGATATATTTTCCTGGGCTATAGCCTTACCGTTTTTTCATTTTTTCGGTAAAATTAATCTGCGCCTATACGTTTAATTATCGCGTAAATCGGGGTCAGTACGTGCGTGGGGAGCGATGTATGCAAAAAGCAGCGCTTTGAAGAGAACTTTCTGGGCCTGGCTGAGGCGATATATTTTCCTGGGCTATAGCCTTACCGTTTTTTCAATTTTTCGGTAAAATTAATCTGCGCTTACATGCTCAGATATCGCGTAAATCGGCGTCAGTACGTGCGTGGGGAGCGAAGTATGCGAAAAGCAGCGCTTTGAAGAGAACTTTCTGGGCCTGGCTGAGGCGATATATTTTCCTGGGCTATAGCCTTACCGTTTTTTCATTTTTTCGGTAAAATTAATCTGCGCCTATACGTTTAATTATCGCGTGAATCGGGGTCAGTACGTGCGTGGGGAGCGATGTATGCGAAAAGCAGCGCTTTGAAGAGAACTTTCTGGGCCTGGCTGAGGCGATATATTTTCCTGGGCTATAGCCTTACTGTTTTTTCATTTTTTCGGTAAAATTAATCTGCGCCTATACGTTTAATTATCGCGTAAATCGGGGTCAGTACGTGCGTGGGGAGCGATGTATGCAAAAAGCAGCGCTTTGAAGAGAACTTTCTGGTCCTGGCTGAGGCGATATATTTTCCTGGGCTATAGCCTTACCGTTTTTTCATTTTTTCGGTAAAATAATCTGCGCCTATACGTTTAATTATCGCGTAAATCGGGGTCAGTACGTGCGTGGGGAGCGATGTATGCAAAAAGCAGCGCTTTGAAGAGAACTTTCTGGGCCTGGCTGAGGCGATATATTTTCCTGGGCTATAGCCTTACCGTTTTTTCATTTTTTCGGTAAAATTAATCTGCGCCTATACGTTTAATTATCGCGTAAATCGGCGTCAGTACGTGCGTGGGGAGCGATGTATGCGAAAAGCAGCGCTTTGAAGAGAACTTTCTGGGCCTGGCTGAGGCGATATATTTTCCTGGGCTATAGCCTTACCGTTTTTTCACTTTTTCGGTAAAATTAATCTGCGCCTATACGTTTAATTATCGCGTAAATCGGCGTCAGTACGTGCGTGGGGAGCGATGTATGCGAAAAGCAGCGCTTTGAAGAGAACTTTCTGGGCCTGGCTGAGGCGATATATTTTCCTGGGCTATAGCCTTACCGTTTTTTCATTTTTTCGGTAAAATTAATCTGCGCCTATACGTTTAATTATCGCGTAAATCGGCGTCAGTACGTGCGTGGGGAGCGATGTATGCGAAAAGCAGCGCTTTGAAGAGAACTTTCTGGGCCTGGCTGAGGCGATATATTTTCCTGGGCTATAGCCTTACCGTTTTTTCATTTTTTCGGTAAAATTAATCTGCGCCTATACGTTTAATTATCGCGTAAATCGGCGTCAGTACGTGCGTGGGGAGCGATGTATGCGAAAAGCAGCGCTTTGAAGAGAACTTTCTGGGCCTGGCTGAGGCGATATATTTTCCTGGGCTATAGCCTTACAGTTTTTTCATTTTTTCGGTAAAATTAATCTGCGCCTATACGTTTAATTATCGCCTAAATCGGCGTCAGTACGTGCGTGGGGAGCGATGTATGCAAAAAGCAGCGCTTTGAAGAGAACTTTCTGGGCCTGGCTGAGGCGATATATTTTCCTGGGCCTGGCTGAGGCGATATATTTTCCTGGGCTATAGCCTTACCGTTTTTTCAATTTTTCGGTAAAATTAATCTGCGCCTATACGTTTAATTATCGCGTAAATCGGCGTCAGTACGTGCGTGGGGAGCGATGTATGCGAAAAGCAGCGCTTTGAAGAGAACTTAGCCTTACCGTTTTTTCATTTTTTCGGTAAAATTAATCTGCGCCTATACGTTTAATTATCGCGTAAATCGGCGTCAGTACGTGCGTGGGGAGCGATGTATGCGAAAAGCAGCGCTTTGAAGAGAACTTTCTGGGCCTGGCTGAGGCGATATATTTTCCTGGGCTATAGCCTTACCGTTTTGTCATTTTTTCGGTAAAATTAATCTGCGCCTATACGTTTAATTATCGCGTAAATCGGGGTCAGTACGTGCGTGGGGAGCGATGTATGCGAAAAGCAGCGCTTTGAAGAGAACTTTCTGGGCCTGGCTGAGGCGATATATTTTCCTGGGCTATAGCCTTACCGTTTTTTCAATTTTTCGGTAAAATTAATCTGCGCCTATACGTTTAATTATCGCGTAAATCGGCGTCAGTACGTGCGTGGGGAGCGATGTATGCGAAAAGCAGCGCTTTGAAGAGAACTTTCTGGGCCTGGCTGAGGCGATATATTTTCCTGGGCTATAGCCTTACCGTTTTTTCATTTTTTCGATAAAATTAATCTACGCTTACATGCTCAGATATCGCGTAAATCGGCGTCAGTACGTGCGTGGGGAGCGATGTATGCAAAAAGCAGCGCTTTGAAGAGAACTTTTTGGGCCTGGCTGAGGCGATATATTTTCCTGGGCTATAGCCTTACCGTTTTTTAATTTTTTCGGTAAAATTAATCTGCGCCTATACGTTTAATTATCGCGTAAATCGGCGTCAGTACGTGCGTGGGGAGCGATGTATGCAAAAAGCAGCGCTTTGAAGAGAACTTTCTGGGCCTGGCTGAGGCGATATATTTTCCTGGGCTATAGCCTTACCGTTTTTTCATTTTTTCGGTAAAATTAATCTGCGCTTACATGCTCAGATATCGCGTAAATCGGCGTCAGTACGTGCGTGGGGAGCGATGTATGCGAAAAGCAGCGCTTTGAAGAGAACTTTCTGGGCCTGGCTGAGGCGATATATTTTCCTGGGCTATAGCCTTACCGTTTTTTCAATTTTTCGGTAAAATTAATCTGCGCCTATACGTTTAATTATCGCGTAAATCGGCGTCAGTACGTGCGTGGGGAGCGATGTATGCAAAAAGCAGCGCTTTGAAGAGAACTTTCTGGGCCTGGCTGAGGCGATATATTTTCCTGGGCTATAGCCTTACCGTTTTTTCAATTTTTCGGTAAAATTAATCTGCGCCTATACGTTTAATTATCGCGTAAATCGGCGTCAGTACGTGCGTGGGGAGCGATGTATGCGAAAAGCAGCGCTTTGAAGAGAACTTTCTGGGCCTGGCTGAGGCGATATATTTTCTTGGGCTATAGCCTTACCGTTTTTTCATTTTTTCGATAAAATTAATCTGCGCTTACATGCTCAGATATCGCGTAAATCGGCGTCAGTACGTGCGTGGGGAGCGATGTATGCAAAAAGCAGCGCTTTGAAGAGAACTTTTTGGGCCTGGCTGAGGCGATATATTTTCCTGGGCTATAGCCTTACCGTTTTTTCAATTTTTCGGTAAAATTAATCTGCGCCTATACGTTTAATTATCCCGTAAATCGGCGTCAGTACGTGCGTGTGGAGCGATCTATCCAAAAAGCAGCGCTTTGAAGAGAACTTTCTGGGCCTGGCTGAGGCGATATATTTTCCTGGGCTATAGCCTTACCGTTTTTTCATTTTTTCGGTAAAATTAATCTGCGCCTATACGTTTAATTATCGCGTAAATCGGCGTCAGTACGTGCGTGGGGAGCGATGTATGCGAAAAGCAGCGCTTTGAAGAGAACTTTCTGGGCCTGGCTGAGGCGATATATTTTCCTGGGCTATATATAGCCTTGCCGTTTTTTTCAATTTTTCGGTAAAATTAATCTGCGCCTATACGTTTAATTATCGCGTAAATCGGCGTCAGTACGTGCGTGGGGAGCGATGTATGCGAAAAGCAGCGCTTTGAAGAGAACTTTCTGGGCCTGGCTGAGGCGATATATTTTCCTGGGCTATATATAGCCTTGCCGTTTTTTTCAATTTTTCGGTAAAATTAATCTGCGCCTATACGTTTAATTATCGCGTAAATCGGCGTCAGTACGTGCGTGGGGAGCGATGTATGCGAAAAGCAGCGCTTTGAAGAGAACTTTCTGGGCCTGGCTGAGGCGATATATTTTCCTGGGCTATATATAGCCTTGCCGTTTTTTTCAATTTTTCGGTAAAATTAATCTGCGCCTATACGTTTAATTATCGCGTAAATCGGCGTCAGTACGTGCGTGGGGAGCGATGTATGCGAAAAGCAGCGCTTTGAAGAGAACTTTTTGGGCCTGGCTGAGGCGATATATTTTCCTGGGCTATATATAGCCTTGCCGTTTTTTTCAATTTTTCGGTAAAATTAATCTGCGCCTATACGTTTAATTATCGCGTAAATCGGCGTCAGTACGTGCGTGGGGAGCGATGTATGAGAAAAGCAGCGCTTTGAAGAGAACTTTCTGGGCCTGGCTGAGGCGATATATTTTCCTGGGCTATAGCCTTACCGTTTTTTTTCATTTTTTCGGTAAAATTAATCTGCGCTTACATGCTCAGATATCGCGTAAATCGGCGTCAGTACGTGCGTGGGGAGCGATGTATGCGAAAAGCAGCGCTTTGAAGAGAACTTTCTGGGCCTGGCTGAGGCGATATATTTTCCTGGGCTATAGCCTTACCGTTTTTTCAATTTTTCGGTAAAATTAATCTGCGCCTATACGTTTAATTATCGCGTAAATCGGCGTCAGTACGTGCGTGGGGAGCGATGTATGCGAAAAGCAGCGCTTTGAAGAGAACTTTCTGGGCCTGGCTGAGGCGATATATTTTCCTGGGCTATAGCCTTACAGTTTTTTCATTTTTTCGGTAAAATTAATCTGCGCCTATACGTTTAATTATCGCGTAAATCGGCGTCAGTACGTGCGTGGGGAGCGATGTATGCGAAAAGCAGCGCTTTGAAGAGAACTTTCTGGGCCTTGCTGAGGCGATATATTTTCCTGGGCTATAGCCTTACAGTTTTTTCATTTTTTCGGTAAAATTAATCTGCGCCTATACGTTTAATTATCGCGTAAATCGGCGTCAGTACGTGCGTGGGGAGCGATGTATGCGAAAAGCAGCGCTTTGAAGAGAACTTTCTGGGCCTGGCTGAGGCGATATATTTTCCTGGACTATAGCCTTACCGTTTTTTCAATTTTTCGGTAAAATTAATCTGCGCCTATACGTTTAATTATCGCGTAAATCGGCGCCAGTACGTGCGTGGGGAGCGATGTATGCGAAAAGCAGCGCTTTGAAGAGAACTTTCTGGGCCTGGCTGAGGCGATATATTTTCCAGGGCTATAGCCTTACCGTTTTTTCACTTTTTCGGTAAAATTAATCTGCGCTTATACGTTTAATTATCGCGTAAATCGGCGTCAGTAGGTGCGTGGGGAGCGATGTATGCGAAAAGCAGCGCTTTGAAGAGAACTTTCTGGGCCTGGCTGAGGCGATATATTTTCCTGGGCTATAGCCTTACCGTTTTTTCAATTTTTCGGTAAAATTAATCTGCGCCTATACGTTTAATTATCGCGTAAATCGGCGTCAGTACGTGCGTGGGGAGCGATGTATGCGAAAAGCAGCGCTTTGAAGAGAACTTTCTGGGCCTGGCTGAGGCGATATATTTTCCTGGGCTATAGCCTTACCGTTTTTTCAATTTTTCGGTAAAATTAATCTGCGCTTACATGCTCAGATATCGCGTAAATCGGCGTCAGTACGTGCGTGGGGAGCGAAGTATGCGAAAAGCAGCGCTTTGAAGAGAACTTTCTGGGCCTGGCTGAGGCGATATATTTTCCTGGGCTATAGCCTTACCGTTTTTTCACTTTTTCGGTAAAATTAATCTGCGCCTATACGTTTAATTATCGCGTAAATCGGCGTCAGTACGTGCGTGGGGAGCGATGTATGCGAAAAGCAGCGCTTTGAAGAGAACTTTCTGCGCCTGGCTGAGGCGATATATTTTCCTGGGCTATAGCCTTACCGTTTTTTCAATTTTTCGGTAAAATTAATCTGCGCTTACATGCTCAGATATCGCGTAAATCGGCGTCAGTACGTGCGTGGGGAGCGATGTATGCGAAAAGCAGCGCTTTGAAGAGAACTTTCTGGGCCTGGCTGAGGCGATATATTTTCCTGGGCTATATAGCCTTACCGTTTTTTCAATTTTTCGGTAAAATTAATCTGCGCCTATACGTTTAATTATCGCGTAAATCGGCGTCAGTACGTGCGTGGGGAGCGATGTATGCGAAAAGCAGCGCTTTGAAGAGAACTTTCTGGGCCTGGCTGAGGCGATATATTTTCCTGGGCTATAGCCTTACCGTTTTTTCAATTTTTCGGTAAAATTAATCTGCGCCTATACGTTTAATTATCGCGTAAATCGGCGTCAGTACGTGCGTGGGGAGCGATGTATGCGAAAAGCAGCGCTTTGAAGAGAACTTTCTGGGCCTGGCTGAGGCGATATATTTTCCTGGGCTATAGCCTTACCGTTTTTTCATTTTTTCGGTAAAATTAATCTGCGCCTATACGTTTAATTATCGCGTAAATCGGCGTCAGTACGTGCGTGGGGAGCGATGTATGCAAAAAGCAGCGCTTTGAAGAGAACTTTTTGGGCCTGGCTGAGGCGATATATTTTCCTGGGCTATAGCCTTACCGTTTTTTCATTTTTTCGGTAAAATTAATCTGCGCCTATACGTTTAATTATCGCGTAAATCGGCGTCAGTACGTGCGTGGGGAGCGATGTATGCGAAAAGCAGCGCTTTGAAGAGAACTTTCTGGGCCTGGCTGAGGCGATATATTTTCCTGGGCTATAGCCTTACCGTTTTTTCAATTTTTCGGTAAAATAATCTGCGCCTATACGTTTAATTATCGCGTAAATCGGGGTCAGTACGTGCGTGGGGAGCGATGTATGCAAAAAGCAGCGCTTTGAAGAGAACTTTCTGGGCCTGGCTGAGGCGATATATTTTCCTGGGCTATAGCCTTACCGTTTTTTCAATTTTTCGGTAAAATTAATCTGCGCTTACATGCTCAGATATCGCGTAAATCGGCGTCAGTACGTGCGTGGGGAGCAATGTATGCGAAAAGCAGCGCTTTGAAGAGAACTTTTTGGGCCTGGCTGAGGCGATATATTTTCCTGGGCTATAGCCTTACCGTTTTTTCATTTTTTCGGTAAAATTAATCTGCGCCTATACGTTTAATTATCGCGTAAATCGGCGTCAGTACGTGCGTGGGGAGCGATGTATGCAAAAAGCAGCGCTTTGAAGAGAACTTTCTGGGCCTGGCTGAGGCGATATATTTTCCTGGGCTATAGCCTTACCGTTTTTTCATTTTTTCGGTAAAATTAATCTGCGCCTATACGTTTAATTATCGCGTAAATCGGGGTCAGTACGTGCGTGGGGAGCGATGTATGCAAAAAGCAGCGCTTTGAAGAGAACTTTCTGGGCCTGGCTGAGGCGATATATTTTCCTGGGCTATAGCCTTACCGTTTTTTCAATTTTTCGGTAAAATTAATCTGCGCTTACATGCTCAGATATCGCGTAAATCGGCGTCAGTACGTGCGTGGGGAGCGAAGTATGCGAAAAGCAGCGCTTTGAAGAGAACTTTCTGGGCCTGGCTGAGGCGATATATTTTCCTGGGCTATAGCCTTACCGTTTTTTCATTTTTTCGGTAAAATTAATCTGCGCCTATACGTTTAATTATCGCGTGAATCGGGGTCAGTACGTGCGTGGGGAGCGATGTATGCGAAAAGCAGCGCTTTGAAGAGAACTTTCTGGGCCTGGCTGAGGCGATATATTTTCCTGGGCTATAGCCTTACTGTTTTTTCATTTTTTCGGTAAAATTAATCTGCGCCTATACGTTTAATTATCGCGTAAATCGGGGTCAGTACGTGCGTGGGGAGCGATGTATGCAAAAAGCAGCGCTTTGAAGAGAACTTTCTGGTCCTGGCTGAGGCGATATATTTTCCTGGGCTATAGCCTTACCGTTTTTTCATTTTTTCGGTAAAATAATCTGCGCCTATACGTTTAATTATCGCGTAAATCGGGGTCAGTACGTGCGTGGGGAGCGATGTATGCAAAAAGCAGCGCTTTGAAGAGAACTTTCTGGGCCTGGCTGAGGCGATATATTTTCCTGGGCTATAGCCTTACCGTTTTTTCATTTTTTCGGTAAAATTAATCTGCGCCTATACGTTTAATTATCGCGTAAATCGGCGTCAGTACGTGCGTGGGGAGCGATGTATGCGAAAAGCAGCGCTTTGAAGAGAACTTTCTGGGCCTGGCTGAGGCGATATATTTTCCTGGGCTATAGCCTTACCGTTTTTTCACTTTTTCGGTAAAATTAATCTGCGCCTATACGTTTAATTATCGCGTAAATCGGCGTCAGTACGTGCGTGGGGAGCGATGTATGCGAAAAGCAGCGCTTTGAAGAGAACTTTCTGGGCCTGGCTGAGGCGATATATTTTCCTGGGCTATAGCCTTACCGTTTTTTCATTTTTTCGGTAAAATTAATCTGCGCCTATACGTTTAATTATCGCGTAAATCGGCGTCAGTACGTGCGTGGGGAGCGATGTATGCGAAAAGCAGCGCTTTGAAGAGAACTTTCTGGGCCTGGCTGAGGCGATATATTTTCCTGGGCTATAGCCTTACCGTTTTTTCATTTTTTCGGTAAAATTAATCTGCGCCTATACGTTTAATTATCGCGTAAATCGGCGTCAGTACGTGCGTGGGGAGCGATGTATGCGAAAAGCAGCGCTTTGAAGAGAACTTTCTGGGCCTGGCTGAGGCGATATATTTTCCTGGGCTATAGCCTTACAGTTTTTTCATTTTTTCGGTAAAATTAATCTGCGCCTATACGTTTAATTATCGCCTAAATCGGCGTCAGTACGTGCGTGGGGAGCGATGTATGCAAAAAGCAGCGCTTTGAAGAGAACTTTCTGGGCCTGGCTGAGGCGATATATTTTCCTGGGCCTGGCTGAGGCGATATATTTTCCTGGGCTATAGCCTTACCGTTTTTTCAATTTTTCGGTAAAATTAATCTGCGCCTATACGTTTAATTATCGCGTAAATCGGCGTCAGTACGTGCGTGGGGAGCGATGTATGCGAAAAGCAGCGCTTTGAAGAGAACTTAGCCTTACCGTTTTTTCATTTTTTCGGTAAAATTAATCTGCGCCTATACGTTTAATTATCGCGTAAATCGGCGTCAGTACGTGCGTGGGGAGCGATGTATGCGAAAAGCAGCGCTTTGAAGAGAACTTTCTGGGCCTGGCTGAGGCGATATATTTTCCTGGGCTATAGCCTTACCGTTTTTTCATTTTTTCGGTAAAATTAATCTGCGCCTATACGTTTAATTATCGCGTAAATCGGGGTCAGTACGTGCGTGGGGAGCGATGTATGCGAAAAGCAGCGCTTTGAAGAGAACTTTCTGGGCCTGGCTGAGGCGATATATTTTCCTGGGCTATAGCCTTACCGTTTTTTCAATTTTTCGGTAAAATTAATCTGCGCCTATACGTTTAATTATCGCGTAAATCGGCGTCAGTACGTGCGTGGGGAGCGATGTATGCGAAAAGCAGCGCTTTGAAGAGAACTTTCTGGGCCTGGCTGAGGCGATATATTTTCCTGGGCTATAGCCTTACCGTTTTTTCATTTTTTCGATAAAATTAATCTACGCTTACATGCTCAGATATCGCGTAAATCGGCGTCAGTACGTGCGTGGGGAGCGATGTATGCAAAAAGCAGCGCTTTGAAGAGAACTTTTTGGGCCTGGCTGAGGCGATATATTTTCCTGGGCTATAGCCTTACCGTTTTTTCATTTTTTCGGTAAAATTAATCTGCGCCTATACGTTTAATTATCGCGTAAATCGGCGTCAGTACGTGCGTGAGGAGCGATGTATGCAAAAAGCAGCGCTTTGAAGAGAACTTTCTGGGCCTGGCTGAGGCGATATATTTTCCTGGGCTATAGCCTTACCGTTTTTTCATTTTTTCGGTAAAATTAATCTGCGCCTATACGTTTAATTATCGCGTAAATCGGCGTCAGTACGTGCGTGGGGAGCGATGTATGCAAAAAGCAGCGCTTTGAAGAGAACTTTCTGGGCCTGGCTGAGGCGATATATTTTCCTGGGCTATAGCCTTACCGTTTTTTCAATTTTTCGGTAAAATTAATCTGCGCCTATACGTTTAATTATCGCGTAAATCGGCGTCAGTACGTGCGTGGGGAGCGATGTATGCGAAAAGCAGCGCTTTGAAGAGAACTTTCTGGGCCTGGCTGAGGCGATATATTTTCCTGGGCTATAGCCTTACCGTTTTTTCAATTTTTCGGTAAAATTAATCTGCGCCTATACGTTTAATTATCGCGTAAATCGGCGTCAGTACGTGCGTGGGGAGCGATGTATGCGAAAAGCAGCGCTTTGAAGAGAACTTTCTGGGCCTGGCTGAGGCGATATATTTTCTTGGGCTATAGCCTTACCGTTTTTTCAATTTTTCGGTAAAATTAATCTGCGCCTATACGTTTAATTATCGCGTAAATCGGCGTCAGTACGTGCGTGGGGAGCGATGTATGCAAAAAGCAGCGCTTTGAAGAGAACTTTCTGGGCCTGGCTGAGGCGATATATTTTCCTGGGCTATAGCCTTACCGTTTTTTCAATTTTTCGGTAAAATTAATCTGCGCCTATACGTTTAATTATCGCGTAAATCGGCGTCAGTACGTGCGTGGGGAGCGATGTATGCGAAAAGCAGCGCTTTGAAGAGAACTTTCTGGGCCTGGCTGAGGCGATATATTTTCCTGGGCTATAGCCTTACCGTTTTTTCAATTTTTCGGTAAAATTAATCTGCGCCTATACGTTTAATTATCGCGTAAATCGGCGTCAGTACGTGCGTGGGGAGCGATGTATGCAAAAAGCAGCGCTTTGAAGAGAACTTTCTGGGCCTGGCTGAGGCGATATATTTTCCTGGGCTATAGCCTTACCGTTTTTTCAATTTTTCGGTAAAATTAATCTGCGCCTATACGTTTAATTATCGCGTAAATCGGCGTCAGTACGTGCGTGGGGAGCGATGTATGCGAAAAGCAGCGCTTTGAAGAGAACTTTCTGGGCCTGGCTGAGGCGATATATTTTCTTGGGCTATAGCCTTACCGTTTTTTCATTTTTTCGATAAAATTAATCTGCGCTTACATGCTCAGATATCGCGTAAATCGGCGTCAGTACGTGCGTGGGGAGCGATGTATGCAAAAAGCAGCGCTTTGAAGAGAACTTTTTGGGCCTGGCTGAGGCGATATATTTTCCTGGGCTATAGCCTTACCGTTTTTTCAATTTTTCGGTAAAATTAATCTGCGCCTATACGTTTAATTATCCCGTAAATCGGCGTCAGTACGTGCGTGTGGAGCGATCTATCCAAAAAGCAGCGCTTTGAAGAGAACTTTCTGGGCCTGGCTGAGGCGATATATTTTCCTGGGCTATAGCCTTACCGTTTTTTCATTTTTTCGGTAAAATTAATCTGCGCCTATACGTTTAATTATCGCGTAAATCGGCGTCAGTACGTGCGTGGGGAGCGATGTATGCGAAAAGCAGCGCTTTGAAGAGAACTTTCTGGGCCTGGCTGAGGCGATATATTTTCCTGGGCTATATATAGCCTTGCCGTTTTTTTCAATTTTTCGGTAAAATTAATCTGCGCCTATACGTTTAATTATCGCGTAAATCGGCGTCAGTACGTGCGTGGGGAGCGATGTATGCGAAAAGCAGCGCTTTGAAGAGAACTTTCTGGGCCTGGCTGAGGCGATATATTTTCCTGGGCTATATATAGCCTTGCCGTTTTTTTCAATTTTTCGGTAAAATTAATCTGCGCCTATACGTTTAATTATCGCGTAAATCGGCGTCAGTACGTGCGTGGGGAGCGATGTATGCGAAAAGCAGCGCTTTGAAGAGAACTTTCTGGGCCTGGCTGAGGCGATATATTTTCCTGGGCTATATATAGCCTTGCCGTTTTTTTCAATTTTTCGGTAAAATTAATCTGCGCCTATACGTTTAATTATCGCGTAAATCGGCGTCAGTACGTGCGTGGGGAGCGATGTATGCGAAAAGCAGCGCTTTGAAGAGAACTTTTTGGGCCTGGCTGAGGCGATATATTTTCCTGGGCTATATATAGCCTTGCCGTTTTTTTCAATTTTTCGGTAAAATTAATCTGCGCCTATACGTTTAATTATCGCGTAAATCGGCGTCAGTACGTGCGTGGGGAGCGATGTATGAGAAAAGCAGCGCTTTGAAGAGAACTTTCTGGGCCTGGCTGAGGCGATATATTTTCCTGGGCTATAGCCTTACCGTTTTTTTTCATTTTTTCGGTAAAATTAATCTGCGCTTACATGCTCAGATATCGCGTAAATCGGCGTCAGTACGTGCGTGGGGAGCGATGTATGCGAAAAGCAGTGCTTTGAAGAGAACTTTCTGGGCCTGGCTGAGGCGATATATTTTCCTGGGCTATAGCCTTACCGTTTTTTCAATTTTTCGGTAAAATTAATCTGCGCCTATACGTTTAATTATCGCGTAAATCGGCGTCAGTACGTGCGTGGGGAGCGATGTATGCGAAAAGCAGCGCTTTGAAGAGAACTTTCTGGGCCTGGCTGAGGCGATATATTTTCCTGGGCTATAGCCTTACCGTTTTTTCATTTTTTCGGTAAAATTAATCTGCGCCTATAAGTTTAATTATCGCGTAAATCGGCGTCAGTACGTGCGTGGGGAGCGATGTATGCAAAAAGCAGCGCTTTGAAGAGAACTTTCTGGGCCTGGCTGAGGCGATATATTTTCCTGGGCTATAGCCTTACCGTTTTTTTCATTTTTTCGGTAAAATTAATCTGCGCCTATAAGTTTAATTATCGCGTAAATCGGCGTCAGTACGTGCGTGGGGAGCGATCTATCCAAAAAGCAGCGCTTTGAAGAGAACTTTCTGGGCCTGGCTGAGGCGATATATTTTCCTGGGCTATAGCCTTACCGTTTTTTCTTTTTTTCGGTAAAATTAATCTGCGCCTATAAGTTTAATTATCGCGTAAATCGGCGTCAGTACGTGCGTGGGGAGCGATGTATGCGAAAAGCAGCGCTTTGAAGAGAACTTTCTGGGCCTGGCTGAGGCGATATATTTTCCTGGGCTATAGCCTTACCGTTTTTTCATTTTTTCGGTAAAATTAATCTGCGCCTATACGTTTAATTATCGCGTAAATCGGCGTCAGTACGTGCGTGGGGAGCGATGTATGCGAAAAGCAGCGCTTTGAAGAGAACTTTCTGGGCCTGGCTGAGGCGATATATTTTCCTGGGCTATAGCCTTACCGTTTTTTCATTTTTTCGGTAAAATTAATCTGCGCCTATACGTTTAATTATCGCGTAAATCGGCGTCAGTACGTGCGTGGGGAGCGATGTATGCGAAAAGCAGCGCTTTGAAGAGAACTTTCTGGGCCTGGCTGAGGCGATATATTTTCCTGGGCTATAGCCTTACCGTTTTTTCATTTTTTCGGTAAAATTAATCTGCGCCTATACGTTTAATTATCGCGTAAATAGGCGTCAGTACGTGCGTGGGGAGCGATGTATGCGAAAAGCAGCGCTTTGAAGAGAACTTTCCGGGCCTGGCTGAGGCGATATATTTTCCTGGGCTATAGCCTTACCGTTTTTTCAATTTTTCGGTTAAATTAATCTGCGCCTATACGTTTAATTATCGCGTAAATCGGCGTCAGTACGTGCGTGTGGAGCGATGTATGCGAAAAGCAGCGCTTTGAAGAGAACTTTCTCGGCCTGGCTGAGGCGATATATTTTCCTGGGCTATAGCCTTACCGTTTTTTTTTTCATTTTTTCGGTAAAATTAATCTGCGCCTATACGTTTAATTATCGCGTAAATCGGCGTCAGTACGTGCGTGGGGAGCGATGTATGCGAAAAGCAGCGCTTTGAAGAGAACTTTCTCGGCCTGGCTGAGGCGATATATTTTCCTGGGCTATAGCCTTACCGTTTTTTCATTTTTTCGGTAAAATTAATCTGCGCCTATACGTTTAATTATCGCGTAAATCGGCGTCAGTACGTGCGTGGGGAGCGATGTATGCAAAAAGCAGCGCTTTGAAGAGAACTTTCTGGGCCTGGCTGAGGCGATATATTTTCCTGGGCTATAGCCTTACCGTTTTTTCAATTTTTCGGTAAAATTAATCTGCGCTTACATGTTCAGATATCGCGTAAATCGGCGTCAGTACGTGCGTGGGGAGCGATGTATGCGAAAAGCAGCGCTTTGAAGAGAACTTTCTGGGCCTGGCTGAGGCGATATATTTTCCTGGGCTATAGCCTTACCGTTTTTTCAATTTTTCGGTAAAATTAATCTGCGCTTACATGTTCAGATATCGCGTAAATCGGCGTCAGTACGTGCGTGGGGAGCGATCTATCCAAAAAGCAGCGCTTTGAAGAGAACTTTCTGGGCCTGGCTGAGGCGATATATTTTCCTGGGCTATAGCCTTACCGTTTTTTCCTTTTTTCGGTAAAATTAATCTGCGCCTATACGTTTTATTATCGCGTAAATCGGCGTCAGTACGTGCGTGGGGAGCGATGTATGCGAAAAGCAGCGCTTTGAAGAGAACTTTCTGGGCCTGGCTGAGGCGATATATTTTCCTGGGCTATAGCCTTACCGTTTTTTCATTTTTTCGGTAAAATTAATCTGCGCCTATACGTTTAATTATCGCGTAAATCGGCGTCAGTACGTGCGTGGGGAGCGATGTATGCGAAAAGCAGCGCTTTGAAGAGAACTTTCTGGGCCTGGCTGAGGCGATATATTTTCCTGGGCTATAGCCTTACCGTTTTTTCATTTTTTCGGTAAAATTAATCTGCGCCTATACGTTTAATTATCGCGTAAATCGGCGTTAGTACGTGCGTGGGGAGCGATCTATCCAAAAAGCAGCGCTTTGAAGAGAACTTTCTGGGCCTGGCTGAGGCGATATATTTTCCTGGGCTATAGCCTTACCGTTTTTTCACTTTTTCGGTAAATATAATCTGCGCCTATACGTTTAATTATCGCGTAAATCGGCGTCAGTACGTGCGTGGGGAGCGATGTATGCGAAAAGCAGCGCTTTGAAGAGAACTTTCTGGGCCTGGCTGAGGCGATATATTTTCCTGGGCTATAGCCTTACCGTTTTTTCATTTTTTCGGTAAAATTAATCTGCGCCTATACGTTTAATTATCGCGTAAATCGGCGTCAGTACGTGCGTGGGGAGCGATCTATCCAAAAAGCAGCGCTTTGAAGAGAACTTTCTGGGCCTGGCTGAGGCGATATATTTTCCTGGGCTATAGCCTTACCGTTTTTTCACTTTTTCGGTAAATATAATCTGCGCCTATACGTTTAATTATCGCGTAAATCGGCGTCAGTACGTGCGTGGGGAGCGATGTATGCGAAAAGCAGCGCTTTGAAGAGAACTTTTTGGGCTTGGCTGAGGCAAGATATTTTCATGGGCTACAGGTTGTTGGGACTAAGGGTAACGTTTAGGCCAGGGATCCTCCATGCCATAGGAATGAGTACGGCCGGGATTTGGAGTGAAAGATAAAGGCGTTTATTTTACATTATTTACATATTGAAACAAGCAGCCAGATTCTAGTCAGAACAGACATGTCTGAAGCCGTCAGGTCACCTCAGCATCGATGGTGTCCGCTTTTAAAACAGTCTTCTTCCTAGGAGACTAGGCTAGGTAATCTGATGACTGCATCTCGTCCAATCAAAATCTTCATATCGGTCGCAATATCCCTGCCATGACTCCGACCCGCTCCGCCGGGCTCCGCCTCCTGTGTTGCGCCTTCGCCCCCGCATGTGACACAAGCGTGTAGTAATCTGGGAAACGCAGTCGACACTGTTCTCACGGTATCCTTCGATGTTGGCCCCGTTCATCAATTAGTTCATCTTGTCAGGATCAAGTTGAGGTAGAGTGATTTTCGCGGTAGTTGTCTTCTCGAAGTGAGCTTCTCTGTTACCGCGTCACAGTCTATGTCGGACCCCGGCATTGTCTGGACGCGCGCTGATGAAAGGACAGGCTCGTGGGAAATGTCCAAGGAATGCTTATCGCCGTATTGAGACGTAATACACTCTTCCGCCGCCGGGAGAATCGACCTGAAGGCTGACAGGTTGCCCGAAGCGTCGGTGTTCGGTCGCGACCTCGGGGATAGCTCTATAGAAGTGATGACTGATGACGCATTGCAGTTTGGAGTCCCAGCATCCGTTTCGTTATGGCCTTCTCCCTGCGAGCACGCAAGCACACACACGACCCACAGGAAAGTGCTGTGCTCGCCCCGAGAGCCATCAGGTCTAGCGAACATAGCAAAGCACCTGCCCTATCTAATAAAAGCATAATAGCAGCCATCAAATTACTAAAAACTTCGCGGAAGCCCGCAATTTTGAGATTAGATCAGGTTTTACAACCTCCTCGCAACGTCTGATACGGAAGAGTCATTCCCAGCTACAAAGCACCAGGTGGCGCGCAAGCGCCCCAAATCCCTAATGAAGCACAGAGCGCTATGGGGATACAATAGGTACGAGGTCCTCCGAGGTATGTGGAAAGGGGTAATGGTTCCAGGACTTACTTTTGCAAATGCGGTTGTTTGCTTTAAATCAGGGGTACAATCAGGACTCGACGGGAACCAAAGGTCAGTGGGTCGCCTCGCATTGGGCGCTCACGGGAAGACTACAAATGAAGCTGTGCAAGGGGATATGGGCTGGACTAGTTTTGAAGTGAGGGAAGCTCGCAGTAAAATTGAGTATGAAGAACGGCTGAGGAATATGGAGGAAAGTAAATGGGCTGGGAGAGTGTTCAGGTATCTGTACAGGCAAAACATTGATTCACAGTGGAGGAAAAGAACTAGGAAGCTTACCAGCAAGTATGCGGCCTGTGGGGTGGGCAACACAGCAGCAAAGAAGGTCAAGCGGAAAGTCAGAGAGGCTGAATTAATCTCATGGGTGGCGGCAATGGAAAAGAAACCTGCCATGAGTAACTACTTAAGGGGAAAAAACGAAATTAGGAAAGAAACCATTTATGATAACTCAAAGGGAAGCTCATTACTTTTCGAAGCCAGATCGGGATGCCTTAGAACACGCACGTATAAAGCGAGATATAAGAAGGAAGAAGAAGCATGTGCTTGCTGCGGTAAAGCTAGGGAAACGACGGAGCATATTTTATTAGAATGTGAAGACATCTATCCAGCGGTCGATTTAGGCACCACTGGCCTCCTTGAAGCCCTCGGGTTCAGCGGGAGCAGTGGTAAAGCAAACAGGTCCGCAATAGACATCAGTAAGAGGCGATTGGAGGATTGGTGGAAGAAAAGTAGGGAAACGACAAAGGACGGAGACGTACAGAAGCACAGTTCGCAATAGGGTATCAGAAAATTTGTACGTGGTAGTTCATAGTGTGTTTTTTTTTCTCATTGGTTAACCTAGGTAGGATATTAGGCAGCATAGTAGCAAGAGCTTGGTGGCGCAAGCCACCGCCCCGTTCCAAAGGGGACGCTCATAACATCCATCCATCCACCATCCGCTGAAATTCACCAGGCTTCGCTTGACCCAATAATTTGGACCCAAAACTTTGTGCCATCAAAACGAACTCTCGTGTCTCTCTGAGCTCAAGTAAGCCAGACAGTCACATTGCACGGGACCAAAAATACGCAAGAGTGCCCCAAATAAATGATAATTGAAATATAACACGCAGCACAAACACCATGAACAGTCTTCTCGTACTCTACATCCGCTATTAGCCCACGTACTAGTGCCGCTGAGAGCCTCGTCCACTTCACGCATGTACGATCAGAATCGCTCTAACTTTGCGGACAAATCTCACATTTAATACGCGCGGTTCACGGATTGGCCTTTAATTTATTTAGTCCATACAGGACACGCTCAAAAAAAAAAATGTTGCATAACGCGCTCAACACTACAAGAAGATTCGCGCTTACTTCTCAATACTTTCACGCACGTTCTAAACGAAACTCAAAATGCTGCCGTCTTCTAAACACACGTGCGAGACACGCGGCAATGCTTTGCTTTGTGTCTGCGCAAGACACGCTTTAAAGGAACGGTACAAACACTTTCTGAAACTGTGCAGTTAAACAACGGCTTCTTCAAATAATGCGTTTTACTTTCAAAGAAAAATCCCGCGAACATTTCCGAAAGGTGAACTGATATTCAAGCGCGCCACTATATGTTTCGAACAAATAACCTGGACTTGACGTTACAAGCATATCTCACACACACACAAAAAAAAGCCTAGAACGCGACTGCTTTGAAAAAAACTTTAAATTTTTCTATGCGCGCGTAGACCATCACTCCTAGAATATCATGAGCTTCTAAAACAAACAATCTAAACAAAGCTCAAAACTTTCTTATCGAAACGATCGCTAGTCTAGATCTCAAAACGTCTAACAAACAACAAAAATGAAGAAATCGAAGTGATTGTACTGGCGGCGCCGACACTGTAACATGTCACAGCCTTACCTCTTTTTTTTTTGCCAGGACTAGCAATCGACGGATATCCCTTTGTTCATAGCGTAAATCGGCGTCAGCATGTGCATTAGCATTAGTGATGCGTGCGCCGAACCAACGCTTTTCATAGAAATCATCGGACGTAACTTGGGCGACAGTGCAATTCCATAGCGTCATCGGTCGTATCCGAACCCAAACGCTCGGGTAATGGGCTAAACTTTTTTTTTTTTTTCGGAACGACCAGTCTATATGCATATTCATTTATTCATCGCGTAACTGGGCGTAAGCCCGTGCATTAGCATGGGGAGTGAAGTAGTGGACCTGGTTGTGCCGGCAGTGAAATGGGTTATAGACTTACTTTTTTTTTTTCCGGGAAGCGAATCTGCGCGTATTCGTTTGTCATGAACTGATGTCCGCCAGCGCATTAGGATAGGGAGTGATGTGCACGCAGAGCCAACGCTTTTCAGACAAGTGGTTGGACCTGGATTCGCCGACACAGCAACAAGATACAGGCTTACCTTTCTTCTTCCCCCGAGAAATAGTCTGCGCATATCCGTTTATTCCATGAAGATGTAACCAGCGCAAGAAGGGACACAGAACACGAGAAAGGTGACAAGTTTTTTCACCGCGTAAATCGGTGTCGGCGCTTGCGCATTAGCATGGGAAGTGATGTGTGCGCCGAACCACCGCCTTACATATAAGCGATTGGACCAGGTATTAACTGCCGACATTTCAACGGGCTATAATAGGCTTATAGGATCTTTTTGCGGGGAATTCCAATCTGCGCATATCCGTTTATTCATCGCGTAAATCGGCGTCAGAACGTGCATGGGGAGTGATGTATGCGCCAAACCAACTTTTTCCAGAGAAGTGATTGGACCTGGAGGGCCGACATTGTAACAGGCTACTCTCATGCATGTTCTTTTCCCGAGAAAGCCACGGAATCTGCGCATATTCGTTTATTCATAGCGATTACTCGGCATCAACACGTGCTTTAGCGCGAGGAGTGATGCATGCGCCGAAGAAACGCCTTTTAAAAGAATTGATTGAACCTGACAGTGCCGACATTGTCTGTGTGCCGACACGGGCTATACGCGTATAGGACCCCCTTACAGCGAAGCTGTATATGGCTAGGGTTCCGTGCATTTTTGTTCCCCGCGAATAAAAACTGTCATCATCAGTGGCTCATACTTCCGTAAGAATTCATGCTCCCGAAAGCAAGCAAAAGATGCAATGCGGATAGCCCCATAAGGCAGAGGCTACAAGCACTCGGCAAAGTGAACGAAACAGTGCTTAAATTCTTTCTCATCACGCATACAACATACAGAACAGCATGTCGAAAACAGTCATCATCAATGGCTCATACCCGCGTGAGCAAGCAAAAAATGCAATGTCTCATAGTTCCGTAAGGTTCATGGCTGCTCACTCTGCGTGAATTAGCTACAATGACACTACCCCTGTTGTCATTGTCGGTGATTTCAATGTTGATGTGTCGGTACCGCAAAGGGAGCGGTTTACGCGTTCCGTGTTGCAGACATAGCCCTTGCGATGCCACACGGTTCCGGCCCAACCGACCAGCCAGCGGCGTACGTGCATCGACTTGACATGATCAAAGAATGCGATTGCAGTTGCGAGTGAAACAATGACCACCGATCAAGACAACAAACGAGTGTGCGTACCTTTCGTCACGATGACCACCCGTCAAGACAATAAATAAGTTCGTACCTTTGTTCAAAATTATGTGTCAGCTCCGTGTCGTGTGCTAAACAGCTTCGCTGGTCAACCACCTTCACAGAGTGGAATGGCTCATGTTTTTTTTTTCTCTTTTTGGGGGGGAACGCCAATCTGCGCATATCCATTTATTCATCGCGTGAATTGACATCAGCACGTGCATTAACAGGGGTAGTGATGTATGCGCTGAACCAGCGCTTCAGGGGCTTCGGAAGCGAAGGGAGGGGGGGTGGGGGTCAGCAAGGCTTTAGCACCTACCCCAGTTTTTTCCGATCCTTCAGCTTCCGTTATCGTTATGCAGGACGCCAACTGTGTGATCAGATTCATACATTGGGTTGCGCATGAAACACACGGACAAAGGGAAGTACCATACGACACGAGAGCAACATGTCCTCTATCATGCGCTTGTGCCATTTAGTCGTTTCCTAACGCGAAGAATAAATGGCCTATGAGGAGATTTCTTTTTTCGGCAAAAAAGGTAAGCCTGCCACAGTGTAAGCGCAGACAGCTAGGTCCAACCACTTTTGTGAAAATCACTGATTGGGAGCAATCATCACTTCCCCTGCTAATGCACGTGCTGTCGCCAATTTATGCAATGAATAGATGGATACACTGACAGGGAGATAGACGCCGGGAAGTACGTGAAATCTCTTATGAATGCTAATGAGATGAAAAAGTGAGGAGGCGCTATTCCCATCGTCTTTTAGAGCGCAGATCCTCGGCGCCCGTTCCCGCGTTTCGCGTCGCCGTCGGCCTCGCCGTAACCAAGGCCGTCATCCGCGCACTGCTCTAGCTGCGCGCACTCCTGCTGCCATCTCTCGCGCGCAGCTCGAGTCTTGCTCTCCGCTTGTCCTCCGGATCATGTGTTCTCACCTATCCTCTCGCCCGCTTCCTCCGCGCAGTGCCGTTGTGGTGACCACGACCTACTGTATAGGCTATACAGTAGGTCGTGGTGGTGACTCTTGCCGGTACCGTCCACTACGCCCTCGCAGTCTTTTCTACCGCTGTCGCGGTACAAGTTGGTTCTTTATTCTATGGCGGCACAGCCGCGGTCCCGGTGGTGGGCGCTCCTTGCTGCCTCGCGCATGATCCACGGCTCTCCGCTCCCCCTTCTCTGCGTCGCGTGGCTGTACGGCTCTCAGCCGTCTCTCGCTTCCCGGTTTGCGAAACGCGTTCTTCAGTGGCATTTGTCGCCTCTGGTAGTGCTTGCGCCTGGCTGTCCTTCTCCCGCCTCCACTCTTGCCCTATTGGGGGCGAGCTCCACCACTGGAAAAGCTGGCGCCACCGTCGGCGTGACGTAGCATGAGGGATCACGTGGACACAGCGGGCGCGTCGGCTGCTTCGGAAGCGCCGAAGCGAGCTGTAAAGTCCCACCTGCGCTGGGGTTCAGATTAAGTGGTGAGGCTTTCCCGTCTTGGGTGCCTGCTTGACAACATTTGAAAACACTATAATAGGTAGCGACTGCCCTTGGAGGCGTGCAGCAAGATGCTGCAGTGCCGGATGTACGCAACGGAGCCCAGTGTCAGCCTTATTCGCACGTAGCCGCAGCTAGGACAACAAGCTGCGTGAAACTTGGCTCGCGAAACTACGAACCGGCAAACAGCCATCGGTTACAACTCGGGTATGCAGCAAACACAGACGCGAGGAAGGTTTCTGCTACGGCGCCGAGTCTGCGATGTTCGGCGAGTAGCAGAAAACACGCACTGAGACGCTCGCCCGCGCCCGCTGCCCGGCTAATGTCATGACGGTTTGGTCTATGAACTTGTTGATGCTAGATACTGGCAAGTTCACTGGAATGGAAAGAGAATGGTGACTCTCGCCGGTACCGTCCACTACGCCCTGCCAGTCTTTTCTACCGCTGTCGCTGGCATATGGTCACGTTTGTGCTATGAACTGATGCACTGGATTACGAAAAAGAAGCAGCGGGAAATCGCACTCTGAGAAAACCGATAAACTGACAGTGCAACGCATCTTGAGAAATAATATTGAAACGTCCAAGAATTTAGAAAAAAAAAAAGATTGAAGCTTCAGGACGGCACATTACAGTCGCTGAAGGCGTCGAGGTCGCTATAACGAAATTATTATTGAACATTTCTGATAGCGTCCACGCAACAATGGTTGATTGTGTACTGTCAAATGCTCATATTCGCATATTCTGCGGCCTAAAGCTCACGGCAAGGTGCGGAAACGCGCGCGCAGCGAAAGCGAAACATTGGGCACGGACATGCACGCAGACGCGTAGTCCGTCGCTGTGAACCCGTGCGATCGCTGCATTGAGGCTTCATTCTGTTATGCTGCATTTGGTTCTACAGACACTATAAGAACATATTTCAAATAGTTTGCTCTGAGCGTTTGCCTACCTTTCACGCAAGAAGCCGCTTCGGGAGACTCCATCGCGGCGACCGCGCTCAGTGGCGTTCACTGTACGTATTCGGTAAAGAGATGGCGTCTGTAAACGATTCTGTGCTTTCAGTTTGCCCAACAGTATTATTTCGACAGTAAAAAACTTCCCTCGTTTTGAGAGTACTATACAGAAATGTCCGGGTGGGCTGACGCGTGGTGTTTTTATTGAGCGCCGTAAGCGAAACCTGTGAGGAGCGCGCCGCGTGATCCCTCATACTACGCAAGGGAGGCGCTTCCGACAGATGGCGACTTCGTAAGTGCTCGCCCCAAATACGTCCCCTTACCTGGCACAGTGCCGCTGCGGCGACTCGAAAGACAGTTATAGCGTTTCGTACCCTTACTTCTACTTCCCACCCCAACCTTGTGCGCCCACATGGAGGCCTGTCTGTGATGAATGAGTTTGTGACCTCTACTCAATACCCCTGTTCTCCACCCGCTTCCTCACTCCACCTCAGAAGAAACATTAAATAATAATTGCTAATCTCTCTCTCGCCCCCCCCCCCCCCCTCTCTACGGCGGTGACACACTATAAGGTGGCGCATCGCCGGAGCGCCGGCTCCCTAGCGGCGGATCGCGTTGTGCTGCCCAATCCGAAACGCAGAACCATCTCCGTTCGGTAATGCGTGTTCTGTACGCGGTTGCGTGTTGTTGTAATGAGGCAGCAGCTTCGCTCAAAGATCGCATTACCAAGAAGCGTAATAGTCGGCCAATTTGTTCTTTTCTTCTGTGTAATGTCTCCGGTTAAATGCTGTTCGTAAAATGTGCATAACCAACTCGCCCAAATTAACACCTTACACGCTATGCAAATATACACACCGTTGTGCAGCTAAATAAAATAATGCTACACATTCACTGCAGTAAAAAAAAAAAAGACATTCAACGATCGCACTATTGACGCTGCAGTCTGCTGAAGTGGTGAAACCTAGCGTCCTCCTTTTAAAGCGATCGATTTCGTTAGCTACTTCTCCCACTTTGGATGGACGTCCGCCGACCTCGGTATGTGCTGGCTGCCGTATTTTTTTTTTTTTCGAGGTAACAGGGGCCACTGGCCCCTAAGTACGGTCCCGAACAGAAAACTTCGGCACGGCCTATGTGATATTGGTATGTGCCCATATTTGACCAGTTCTCCGGCAGAGCAGGGCACCCGACTGATAGGCGCGAGCGCGGATGACGTCACGCACTCAGACAGGAGTGAGGAGGAGGACGGGCGGGAGTAGCACGCTCCAGCTGCGAGGGTCGTGCGAGCGCTCTATTTGCAACAGACACCCCCGCGCATCAAGCGCGCACACTTGTTGGACAGCCATTGCAACAAAGCTGCAGTTAGGATTCTAGGGATAGTGGGGGTTACTACGGGGTTTCAACTGGAGTGCTGTGTTTACAAGAGAGGCTGTGTTCTGGTATCGTTTGGCGCTGTGGATGACAGCGAGATTACTACTTAGTGTGTCCGCGGATGTGCCCTTTAGGTTTCTTTCTCGATTCACGGATGGCATGGATATCCAGCACGTTGCAAAAGAAAGCTACTGCCGACTTTGACAATCATCTTCGATGATTTCTGCCACAGTTATTAATGCGATGGCGATTATACGGACCCTCCAAGCGGATTTCTGCCGTTGACGTCGCTCCTCCCTCGCGCACCACAGGAGGGGGCACGCATCCGGGCCGCGTTCCTCGCTCGCGCACGAGTGATTGAACCGCGTTCGCCATCACACCCTCGAACGCCTTCACTCATGCGGAACCTCACGGCAACGACGACGGCAGAAATCCGCCTGGAGTGTCTGTCCATATCATTGCTATCGCAACAAAACTCATCTCGCTAGCTGGCTTATCACTGCCCCTGACCAAAGTGTTAATTAAGCAAAAGCAGTGACGAAACATACCAAGCTGATCTAGGTGAAAAGTAAACTGTAAGAAAGGTTAAGACGACAGGAAGAAACGCACAACACTTAGACACGCAGCTTCTGCGCTTCGCCATATACGTTTCTTCCATTCGTACAGTTTACCCTTCCTTTAGTACAGACCAACTAGCCCGATAAATCTTGTTGCTGTAGGTGGATGCCACTTTCGCATGGTATCACTAATTTGGACAAGGGAGAACAGCGAGCATGAAACGCGCAGACTGCCTGCCGGCACGAGCTCAAGCCTGCGGCGAGGCGTCCGCAGTGCAGCTTGATGGAACAGTGCGGCCATCTCACGGCTGTCAAAGGAGTGGCGACAGCTGCGGTAAATGCAAGGGCGCCGAGTTTGACAACTGAAGCTAGTCTAGTAACGTTGGGCTGGACTAACAGCATGACTGACAGCCACAGAACATGTGACAGCCACACGCGTGAAGCAGAATTTGGTTTGATGTAGTAGTTCTGCGGAAACCCGCAAGGTGGAAAGAAGTAATGAATAAAGGGAAAATCAGACATCCACCCGTTCGTAGCAATTGAGGCTTTTTCTTTTGAGGAACCCGTATGGGTTTCTTTTGTAGCAATTGCTACAAACGGGTGGATGTCTGATTTTCCCTTTATTCAGAATTTGGTTTAGCGGGCGATCAACCGGAAACTATTGCGAACACCTTATGTGCGCTAGATGGAATGACATAAGCTTGTGTATGGCCATTAAGCTCCACAGTGACGTTCGCGGAGTAAAGGTCGCATAAGGTGCCCTTGCTGCTCGGTTCAGTCACTAAAAAATGTTGCGACACGGCAGTGGTAACTTTGGCAGCCAAAATCTGTCTCCGCTCGCTGCCATCGTGCAGGTCTGATGCGTACGAATGGGACAATGGTTGGCGTGGTGTGCTATGTGTAGACCTTGGCATATGTTTCGGCATGACGAACGTTCCTGGTTTCCATGGTGGTTTCGGTTGTTCTAGTACGAGACATATGTAAGCACTGCGCAGTCGTGTCCATCAAGAATGCAATGCCATTTTTCAATATTGTAGCTCAATCAGAGTGGCAAGTACCACGGCCTGGTGCTTAGGTAATGTCCAAAACACAGTGGCCACGGCAAGCTCCTAAAATCGATTTACGCGTATAAATCCAGCAAAAGCATGACCTTTGATATCCGTTTGTTATCAGAATAAGCCGCCACTGCAGGAACCGTAAATTCGGACACTACCTGAGCGTGCCTCTGGGATCGAGAGTCCTGTTGCTGCAGTCAAGTTTGCGAACTAACCGGGAAGGTGCAGACTGGCTGCACGAATTATCTAGCCAAATTTACATGGAAAATTTCGGGGCCGTGGAAATTCTACAAGTTATCTGGTATTCCCAATTAATCGAGTTTAAATTACCAAGAGTTTACAGTGATCCGATATGAAACTCACCTTTACATGCATGTTTGAAAATTGCAATGGCTTTCAGTCTGCCCTCAACTTGTGCAGTGACGTTACAGCAAATCCCCAGCAAGGCAAGATTTTTAGTGTCAATGAAAAAAAAAAAAATGGTTTTCTTTCTCTGTCACTGTCACATAAAAGCAACACTGCATGTGAAAATAACTGAAACCGATCCAGGAAAATTTTCTCCATATGCACTCCCATCACTTTTGCAATAGTTGTTCCACCTTGCAGTTGTGGCGTAAATAAATAAATGAAATAAAATAAATAAATGGTGGCACCACCATTTATTTTACTGAGAAAAACTTTCTTGCGTGGGGATAGCCCAACATACAATAAAATACTTCCAATTCATTCTAATGTTTACACAGGCAAGCTTTGCAGTTATGTTATGAAGCCCAACCCTCCTTTGGTTGCCTCTTTGCAGGATACGAGTGAAAATGAACAGAGTTTGCTGACAAAACAATCTAGAATGTTCCTGATGGATGTAATATTCGGACCAAGGAAAGAGCATTGCAGAGAAAGCAAGGGAAATAATTTTAGTGTTTGTAGATATTCCACTCCACAGAAAATTAAAACAATTTCTTCAGCTTAACTTCTGACCATGGAGAGTACATTTGTACCAAACACAATGGAATATTATTTAAGTTCTAAATTGTTAGTACAGAAATTAATTAATCAGAAACTAGTTTGCAGAGCTATCAAAAATAACACGTTAGGACATTCTGAGGTTAAGGTCAAATAGGCGTCTACTTGGATTTTTAAAATAATTTAAGCCTAGCTTTTCCGCAATGCAGTTGGACAAACTAATGGCAGCATAACTGTTTTTACAAACAGTGGGAACAAGTAGTCTGCTTGCCCTATGACATGGAGAATCTAGACATGGCTCATGATAGAACCATGTGCAAAGGGCAAGCACCAGCATGTACACTTCAGTCTTCTTTAACCTTTAACCAGTTTCTTTGTGTATGACACAAAGAAACCGCACAAGGTAAACAGGAACTTAACCTTTAATCACTACTTTTAACCTTGTCTATCATAAAGAAACCACACAAAGTAAAGAGGAAGACAACATTTACTAGAATGAATTCTGATGTTTCACTTCAAAAGAAATGGGATGCGTGAAATAATAATAATAAAAGAAAGTGGGTTGAGTGGGAGGAGGCTGTTATAGAGCAGCTTGACAGCATGTTGGTTTTGTCATAACAATTTTATACAGTCCAAGCACCAGAGAAAATAAGAAATAAGTTACTACGACTACAATGTGCATGATAAATTAGGAAGCGAAACAGTCTCAGCGAAGATAGGCATACAGTGTCTGTCCATGCAGTGCCTTCACATCATCTGGGGTTATGTGCGCCAGCTTTGCAGATTTGTCTCGAGATCTGTAGATTTCCAACGACTTTCCTGAAGTGTTGAAAACTACTGAAACCTGAAAGTAAAAACAACAAAATGCTAGAATTAAGTACTGTATATTTAAAGTGCACAGTGCAGTACAGTACAGTACACTACAGTACAATAAAGTGAGTGAGGAGTGATGCAAGTGAGGACCCCTGTGAGAAAGGTCCCCAGTAAAACTAGGTGCCCAGTGGCACTAACCTTCCGTTGGGTACCTCTTTGAATGCACAGTCAACTACAAATGTTTACGGACCATGGAATCGCAGAAAATGTCGAATTTCCGAGCAACCTGTAATGGTGGCCAGTAAAACAGTACGTCACAATGTTGCGCATATATTAGTAGAAGAGGTTGAAAATGCAAATATAAGGCTGCATCGTGCAACTGTGGAGATATTCAGCCTTTTCTCAGATCCTGTGGTCCACAACATCTTGTGTTCGGCTGTACCTGTTAAGCAGTTTTACTTGTGACAAGCAAAAGAGGCTCTTATTTGACTTTTAAAATGACAAAGCAGGATGATTGGTAATTGACAGATTATTTAGCAACATGGATAAAACACTGAAGGAACACAAGTAGAGGGACCAAGGTTAGGTCCACAACAACAATGTGCGAGTCAGCGAGCTAAAAGCCTGAGAACCATTCGGACTGATGGCAGGAGCCGAAGAAGCTCCTTTTTTTCTTCTTGTCATCTCGCAGCACGAGGCACAAGACACATGCGCCGAAGTGCACCATACATAAAATTTAGCCGAGGAGGATGCTTAGAGGATAAGGAGGATGTGCCTGAGAAACAGCCTTTGATGCCGTGCGATCGGATAGATCCGTCGTTTCAGCGGAACAGTAGGTGGTGCGAAAAATTCACTGGGCAACCGCAGCATTGTGCCATAGACCAACTCCACGGCTGTGCAGTTGAGGTCTTCCTCAGCTGCACTTCAGCTGGGGGCATGTGCTACTCTTTCAAGAGGAATACACGCCTAGCAGGATGAGAAAGGTTTTCAGCTCAAGAAAAGTGAGCCTGGCGAGCTTTAAGTTGACGGTGAAAGCATTCAACCATTTCATTTGTTGGTGGGCGATACACAAAGTATGGATATGGCGGATGCCAAGCAGGCATGCGAGTTCGCAAAAGAGATCACATTTGAATTGTAAGCTGTGATTGGTCGTACTCGTACCAACACTGGAGCATCTGGAGCAAGAGATCCAGCTAGTGACAAACACAGAAGCCACTGTACAGTGCCGTTATGTCAGTGAGACAAAATGCTTCCGGTTAGCACATAGAACGGTCTACACAATTGAGTATGTAGTGAGCACCTTGGGATGGTGGCAGCGGGCCAACGATGTCTATGTGAATGTGAAGGTGGACGAAAGGAGTTAATTGGCGACTTAATGTGTCGTGTCGTCTTGGAGTGTTGACAGTGAAGGCATTCATGAGCCCAGCGGCGCACGTCAGAGTTCGCACTCGGCCACACAAAGCGGGAAGTAATTTAGACACGGTGACAGAAACTCCGGGATGACTTGCACCATGTAGCTTGTCAAATACTTGAAGGCGCAGTTGGAATAAAACGCATGGGCATGTTCAACCACTTGACACGTTGCAAGTGATAGTGCCTGAAGAAAATGGAAGGGGCACGTCAGACAGAGCTAATGTAGCAGAATGTGGTAGCCAAGGTGACCACCATATTGTGGGGCAGGCACCAAAAGAGCAGTTCACACAGCGGCAGTTTGTCTGTGTCCAGCCAACAGTCAATGAGGAGCCGCCGCATACAACACAGAAGTTCAAAAGTTCCAATGACGACAGTCGCCGAGCTCCTTTTCATTGAGAAGCTGCTGAAGGCATCTGCACATAGACACAGACTTGTAATGCAGCAGTGTCGTTTTGAAGTGGTCATACGGGGTGGTGTCATAGGATGCATCCACCAAGTCTCGAAACTCTTCAACCTCGTGCGCTGCGAAGTAATGCGCTGAAGGTCCAAGATGGCCTCCATCTATGTAAACCAGGCTGCAGGATTTTGTGGCCAAAAGGGTGGCCGGTTGAATCTGTACCGTGGCGAGGCCCTCTGCGCTGGTCATTGGTCTCTAGTTCGTGGCCTCACCCATGACATCGTGCTCGCCGTACAATCCCATCTGGGTCACCATATTGTAGCGACTGAGGTTAGGTCCACTACAACAATGTGTGAGTAAGCGAACAAAAGGCCTGAATACCATTCAGACCGATGGCAGGAGCTGAAGAAGCTTTTTTTTTCTTCTGACCTCGCAGCACAAGACACGTGCTGGAGCGTGCCATATATATATATAAGGCGTGCCAGGAGGATGGCGATGGCTGCTAGACAACAAACATTTCATAAATACTGCAGTCACTGTACAAACATGTCAATTCAAGTCTGGCAGACTAATGACAATGTGTGTCAGAAAAAGATGAGCAATCACTTTGCCAATTATGTTCAAGAGGGGGGGAACTTTGGGCCAGTTGGTCCGACATGTTTAAAAAGGAAAAGAACCACATATTCAGACGGGACGTAAGACGAAGGAGTGGACAGGATGAGCAGTAACTAGCAACTGGGGTTTATTACAATGAAACACCCATTACGCTCATTACTGCTCGTCCTGCCCACTCCTCCATCTTACGTCTCGTCTGAAGTCATGCTTCTTTTCCTCTTTAAAGTTGTCAATTATGCTAAAGGAGTTGAGCACTTTATTCGTGTCTCTTGAGGAAGAAAGGTACTGTATTTACTTGCATAATGAAGGCACTTCCCGAAAAATTTACACACGCATTAGGGGGTGCGTTCCTTATGCTGGGCAAAATTTTGAGTGTTTTATTTTTCCACAGCCATCTCTAATAAATAAGAGACATGGTATGATTCGGCATCTGATACGGCACCCGACGTGCCGGAATGACAGCCAGATGCATAGTGTTTAGCCATGCCATACTGCCAAATTGGACGCCTGGCGTGCACGCCTCGGATCCGGCTGCTATTCCGGCACAGACACTGAATCATACTGCATGCCTTCTACTTTTGTCGCACGGCAGGCCTCTGATCTGGTACTATGACACAGTAAAACGCCTCGTATCCAGCTGCTGCTTCAGTGCGATACGTGGTATCAGATGCCAAATCATACCGTGTGTCTCCTACTTCAGGGAAGCAAGTTCGGAGTGCAATCATGCGCAGAAAAGAACAATTATACTTTTTGATTGGAAAAAAGGGGGGGGGGGGAGGTGTTTATTATGCAACTAAATACAGCACTCGCAAGAGAGAACAGAGCACTGGACACAGGGCATAACCAATGTGCGGAAGGGCATCAGTGGTGGTCACTTGGGTAATCACTGTCCTACTCCAGCTGCGCATCGCAATTTACTAGTAGCACAGTTCTAAGCTGGTGTTCTCAGAAGCTCGTACGTAGGGCTACCGAGGATGCAGAGATAGCTAGGCGTAACAACCAGTGTCAATTTTCACTGGAAAAGAGATAATTATAGCTTAGATTGTGTCCTGGATAGAGTGGTTAGCACTCTAACATGACAGGATTAGAAAGCCATGTGCTCATGTTTGCCTGTGTTGTAATAGTTGTTTCTCATGAAAATCATGATTAACTTACTATACAAGCCTTACTTCTGCAATCAATTTTATTGAAACTTAGTGCTCTTGCTTGCTTTCTTCCTTCTGTGCATTTTGCCTGTGCTGTTGAACAATCACTCATGCAGATGTGCATGTGGCAACTGATTAAGCATGAACACAGGGTGAGAGCAGATGCATTTTCAGTGGGAACTCAGCATTGCGAGCAAGCCATCACCGTTCCTCCCTTTAGACCTTTGTTAAAATGACGGGCTTATCCCTCTTGCTGTAAGAATTGCAAATCTGTCATAAAGGAATTCTAGTTAAGTGAGACAATAAAAAGTATACGTGCAATCGAACCTCATTAGAACAAACTCACACAGGGCACGAAAGTACTACCTTTGTTACATGTAATATTTGTTATGCTCTGTCACCCAGAAAATAATTATATTTTCTTCATTATATCTGACAATTCTTTATCTCAAGGTTAGTAGTAGCAGGCTGCAATTCAAGCAAGTGTTAATTGTGCTTACCAGCTGTTCAAGTCTAGGCACATCAACCAAATTATGGCCAATGGGATTTTCCAACAACACTGTTGCCTTGAGTCCATTGGTCTGGCTGGCAGCACCACACAGTTCAACATTCACGTATCTGGAACATTATCAGAGTGTGCTTCCTTGCAAACTTTATATGTGCCAGACACTACTAATCCTTCAAAGCTCATTACACAGGAACTATTTCCCACTGTCATCCACAAATTTTACAGCATTATCGGCCATCGATAGGTGTATAGGTGTCACCGAAAACAGACAGAAGGCTAAGTTTGTTTCAAAATCTAACAAAAATCTTATAAAGTGCAACCTGTTATGCTTGAACCATTTAAGGTATTACTCTGGTTTTAAGGTTAATATTGATGCCATTTTTTTTAAATGCGTTGTGCTAAACAATAATACCAGACAAATTTGCTTTGATAAATGATAGAGATCCAGGCATGCTGTCATGGGGGAAGAAACGTGTCCCCTCAGAGCAATCATTGAATCGATAAATGTGGTCACAGCTATATATGTTGCCCAACTGTGGAGGAATTTTTCTGAAGAGTCTTCAGCACAACTGTTATTAACATCTAGTTTCCAGGTTCTAAACTTTCTAGGCCTCTGAATTTGGCAGTGCTAAGTAACAAATGCAAATGGCATCAGTTTTTTCAGAGTGATGTATCAATTTTCTACATCCATGCAGTTCACAGATGGCCTTATACATACTAACATCTTTCTATTAGTAGCAAAGCAATATTTTTGAAAGAGTAAGGCTTTATTGTAAGTCTACTAACCCTTTTAGGAGCATTTGTTTAGCTCAGCCCTAAATGGAGCCATAAGAGTATCCCCTATACATATAACATCCAAATTTTATATGACCCTTAGTCAAATGAGAAATGGTAAGGCAGCTGTTAGGGCATTAAAGTGATGTGCTTTGAGTACTTTGTTGAACTAACAGCAATGAATGTTGCGACACTGTTTGGTGAGGGATACCTTCAAAAAGAGCTAACTTCCTAAGGAGTTTCAATGTAGTGGATGCTGATTATACGAGGGTGAATGAGAAAGTCTTTGCCCCTATATTTTTTTAGCCAAGCTGCGGCTGTAAATGGGAAGCCAACATATCTATCTTTAGCAGTGGACCTTTCTTGAACCGGCCTAGCCTTATCTGCCGGTAGCTTCACAGCATGGCAGCTGTCAGTTGTTGATGATGAGTATGCTTCACATGTCCACGGAGTACAAGCAACGAAGTGTGGTTCATTTTCTATGGAGCAAGGGAAGAACACCTATCAAAATCCACACGGAAATGCAGCACACGCATGGGGAAAGGTGTCTTGCTTTCAGCAGTGTGAGGTGGTGGTGCTGTGGGTTCGCAAAAGGCCGTGAAGACTAGCATGACAGTGAGCATTCGGGGAGGCTGCATGCGTCGCTGACTGACGACAGGGGCATATCAAATTTAGTGCTGCAATAGGACAAATGTCTGAACCGGTGTGGGGACTACGTGGAAAATTAGTGCAAGGTACATAGAATAGTATGTATATTTGTAGTTACCTGTAAGTATCTCATTTTGGCTAATAAAAAATAAGGACAAAGACCTTCTGATTCGACCTAGTAACGCATATCATGAACGCTTTGCCTTTTTGTCACTGAGCTCAACTGACATACCGTATTTATATTCGAATCTAGACCGATAGTTTCTTTTCCAATAATCATATACCAAACTCTAGGGCCGGTTTAAATGTAAAGTTTTTAATTGAAATTGACAAAGATGGTGCGTAGCTAGAGCTATCTAGAAAAGTCAGTATGGTAGCTGCTACTCATCGCGCCAGTACACAACTGAAGTACACGAGCGACGTCGCCATTTTGACCTGTGTCGTATTGGAGCCTCCGAGCGGATTCTTTATTCTATGGTATCGGTGTGCGGCGTGGTGTTATCATAATGGCACCGAACAGGCGATGCCACTATAGTGCCACTTTCAAACGAAAAAGTTGTGCTAGCTGCAGAGACACCGTTAAATTTCAAACGTTCAAGTCAAACATTCAAGCTGGGTGGGACTTCCGCATCAATCAGAAAAACGTCCGTCATTGGAAGGGGCAATGGGAGATTATTTCTTCGTGAACCACAACGAGGATGGCTTTTACCGTTGGAAGATAGTGCACTATTTGAAGACGACAGCGATAAAGAAGATAGTGACGAAGCAAGCAGCGATGATGACGTAGAATGAGCTCGGCAAGTTCATTATTCAATAAATGTTTTCATTTTGTCGACGCTGTCCTCACTTTTTTCGTTCAGCCTACATTCGAGGAAAGTTTTTCTTCTTCTCTGGCTTCGGACTTTCAGGGGTCAGCTTATAATCGGGGCCAGTCTAGATTCAAGTAAATATGGTAGTATTAGCAAAAGTGCACTTTTATTTTGAAAATTGCATGAGCGTTCCTCCAACATGTGCCTCATGCAGCTCAGCCCTTTCTGCATGCAATGACTCAGCAAGCATGCATGAAAGCAGAGCTAGCACACAAAAACAAGACTGCATTTAGAATGTTTTAAACTATTGTCAGGGCTGACATCATCCCCCATGTCAGTCATATGATGGTGACAGCACACATTTCTCTGTAGGTTGACGAAGACAAACAGCTGCTTTCATTATGAAAGTTCACTCAAACCTTTCCAGTTTCTGATCATAAAAGGAAGGTGAAGGTTATCGTTATTTTATGAAGCTGGGGTGCATGCTAGATTTTTCATGCACATTATTTCTTTCGTTTGAACAGTCAGAATTCGAGCGCATGGTAGATCTGGAGGCATGCAGATTTGAAGGCACGTAAGAATCAGGTAAATATGGCACATCATTATCAGCCATACCACTTAACAACAATTGCTCCGATGCAAACTACAACATATAAGTAACAGGTGTAGTCTACAGGAAATTTACCTTAGTTTGTTCTCATGAACACTGAATCGTTAACCGTTTAACACATGTTGGCTTTATATGGTATAGCAGGAACACAAGAAAAGTGCTTACCTGCAGTAAGGAGTTTCACTCGAACCTGATGCTTTGTTGACATGTGCATCCACTTGCTTGCCTGTGGCTCTAGGCAGGGCATCTTTGCTCGCAGGTGATGTGCTGCCACTTGGCTTAGTGATCACTATCTTCATTTGGGAGCCCTTGAGCTAGATGAACAAGACAAAATAAGGGATGGGGACAATGCAATCATTGCAATCGTTACTGCTTTTGCATACTGGTTTGCATGACAGCTGAGCACCTGCATAGCTCTCTAAAGGCCTGTTGGTCAAACAAAGATGCCACTGATAACCACAACTGTGGATCAAACTTGCAGCAACTGTGCATCATGACGCCTCATTTAAGATGTTTTTCTTAAAAAACAATTCTGTAAGCATTTCTAACAATCACAACGAACAAGAGTCACTAGTAATATTTTTAGCGGAAAGTTTAACAGCATCGTAGCTTTCGCACCACTGCAAGCACATTTAGCACAGCCATGAACATACCACTAAAATCTGAATTTTGCACGTTTACCTAAAAACAAGCTGAATGTATAATTCATCGCTGCCACAAGGCTACATTTACAGACCATAGTGAGATATCAACAAAATATTTCTCCTTGGCAGAGATAGCCAGACCTGGACTTCATGCAAGCAGTAAAGTGCCACCAACCTCATGGTCTTCCTCAATGATGACTTGTTCACCGGCAGATGTGCTGCCCATCTTGAGGGGAACCTTTAATGTACCCTCTATTAGAGAATGGTGAGAGGTAATCACTGTGGCAATGGGGTGATGCACAGGTGATACTTCCAAGTACACAGCCACTTCATCAGTTGGCACCAGGTGGGCCTGGTAGTCACCACAGCGTGCATAGAATGAAAATAGACATCAGCACAAGCACATGCGACATTGCTGTATCCTTATCCTATGTCAAACTAGGTGTGACAGCATCATCTATTTACTTTCTGTATGGAGTGATGATCAACACTTTGCTTCAGTTAATAATTTAGTAGATTAGTGAAACTCATCTCTGATATTTTTACTTGGAAATGACACCTGCAGACAAGTAATGATGAACTGAAGAAACTCTTTGTTGGGCAAAGTTGTAACTGCCTGAGAAAAACAACCTCGGGACAGTGATGGCAACAGCACTGCCTTACAAGGTAAATTTACAGATATGTGTTATAATCAGCCCATTTACAATGCATGAGAAGGCATTCTAGGTCAGTCATGGCAGTTGTGATCACAATTCTGGAACTTGCTGCTCGCATCACTTAACAGTCTCATTAAGTAGCACTGTCTTTTCGGAAAGAGCTTGCTAATGCTTTCAACATAAAAAAAGAAAAACATGAACATACCTTGCACAAGAAAAAAAAAAAAAACCATAACACTGGATGACACTCAATAGACAAAAGTGCAAAGAATGGTAACAAGTGGTGGCAATGTTGGTGCCCTAAGACCGTTGCAATTAGTTTGGAGATGATGAGCTAGCTCCCTCAGGGCCTCATCAAAATATTGTCACGGCTAAAGGATAGCAAGAGAACAGAAGAAAAAGAATTGAGGGACACGAGCAGCAACCATGCTCCCTTTGAAGGAAGACAAAGTTGGCACATTTGTTCTTGTGGTCTGTGAGTACAGAGCTGGTTTTTGTTTCTAGCATCCTGGTCCTGTGTCCTGTTTTTTTGATGTCGTGACACTGGTGGAGGTGCTGCGTAGTAGGGCGGCGTTTTCACGGGCTCACAGAGCGGTTAACAACTTGTTCTAAGGACGAGGCAGGGATGACGAGCTGTGTGGCGCTGGGGTTGGATGATGGACGGCTGACGCGTGGTTTATAGACCGCTGGTCTGGTAGTGATTCGGGCATAGAAAACGCTTGCCTGATTTCCTGCCGTGCAACCTCTACGACAGAAGGCACCACAGGTTCTTGCAGAGTCACCACAAGACAGCCCAGTATCCAGCACCAGTATCCAGATTGCACATGACCCATCATAGGGGCACAGTGATATTTTAAACTAAGAACGCTATGCTTCTTGCACTCTCCATCACACCGTGCTACATTGTCACCACAAGACAGTGCCATGTATCCAAAACAAGATGATCTAAAGCAGAGTTCACATTTAATACATTTTTCTTCTCAGTGGTTCTTCAGTTACAAGCTCATACTAATGCAGCAAACAGGTGGAAAGCTGGGCTGTTGGAATTGATGCATTCTTTGTATCAGCGAGGGAAATGACGGCAACACAAAAAGGGAACAAAACACGATGAGTGCTGTCTAACAACTGAAGTTTATTAAGAAAAATGCAAAAAAAGGAAGACACCATCTGCGAGCGCATGTTATGAGGTCACATGGAATCAATCACCAAGAATTAGCGTCTAACAATCTAACAAAGAGATAGACGGCTCCGTCTATTTATAGGCTTTATAATGGTTGTGGTGAACAACAACTTATAAAAAAAAAGAAACAAGGCACCGTTCGATGCCTTTTGTCTGCACTTGTGGGCATGCAAGAAATTGCGAGCGGCAATGACAGTAGCACCCCGTTTACATCGATACGTTAAAAGTGTGCCCTATTCATACGCCGACACTTGCAACACAGCTAAGACATTCACCCACCCTTAGCAGAAATGTGCTGTATTAGGATTGCAGTGAAGACAAATGCCGTAGTTTTTGCATCATGCCCACCATGTGTTTCTATGTCACCGGTAGCTCAGTGCACCCATATCTGTTTTCGTCCCCTCAAAGTGGACATGGCTACATTATTGCTGCAAATTTGCTGATATTAACAATATTGTTCATTACTGACACGGAAGAAACTGTTTCAATGCACGTAATGTACTCACGAGAAGAAAAAGAAATTGCATTTGGCACGTTCGGCTTGCTCCACCAGCCGCTATTTTTGTTTTGATATCCCGCATTGTTACAGTGCTGTTTGCATACCTGTTGTCATCCCGCAGCAAACGCGAGGGAAAAAAAAATTTTTTTCTTTTCGTGGGAATTTTACTCCGCGAAATGATTATAACCCTAAACTTGCATCAATTTTTTTTAAAAAGAAAAAAGTGCATTCATTACACGAGTAAATTATGTAGGCACCTTCCTCTCAATCGCTGTGCAAGCCTTTTTAACATTTAACATGGCAGAAAAAAACATTTACATTAAAACTTTAGGCACTATATTTCTAAAGCCATGAGATCGTCTGTGGACATATGGCATGACTGCAGCTTTACTGCGCTTATTATTTTAGCCAATTATGTCAGTTTCTCTTGAGAGGAAAGTACGCAGGTTAACTACTGCTGGTTGCTCTATAAAGCATAGGAACCTTGTGCCACTGGTGTCGTGTTCAACAGTCCACTGTCTTGTGGTAAAGCCTACAGTGGGCAGACTGGCAATTGCATGAATGAGTACCCGCGTCGGCACAAAAATACTTATAAGGAAATGACTCCTCCTGTTTCTGCACTCTGTAAAGCAGGCGGTTGTAAGCCTTTCTTCGATAGAACTAAGATCATTGTCAGGCACAAAGACAAAAAATGCTTTAGAACTTGCAGAACGCTTTCACATACAAAAGATGCATGATGATTGTGTTTTGAAGCTGTCTATCTTTTTGTTAGATAGTGAGACACAAATGCTTGGCGATTCATTCCGCATGACCTAATGACATGCTTACGTGGATGGATTCTTTTTTTTTGTGTTTTTCTTAGTAAACTTCAATTGCTAGACAGCGCGCATCCTGTTCCCCCCCCCCCCCCCCTTTTTACATTGTTGTCATTTTCCGCACTAATGGTGCAGCAAAAAGTAAAAGAAGTGCTTACTGCCTCAGAAGTGAAGCATTTACAAGTTGTGGCCTTATTCTAGAGTTTTACTACAAGCATTAGCACATGAGAACACTTTATGGCAACATATGAGACATCAAATGCTGTGCTGCACAAAGGCAGGAAGCAGCTGACCTTTTTCCGCAGCTTCTGGACCCGATTTATGACCTCCCTGGCAAAGCCCTCATCCATCATCGACTGATCTGGTGAGATGTCCAACAAAATGAGAACCTAGAAGAAAAAAAATAGAAACCCAACAGCTTTTTTATTTAATATCAGGCTGCTCTAATTGGTTAAACTATTGGCTTCAAATAACAGTTCCTTACTTGTAGTTATGCAACATGCAAAGTGTAGCTTGAAGAAAATACTGCCCATGGTAATATGCAGCTCGCGCACACTTGCAAAAACTTTTAACTATGATCAGTGTGACCTCCTATGAAGTATACATGCTTGCTCAACTACAACTCCTTTACTTGCCATGTACAGTTTGTTAAATGCTACACTAGCAAACTGTGAGCAGTTAAAATCTGAGCAAAACAGATGTATCGCAGAAAGATGAAGATGAAGTAACTGGCAGAGAATGAATAAAGTAAGCCTCACCTAATGTTGAAACACTGGTTCCAAGCTAATCAATACAGTACAACTTTGTTCATTTGGATTTAATGACACACACACAAAAAAAAAGAAATATGGCCAATTTAACTGAATAAAGAATCATTGACGGTACGAAGACAATAAATAAGTGCTTGCTATGCCAATCTGGCTTTATTTACTGAATAAACTGGAAATCCTTGCTTCCATTTCTCACAATGTCAGTGCAGAAGCAGCAATTCTCGTCATCGCGTGACTGATTAGCGCTTGCAACGGCGGGCGACTTACGACTTCCTTTGTAGTGTAGCCTGTTTGGCCATGGCACTAGCCCTGTGCCTACATTTGAGCAGACAGACGTGTCACTACCAGTAAGCTCGTCGTAAGCTGGTCTACGTGTCAGTAAGCTGGTCAGCAACAGATCGTCTGTCCATCACGATATTGTAACGGGCTTGATGCCAGTGTGTGGGCAGCGGTAGAATCGGTCTTCATTCATTATGAACAACCCCACAGTGTTTCTGACATTGTGCACACATTGCACGGAGTCAAAATGGAACTACTACTCACCACAACCGCTGTATCGAAACTACGCTCGTTATTGACATGATCATGAATGGTGAGCGTGAAGTTCTGAACGGACATGCACCGAGTCAAAACAAAACTACTGTTTGCCGCAACCGCTGTGAAAAAAACCGTGATCGCTATCAATGTGATCATGGATGGTGACTGCAGTTCTGAAAGCACATGCGGCCACCGCATCGTCAGATGCTGCAATAAACGCACAAATGCACAATAGATACAAAGCGTTCGGCATTTCTGTCGTCCCTATGCAGTTTCTGCTGATGACTATGGCGATGTAGACTCTGCTGCTTCATTTCAATTGGCCGCTAGCACTGCTGTTGCTCTTTTGCGTTGCACATTTTAGCATTCTACACTCGCCATGCTTCAAGGGTTGTCAGAGTTAACTGGTGTACAGCTAAGCATGTCCAAATTAACAAGAATTTGATGCCATTAAATAATGCATACGCCTGCCGGGACCAAAGACATGTCCGAATTATCCGATTTTCTGAATTGATGAGGGTTGTACCAATGAGATTTTGTTGTATGAGCTCTTCTGAAGCACGCAGCATGCATTCATTGCTGAGCAGACTCCTGTACTTTCCAATGTCATTTGTTATTTGTGCACAGGGCTTCAAATGCAGAAGAGTGATGAAAGAAAATACAGAGTTGAGATAACAAAATTGACAACTTAATCAACATGCAAGAGTGCAAAAGGGAGAAGGGGAAATAGGAAGGGCCGAGACAAGATGCACTCACATCACCCTCAGCATGGGCTTCATACTGCTGAGACAGATCCTCAGCATGAGCTCCGGAGAAGCTGTACTGGACACGGATGTCACCAGCTTCTAGCCGGTGCCCACAGACGGTGGGCATTTCACCCTTGAGATATGCCTGGATGGTAGCATCCTTCAGAGCCTGTCATAAAGAAGACAAGGTGAGTCATTGAAATGTGCCCCATGCCAACAATTTCTCGTTGATGCTTTCACGCCCAGCATAATATACTGAAAACAATGCAGCAAAAGTTGCAGAAAAGTCCATGAGTGTTTTATAACCGTTGTCTGAGAGAAGTCTCTCATCAATCACTACAGTTCACAATTTTAAGTTGATGCTGGGGGAAGTACAGTTGAGTACTGCAATAATGAAATGTTACATCACTATGTGCATTCACACCCGTCTAGATGTTGTAAAATGTTTAACCTGACTTCATCGCAATCTGCCCCCTATATCTGAAGCATGTTTTGTTAACTATTGCCTTTAAGGCCGGGATACATGGAGCGTTTGTCTCGACGAATTTCGCACAGCAGAAAACGTTGCCGTGGCGTGACGCCCAACTTCCACGGGCTGGTGATACATGGAGCGAATAAGCGGCGGGTGCCGCCTCAATGTGGCCAGACAAGGCAAGTTGGCATAAGGTTGCATGACTTCTGGAAGCTCGTGCAACCATCATCTGCGGGAGGGCATTCCGCGCATCACTGCCTCACTCTGTGATGTCTCCAAGCGTAGCTTTCTTTAGACAACTCGTTCGATGGCCATATGGCTAGCTACCTTGCACTGAGCTTTTTCTTAAAAAAAAATAGATTGGTCTTGTTTTCATTTTGATAGAATTAGTTATGATCGTAACATGCCTGCAAATTTGAATGCGCCTTTTATTCAGGAAAGGTGCGCATAAGAATTGTGCAGATACCATATACAGTTGCTGACAGATTTTTTGGACTCTGAAAATTTGGACTTGATGGATATTCCCGACTTATAAATGCACCGTCAGAGTTCCCACTGAGATAATGCATTTGTGCGACCGATTTTTTGGACGAAATTAGGCCCTAAAGTTAGCACTGTCAGGATTCCTATAGAGAGAATGCATTTGTGCGACCAATCTTTTGGATGAAATTAGGCCCTAAAGTTACATTTTCCGGACTAAATTGCTCGTTCTGAACCACACTATCTGATGTTGGAGGCCACTATGTTGGATATTCTACTGGCTTTGCCGGGCTTGGCTTCCAGTGGCCCGCTTTATAGCCTCAGAGATTGGGAGGCATACATGTTATCTTCCAGTCTCAGAGGACATGCCTGCTCTTCCTTGGCTGACAAAATGCTCTTGAAGACGCCTTTTTCTTTCTTTCTTTTTTTTCTGTCAGCACTATCGTAATAATCACTTGGCGTGGAATATCTTTAGCTTTGGTCGCCATATTGCATGTGGTGTGTCCACAGAGCAAGTGTGCCTCGGAGACTTGGTCGCATCTTTGTGGCTCGTTTCTGCTATCTCCATGCCAACCTCCATTGGCGAAGATTGCCAACATAGTGGCTATATTGGCAACTGTATCCGAAGACCACGGAGACAACGTCACTGTAGTGAAAATCCAAGCAAATCTGATCGCCACGAAGCGTAGTACAAGGCAAGACATTATAAATTTTTTTTAGGCACTCTAAACCTAATACATTTTATTTTTTTAGCTGAACGACCTTTTCTAGCTATTTTCCTGTCCCCGCGAGGTCCGGAAGGTCGGTCGATGACGGTACAGCACATAGATGCCCTCTTAAAATAAATCATGTAATGACGCCATGCAACAGTGCAGCAGGCAGCATACCCGAATCTCTTGAGACACGGCCTTAGACTCGCCCCTGAGGCGCAATCCAAGAGCCTTGATGTCTGGCTCTGCTTTCATCAGGACGCCATATTTCTCCTTTTCCACTGTTACAGTCAACTTCCTGATGTTCAGCTCCTATAAGACAGCAACAAGAATGAGCAAGAACAAAAATGAGTGGGCAGGCTTCTATGCGGAGATAAAAGCTGCAGTTTTACACTGTAATAAACTTCAATCAAGCACATGCAACTTTGACTTCCTTCATTATTCGTATATGCATGCACATGCTTAAATAGCTCAAGAGTGGTAAGGAGTTCGACAGGTTTGTGCTTATTTCTTGTCAAGTCAGGTGCACTTTGAATGTTGCACGCCCACTGTATTTAAAGAGTGTTTTGATTAGGCTCAGAACAGATTCTGGAGAAAACGAGTAAACTACAATTCCTTGAGAAATAACTTCAAATTCATGTAGCTGTTGAACACACCATATTTTTGCTCGTATAACCTGCAACAAAAATTTTAAAAATTTAACAGTAATGCTGAGGTATGGATTATGTGAATTTTGCCTTGAGGTGTGGCTCCGCAGCAATGCGGTTCATGCTGCTATGAAGCCACAACTTAAGGCAAGGCTTTCCACTATTCAACGTTTCGTTATTTCCTAGAAAACACTACCCTCTCCCCCTTCATGCATGTTGAAGCTCGTTTCTGCACTCCTTTATGGTCGTGCATTTACCTTCTGTTTACAAGTCAACACTTTGTGTTAAGTAGCTAGCGAATAGTGCACGCGGCACTGCAAACTAGAACTTGGATCACAATAAGCTGCACTCAATGGCTATCCTTAGCAGCATAAGCTGAAGCTAAAGCTGTATGCACGTAAGGGAGCAAACTGCGATTTGAGCTTGCGGACTGCATATCATGTGATCGTAATACGTAACCCATTCCCACGGAGATCGCTCGGTCGACATGAAGCGGGATACGCCAGAGAGTGATATTACTATTGGGATTTTCGGCTCGGTTGCATTTGTTCTGTCACTGTTGCCCATGCAAAGGCTGCACCGCCTGCGCTGTCATCCTCTGTGTGAATGCTAGCTGCAAAGTGGTCCGATTCATGTTACATGACATGTCACCGATTTGTCTGTGATCACGTCGGTCACATGAATCCAGCTATCAGCAACGCCGAAGAGAAGGGAAACCTAGCTGTTGCCTGAAGATATGACATGGTCGAGTCGTGTATCCATGAATGGAGAGTGTTCTGCAAATAATTGTGTGTTGTTGTATGCAGTTGCCTCAGCATTTTTTCCCCGGCATGTTGCACTTGGGTGGGCAGGTAATGCACGGAAAAATACAACGGTTAAATTCCAGTGTACTTTGAGGCCACATTGTCCGACTAACCACTTTCAGGAGTATCGGCTGTTTTCAGCAGGCCACTTTCAATGATACCAGCTCGCACTGCTTCAACCGCTTGGCACACAAGTTCCTGCTTAATTATCCCAACCAGCAGGAGCCGATGTCTAGAAAATTCTGAACGGGGATGCTTGTTAGCATTATCTTTAATTGCACCTTTACCGAGTGCTTCCATAGGGAAAGCAATGAACCTGTAACACTAGCAAATTCATGGGTTCTCAAAGTGGGCACCGCAGGCCCCGCTTCGGGGTTCCGCAAGCCACTGATAAACTTTCCCTGGTTCCGCACCCGCCAAGCTGCTAAGACGGCGAACCAGAAGTGCGCTCGATCCAAGGAGCCTCCCATTACCCAAGCCCGAGTGTCAAAAAGCACATCAAAGTGCATAACAGAAACGCATGAGCTATGCAACAAATCGGCCAGCAGCTTGGAGCAATCCAGTCTCTGAAAACAGGCAGCCCGCCTAGGCATTTGCACTTGAGTCTCTGAGGCCGCAACTTACTTCCATGCGCATTTCTCCCGTTTGCAGATAGCGTGCGCCGCTAGCATGCATGCTGACATGTACGCCAGAGAATTAAAAAAAAAAAAAAGATGCCTGGAGCAGCGCAACAGTTCATTCTAGTACCGTAGCTTGCCAAGCGCTTAACGTCGCAATTGTGCGATGCAAAAGAGCAAAAACGGCCCTAGTGTCCAACCGAAACAAAGCTGCTGGGTCTGCATTGCCGTAGTCATCAACAGAAATTGTACGTGATACATGACTGACAGCAACGCCAGAACGTTTTGTGCCTAACTGTGCTTTAAAGCCTTTATTCTTGCATTTATCACCGCGCATAACACCACGTTGGTGGCTGGCCGCGTACCCTCATAACTGCTAGCCATGATCCATGATAGCGTCAATAGCCACCACGGATTTCGTCCACAGGGCTTGCGCCAAACAGTAGTTTCGATTTGACTCAGTGAGAAGCTGTCGAGGATGAAGAGCACCGCTACGTTGTGATATACGAACGAGTTGTTGGCAACCAACTCATTTGCGAAAAATATATTGCGATGAAAACTCGGTAGCGAAAAGCGCGTCGCAGATGAAGACCCACGATGCGGCTGCACTGTGAAGAAAGTTGCGAGGTTTATGCCGCTATGAGAGCTAATCAGTTACAAGATGACGAGAATTGCAGCATCTGCACCATTTTTGTGCAATATAGAAACAGGATTTGCCGATTCATTCAGTAAATGAAAGCTTGTTGATATAGTAAGCATCTGTTTTTTTTTTCTCTACGACATTCGATTAATTTGGACATGTTTTTCGGCCTCGTGAAATCTGAACTGACAAGGTTTTACTGTGCTGAAAGCAGAGTCAACACTAATTCAAGTTTTTCGGCCTCGTGAAATCTGAACTGACAAGGTTTTACTGTGCTGAAAGCAGAGTCAACACTAATTCAAGGAGCACTGAAATCTGTCATTCTTTCTCGGCATGCCTTGGGGAAGTTCCTTGGCACTTCATGGTGCCCAGCAGGGTCCCTGGGGCCAACATGCTTGACAACCCCTGGTCTAACTCACAGGATGATCACTGCTAAAATTTTCTTCGATTTTGTCAACACTGCAGCAAGCTGGCATATGCCAAACGAAACCAGCGTACCTCAAGAATATACTGCTTCAGAGACGCCACGTCGTCCAGATACTGTTGGTCTTTGTGGATGACCACCACCTCTCGTAGTGGGTACTGAAAAATAAAAAGACAAACGGAAGCGTGAGAACTGTTTGCATTGTGACCCCCTGCATTGTGAATAAAAAATGTGAGAAAAAATCTTTCCATTTGGGAAAATTTTACGTTAATCTTTTAACTGTTGAGCCCTTCTAGAAACACAAGAACCCTTAGCGTGGAAGCTTGGGCTTGTTGGCAATTCATTGGAAAAAAGACACAGTGCAATAAAAGACAAGAACACGGTGCTGCGTGCGTGTCGCTCTCTCGTGTCCTTGTCTTCTTTTTGCGCTGTGTCTTTTCTACAAGAGCCCTACAAGATTTGAGTCACACAGGGGATAAATAAAATTTATGTGCCTTACAGGGAGTTCTACACATCAGAATAATATGCAACTGTTGTGCTAACGTGTCCCAGTGGCTATGGCATGTTGCTGCTGATGGATCTTGCTACGGCCACAGGTTTGATTCTTAACAGTGGTGGCTGCATTCTGACAGTCGAAATATGAAAACATCCAAGCACTGTGCTTTGGGTGCATGCTATAGAGCCCCTGCTTACTCCATTCTGCTTTCTTGTTTGTTGCATTGTTACGGTGGTTTCCATCATACTGTCATATGTTTTGTTACTTCTAAAAGTGTGCCAGCTGCTAGTGAGCATCTGTGTTGTTCTCGGTCTTGTTTGTGTCTTTCTTGGTGCACTTTCAATTTACCAGGAACCATAAGTGCACATAATTGATCTGGAGCCCCTCACTACAATGCCTCTTATTGCCTACAGGTTGCTTTGAAGCATTAAATTGAATAATTCAATGAATCAATGAATCAATGAATCGATCAATCAATAAATCAACTAAGAAAAGACTAATTAACAATTGTACGCTGAAAGATCTGCAAGAGAGTGGAGCTTTGTTTTAAGTTGCCCTCAACATAGTGCTGCTGAGACTGCGACTAAAGCACAAAAACTTTAAAAAAGAAAAAGAAAGAATGAATGAAAGAGTCAGTCACCTTAAGAGGAAGTGTCTTGCGATCCCGGACAATGCGCCCTAGCTCAATCACAGTTTGCATCCGGCTGACACTTCGCTCCACAACCTCTTCTATGAGCTCATTCCTGCAGGTGTAAAAGCATAAACTAAATTGTGAATGGTGCCAGCATGTTGGTCCGGAATTGCAAAAGGCTAAAACATGTAGACTAAATGTAAAAAATAAATATGAATGAAGGAAAATAAAAGAAAAAGTTATCAGGAACATTAAATCCTTGCCTTGGCTCCGGCAACATGAGATAGTGTATGCTGCGTGCATCTTCTTTGCATGAGAGTTCAGAGAATAGGTGCCGCAAGTTCTGGTACATGAGCTCCGTCAGGAAAGGCGTGAAAGGGGCCTGCCAAGCAGAGAGGGAACACAGCACAAGCACCATGTAGGGATCGCATGACAGACCCATACACACACACGCAGACCATTAAAATGAACGGATGCGCAAGAACAGCAAGTCATTTTAAGGATGTTAGGTTATTCTTTCAGAACACTACATTTTTTGACGTAACAAATAAAAACAAGATGTTCTTTCTGGTAAACATAAGTAACCAGGACAAGTAATAGCTTTAGCTGACTGTCCATGCATGCCTAGTCTCACAAAACCCATTCGCATTTGGAAATGAGTTTCCAGGTAAACTGTCTTTGCTGACACACTATGTGAACTTACTCGAGCTGTCCTACATATACATGCCAGGCGATTCAGTAATGTGAGTGCCTGTCGGGTTCTGCATGCCAAAAGCCTCCTGGGGAATTAAATTTGGGTCTCGCTAGATTGTGAGAGGCAAGTCCTACGATAGCGAGACACAAGACTGAAATACGTTTCGAAAGCATACTCTAAATCTTGGGTGTGAAAGTGGTAACAACGCTGCTGACTAAAGTATAGGAAACTTACAGAGACACAAAAGCATGGTTTTCAATATTGCTCTCTCGCTAGTCTCTCGGTACCATTCTTTTGCTATAATGCTGCCGGCAGTTGATATGAGCATGGTAGCCTGTGGTGATTACCATTAGTCGGATCATGGTGTAGAGAACACTGCACAGAGTGTCGAGAGAATGCTTGCAGTCCTCCTTTCCCCCTTCACCCTGCAAAAACGGCAATAGGTTAGGTGTGCCTCACAAAAAACACTACACTGAAGTTTTAGTATAATATCTGTGTTTCGATGCAAGCAGTACCTGCTAACAAATAAATAAATGAGAAAGAAGACAACACTTCAGTAGTGGGATATTTTTTAATCACTCTTTTGCATCTGTTTTGGCAGAAACAAAACTAAGCAAAGCCTGTAGAACTTGGGGCAATCAGTAGTATACATAACCAACTGTTGCTTTTAACAACTCTTCAGCGGTGAGTTTTCCAATACTACAACCTGACAAGGTAGTATGCTGTCATGCTAGTGACTGTATTAAGAGGGACGAGGCACTTTAAAAAAACTTTTTTTTTATTTTTAAACAATTTGAAGCATGAAGTTTACAAATTAATAGCTCTGCATCAAGAACAGATATCGCGGTTCTGTAAACTGCGCCCATTAGATCATTCAAAGCAGACAAATTCGATAAGTCAATTTATATCTTACGTTAATTCGTTACGTTGTGTACAAGGGTTCTGCAAAATCTGTATTTCCATAGTGCTAGATTTCTTGAGATTCATGTGTAACATATCAATTTTATCCGCTTTATATGTACTATTAGATGCAATTCAAAGAATTGTGATATTATTTTACATTGCTGGGTTACCATAGTTGTAAACTTGACAGTTTCGTTTTCTCAAACTTTCTATTTTTGCGAATGTTTAATGAAAAATTGATGACTTAAATCAAGAATTTGAAACCAACAGTCACTACATTTTAAGCTTTTCCTTTAAATGCACCAAAACTCGCCAAATTTGGTGCAGCGGTTGCCGAGAAAAACGAATTCCCCTTTTACATGTATTTAGATAGGAGCACCCAAGCAAAAGCTTCCTCTTAACTGCTAGCTGGTTGTTTCAATTTTTCAACATCAACGTTGAGCTTTCAAACTGGAACAGGATGTTCATGGGGGCATGCAGGAATCGGCTCAGAAAAATCACCAAACAAATTTATTTTGGGAAACTACTCGTTTCACCATCTGCAATGCCTAATCTAACCTGTACCGAAACGATTCAGCTGAAAACAGTCCAAGCAGCCTAATAAAATAATTTTTTCAGCATGGACAACGAGAAATGACTTCTCAGTCTATAAACAAACCTCTATGCACAAATATTCCACTGCGCCAAGAAGCGAAAGCAGTTTTTGCTGCAGGACAAATTGGACGTATCGCACAAAATTGATGCAGGGAAAAAGCAAATCGATGTGCACAGACAGCGTGGCATTGCCCATTGACCGTTGCGACCATTTTGAAAGACCGAGACAAGATTATCAAGCTTCACTGGGAATCACAACTCGCTCCAGCGAGGAAACGGCTGCGACTGGGAAACTTTCAAAATGTGGACCAAGCTGTTCTCACGTGGTTCAAAGATGCCCGACTGCAAAACCTTCCCGTATATGGCCCAATGCTACAAGAAAAAGTCCACGAATTTGCTGACGCACTTGAAATAAGTGGGTTCGATGCAAGTGTGGGTTGGCTTTTTTGTTTCTGCCAGAGTTACGGAATAACTTGGCAGGTAGTATCAGGCGAGGAAAAGGCGGCTGAAAGAGAAGGCGCGGATTCCTGACGCAATGATAGTTTTCTAGAGGTGGCTGACTCATACTCTGAAGACGATATTTTCAACGCAGATGAGACTGCATGTTTTTATTAACTACTGTCAGACCGGACGATGTACTTCAAAGGGCAGCAGTGCAAAGGAGGGAAAAAATCACATCTTCGCGTGACAGTCCTGCTCTGCTGCAATGCAACAGGCTTGAAGAAAATTAAACCGCTCATCATCGGCAAGTACGTGAAGCCTCGCTGAATGAAAAACGTCATGTCGTTACCGTACGACTACCGCGCCAGCAAACGAGCCCTGGATGACCAGAGAACTCTCTTCTGAGTGGCTCATCAAATATGACAACCAAACGAGGAGGGATGACCGAAGAATTCTATTAGCTGTCGACAACTGCTCTGCTCACATAGTGAATGGTTTTTTTCCCCCCCCCTAAATACAAGGGTTAATGCCTTAGGGCATACAGGGGTATGGGATGCGGGCGAATAAGGATGATTAAATTAATGAAAAAATATTTGCGGATCTAATAAAATCCAGGAGGGATCAATAATGTGGTCCCTGTGCCCAAGCAGTGTAGTGGCTAGGATTATGCAGCGAAAGTCCCGCTGCTGCAAGGTGCCGAAGCCTCGTCAGTTTCAACGCAGCGCAAACCCACAGCAGGTGGTGAATGCTCGCTTGACACACGTTCGCTTGGAGTTTCTGCTGCCATACAATAAGTCCTTGCTGCAACCCCTAGATCCGGGCATTATAAAGAGTGTGAAAGCAGAATTTTGTAAGCACCTTGTGTAGCGGTTGATTATCAACCTTCGTATAAAGCAGCCGACTGCAATCAATATTCGTCAGGCAGCGGAAATGCTCACAGAGCTTAGTGGAACTTGAAGGCCTCCACCATAAGTAACTCCTGGCAAAAAGCAGGGCTTGCCAAAGTGCCTGTGCAGCTTGAAGATGACCTGAAGGTGACCGACAACAACCCAGGAGACCTGTGGACTGAGGCTGCGGAACTGCTGCCCACCGTCTCTTCCTTTGATGACTACATGGAGAGCGACAGCGCAGCACTAACGGCGGCGGACCTGATAACTGAAGAGATTGTTAACTGCACTCGCGACATGTCCAGTGACGATGACGACCCGAAGGAAGACGACCGTGGATGACCGTAAACAGAAGATGAGATCGTGTCGAGCATTGATGTTTTAGTGCACATGAACAAAGTCCGCACTTTCATCACTCGGTGCAATGACGTAACCAATGAGGTATAGCGCAAAGCGGAAGATGTAGACACAATCCTAATCGGCTGTGCATACTGCATGCACCAGAAGAAAATCATTGATTTCTTCAAGTAAAGCAGCTCTGAAGTGAGTGAAACATCTTTATTTAAGAGTATGCTTGTCTGCACACTCGTTTACTGCCAAGGTACATCGTTTTCATTCCTAGGTTTGTCCACTGACTTATAACTGCAAGTTTTTCATTACAATGACATTACAATATAACAACCAAATTTCGATAGCCCCGCATGACTCATTATATAAAGCTTTGACTGCAACTTAAACCAAGACATTGAGATACATCGGACAACTTTGACTTGAGTTTCGTGCTCTCGTGAAGAGGTGGTTTAACAAACATGAAATCAAAACTGAGCATAACTTAAAAAAATATGTAAATAACCACATCAAATAAAAACACAACACAGTTTCGAATACACAAAGGCAGAATACCAGCCAGAACATCCAAAACTGATTAAGAAGGAAAGAGCTGAAGATGTACCTTGAGCCGTTTACGATTCATCCGGACGTACCAGTTGGTCAAGTGGTCGACAAACTTGACCAGGCGCGGCACAACAGTGTAGAGGCGATACTCTAAAAAAAATTAGGGGAAAAAAAAATCAATAAAGGAAGAAAGAAACAAAGAAAGAAATGTGTTTACTTGTAGTCACAGTAGATTGAGCATATACCGCATTTATTCGAACCTAGGCAGAGTTTTTTTCAAATACTAATCATATGTCAAACTCTAGGGTCGGCTTTAATTTGAGGATTTTAAGAAACGTGCCAGGTCGTTATTTAATATGATAAATACAGTGCATAGCTGGCACCATCTAGATAATTCAGGATCACAGTCACTATTAGCCGTGCCAGTAGCCAACTGAAGTACATGAGCGACGTCGCTATTTTGACCCCTGTCGTATCGGCATGTGGCGTGGCCCATAGCGTGGCGTTATCATAATGGCACCAAACTGGCGATACCACTATAGTGCCGCTTTCAATTGAAAAGTTGTGCTAGCCGTAGAGGCATTGTCAAACGTTCAAGCCAGGCAGGACTTCAGCATCGATGAGAAAAATGCGTGTTGCTGGAGGGGGCAACGGGGGATGCTTTTTGCGCGTGCCACAACGCAGAGATGACAGCGATAAGGAAAATAAGCGCGCGATAACAGAGGAGCTGTTCCCTGAGATCGCGCCACGTTTCGATGCAGTGAGCCGTGCCGCACTGTCTGCGCATGCATGGGAGCGCGGAGGTGAGCTTGCACACATCCACAAGCATGCTTGTGGATGTGTGCAATAGGGTGACAATAGGGTGACAATAGGGGCTATAGGGTGACTAGGCTAGCAGTGATGATAATGTAGAGTGAGCTCGGCATGGTCATATTAAATAAATGCTGTGTTCATGCTGTGAGCGCTGTCCTCACCTTTTTGTTTGGCCTACATTCGAAGTAAGCTTTTTATTTTTATCTGGCTTCAGACATTCGGGGGTCAGCTTAGAATTGGGGCTGGCCTAGATTTAAGTAAGTACAGAAGTACCTAGCTTCGTACATAACTGTTCCATTGAATCAATTTAAAAAGAATAAAGAGAAATAATAGAACAGCTTGGGAAAACTGGGCAGTGGTCAATTCACTTGCCAAAGTATAAATTCCAGCTATCGCGACAAAGTGTTTATTCCCTAACTTGCAGCATGGAAATTGAAGGTTATGTTAATGTTAATGCTACAATTCTCTTGAAAAACGTTTAGGGTTAATAGATTCCCACTACCACCAAAAGCGAAAATCCCGAATACATGCAAAGGCTTTTCTAAATTATCACGGTATTACTTGTACATTAGGTTATTAATTGGCTTGCCTGCACACTTGTCATTGAAATATCAAACATTACAAAAAGAATGAAAGAAAAAACAGCTTGGACCTTCTTATGTCTAAACTACAGAGCTAAGAGTTGAGAGAAAAGTAGTGCAAATTCACATTGATAGACCCTTTCCCTAATTTGCAAATGTGCTTCTCTGTACTTCACATTTGCCAAACTACTGCCTCTTAGGAAAGACAACATTTATGAACAAGATGTATAGCTCACTGCATCTACCATTTCTTGTTGTGTGTTCATACCACACAGAAGCTCAGATTTTTTATAGCTTTTGCATAGCAAAAACATTTGGAAGCAGACATCCAAGTGACAACCTCAGACCAGATTGCGCATACTGGGTGCTTTCTTTTTATCATAGAGAATTTTCAAAGATAGTCCGATACAGATAGCATTGTGTAGCCACTGAGGTAGATTACTCAAATATGTGCACATTACTTGCACAGTGAATGAAATTGCACAATCAGCTAATTAATTTTTTTTTCTGATTAACTTAGTTGATAACCCTAAGGCACACATATTGCAATTTATAAATTGCAGCCGGTGAGTCAGCAAGGCGATGCAGTTGGAACAAATTTTCAATATGGCACCAGTTTTTAGGTATTCATTCCCAAAGTGTGTGACGAAATACACAGCATTCCAGTTACTCGTGGGCTTCAATGCATGAAACGGCAGTTTGCTAAAAACGAAAGTATACATATCGAATAACTTGTGCAATCCTCTGAATCCGTTCCAAGTGGATGTGCCTTGCAAGCTCACTGGCTGCAATTCATAAATTGCAATATGGGCTTCAATGAAATTAATTAAAAAGTTGATTAGTGAATTATCGTCCATTAGTTCATTATGCATTTTGATTTCTCATGCGGGTAATGTCCATCGCTTTGAGAAACCCAGCTCAAAGACCATTATTATGGCATCTGCCACAGGTGACATTTTTTTTATTATTTCCGCCTGATCTTTAAAAAAGAAAACCATCCTATAAAACAGGCCCCGAGTTAGCTAGCCCTGCAACATAAAGCAATCATAATGCTTTGGCAGGAACACAACTGATTTCAATCAGCACCAACCTTTCATTTCTGCCTTGACAAACAGTACCAAGCTCTGGGTGTATGAGAGAATCCAGCGGTCCATGTAGTTTGCAGAGCCTGCCTTCGATTCACTGTACACATACTTCTCTTCGTGTGCCTGCAAAGAATGCCACGGTCAGATGATAGCTATTTTGGCATACACTACAGCATCACAAAAAGGAAAGCACATCAATTATGCATCAATCCCACCATTTACAAATTATTGTCACCTGCAACTGTGTCAAGCACATGAATGGCTATCCTGGCACAAAATACAGCAACTGAAAATAAAGAATGCTGATAATGACATCTAAAAGTGCATCAAGTACATATATAAAAGATTTTCTTTCTTTTCGCTCTTTGTTTAGTACGATTATTAGCTTGAGAAAAAACCTGGACCATACTTTGATTATGAAGCGAGATCTTTACTTTTTTTTTTTATATCAATCTTGCAACATCAAAATGCAGTGAGCTCCACTACAAGGCAACTGAGTTTTGAAGAGAACTGAAATTAAATGCAAATTATAGGGCTTAATGCCCTGAAATTGTACAGTGGGTAATGAAGGACGCTCTAGTGGAGGGCTCCAGGCTAATTTTTACCACAGAAGTCTTTATTGTGCAGCCAACGAATGGCACGCGAGTGATTTTGCATTTGGTCCCTATTGAAATGCAACTACCGCGACTGGAAATGACACTCGCATTATCACACTCCGCAGCAGTATGCCACAGTCAGTGAGCTACTGTACTAGTAGGTAAGCTTTACGAAAGCTCAATCTCTCAATGTTCTAAGAACATTAAGAGATTGACATTTTCGTCACTTCACGACGGGAATGGTCACTGCAGTCACACTGTAGTCTCATTTGAACATAATGCACCTGCTGTGGTCACCCAGAGGCTGCATCGTTTCATGGTTGTGGTATTTGACGAGGAGCAGAATGCAAGAACGCTGGTGTATTGAGCATTGGGTGTAGGTTTAAGAAAACCAAGTGATAAAAATATCTCGAAGCTGTCCTCTGTGACATCTCTTAAAACCCCTATATTGCTTTGGGAAGTTAAATTTAATCAATCAATCAATCAATCAATCAATCAATCAATCAATCAATCAATCAATCAATCAATCAATCAATCAATCAATCAATCAATTTAGAATAGTGCAATCCAGATCCAGTTTTGTAATCTGTGTACACTCAGGCCCTGGACTATGGACAAGTGGGCATCCACAGGTTACGTGGCTGCATTGCACAGAGTCATGAAGTGGGTGCCATATTTGTAAATAATTTCTTTACAATGTCATACCCATCAGAAGCCTCCCCTTCTGTTATGCATGTGAAAAGATGGAGATTCTTCCATAAAAAGAACTGCAATGGCAACAAAGAAGTACAGCTCAGGCCTCAGGTAATGGAATGATCTGCTGGTATAAGACTAGGCAACAATTCCTTTCTCCCAACACATTTTGAACTAGCCCCATAGAGCAGCCAGAAAATCCCTGCGCACCTTCTCAAAAAGTACAATGTTCTGGACCAGGAATCGGTAGGCATTGTACCAAGGCAAGAACACATCCTTCAGTATGTCCCGAACGCCTTCCTCACGGAACCTCAGGTTTTCTGCCCTCACCACAGGAGAGTTTATCAGGTACAACCTAGAAGAAAACAATTATTAAACCATGTATTGACAGCATAATGAACTCCTTTTGAAGTGAACTTTCAGGCACCCTGGAAATCTGCTCATCCCGCCAGACCAAACCAGACAGCACAATAAGCCAAAGAGCACTCAACCTACAGAATATGAACAAGGTGCTGAAAATGTTAAACTCACGAAAGGATTTATGTCAACAGATTTCAGCTCAGAGGCAGTCTACTGCATTCACAAGAAAAAGGCCAGGTCATGGCCAACCATACATACATACCACCTAGCGATGGGCGAATAGTAATTTTTGACACTAAATCGAATAGTACCACAAGCAAATCGAAACAAATATTGAATGAACAGTCGTCATCACAATTCATATAAAACAATGTTCACATCTTAGTATAGTAAAACTTCGTTAATTCAACTCTCTTTAATTTGAAAAATCAGATCATTCGGACTCGTCCTTTGGTCCCCGCAGGCGTATGCATTATATAACGCAATAAAAGCCTCGTTGATTCGGACTGCACATCGGTTAATTCAGACAAGTCTCAGTTTACATCGGAATGGGCGACTACGTGGCGACAGTGGCAAAAAATAATCTGCATGTGCACTTGCTTGGTAATGAGAAGTGTGTCTCAGATGAATATGTGCGCCGTGGCCTTGCTGTGAAGGAAGTCACGAGGCTTGCGCTGTTGCAAGCACTAATCAGTCAAGAGATGACGAGAATTGCAGCTTCTGCACTGCTTTTGTGCAAAATAGAAACAGGATTTGCCAAGTCATTCAGTAAATAAAAGCGTTCGAAATAGTGTTCAAGGTAAGCTGAGGCACTTAAATGTGGCAAGTGATAGCACTGAGAGAGAATGTCAACACGTGTCTTTATCTTTTTTTTAAAATTCGTACCTCAGAGCATCTGCACCATACTTCTTTACGACATCCATTGGGTCAGGGTAGTTCTTCTTTCTTTTGCTCATCTTCTGGCCATCACTGAAATGCAAGGCACGACCAGAACAGCAGGAAGTCAATACAAAATGAACAACATGTACTGAAGCTAATTAAAACAAAGCATCTGACTTCAACCAGCCTATCAAAGGCAGCTAGTGAAACTTTCATGCAAATTTCTTTTTTTCTTTTGCCGTCATCCCAAATGATGTAAGTGGTAATGGGCTATTGAGTAAAACCTTTAGCCATCTAAAACTGTAACACTACTCATTTGCAAGAATGGCTCGGCACATGCGCACACAAAGGTTTGCAGTTACACATGCATGCATATTACCTAAGCACTGCTACACGTTAAAAGTAAAATGTGCCACTACACACTATTAATGCATAAGAACAATAACAATTCTCAGTAGAGTTCAGTTCCAATAAAACTGCGAGTGCATATTTATTTTTGCCAGTGGCCCCAGACTCAATATTATCTAAATTGCGGACAACTTGAAACAAAACCATGTTAGCTTGATGTTAATACCATGCTGCTTCATCATAGTTAACATGGATATGCAATGTTACCATGATACCAAGATGTAGCTCTTGCCAGTTTGTTGGCTCAGCACATGGAAGACATGCTGTTGGTAGTGCAGATGATATTACTCCAGTTCAGCTCACCTGGCAAGCACCATGCCGTTGGCAATGAGATTCTTGAATGGCGCCTTGCCAAAAAGGGCCGTTGAAAGGACCAGCAGCGTGTAGAACCTGCATACATTTTTTTTTACAAAGGATGACGATGCAGTGGCAAATGTAGCATGCACATTAAAAGAAAGAAAAAAAGTCATGCAAGCCAATTAAATTCCCTGGATAAAACAAGGTATACAATAACAAATTTGAAGTTCATTTATTTACGGTGGACAAAAGAATTCTAGCACATGGCTCTAGAGTTCAAAAGAATTTTTTTATCTACAGCTGTGATCACATTATGACAACCATATGTTCAGTGAAAAAGATAAAAAATTTAAAAGAATTTCCTTGAAAAATGTTGCGTTAGCATACAACCTGAAATTGAAGATTGCAGCTCATGTTTGGCATAGCAAACATCAAAGTGCATTCATCAGTTTACGTTGCCAGTATAAATCGCCAAAATTGTTTTGTTCGGTATAGAGTACCTTGGTATGCGTACTTTTGATGAAGGTTGCACAAGCAAAGAAATAAATACGAGTGAGACGCAGGTTGATGAGCAAAGACTTTTGAAAGACTAAGGTTACAGACAGCACAAGTAAAAAAGCCAGACAGACTTGATATAACTATTTATTATTCACATCAATGCTATATTTCTTTAGAGAAAAGAACACAAAGGTTCACTAATATCTCTGCTACTGATAAACCATAAACGAGAAGAAATGGGGTTAATCAAGGGGCCCAATATTTATTAATCATAGCATAACAAGCCAACAAACAAAGACACCAAGGACATCACGTACTCGTGACACCTGCGGCAGAAAGGATGTTCCACATCCGCCACCAAGGTTTGTGAGTGGTGGCGCTGGCTAACGCTCCCAGGGTTAGTTCTAGTAGTAAACATACCTAAATACCCCGTAAAGTGGATGGGAGAAATGCGCCGCGGTAGCTCAATTGGTAGAGCATCGCATACATAATGTGAGGACATGGGATCATTTCCCACCTGCGGCAAATTGTTTTTTTATCCACTTTCATTTCCATTAATTTTCCATTTCTTTAATTCAATTAGTAAGTACAAGTAATTTCCCCTGTGTTGTCCTTGGTGTCTGTTTGTTGGCTTCTTATGCTATGATAAACCACACACACACACAACACGCACGCACACGCACGCACGCACACGCACGCACACACACACACACACACACACACACACACACACACACGGAAATTTGTGCCTCACCAGCCGCGTGTTTGGTCAACACCTTCCGCAATGAAGTCTGCTGGGAAGCAGTTGTGAAACTCCTTGAAGTTCTCAAAAGGGTAATGAACTTGTGCATATGGCATGCTCCCACTTTCAAACCAGCAGTCAAACACTTCAGATATGCGCTTCAGGACACCCTTGCCATTTGCAGAAGGAATCACAAGCTTGTCTACCCTGAAAGAAGAAGTAAAATGAATGTGCACTTGCGGCCACTGTTCAAAGTCACACTCATGCTGTCTCATAACAAAATTGATTGGATGTAATAACAGGCTGGCATCAAGATGACACTCACGTCTCTCGGTGCAAGTCAGTGATCTGCTCGCCTGTCAGTTCTTCAAGTTCCTTGATAGAGCCCACACAGACAACCTGAAAGAAATCAAACAATAAGACAGATGCCACTGGTGGCCCGGTGGGATAAGGAAGCTTTCAAGTAAACACACGACTAGAAGAAATCACTAATGCCAAGAGTTCAGAATCTGGAAAGCTAGTTACAGTACCTGCATGGACACACATGCACACAAGCAAAGTCAGAGGACTAAATTCCTATAATGTGTACTACATGATTTTACAGAGGCACAGGTGAGCAATAATTTTTAGCTGGTAATACAGGTTTCCAACCACACTGCTCAATGCCTATGTTATAGCCAATCTGTAAATGCAAAGTAGTCATGCAGACATGTTCTCCTTTAAGAAGCATGGAATAAACTTGGTTCTACCAAAGGTTGGTTTCGCAAAGTATAATGAGAAATACCATTGCATCAACAATTACCATAATCACTTGATCATAATGCAAGTTTTGTTTTCAAAATTTTTATACCTTGAACTCGACCCTCATGTTACATTCAAATAATCGCAAAGTTGACCATTTTAAATCAAGTATTCGGCGGAGCTCGCATATCGCTTGCCACCAGTGAACCCTCTTTGCAGTTGTTATAGCAGTGCCATTCTTTAACGCTGACAGCCTTGGCTTGCTACACGCGAACGGAGTGCCCAGGAAGCGGTTAAACAAGTGGATGGAGGAAGGTGGTGGGGAGGGGCACTGGCCTCCTCACCATTATAGTTTTCTCACAACAGCTCTGCCATCCCCCTATTTTGATTTTTTTCATGCAAACCTGTTATAACAATGGAATTTTCGTGGCACTTGAATATTGTTATAAGTGGGTTCATCTGCAATAAATTCCCACAAGAGCTTCTCATGAAGGACAAAAAAGGCAGAATGATACCTACCTCCTCGCCGTCATCGCTGACCCATATGGGAATTGGTGTGCCCCAGTATCGATTCCTGGATATGGCCCAGTCGTGGGCATCTCTGAGCCAGTTGCCAAAACGCTTTTCCTTGATGAAATCAGGGACCCTGTCATGAACCGCAAACAACATTGAGTATGGACCACTGAAGACAAAAGAGATCAAACTCTAGTTACTCTGATTATTTTAACTAAATTACTGGTAGATGTGCAACCCAACTACTGAATACGTTTAAGAATCCCATGTGACCATATTTTCGGAAGGAAGCCCCAGTACTCCTGGAAGACCGTGAGCCAGCCTGCCCACCACTCCCTAGTGTCACTGGAAGAATTAAAAAAAGATTCTGGGCAACACTACGAGGCTACCGCTGCAATCTAAAGAGCAACAAATGCACCATTCATTTGCTGCACATTCATTCACAGATGCACCAGCAAGAGCACTATTCATTTGCTAGCAGGACATGCGAGGCATGCCTTACTGAGTACCATCCAATTCGTGACCAAAGCACGGCAGTGGGTATGTGCGACTCCTAGAGAGAAATCAACTCAAATACAGTAGTTCATTTATACTAAGCATTCTTGGAATGACAGTTTAACTGCACTTTGCAACCATGCCTAGACAGACCATGCCTAGCATGCTGCCAAGCTTGCTATCTGTGCAGAGTGCCAGGAACGCTCTCGGCCACATATTACAGTGCAAGCTGTTATGGGCACATTCCAATAACTGTTTCAGTTGGCAATGCTTTTTCACACAACCGCTGGTGTCCATCACAGCTATTGCCAGGAATGAGAAAAAAAAAGAACGGAGTTCTTGCCGGGACCAGGATCACCAGAAGTCAACTACAGCCGATGACTGATAATTAGGACTCCACAGGAACATAAAGAAGTCCTAACAATCAAATGTCGGAAAAAACAAATGTATTAAAGAAACATCATTTTTTTTTAAGTTTCAAGGCCCCTGTGCAAGGAATAAGTGACCAATTGCCTGCTGCACTCATTTTCGCTTACGTGCAACAAAGTGTGCCTGTATTTCTGCCAGTATTGTGCTGCACGCTGATGCAAGGACTGCAAGGGCTCGAGTCAGATTGCATTTGCAGTTAAATCTCCGAGTTGTAGTGGTGCTACCGAGGCAAGGCCTCAGAGATTACCATCTAACATGCAATCTCTGAGGCCATACTTGATGTCTAGTCGGGGTTGCCAGAGGCGGTAATGGCGGCGGAATCTGCATGCGCTACAGCCGTGAAGTCCGGATAATCGAATGCAGAGTTGGCAGCTGTTTAAAATATTGATCGTGTTCACATATTAAGTCTATAGGCCATTGGCGGTGCCGCGAAGCTGTCCAATTTACCGACCATGTCCAGATTATCGGTGTCTGATTTATCGGTCGTGCTGCACTCTACCACTGTGTCAAACGCCAGCACTTGCAGCTGTAGAAACATGCCCTACACACGCGTCCTAGCACGCAAGGAGTAACGCAATTTGAGATGCATGCCGTGTAGTGTCTATAAATGCACACTTTACATTTCAGTTGCATATTATACCACGAGGTGACATGCCATGTAGCAGTTGTATAGCTAGCAATACAAGGTAGACAGAGAAGTTTTGAGGAAGAAAAAGAAGATTAAGGAGATGTATACAAAAATGACAGAATGGAAAACACATAGAGAATACCTGATCAAATCAAGCAGGCTAGGTGACTATTTCTCACTGTCTCATTTCAAAGGGTATGCCAATAAATCACCATGATCACCACCACCACCAGCAGAGAAGCACTGTATCGTGCCACTTGTCACGAAATGCGAGATGCGCGCCATGTAGCATCGATACGTGCAAACTTTGCATTACAGTTGCGCTGTATTCCACCAGGTGTTATGACATACAGCAGTTGCATAGGTAGTGCTACAAGGTAATTCAGCTCGTTCTCGTGAAAACGACTCGGAGACTTTGCCATGAAAACCCTCTAGTGTGTGCTGCTGAAAATAGAGCTCCGATGAAGCCACTCCTACAGCATATGCTGCAACTGCACTGTGTGTGCCTAACAGGCCTGCAACTTTTTTTGACATGTATAATGCAGTCAAGTAAAATCTAAGTGCAGATGGCAACGACGACTCAGCACTTTTATTACGAAAGCTCATAAAAAAAAAAAACTTTTCTGTGAAGGTAAATTTGCATATAAATGCCTTTGCATACAATGCCTTTTCCTTGATCTACCATTTCCGTTGTCGCATTTGGTTTCTTTACCAGTGAGTTTTGTGTGAGTGTAAAACTAAATGCACAAAAATTGCAGATGTTTTCCCCTGACTAGCTGTTCTTATAACGCTGTTGCCTACTGTATACTAGTGCAGAGTGATAAATGCTCTTTTTGTTTTTGAATTCCCCTTTGTTGGAAGTTCTACTTATGTACTTGTTGCTCACTTCTGTGAGGATCTGCTAATGCTCAAAGTATGAATTACCATATAGAATAGTATGGGTTGCACTTTCTTTTCCCAATTTTGACGAGGTGCAGCCCTTACATGGGACCAAGCCTTTTGATCAAATGGTGCCGGTGCAGCCAGTGGCTTGTGCACACCCCGGATCCACAGATGTACACGTGCCACAGAAAGTAAACGGTGCACGAGAACGCTGGCCGATCTGCATCTCCTGGTGGTAGCAGCTGTATCACAAGCTACGTAGCATGCGCAAAGAAAATCTGCAGTACCTTTCAATGTGCTTTTAAATCCTGCTTAATTACCGGCTCAGGCGAAGGAACGCTAGTTCCAGCCGTCGACGCTAGGGGAACCTTTATGCACTTGCAGAAACCATTTATTTCCGTGCTGTTGACGGAAACACTATAGTTGCCGTGTCATAATTTGGTGATTCTTATTTAACTTCCGCACAAATAAGTAGAGATAAAATAAATAAAGTCCGCAAATCGACTGCCTTCGCGCCCTTTCTATGCAGTATGTGGGCTACCTGGCTGCAAAAGAGAAATAAATATAACGGCAATAACAGCGGACAGCGACAGGCGCCGTGCGTTTATCAAGCAAATGGTTCTGGCGTGAGCTGCTTGCCATTGAAGAATAGCTGTGCCAAACTCAGCCAACTCCCCTAGCGTCGACCATTGGAAGAAGCACTTCTTCGCTAGAGCCTCCGATGAAACAGCGGTCAAAAACATATTGCATGACCTCCGCGAATTACCTTTGTGCCATGCTATGTAGTATGCACTGCTGCCGCTAGTACACGGAGATGTGGTTCTGCCACCGCTCACATGCTTCATTTACTTTCTGGGGCACCAGTACCGTTGCATCAGAGGTCAATCTGCAGCTCCTTCTGACTACTAGTAGCACGCAGAAGTTTGCAGCGCGTGAAAATTCACTGATGTGCATGCGTGTTACCGGGGCACCAAACACGAGTGCTTCTCCAATGGAAAATTTTTTTTTTTCCAAATTCTGGGATGCCAAGTTGGGGGTGCAGCCCTTACACGAGTCCAAAGGGTAAGTAAAAAAAACATGCACACACAGTCCCCAGCACATCGCTTGGCACCAGTTGTCACTTATGCAAAATAAGCAAGACAGAAAAATTTTGGAATTTCTCAGTGCGCAACACAAGCATTATCTGCTTGCATGCATAAAGTAGCCATGACATAATGGTTAGAATTTTCAGCTCTAAAGCACAATGTCACTGGCAAGATCCCAGAATGGATATCATTTTTACATTATGTAGTGCCATGTATAAAGCAAAGTGAGATCAAAATTAACAGGACTTGCCTACTTAGCAGATAAATGCTATGCACAGCAAAATCACCAACCCGACTTATGCCGAGTAGTGCCGACAAGTTATCCCAACACAATAATTTGCCAAGATTAATCAAGGTGTGCTGTGCTCACCAGTATGTCTCGGAGTTGGCCTTGAGCAGATCCTCCTGCATGTGTTCGACTCTGACAAACCACGAAGGCACTGCACGGTAGATCAACGGTGTGTCTGAGCGCCAGCAGAACGGATAGCTGTGCTTGGATGTGCTGTGGTTTACCAGACGACCACGGTTCTTGAGGTTCTTGATGATCTCTTTGTCAGCATCCTACATGAGCAGACAGACACCAATGATTGTTTTCTTGACAAGAAAGCAAGACGAGAGCTTGCCAGGCATCGCAAGGTGTCCATAGTCAAACAAGTCTTGCTCATAGCACTGCTGGGATACATTACATGCTTACTTTATTGGCAAGTTTTCTCTGTTAATCAACAGAGAATAAGAGTGTAAGAAGATACCGAACGGCACTTACCTTGACGTATAGTCCGAGAAAGTCCTTCACAGGTGCAACAAACTTGCCACTTGCATCCACAGGACAGACAATTTCTTGTTCTTTTGTGATGGCCCCATGAGAGAGGCACACTCTGTAATCGTCCTAGTATGTGATGCAGAAAGAAAACAGTGGTAGTCATTGAGAAGTCGGCTATACATCATGAGATGTTGATCATATGTACGGTATAGTAACTACTAAGGGAACATCAAATCAGAAAACCCACACCGATTACTACTCAGATTTGGCAGCAAGCTGTCTGCCATTACCTTTTATCAATTTATCTATACCTAATGCATCATATCAGCTGCTGATTCCCTTGAAATGCAATGCAGACTTCCTGAAGTTATGTAAGACTGATGGCGTTCCCTTTTAGAATGGACCTTACTGTACGTAAGTCGCACAAAGTCCCCAGACCTACTATATATAGAGCCGTGGTTCTGTGTTATACTTCAGAGTGGTTTGGTTATATTTCTAGGTGCCCATCCTATGAATCAGTTGTATATGAACTAGTTGCATCAAGTCACAATTTAGCTGCTAAATCCCAATAATTGAGGCGAATGATCAGTAGAAAAAGGAAAGTAGTAAGGCATATGGTTTCACAATTATGTGGCCAACTTCAGAAACTTATTTAATAAATATCCTTGAAGTGGCTTCGAGAAGGGTACAGTGCTGACCAAAAGTAAGTGCAAAAGTTTCTATGCACGACTGGATCCTCACAATGCTAATGGAAAGCACAAACGAAATACAGTTACTAAAAAGTACGCCATCTCAAGCTTAGACTGGACAGTCTGAAGAGCAGAAGCAAAGCACCATATTTCTGCGCTTATAACCTGCCCCTGCACTTCCTACGCCCTGCATTTAAATCTGTGCAACTTCACAGCAATGTGCAGTAGAGTGGCATGAAGAAGAATCTGAAGGCTAATTCTGTGCACAGCCCACCTATACTTTTTTTTTAAATTTTAGCACCAATTGTACGCAAGAGGAGTATGTTAGCTAAACTATTAACAGCTGACCTTTGCTGTGTTATTCATGCTAGTGCTGCTGGAGCTGTGATCAAAGCGAGACAAATAAAGGGGGTGAAAAGGGTGTTGCAATCCGGATGAACCTACCTCTCCAAAATATGGTGCTTGGTGAACGACTCCTGTTCCGCTCTCAGCTGTGACGTAGTTGTCACAGAAAACTCTAAATGCACCTCTGGATTTGTACTGGAAGACACAAGATGAAAATGACAATTCACAGCATCCAAGAAAATTAAAGAAAGTAAGAAAAGGCACAACTCATAGTATATTACCTATATTGCAGTAGACATTAAATGCCTGACTGCTGTAATACACCATTAAACCTCGATATAACGAACTTCAATATAATGAAATTCTCGATATAGCAAGGTAACTGTTTATAAAAACAGAAACTTCCGCGCACGCAGATGGTCAAATGGTTTAATTACTCAGGGTGTTTACCAAGTTGAAATTTCCAAATGTCCTGAGTTTTACAAGCTTTGCATGAGTGAATTTGCAAAATTCTCTGAGTGACACAGAAATTCGTTTTATGTCAAGACGGGCTGACACCATGCCACCCGATGCTGTCACTCTCTAGTAAGCATGCTAAAATATAAAACGATGACTTAATTCAGTTTGAATAGTACGAAGTGTTGTTAATTTTATTCAAAAAGTAAACCAAAGGAAAATGTTAGTAAAATGCGCAACTAATAAAATATATTCGGAAAAGAAAGGGTAAAACCCATTCCAAATCGAGTCAAACATTTTCAAATATAAACAAAAAGAAGATGCATAAGAAAGCAAATATTTTCGAATGTGAGCAATTTCTATCAGCTGAGCAAGCTCATTGGTACGAGGCCTGAACTTTGTCACAAGTGAGATTCTCTCTTAGCAGCTGGTAAGTCAACCGCAACCGTCCTGACATACTCTCAACCCGTGCACGACGCCTCAATTTTCCTGCTTTCAAGTTTATTTTAGTTCGGATAAGGGATACCTGCATCTCAGCATGAGCCAACATTGTTCTTTGAGCTCAAGCTCCTTCAAAGAAGCAGCGGCAAGCTTCCTTTTCCATTCGTTCCTCCTTGCGTCAGTCCTTTCTGTTCTCGTCGTCCTTGTGCCATACTACATTCACCGCATGGATCATTTGAAGCATCCTCCTGGTCAGTTGTAACGTCAACGTCCGATTTTTCAGACCCCCTCAGGGCCACGAAAACGTCCGAAAAAATGATTGCATGCCTTTTACTGCCCCTAAGGGCTCAAATTGCCACACGCATGCCTGAAAAAGCTCTAAAGGCCTGCTAGTACACTTACTAGGCATATCGATGCTCGTACTGTGACAGGAGACGGCAGGTGCACGCATGTATAATTAAGGAACACGCATTGTGTCCCGTGACACTTGCCCCTGCCCATGCTTATGCTTCACTGCGTAACATTGCCATATCGAGACGAAGTGGACTTTCGGGAACTGGCATTATGCAACGCATTCTGCTTTCCGAGCTTTGAAGCCAATCATGAGGATCACAAAGGGGGGGCCATTGCTAACAGCGGCAAATTCTTTCAACGAAAAACACGGCACTGAACGGCAAGAAACTTAATAGCGAACATCAAAGCAGCTAGGACTAGCGTTGCTGCAGTGGTGGCTACGGCTGCCAGCAGATCTGCGTGCAGAAGCACCAGTTCGAGGCGGCGAGATAATAAAAATGCCGGTGATGGTGGCTTTGATTAATGTCATTTCAGCTCTGCGGGCACGGCAGAAGGTCCAGAAAATCGGACGGCGAATGGCTCTTGTGGCCGAAATTTCAGACGTTCTCATACATTGACTCTATGGGGTACGTAGTGGTGCCGTGAAGCCATCAGAATTATCAGGCGTCCTGGAAGTCGGTCATTGACTGTACGCTAGCAACTCCTCCAACCGATGACATGGCATCAAAGACGATTCGTTAGGATTCCTCTATTACTCGAGCCAACAATACTGCGACTTTTGTTCCCTTTTAATAAAATTACAACTAATTTTCCCGGATAAAAGCAATAATTCCCCAAGTTCTCCCTCAGTATTTCCAGACTATTCAAAATGCCTGAGAATACCCAGTCTTGCTCTTTGGTAAACACCCCAAAATGTACATGCAGCTGCTTGCGAACGCACCTCTCAAATTGCGCGCCGTACGACCCCTGAAGCAGAGCAGCGTAATGTTCCATATAAAGTCCTAGTAGGATAAGACCTTATCGCACCCTGCATGCTGTATGCTATCGGTGTGAGTGAAAACATGCAAGAGTGAGCCGAGAAGAACGGTGGTTAGATGAATGCAGACTTCCCGCACGGGCAAGGGGAAAGGGTAGCAAGCTCACAGAAATGCAATCGAGGGGGGGAGGGGCAGGCTGGCACGAGTCTCCTTTTTTTTTAGCGCGATCGTGGCAACTTAAAGGATATCAGCGCGGCTGAGCGCTGATGCGTCGTTTTATATGTAATCTGAGATGGCACAGCATCACATGCAGCATCTTTCCTCACATTTAGTACTGGAGATAGCGTAATTTTCTTTCAATAGATTAAGCGCCGAAAAGTGACAGCACACAAGAAGAAAAACAGACAGAACTGTCTGTCCTGTCTGTTTTTCTTCTTGTGTGCTGTCACTTTTCGGCGCTTATTCTATTGAAAGCTATGCACCAACTAGCCCCACAACGTGTTTTACTGCGATAGCGTAATCTTGAGTTTAGGAGGGTGAAGCAAGAGGCAGAACAAGCATTCACTCCCTGCTACCAGCACTTTTCATGATAGTGTCGTCCCAATGTGGAAGACACTATCAGCTGCGGGAGCAGAGAGAATGCAAAAGCAAAGTTAGCTTCGCTTTGTACCGCTGATGTGAAAACCATTTTTCACCGCCGACTTACATATTCAACAAAACTAATTCTCATTAAAATTTGCTTTTTCCGATTGCCCGATAATTCAGAAAATTATGCGGCCTCTACCACGTAAGAAAAAATACATAGGTGACTACTAATTTACATAAAGGGTGCATATAAATTTCAATATAAGAGTATTTCAATATAAAGAAGCAAATTTCTGATTCTATCAACTTTGTTATATCAAGGTTTAACCCTTTGAGGGTCAAAGACTTAAATATATGGCGCCACGAACAAGTCCCAAATGGTCGATACCGTATATTAACGGCACCGTCTGCTTGTTCTAGAAATGCGCCAATTATTCAAGTCTTTGCTGCCCAGCAAGTGCTGCCACTCCGTGTGGATGCAAGGAACTTTTTTTTCCCCCTTCCATAGTCTCAGTTTTCATTCCACAGTTTCTTTAGGGTGGCATTGCAGCGACTGCTCACATATCTGCACGTGCATAAGTGCATGGCAGTTTTTGGGTTTCGTCTCGCGGGCAGCTTCCACTCTCTGAACTAATAAAAACTGATCTCTATCTGGTTTCTAAGCTCTCAAAGGGTCACCACTAGATGCTCGCTTGTTTATTGTTCACATGAGTGTGATTACATCTATTCACAGGCCTGCCCTGGTGTATACAAATGATGTCACCATATACGAACGATCCTGACATGCCTGCATTTCTTTTCTCAAGATTTGCAAAGCTAACTGCTCCTCAGTGGCGATGGGACAAAGGATTACTGAAAGTTTCTAACTAGTTTCATTTTTCTGATGGGCAGACAACCATAGAGTTTTGCTGTGCGCGCTCACATACACAGTTTGATTATGCTATGGGTGTGTGCATTGGTTGCTGTGCTGCAAGGGTGTGCAGCGGCGATTCCTCCGATGCGGACTACTGCCAAAGTGCCAAATAAGAATTTATCCATTTCAGTGAATCTACATTTTTATTCTTACTAGAAATATTTATGCAAGCCCATTTGTATTTATGAGTAAACAATGCATATTCACCTAAGGAAAAAATTTTATTTTGTTACTTTATGGTCACTCTTAAATTGCAGTAAACATTTTTTGGAATAGGTCAGTCTGAAGATTTTAAATCTGCAATAAAATCATTTGACCCTGGGGGGTCACATTTGGCGAAAAAAGAAAAGGACTTCGAAGGGTCCACTGAATATTGCAAATCAGTTCTGCAGAATCAGTTCTGCGCAAGGTGGAGGAAGTGTCATGAAAGGGAAAATTGTCTTCATGCTACATTCCTCCACCTTGTGAGTTTCTGCAGAAGTGACTTGTCATAATCAGTGTCGCTGTGCTTTGAGCTCACAATTAATTAGCCCTCATGCTGCAATATGCTAGCCTCCTGATTAGCTCAGATGGTAGAGCAACCACGCCAGAAAGGCATCAGTCCCAGGTTCGAATCCAGGACGAGGACCAATTTTCCTCAACTGCGAAGCAACATAAGATGACGAGCACAATGAATGTTGCACTAAACTTTACTCCTAAGGGCGGTAATACTACATCGTAATTTCTACAAAGAAAACATCACAATGTGCTCTATTTATGGAGTATATTCTCTGTGCATCTATTGCAGAGTATTTCAAGAATGGGTACTTTCAGCATATCATTTCAGAACAAGGCTGCAAGACACCAACATTCCTTGGAGTAGCTAGCAATCCAACCTCGCATGTCTGACATGAATATCGGAGACCAATCTGACTGAATCAAGCACAACAGGCAGTACACCACACAAATCATTATTTTTAACGGCATCACTATGTTAAAATACACAAAAACCTTCACTGAAAACATACCTGTTGAAAGTATGGGAAGATTGGCTCATACTTCTTGCCAACAAGTGTGCAACCCTTGAACCTGCGTAGGTATAGGGAAATTAAAGATTATAAAGAGCGTTTATAACACACAAGTGTCAGCGTGATGTCATAAATATAAGCTTGCCTTTCTAAGATGGTGTACTCTTCTGGTTTCTTGTATAGGATGTCTAGCCGTGCTTCCATCATTATATAAACTTTGCCAGTGCTGTTGTCTGAGTAAAAGATAAATGCATTAGTCAAGAGTAGCAGTTAAACATCATGTCACTGCTTTTATGACCCATGTAATGCAACTTCTTAAAGAAAACTAACATAATTCCGTGAGATTTATAAAATTGTCTTACCCAACAAACTCGTAGAAGTTCAGGTTAAATTACAAGACTAATTTGCAAGCCAAATACGGTATTTACTCGCATAATGATCACACTTTTCTCTAAAAAAAAAATTGATGCAAATTCAGGGGTGCGATTATTATGCGGGTTAAATTTCCTGCGAGAAGAAAAAAAAAATTTCATCCCGCATTTGCTGCGGGATGACAACAGGCCAACAAATAGGCGGCTGCAGCTGTGTGTAGTGTGGAACACCAAAACAAAAATGGTGGCCGGCAGAGCAAGCCGAACGCGCCGAACCCAATTTTTTTTCTTCTCGTGAGTACATTTCGTGCATTGAAACAGTTTCTTCTGTATCAGCAATGAATAATATCGTTAATATCAGCAAGTTTGCGGCAATAACATAGCCACATCCACTTTGAGGGGACAGAAACAAATGGGCACGCTTAGCTGCCAGTGACATAGAAACACATGGCCGGCATGCTGCGGAAACTGCGGCATTAGTCTTCAATACTATCCTAATATCCTAATACGACACGTTTCCACTAAGGGTGGGCGAATATCTTAGGTGTGTTACAAGCGTCAGTGTATGAATTGGGTACACTTCTAACGTATCAGTGTAAACGTGGCTACTATCGTTGCTGCTCGCTAGTTGTTGCGTGTCCACGAGTGCAGATAAGAATTGAGAGGCACCTTTTTTGTTGTTGTTGATCACAACCATTATAAAGCCTACCCATAAGAAAGGCAAGCTTGGTTGTACCTCTTTTTGTCATGGAAGTGCGGAAAGTGATGAAAGTAATTAAATGGGGCATCTACTTTAGAATGTTTGGTGCATGCAGACCGCTTGGTTTGTCTTGAGTCGTTTGCGTACTATTTGACAGATGGCAAGCGCGATGATTATTAGCTAGAATTGGCACACGACATATCGCTGCGGCAAGTTTGGGGTGCGATCATTACGCGAGTAAATACGGTACAGCCCCAGCATTTTCCTAAGGACATTACCTGCACAGTCAAGCACACTGTTTCACTTATTAAAAAGGGTGTCAAAGACAATCCCCCAGCTAATTACGAGGCATTTAGGTGCTTCTCTTTTTTTTTTTTCTAGTTCTCTATTTTGAAGTTTAAATATTCATACACATCTTTCCAACTGTATGCACGCTACACTATTTGCGTCTGACAAGCTATGTTAGGGCATTGATGCTTGTGATGTTATATGCATATAAATTTCACATTATAATGTTTCACCATGATGTACTTTGCCTAGCTTCAGCAAATATTCCTGCCTAGTACCCAACACACTACGTAATGAGTCAAGACCTGCAGCTTAGTTCAGTTTAGTTTCTGTTCACCCCTTCAATGGTGTTTGATCTCTTGTTACTGCATTTACCATAGTTTCACGATTCTAAGCATCCGCCGCTATTTTCGAAAAAAAGAAATGGAAGAAAGTTTGCATGTGAATCTTAAGCGCTCCCTTTGTTGCGAGGAAGAGCACGTAGCCAAGGCTGCCAGCACTTGCTCACTCTGCCGTCGAGCCATGAGCCATCGGAGTCCTGAAATGGCCGTATCGGCGGTGCAATTTCTGGCTTCTTGCTCACATTCGCCCGGATCGGCACGTGCGACGGATGTTCCCTGCCACACACGCCAATCCAGGTGGCCATGTCTTGCATTGCTACGTTCCGACACTACAATACAGACGGTGGCATAGAACACCACAAACTAAGCCCCCCCCCCCCCCCCCCCCCCGAAAGAAAACAGGCCGAAAGCAACCCCAATAACTCTATCAATGTGTTTCCACATGAAGCTGGTATCGGCAGTGTTAGGCAAGTTTTGTGGGCATCACGGACACGCACTGCTTTGTATGGTGTCCGTATTTTCGACAGCCCCAAATGGAAGTTGGAATGAGTTTGAAGAGGGCTTCCTACAGCTTGAAGTTCAAACGAACTGTAATAGCATTTTTGCTGAAGATAATGGCAACCATAGTGCCGCAGCGGAATTCAGCATGGGCCAAGCCTGTGTCATCGAGTGGAGGAAGCAGCGGGCAGATTATCAAGGGCGCCGCAATGCGTAAAAAGTTTATGGAGCTGCACAAAGGACAACATCTGCAAATTGAAGTCTGCGAGTTTGTTTGCAGCGAATGATGCAGGGGCTTCGCTGTCATTGATACATAGGATCCCAGAAAGTGAGGGTGAAGACAACAGGGTACGAGAAGCAGCATGTCACAGTGATGCTGTGCATAACAGCTGACGACCGAAAGCTTTCACCATGCATCATCCTCAGAGAAAAAACATGTAAAAAAAATGAATGTTTTTTAAAGATGTTATCGTAAGATTCAAGGAAAAACGGTGGATGACAGCCGAGCTGATGTCAGATTGGATTCGAGTCGTGTGGCAGCAGCGCCTGGGACCATTGCTCGGCGGACCTGCAGGCATGCGGTCGATGCTTCTGTTGGACACGTTTCATGGCCATCCTACCCTTGAAGTAAAGACCAAGCTTTAGAAGAACCATTACAACTTGGTTGTGATTCCAGGTGACAGTGCTGCAACCTCTCGACATTTCAATCAACAAACTTTTTAAGGCTAATCTTCGACAGGAGTACGAAGAGTGGGTGTGGAACCCCGACCGGAAAAAGACGGCGACGGGAAATCTGCAGAGGGCATCCTTGTCAACCATCGCAAGGTGGATTTCGGATGCGTGGGAGTGGGTCCAAGTCGACGTCGTTGCCAAGCCATTTAAGAATTGTTCGATCACAAACTATTTCGATGAAACGGAAGATGACCTGCTGTGGGATAGTGAGAGCAGCAGCTCAAACAGTGTGATGGACTCAAGTGGCACTGAGAGTGACAGAGTAGTGATCATGGGTTCCTAGGTTCATTGTCTGAACCTAGGTATCTTTTTTTTGAATGTTTGCCAAATAAAATGTCATTTCTCGTGCCCGTCTCATCGAAACATCGCCCGAAAACAAAGGGGGGGGGGGGGGGGGTGCTTAGAGGGCAAGTATGAAAGTCAAGAACCTGTGCAAGGCCTGTTTGATAAGGTTAAGGTTAAGGGGAAAATCCCCATTTGACATAGCTTTAAGAGGCACCAGATATAGTAGACATCTGTTAATTTGACTCCAGTTAATCACATTTTTCAGTAATTTCGATCCTGACCCAAGTTCCCAGCTAGAGCTCATGCATTTCTATGGGCCCAAACTTATTTTGATCCTAAAATTGGTATTCAACAAATAACTTGAACTTGACCAGTCAGCATGCACGCATCTGACCTCTATGGTGACCCCAATAGCGACCCTGTTACTGGCAGTGTCCGTCTCGTCAGAACTTAGGAAACAGTGATTGCGCTGAACACACATCACCTCCCATCAAAAAGGCCCATTTTCAGCCAGCATAAAGAGGATTTCCCGCAATAACAGTAGCTCACAATGTCTGATTACGGCATTCCCCAAAACCTAACCCACATTTTTTTTTTCTCTGCGACATTGGGCCACAAGTTGCCTGCACGTTGCAATCAGACACGAAACTTAAAGCCACCTTTGCAAAATTCCTACACTTCACCACATAATATGCATATATTGTGATGAAGCTGACTTTAGGAAACTGGCCACCATTGTGCAACACAAGTTGGACACTCAGCCATTTTCTTGCTAAAAATTCAGGCGTGTGTTAGATTTCTTTGTTTAGGAACTTAAATCTCATTTCTATGGTAGTTTAAGTGGGTGCTCCTTTGCTTCAGAGGGGTGTTCTGGCATTTTTACAAAGCTTGCTCAATTCAACCTGCCGGATCATTCGATCAACTTCAATGGTCCCATCAGGGTTGAATTAATGGACGTGGACTGTATTTTTAGCCACAGGTTACTAACCTTTCAGCTTGACGTAGATCATTTCTGGGTTCACACACAAAGCCAGATTGCTGGGAAGTGTCCAGGGTGTTGTCGTCCACGCAATCATGGAGACATTGGGCTCATCATCGAGTGGAAAATTGACGATCACTAAAAAAGCACAGCGGGTAAGAAATAAACAAAACTCAAAAGATACTTTAATGGTCTGGCAATTGAGTGTCTGCAAATACTGCACAAACTGTTGCATTCACATAAAATTGAAACACCATGCCCAAGTCAAACAGTGCAGCAGTAAAAGCTTCGAAGTGCAACCCCATTTCAAATTACTGAGAAGACTGACTTGGGGTTTAACGCCCCAGAGTAGCACTGGGACTACACGAGATGCTGTAGTGGAGGACTACAGGTTATAATTTCAACCACCTGCATTAGTTATTGTGTACCAAATACTATAACAACAGAAGGGGATCCGAGCGGCTCGATTTTGCTTATCACCACATAAAGCCAACAGACAACGAAGCCAAGGAAAGCATGAGGGAAATGAGCTGTGGTTGAAATTGTAATGTAGAAAATAATGAAAAAAAGGGAAATGAAAGTGGACGAAAAGATAAACTTGTCACCAATGAAAGCCAAACCCACAACCTCCACATTACATGTACGCTGCACTCCTAGGGCTAGATCTAGTAAACATAAATACCCAAGTTAGTGGACGAATTGATAGCCATCGCCGTAGCACAATTTGTAGTGCAATGCATGCATAATGCGGAGGTTGCAGGTTTCGCTCCCACTGGCAACAAGTCATCTTTTCGTCCGTTGTCATTTCCCTTTTCTTCAACTTTTTCTACATTGCAATTTCAACCACTGTTAATTTCCCCAATACTTTCCTTGGCTTCGCTGTCAGTTGGCTTTATGTGGTTATAAGTAAACAAGTGCTTGCATTTTGCCCCCATGAAAATGCAGTAACCACGACTGGCATTTGAACCTGTGACTTGATACTCAATAGTAGAATGCCAGAGCAACTGCGCATTTCATAGTTTCTTTTTTTTTCAGCTCTTCTTTTGAATCTTTGATCCGATTCTCTACCCCTATACAGAGTAGCATGCCAGTAGTTGTATACGCGCCAGCAAAAATTTGCTTTTCTAATAAAGAGCCTCCCTCTCTCTCTCTGCAAGCTGTTGCTCAAAAAAATATAACCACACAAAACAGTTCAAGCATACCTGCAGGATCCACAACTTCTTTGTAGTTCTGGCCCGACTCAAAGTTGGATAGGGGTGTGTTGCAGGCTGTCGAGTAAGGCATCACCTGGTATTGGCAAATAGACAAAAAATTAGGGCAGAACTCCAAACAAAACTAAGACAACATCATAATTATGCACATGATCCCTACCCTTCATCACAGCAAAAGCCAGTGGCTAGTAGACAAGTGAAGAAAAAAAGAAAAAGTGAGATAAATGTTATGTTACACTGGCTTGTCAATTTATTTTCCTCTGGCTGTTGTGCCTAGAGCACCATCATAACAAATTGCACCAGTACTCCTCCAATGCTTCTACAGCAGAGCCGCCATCAAGTTTTACCAAATTATTAGTTGCTGCAAACCAATGATGTAACTTAGTGCATGATCACAAAAATTTTCAATTTTCTATTATCAAATCTATCAAGTGCCCCATAAAACACAAAGATAATAATAATAGTGACAACAGAAAATGTAACTGGATTTCGTAACACAGAAGTTGAGATTTGCAGCTCTAAGCCCCTATTCAAGAATGAATTGCTGGGCCAGTTGGTTCGTGTTTAAAGTGAAAACCAAGACACAGGACCAGGAGACACACACACAGCCGGTGGCAGCTGTATGTGTGTGTGCCTCCTAGTTCTGTGCCTTGATCTCCCCCTCCCCCCCTTTTTTTTCATGAACCTGCAGGTTACAGAGGGAAGTAAAATCTAACAGAAAAACATGACGTGGAGGGGTCTATCTCTCTTAGTACCATAATTGGGAGTTCACAGCCCTAAAGTTTGGGAGCAACAGACTTAACTTCACCCTGATCCACAGTAATTTCTGTTAATGCCATGACAGTCCTTGCTACTTTGACATGTCTAGGTATAAGGAAGCTATGCACTCAATGCTGAAGCCAGCCAGTGGATTTTATCAGTAGTAATTTTTACCAGTGTTCTAAATGTACACGTAATGTAAGGAGCACATTGGAATGCTTACTCCAGTCTGTTGTTTGCATTCAAATTTACATCAGCAACTTGTCAAATGAAGCATAATGAATCACAGCTGCAAGAAACAAATTTGAATTGCTTTTGGCTCAGCAGCAGCATGGAAAATGTATGTCTAATCTCACATGTATTAGTGGCTTCAATCAATGAAAGTGTGACAGATGTGCCAGAAGAAGACAAGCTTCTCGCTTCAATCTAGCCCTTTGCATCGAGGAACGTCTGATATCTTAAAGCAGCTCAGTATGACAATGCTAGCGAGAAAGATCGCCACTAAATTGCAGTAAAATTCACCTCCTCTAGACAATTTGATTTGGAAGCTCACACAGCAGCTGCCAGGCACATCATTAGCAGTTCACTGAGCATGAATAATAGAGTAGGCTTGCCTTGACTCCCTTATAGACAAGGCCCTTGTTGTACAGCTGCTTGAAGATAAACCATACAGACTCCATAAACCAAGGGTACATTGTCTTGTAGTCATTTTTGAAGTCTATCCAACGTCCCATTCTTGTGACAATGGTCTGAAAAGTACAGAAGCAGTTGCAGTGACCACTCAGCTTTCTGCCACATAACACAGTGCAATTCCTTGTACCATGAGTGTTACAACAGTCAATCACAACTAAAAAAATTGCAAGGAACAAAACAGCTATGTTCCTACTATTGTTACAAGTGGCCATTATTGTTAACAAGGTCAAACACATGACATCACTTTGCTATCCTCTGTACTACATCATCATCATCATCATTCTGGCTACGCCGACTGCAGGGCAAAGGCCTCTCCCATACTTCTCCAACTACCCCGGTCATGTGCTAATTGTGACCATGCTGTCCCTGCAAACATCTTAATTTCATCCGCCCACCTAACTTTCTGCCGCCCCCTGCTATGCTCCCCTTCTCTTGAATACAGTCCGTAACCCTTAATGACCATCGGTTATCTTCCCCTCTCACTACATGTCCTGCCCATGCCCATTTCTTTTTCTTGATTTCAACTAACATGTCATTAACTCGCATTTGTTCCCTCATTCAATATGCTCTTTTCTTATCCCTTAATGTTACACCCATCATTCTTCTTTCCATAGCTCGTTGCACCATCCTCAATTTAAGTACAACCCTTTTCGTAGGCCTCCAGGTTTCTGCCCCGTAGGTGAGTACTGGCAAAACACAGCTGTTATACACTTTTCTTTCGAGGGATAATGGCAACCTGCTGTTCATGATCTGAGAATGCCCGCCAAACGCACCCCAGCCCATTATTCTTTTGATTATTTCAGTCTCATGATCTGGATCCACGGTCACTGCCTGCCTTAAGTAGATGTATTCCCTTACCACTTCCAGTGCCTTGCTGTTCTCTTCCAAGACTGTTAAACATTACTTTAGTTTTTTGCAGATTAATTTTCAGACCCACCCATCTGCTTTGCCTCTCCAGGTCAGTGAGCATGCATTGCAATTGGTCCTCCGAGTTACTAAGCAAGGCAATAACATCAGTGAATCGCAAGTTACTAAGGTATTCTCCATTAACTCTTATCCCCAATTCTGCCTAATCCACGTCTCAGAATACCTCCTGTAAACACGCTGTTAATAGCATTGAAGAGATCGTATTTCCCTGCCTGATGCCCTGCATATGCAACCCTAAAGCCCGTGATATAAGTGGGATGACTGTTTCGTATGGAGTGGGCCTTGACACTAAATAAAGCTGAATGACGCTCGGCTTTTACTTCCGAAAACCACACTTCAGTCACATGGAAATTCTTTTATGGTAGACTCAGGATTAATTTCAGCTGCTTGGAGCTCTTTGAACTTTTTCAAAATCTTAGCATGAGAGCACCTTTTGAGTTCCCGTGGCCTTGTTCTTGTAACCCTTCCCTCGGCATTGAATGGCATAGACACTGCGGCATGGCTAAGGAGGAATTATAAAGCTATCTTTATTTGCAGTGCAGTCAATCGATATATAAAGCTAAATAATTTGGCTTGGCCTTCAAAATTAGGTTTGTGGCTAGAAAGCGATGTGCCGTGCTTCCCTTTGGAAATAGAACCGTATCTGAAGGAAATAGTTGCACAAAGATTCTTGAATAAAGTAATGGATGTGTACGTGCAAAGTGCATATGAAGCAACAACCATACACCACATAGCACAGCAATGCTGTTCAGCTGGAGCTCACTTGTACAACAAACTACTGCAGCAAACTATATGCATCCCCATATGAAATACAGAATTGACTGATGTTCAGCTGGTCAACAATCATACACTCACATAATAGTCTGAGCAGTACAATAAAAAAAGATAACGATAGATTACTGCCCGGTTTCAAGCGGGCCACATCAAGAAGTAATGCTAAATGATCCATGGCTTTTACATCCCAAAACTACTTTGGTCCCATGGAGCACTGTAGTTATGGGCTCTGCATTGACTTCAACCACCCCTTACAGAACATTGAAATCCTTAAAAACAGTTCATTTTTATTTTTTTGTGTGAATGGCTGTGAACCTACCTGTATTCTGGCACATAGCTGCATTACAACTTGCAAACTGTTTGCTAAAACTTGCCCTTAAGTGCTTTTTGTATCGCTATGGCTTAATTCTTTGCAAAGTATTTTTATTTCTATCATGCACATAGGAACAGAGGCGTAGTTGGCACCTCTGAAAGGCACATTCTCCCTATATACATCTAATTAAAAAGAAAGGGAAAGAAAGACGGTTTATTAACAAAAGAGACATGGCTAGTAGCAGCAAGTTGAATGAATGATGTGATTGAAGGAGAGATCGCTTTAGGTCAACTGGCTCCAGCAAGCTGCGAGAGTACAAGGTTATTAAGATGGCACCCTATGGCAAAGCAAACTACCATAACATAAAAGCAATGCTTACCTCCCATTCTTCTGAATACCGCATGACAATCTTTCGGCACTCAGCATTGTAGTTCTCAATCCCCAGCTTTTTTACATCGTCGGGACCTTTGATACCAAGGGCTTTGTCAATCTCGTATTCCTAAAGTACAAAAATGATTAAGTAAATTACCTGGAATGCGAATATGACATTATTCTTGCTGCAAAACCAGGCAGAGACAACCCTCATATGATCCTCTAATCAATAGCAACTAACGAGAGCTTGTAAAAAATCATGCCAGTAGGGCACTCATTTGCTTACAAAGATTTAGCAAAGTGTATTCACAGACCTGCAATCATAAATTTAGGCACGATAAAAACTTTAGCATATGAAACAAACAGTGATGCACAAGACACTTAGCATTTGCTACTGCCTGTAGTACATACAAGCCAGTGCGTTAATGTTCAAAGATGAAACAAAAGTAAGGGAATACAAAACTTACCACAGGCAGCCCATGACAGTCCCAACCAAAACGGCGTTCAACATAAAAGCCAGACTGGTGTGCAAATCTTGTCACAATGTCCTTAATAGTGCCTGCTAATATGTGCCCATAATGTGGTAATCCAGTTGCAAATGGTGGGCCATCAAAAAATGAGTACCTAGAAAAACAGAAATACAAATAAGCTTAGAGGATCACCTGAATCACTTTAATCTAGCTGCTGGTACCAGAAAGCAAGGCGAAATGACTCTGAGGTATCACAAGAACAATCCTAAACTTTTGTAATACAGGTGTCACACGGCGCCCTTTCGATCGCGATTGAGCCCGATCGGTATCAAATGTTTCGGTAACAACTGCCTCCTTTGCGCAAGCTGCGGGAGGGAGCCAATCGCGGTCGAGAATTCCGATCCTGACGTGACACCGGTATAATTCGGTATGTCCATATTGGTCGGTTCCAAATCACAATTCACAAAATGAAAACTTTTGAAAAAGGTTTATCAGTGGTAGAATTATAATCATAACCGAGTGCTCAACACCAATTTTTGTTATTGTTCTGTAACACGGACATTGTCTAGCGTACCTGAGTCTATGGTGACCGAACTGAATGCATATTCGGCAAAGCATGCCCGTCTCCACCCTTCACTTCGATTCAGCTATACTCGCACTTCCCGTTTCGATCACGGTCCATATGTTAAATGCTAGTAACCATCAATGAGGATCAAAATTGTCCGTGTGGTAGGGAATATACGGCCCGAAATGTTCAACTTTAATCCACAGAATAACACAGCTTATCAATTCCACAATGGATACATACAGCGTGCTAACGACGGCAAATTATATTCTTCGTGTCTAACCTTAATCACAGAAAACTTACACAAAAGCCCCCAAGCTGCGTAATATAGGCGGTTCATGTTTCTTTGTATGACAGGTCAGGAAGTCCGCTTACTGCGCAGCAGTTTCAAGGCTCGCTCACAAACGTGCCACGGAGGCTGAAGCGTGATGCGACGGACGACCACATACCTTGGCCGGGATTTGGAAAGTTTCAGACTCGTCTGAAACGCGTCAATCTCCTTCCAAAGCTTGAGGATAGTCTCTTCCTCAGCCGAGAAGTTGACGTTTTCTGGAACTTGCTGCATCCCTGTCCTCGCTCGGAAGGGATCTGGAAAACGGACGGCATAGGGAAAAGCGAGTGATGCAACTTCGCCAGCGTAGTAATCACCGAAAACTGGTGTCTACAGCTCGTGAAAGCGGGGAATCACGGCGCGCGCACTGCACGGACCGCTTCGCGTGGCATTTCGCGTAGTGGGCGCTGGCGGACAATCGACAGCGATTATCTCACGGCCGCTCTCAACACATGTCATAACGGCCACGCTATGTGACCCAGTCGCGGTCCTCGTGCACCTTCAGTTAAAGACAAGAGAGAATTGAAAGGCTAACCGCAACACCGGTTTTAGGCACGCGCATGGAATTGTCAATGCTAAGAGTGACCACTGTGATAGTGGTCAATCGCAGACTTACTTGAGCGCAGACGATAACCCAATGAATGAAAAACACACTATCGCAGCAAACACGTCCCGGCCGCGCCGGTGTCAGCAGGAGTCAGAGCCTACACACAAAAGCCGAAGACCGAGCCAGCCGAGCCGAGTCGTACCGCGCATGTACTACATGTACCACGTTGCGTTGGTCGCGTAGTTACGCACCATTACGTCGTAAATTCCAGTTTTATAATTTACGAAGTTATAGCTTAAACTTTGCCGTTTAAATTTTTTATGTAAATATTTATATTGATGGAATTTGTTTGAGTGCGGTGGTTCGCACTTGGCAGGTCAGATTCGTGTTTGGAAAGCCCGCCAACTTTAAACCAGTTCTAACAGTGAGCGGACGGACGTACGGACGGAAAAACTTTAATATTACAGTAAAGGACCTGCGAGGGCTCAGACCACCCGGACAGTGAGCAAAATTTCACTACCGTGTAACGTACTTAGACATGAAGAATAGTGGAAAGAGACAAGTCGAACATACTGATAAGAAATACACAAATCGGCAATAGGACAACAGCCAACCACTTCAACACAAGAAGACTGCTGAAACTGCGAGTACATAAGAGACATAATACCCGGGAAGAAGTGGCGGAGGCTCACAAGACGAACCAAATCGAAAGACTAAAGCTTATTACTGCCGGTAGAGCTCTTCTCAGAAGACTTTTGGATACAGTGGCGTAGCTAGGTCATCTGGCACCCAGGCCCATAGGTCTTGTCACCCGCCCCACCCCCCCTCCACGTGTGTAGCCGGCAGAAAGAGGGGTGTCTTCAGACGTATATGACACCCCCCTACTGGCACCATGCACCGAGAGCCCACGGCCCCCTGTTGCTACGCCACTGCTTGGATACCCTGTCGAAGAACATAACAGTCCACAACGTGTACCCGCGACCCTGAGAGCAAATACAGTGTCCTGAATATTTGGCTGCGTGAAAAAAAAATATTTTGCACTCACCGCTGCACTGTTCTTGCTCAAACTTTGCAGAACGATCGCATTTTGTTGTCTGCTTCGTTTAGTATTACACTTGGCACGATTATCGAAATGCCCAACAGTCCACTTCGTGACTTGTGCGGGTGCAATGGCACAAACGAGCACCTTCTTTGTCAGTGCTCTCGTTTCAACCCGCAATGAGCAGTTCTCTCAGCCACCCTAGTCAAACTGGACAAGCGCCCAATGACAGAAAACAAGATCCTTGGAAACTGGCCTACGCGAACATAAGCGCAATCGGCTGTGAAGGCGCTGCTGCGGTATTTTCTGACAGATTGCGACTTCACTGTGTGACGCAGGATTGTACGGCGACACAGTACAACACTAGGGAAGCCTTTGCGGGCTGCGCAAGTGCCCACCGAAACAGTTGGTATGTGCATAGTTTCGTTTTTAAATCCTTCTCTCACCTATCGCATCCCATTGCCCCTCCCCCAGTACAGGGTAGCCAACCGGAAATGTTCTCTGGTTAACCTTCCTCTTTCCTTTCCCTTTGTCTCTTGGCACCATTAGTCGCCTGTTTTCCAAGACAAAATTGAGAAACTGTTTTCGTCTATGGGAAAAATGGCGTGTGAAAAGCCGGCCCTGGCAGACTTGTGCCGCCGCCTGCAGCAGGAAGCTGCTGCTTCGCAGAAGAAACGGCATCTTGAAATCGGCTGTTCACGCGGCCGATTTGAGCTCGTATGTACGTACATGGAAACTGGGCGTGCGCTTAAGAGACAGGACGTGGTACCAACCTAGCCATTTAAGAGTTTCATAGTTAGCAAGCCGCACTCAAGCAGGGGACGCAAACAATATGGTGCACAAAAGAACCCAATGCGAGTACAAAAACGCACGAGTACTTCTTTATCTTCACAAATTTGTGTTTCATGCTTGAGTCAGAGCAAACTAGCTTTGATCATTTTGATACGTGTTTAGAACTGAACTGGACATCCACACAAATATTGTAATTATCGTTAGACCAATGCAAGCCATTTTTCAGCTTAGTCAAAAACTACACCAAGTGCACAAAAGGAACAAATTTATTTCACACACACACACAAAAAAAAGCACACACATACAGATGACGGTGTGAGCTATGTACATGTGACAAAGCTAGTAAGAGGCACAAAGCAAGGCCAGCTCAGTCAACCTCCTCCATGCGAGATGCGTCTTCATCATCACCTTCCAATGGTGGCATCTCGTCCACCGTGGGTCCCGCCGTCGTGTTGTCTCCGGCCCCAGCTACTTCATCCTCGTCAATTCCCAGGCCAAGCTTAATCATGCGATAGATGCGGTCTGCGTGAAGCTGAGGGTCTTCGAGTGCAAAGCCTGAGCAGAGCAGCGCAGTTTCGAAAAGTAGCATGACAAGGTCCTTAACCGCCTTGTCGTTGCGGTCGGCATCGGCCTTCTGACGGAGGTTCTCCATGACGGGGTGGTCGGGGTTTACCTCGAGGTGCTTCTTGGCCGCCATGTAGCCCATGGTGCTGGAGTCGCGCAGAGCCTGCGCCTTCATGATCCGCTCCATGTTGGCAGTCCAGCCGTACTGAGACGTCACAATGCAGCACGGAGACTTTACTAGCCGGTTGGACACGATCACCTTCTCAACCTTTTTGTCCAGGATGTCCTTCATGACCTTGCACAAGTTCTCGAACTTCGCTTTGTTCTCTTCCTGGCGCTTCTTCTCTGCCTCGTCCTCGGGCAGCTCGAGACCTTCTTTGGTGACCGAGACCAGAGTCTTGCCGTCGTACTCCTTCAGCTGCTGCACGCAGTATTCGTCGATGGGTTCGATCATGTAGATGACCTCTAGGCCACGCTCGCGTACCCGCTCAACGAAGGCAGAGTTGGCCACCTGGTCCTTGGACTCGCCAGTGATGAAATAGATGTGCTTCTGGTTCTCCTTCATGCGCGATGTGTAATCCTTCAGAGAGCACATCTCATCCCCAGAAGCGGAAGTGTAGTAGCGAAGGAACTCGGCCAGCTTCTTGCGGTTCTGAGAGTCCTCATGGATGCCAAGCTGCAGCAAGAATTAAAGTAAGAGGGTTAAAGATCTGCATCCAAGTAACTGTTGCAAGTATTGTGCTAGATATGAGCTATGTGCGACATATGCAAAAACAGCAATGGGGATGTTTCTTTTTAAGTGCATTTTACAGTTCAGGCCTACATTACCTGCAATAAGAAAATACATGCGGAATAGGCCTGCTAATGATGTTAGCACGTACAAAAGACCGCGCCAATCGGCTTAGAGAGGCCCTGACGGATCCAAGCCATACTCATTTATGTGCTTACATATGCACCACCATGCACATCAGGGTGCAGACACCAGAACCTAGAAGTTCAGCATCTGCGCTGATGTGCAGCGCGTTATGAGTAGAAAGATCGCGGGGGGGGGGAGGGGGGGACAAAAAAAAAAAAAGAATGGCGAGTGGCCTACCTTCATGTTCTTGCTGAATTGTTCGTAGAACTTCTTGAACATGTCCCGGTCCTCGGCGATGCTGTCGATGAGCTCGAGACATTTCTTGACAAGGTTCTTTCTGATCACCTTGAGGATCTTGTTCTGTTGGAGCATCTCCCGAGAAATGTTGAGCGGCAGGTCCTCGGAGTCGACGACACCCTTGACGAAGTTCAGGTACTCCGGGATGAGGTCCTCGCAGTTGTCCATGATGAAGACCCGGCGCACGTACAGCTTAATGTTGTTCTTCTGCTTACGGTTCTCGAACAAGTCGAAAGGCGCGCGCTTGGGCACGAAGAGCAGCGCGCGGAATTCGAGCTGGCCTTCCACCGAGAAGTGCTTCACAGCCAAGTGGTCCTCCCAGTCGTTGGTCAGAGACTTGTAGAACTCTCCGTACTCCTCCTGCGAGATGTCGTCGGGGTTGCGCATCCAGATCGGCTTCGTCTTGTTCAGTTCCTCATCCTCGGAGTACTTCTCCTTGATCTTTTTCTTCTTTTTCTTGTCCTTGTCGGCCGACTCGTCGTCATCCTCGACGTCCTCGATTTTGGGCTTGCCCTCCTCGTCGGGCTTCTCGTCCTCGGTCTTTTCCTCTTTCTCCTTTTCTTCCTCTTCGTCGTCGGAGACTTCCTTCTCGCGTTCCTTCTGCACCAACAGGCGGATCGGGTAGCCGATGAACTGCGAGTGTTTCTTGACGACGTCCTTAATACGCCTCTCCTCCAGGTACTCCATCTGGTCCTCCTTCAGGTGGAGCACGATCTTGGTCCCGCGTCCGAGGGGCTCGCTGTTGTCGGTGCGAATGGTGAACGAACCGCCGGCCGACGACTCCCACGTGTACTGCTCGTCGTCGTTGTGCTTAGAGGTGACGGTCACCTTGTCGGCGACGAGATAGGCCGAGTAGAAGCCTACGCCGAACTGGCCGATCATGCTGATGTCGGCGCCGGCCTGCAGCGCCTCCATGAACGCCTTTGTGCCAGACTTGGCGATGGTACCCAGGTTGTTGATCAGGTCCGCCTTAGTCATGCCGATGCCGGTGTCGATAATCGTCAGGGTGCGGTCATCACGGTTGGGGACAATCTTGATGAAAAGCTCCTTCTGGGCATCGAGCTTACTCGGGTCCGTAAGCGACTCGTAGCGGATCTTGTCCAGAGCATCCGAAGAGTTGGATATCAATTCACGCACGAAGATCTCTTTGTTCGAGTAGAAGGTGTTGATGATCAGGCTCATCAACTGGGCGATCTCCGCCTGGAAGGCGAAGGTCTCCACCTCCCCGGAGTCATCTATGCGTGTTTCCTCGGGCATCTGCACAGATGAACAAAATCGATTACGAGCACTGCAGAGTTCGCGTTCGTCATACAGATTTCAAAGTACGCTCAAAAAAAGAACGAGAATGAATGCGCGCTACTAAGGGTAAAAATAAATAAAAAAATCGATGAAAGCGATATCGTCGCCAAATACGTCACGTTATGGCGTTTGCAAAGCATTAGGGGCGTTAGCAAAATATTACGGCACGTTAATGAAGCCACAGTGCAGAAAACACATTCGTGAAGGATTTTACAGTTGCAGCTAACAAACGCGAAGGAAATATATGCACTACGTCGCGTATTCAGACACGTTGAATTGCAACTGTACTTACTTTGACGAGAATGCGTCACTGAAACCGCCGCTTGGCTCCGAAACAAAGCAAGGCTGACACTACCTCGATCAATGACGAACAAACGTGCACGCCGCCGTCAACCGGCTTTTTGAGGACGAGAGAATGTTCTAGGCCGCTGCCTTCTTACCGTAGTGCTCCGCACTTCCGGTGCAGATGCCTACGGTTCAGAATAAATTTTACAAAAGTCTTTTTACCCAGTGTTAATGTCAAGTTATGCGTGTTAATTTACTCGGAACTAATACTTTGTTTAGTTTATCTCTATGAATAAAATACGCGCACTTCATTAGTGGGAACTATTTACCGGAAACAGTATTATGCAGAAACGTCTCGAATTTTCTAGAAGCTTCGAGAAAACTGTTCGCGAAAAGTAGTCCATGTTCCGGCGGAAGTTGATATAAATGGTGACGTCATATACCTTTGTCGTTCTTCTTTAGCGGGAAAGTTTGTTGGATCAAAATAAAGGTAACAATTAAACATATATTTTCATTCCCAGTGAACACGCGAGCGTGCGGCTTTGCCAAAGAAGACCTATAATACATGGTTTCGCTTCGAGGAGTGCTACTGCACCTGCTGCAGCCACCATGGCCACGAATGAAAGCAAGCTCGCGCAAGCAAATCCTCCGAGATATAAAGCGCCTGCGTGCGTAATCTCAGAGGCCATAGCGCGGCGTGGCTTCGTGTCGTCTGCTAGCCACCGCAGTCTGCTGTCCGCACGCGCCAGACTCGTGTTGCGGTGCAGCGAACTTCACTCTCAAGATCATACGTTTGCCTCTTCAAGGCAGTCATTGCATCTACACGGTCGATGAATCCTCGCTCCCCCCCCCCCCCCCCCCCACCTAGTCAAAAGAGCTGCATCGATACCAGCAAACTGTGCCCTTTGACGGAGAAGGGTTTGGCTTTTCGGTTAATTGATGGTGATAGCAATAGAAGGCAAAGAGCTTTTACACTACATAAATATTTACTGACGTCGATGCAGTTCATTGGGATGTAAATGGCGAAACCGACTGCGTTTGACAAACGCGAAGCTGGCTTCCACTCGGCGGTAACATTCTGCTCAAAGCGAAGTTTAATTCACGGCAACGCCCGCTTGGCGCGCTCGAGCATTGTAGCAGACGGGAAGGGATGCGGAGCGAGGAGAAAATTGATATCAAAAAGGGAGTGAGGGAGGGGGTGCCTTTGATTCCCACTGCTGTTTATGATGTACATGGTGAGGGTGGAGAGGGCGCTAGCAGGAAGTAATATCGGGTTTAATCTCTCATACAAACAGGCGGGTACAGTAGGAGAGCAGCAGCTTCCAAGTTTATTTTATGCCGACGACATTGTGTTGCTAGCTAACAAGCAAAGTGATTTGCAATGTGTGGCTAATATCTGTGGACAGAAAGGCGAGAATTTAGGTTTGAAATTTAGCGTTAGACAATCAGGTGTTATGGCATTCAATGAAAACAGTGAACAGACAGTGGCAATACAGGACCAGGAAATACCTTGGGTAAAATAATATAAATATCTTGGTATATGGATAAACGAAGGCAATAGATATATGGAAACACAGCAAAAAACAATAACAGTAAAGGGGAAGAGAAATGTAGCCGTAATGAGGCACAGAGCGCTATGGGGATACAATAGGTACCTGATGCTCCGGGGTATGTGGAAAGGTATAATGGTTCCAGGACTTGCTTTTGAAAATGCGGTTGTTTGCTCGAAATCAGGGGTACAATCAGGACCCGATGGGAACCAAAGGTCAGTGGGAATTCTCGCATTGGATGCTCACAGGAAGATGACAAATGAAGCTGTGCAGTTTTGAAGTGAGGGAAGCTCACAGTAAAATTAATTAGAAACAACGACTGAGGAAGATGGAAGAATGTAAATTGGCTGGTAGAGTGTCGAGGTATTTGTACAGAAAAAAAACATTGATTCACAGTGGACAAAAAGAACTAGGAAGCTTACCAGCAAGTATGTGGCCTGTAAGGTGTGCAACATAGCAACAAAGAACGTTCTGCAAGCGGAACGTCGGAGAGGTTGAAATAATCTCATGGGCGGCAGCAATGGCAAAGAAACTTGCCATGAGTAACTACTTAAGAGGAAAAAACGAAATCAGGAAAAAAAAACAATTTATGATAACTCAAAGGGAAGCTCATTACTTTTCGAAGCCAGATCAGGATGCCTTAGAACACGCACCTATAAAGCGAGCTATAAGAAGGAAGAAGAAGTATGTGCTTGCTGCGGTAAAGCTGGGAAAACGATAGAGCAGGTTTTATTAAAATGTGAAGATATCTGCTCAGCGGTCGCACCATTGGACTCCTTAAAGCCCTTGGGTTCAGCGAGAGCTAGGAGCAAAGTAAACATGTCCGCAATAGAGATTAGTAAGAGGCGATTGGAAGATTGGTAGAAGAAAAGTAGGGAAACGACGAAAAACGGACACGTAAAAAAACAGAGTTCACAATAGGGGGTCAGAAAATTTGGTTATGAGAATTCATCGTGCGTTTTTTTTTGTTTTTGTTATCTATAGGTAGGGCATTAGGCAGTATAACAGCAAGAGCTTGGTGGCGCAACCGGCCTCCCCGTTCCAAAGGGGACGCCCATAACATCCATCCATCCATCCATCATGACGACGCAAAGGCACGCCTCAAGGCGCAGCGTTTGGCAGCGCTTTTGAGCTCTCGGAACAGGCGCTGAATCGACGCAGCTTCCACGTGCGACAGTTTCGTGATTACCCATACGCGAATGGGAAATGCTAGTTAAATTCAACACTCAGTGGTCTGTCTTGTCTTATTTAGCTGTTGTAAAAAGATGCTCATGCTTTCTTTTTTCCCAGATTAAACTAACGCGGATGAAAATGCGGCACTCTTTACAGGTCTACCGGGGCTCGCGAAGCCGGTGGGAAAGCTTGGATAATGTGATCTCAGGCAGCGGCGTGAGCCGCTAGATTACCTGCCAGGGACTCAAGGATGCTCAGGGTTTGTTTAGAAATGCGGCCCCTTTAGTAATATCTGCATGCTTTTTGTGAGTCCGTGAGTCGCTTGCCCGTCGTGGCCGCCAGAGCAATTGGCGACCACACGGCAGACCTACACAGAGGCGGAAAGGTTTCGTGTTTCCGGGAGGTGGGGGGGGGGGGGGTGAGGGGGGGGAGGGAGGTACATATATATACATATACATACATACATATATATATATATATATATATATATATATATATATATATATATATATATATATATATATATATATATATATATATATATATTGTGAGCATTATTCATACGCTTCATATTCTCACCTGTACATACTCATCATCACCGTTTTGGGGCCTGGTGGTGGGGCTCTGTCTCGGGAGAATAAAGAAGAGACTGGCTGCCTAAACCACGTCTCACAAGTGGTGGAGTGTGCTGTCCGGTCCCTTCGCCCTCTCGCTCCCGGTCTCTCTCCAGCTTCACCTCCGCTACATCCCTGGAGCTCCGCTCGGGTCGCCGCCTCTACCAACTGCACTCGACCATGTCGCAAGACCAGCAGACCAGTACCACGACATCCACCTTGCCGACTCCTGCGGGAACCCCTTCTTGGACAGTCACCACCCCTCAGAAGGATCCACCGGTATTTGCTGGGCTTCCAGGTGACGACGTTGAAGACTGGTTGGAGCTATACGAGCGCGTGAGTGACTTCAACCACTGGAACGAATCAGCAAAACTTGCTCACGTCGCCTTCTACCTAACCGGAGTTGCGAAAACATGGTTTTACAATCATGAGCTCGATTTGGTCAACTGGAGCACCTTTAAACACCAGCTACGCCAGATTTTCGCGAACTCGTCTGTCCGCTCCGATATCGCTAAGAAGAAGCTTGCTGAGCGTGTACAGCACTCAGGCGAGTCCTACACTTCGTACATAGAGGACGTCCTCGCCCTCTGCCGCCGCGTGAACACCTCGATGGCAGAGAGTGACCGTGTACGCCACCTGCTCAAGGGTATTGGGACTGCGGCATTCAATGCTCTTGTAGTGCTGAATCCCACTACCGTCGCCGACATCATCAGTACGTGTCAGCGTCTCGATGACCTTCATATGCTCCGCTTACACCCTGACACATCTGATTTCAAGGCGTCCAACGACAGCGAGCTACGTGCTTTGATTCGCTCCATCATCCGTGAGGAACTGCACGCTCAAGCTTCGTCAAACCCTCCTGAGGTCCATCTGACGCCTCCTGGTGGCGGCCTACGCCATATCGTGAGGGAAGAGCTAGCTGCCGTGACCTGCCCGCAAATCACGAGCCCGCACCCTATCCATACGCCAACGTACGCTCAGGTTGCCTCTATAGCGCTACCCCCCCAGCAGCCACCACAACAGGCACCTGCACCACACATGTCCCTGAATCCTATCACTGCAAGACCATCGCCTGTTCCGTCTTATAACGCATGGAGCCCACCTCGACCGGTTTGTTACTACTGCGGCATCCGTGGCCACATTTCCAGGTTTTGCCGACGCCGTCAGCAAGATGAAAGACGTGGCTATGACGGCTTTGAAAGGGATCAGTTTTCTGGCCCTGTACCACGACGTCGGCGTTCTGACTACGTTTATTATCCACCACGTTCCCCATCTCCACAGGACTTCAACACTGCCAGTTCATCGCGTTTCCCGCGTCGTCGCTCTCCATCACCGATGCGGCGCTCTTCTTCCCCTCTACGACCGGCTACTTCGTCCTCCGATCACCGCCCGGAAAACTAAATGGTGCAGCTTCAGGAGGGAAAGCTGAATCTTTTGGACAACGTGAAACGCCTCCGGAGCGCCCGTCAAATGTACTTTTGGTGTTTGTTGAAGGTGTCCGAATCGAAGCCTTGGTTGACACAGGTGCATCGCTTTCCGTTATTAGTGCTGACTTGTGTTCTCGATTGCGAAAAGTGAAGACACCGTATAATGGCCCTCCCCTTCGTTGTGCTAATGCAGTTCTTGTTCAGCCCTCCAGTGTTTGCACTGCGCGCGTTTTCATTGATGGCATCCTCCACCACATTCAGTTCGTCGTGCTGTCTTCGTGCACTTACGCGATGATTTTGGGATGGGACTTCCTGTCCTCCGCCTCAGCTTTAATCTCTTGCCGTCAGCGAACTATTCATATGACAGACACTGAATCTTCGTCCTCTGTCAATGATCACAGCCTGCGTTTTGTCACGTCTACCGACTGTTTCATTCCCGCGGGCACTGAGCATATTCTGACCCTGACTTCCGACACTATTATTAATGGTGATGTGTTCCTTGCACCGAGTGGTTACTGCATTTCTGGTGGGCTTAGCCTTACTCCTAGCCTAGTACGGTTTCAGGACGGTAGAGCCTCAGTCGCTGTTCATAACCCTACTTCTTCGCCAGTTGTGCTCTCCCAGGGCTCTACTGTGACATGCTTTACTGACACCGAACCTCTTTCGCTGGTACCGCTTCACACCGAATCACCACCTTTGTCTACCACAACTGATTATCACACTGCTGCCGCTGCTTTAACGGCCGCGATAAATCCCGATTTGACCACTGCGCAGAAAGAAGACCTTCTGGCACTCCTGCACAAACACAGAGCCTTATTTGACGTCCACTCCAAGCTTCTGGGGCGCACTTCCGTCGCAGTACATCGCATCGAAACCGAAGGCAGTTCGGTTGTACGCCGCCGCCCGTATCGCGTGTCTTCCGCAGAACGGAAAATCATTGCGGATAACGTTGATGACATGCTCAAAAGAGACATCATTCGGCCATCCTCCAGTTCTTGGTCGTCTCCTGTCGTGCTGGTTTGCAAGAAAGACGGCTCCGTACGATTCTGCGTCGATTATCGAGCCCTTAATAAGATCACGCGCAAAGACGTATATCCGATGCCAAGAATTGACGATGCCATTGACTCCCTCCAGGGTGCAGAATATTTCTCTAGTCTAGACCTCCGATCCGGATACTGGCAAATCCCCATGCACGAAGCGGACAAGGACAAGACAGCCTTTGCAACGCCAGACGGTCTTTACGAGTTCAACGTCATGCCATTCGGTTTATGTAATGCCCCTGCAACATTTGAACGCATGATCGACACAGTTTTACGTGGCCTTAAGTGGAAGACCTGTCTGTGCTATTTAGATGACATCGTTATTTTTTCTACAACTTTTAGTCAGCACCTTGAGCGCTTGGACGAAGTTTTCACTTGCATTTCCAACGCTGGACTCCAACTCAACACAAAGAACTGCCATTTTGCCAGAAAGAACATCAAAGTATTGGGCCATCTTATCAGCAAAGATGGCATTCGACCAGATCCCGAAAAGGTTGCTGCCGTGCATCGCTTCCCTCGCCCTGAAAATCAAAAGCAATTAAGAAGTTTCTTAGGCCTGGCATCCTACTTCCGCCGCTTCATCAGTCATTTTGCAGCCATGGCGTCGCCGCTACACAAGTTGCTCACGTCGGGCACTGCTTTCCCTTGGACAGATGAATGCGAACTTTCTTTCCAAGCCCTCAAGCAGGCATTAACCAGCGACCCTGTCCTCTGTCACTTCGATGACAACGCACCAACTTGCTTGCACACCGACGCTAGTGGCCATGGGATCGGTGCTGTACTTTTACAGCGTGATACCACCTCACGAGAGAGAGTTGTTGCCTATGCCAGTCGCGCACTAACACCTGCCGAAACGAATTACTCGATCACAGAACAGGAATGTCTCGCAGTAGTTTGGGCGATCCAAAAATTTCGACCATATCTTTACGGACGCCATTTCACGGTCATAACCGACCACCACGCCTTATGCTGGTTGTCGTCAATGAAAAATTTGTCCGGCCGACTTGGTCGCTGGGTGGTACGCTTACAAGAGTACGACTTTGACGTTGTCTACAAGTCTGGGAAAAAGCATCAAGATGCCGACGCTCTCTCTCGCTGCCCGCTGCCATTATTAGCTTCGAGTACACCTCTCCAGTGCTCGCCACTTGATGATGAGACTAAGTCGTCACTCCCGTTATTACCGTTATTACCTCTCACGGTTACTGACACGTTATCTTCCAATCACCTCACTCACCTCGCCTCGTGTCAACGTTCTGACCCCTACTGCGACAGCATCATCCAACGCCTGTGCGGAACTACATCTGCACCAAATGCCAGATTACGTCGACAACTGCGACTATTTAAGCTTGACAACGATGTGCTGTACCGCTACATATACAACTCCGACGGACACAGCTGGGTACCTATTCTTCCACGCTCGATGCGCACACAAGTCCTTGAAGCCTTGCACGACGACCCATCTGCTGGCCATTTGGGATTCCACAAAACATACCACCGCGTTAGGAGCCGTTTCTTTTGGCCAGGCATGTCTACCTTTGTGGCCAAGTACGTCGCTTCTTGCGTTCAGTGTCAACGGCGGAAACGACCGACTTCGCCTCCTGCTGGGCTTTTACAGCCCATCCCATGTCCCGAGACACCGTTTGCCATCGTTGGGATAGACCTAGTCGGCCCTCTGCCCATAACGCCAGCGGGTCATCGATGGGTCGTGACAGCTGTTGACCAGCTCACACGTTACGCAGAGACTGCTCCTCTACGCTCTAGTTCAGCCTCCGACGTCGCCACCTTCTTTCTAGATGCCATTGTGCTGCGCCATGGTGCCCCTCGTGTACTGTTAAGCGACCGCGGCAAGACTTTCATGTCCACAATGCTCGCAGAAGTACTCGGAGCTTGTGGCACAGTTCATAAGACGACATCCGCATATCACCCACAAACAAATGGCTTAACCGAGCGATTTCATCGCACACTAATAGATATGATATCGATGTATATCGGGCCAAACCACGACAATTGGGACAAACTTTTACCTTTCGTGACTTTTGCTCACAACACCGCTATCCAACGAACTACGGGATACTCACCTTTCTACCTAGTTTTCGGCCGTTCACCGACATTCACCATCGACGCCGCTTTCTTCAATGCTCCAACTAACACCTCAGACAGTACACCCGAACAGTTCGTTTCGAGACTTGAGGAATGCCGTCAACGTGCTCGTTTCAACACAGAAGTCAGTCAACTAGATCGTAAGCAACGTTACGACACCTCTCGTCGCGACGTCTCCTTTCGTCCCGGAGAGGAAGTGCTTCTTTGGACGCCTATTCGTGCACCCGGTTTGTGCGAGAAGTTTGAATCCCGCTTTCTTGGACCCTATATTATTAACGAACAAACATCCCCCGTGAACTATCGCGTTACTCCCGTAGACGTTTCTTCCGACCATCGTTGTCGTGGTTCGGAGATCGTTCACGTTTCGCGCCTAAAACGATTCGTTCGGCGTTCCCCTCCTGGCTAAGTCGCGGCCGGGCTGGCCGCTTGCGCTTGCGGGGAAATTAGTGTGAGCATTATTCATACGCTTCATATTCTCACCTGTACATACTCATCATCACCGTTTTGGGGCCTGGTGGTGGGGCTCTGTCTCGGGAGAATAAAGAAGAGACTGGCTGCCTAAACCACGTCTCACAAGATATATATATATATATATATATATATATATATATATATATATATATATATATATATGTATGTATGTATGTATCATCAGAGTAATGAATATCGGTCCACTGGTCGAAACTGTTGAAATTAAATACTTGTTCTGTTTACCTTGTAGCACCGCTCAAGTTCTTTACGTTTGAAAGGTAGCCTGAATAATTCCTCTGAATATACAGGGTTCCACAACTACCATGTACCAAGACTTAAATAAAGAGAAGTTACGTTACTCGAAGAACCCTAGTGCATATTGTTTCCGGTACAGTGGAGTAGCCGCCAGTAATTCTTTCGTTCCTGAAAGTTAATCCGACAATTGCAATTATTAATAATAATAATAATAATAATAATAATAATAATAATAATAATAATAATAATAATAATAATAATAATAATAATAATAATAATAATAAAGAAAAAGTGATGTATGCGTATAGTCGGTGATGCGGTGAGTCGGTGCACATTAACTTTTTACATTACCGTCGTTGCACAGGGATGCAGGGTTTTTATTATAGCCACTGCCAGATTCACAGAGAATTAGGTATTAATTAACTCGTGCAACAATATTAGTTGAGTAGGTGGAATGCAAGCGAAACACACACACAAAAGGGGAGACAGAGTCTGAGTGGCGGTCCACCGTTGAATGGCAGCTTGAACATACTTCTTTCAAGCAAATGAAAACGTTCTGCACATTTTGTGCAAAGAATGTGGCATTGGAGGGCAACATATGACCAGTTCACTGCGGGAAGCGCGTTTCGTATTACCACAAAATCGGATCAAATCGCTCGCAGCGAAGCGCTGTCGTGTGCATTTCAGTGCGCGCCGTCAACCGCCTATATCCCCACAGACTCATGCGACGGGGCTGCCACATGTAGCTGGATCTCGTGGCTATATTGCCACGAGCTCACGCGTTCACCCAAGAGTGTACGAACCTGCACGCGTTATAATCTTTAGGCGCTAGCATCGCCCGCTTCAACAGGCGTTCCCAAACCAGCACCCACACTCGCATGAACAATCACGTTAGGTCAGGTTAACAATTACAATGTGGCAGGCGCCCGAGTTCTGTGTTGCTTTGCCACTGATGCACTGCGCTTAATTTAACAACTCCAGAACGTCCTTGCAGGATGCGAAAGCAGGCGCGTGGCAACTTATGAGGCGTGCCCATCGCCTGTGAAAGCTACTTGCGCCATCTACTTTACTGCACCAGCAGTTCATGTGTCCGAACCGCTGACACTAAATTTTTCAGTGCTTTTGATGTGATTCAGGTGCGGTCACACAGTGCGAATGTTAGCTTCGGTAGCATGCACTGATTGTTCACTTTTCTTTTCAACGACAGTGGTAAACTCCTAGTCAGGATTTGACAATGCCTGCCGTATGCAACCCAACCCATTTTTATTCTTCTGTAAATATGCTTCTCATGATCCGCGCCACCAGTGAATCATGATCTTCTCATGATCCATAACACGCCACCGGTAGACGGACACTGAATCGCCTGCTGACCACCTGTACGTGCACAACAACCTCCTTCGAGGCCAGCTAACGACTGTGTGGCGTAGCCTGCCTCTCTGGTCTTTCGGTCATCAATTTTGCGCAGCCGCTGGCCGCTCTCCTCCTGACGATGACAGAGTATGGATCGCCGCCAGGAGGGCGGCTATCTTGCAGGTCACTGCGGCGAAGTCGGCTTTCCGGCGTCGAGTGTGCGTCGCCCGTGGCAACCAGCAGGCCTTCATTATATCGGCACGAGCGCCTGGGTGAAATTTGACGCGGAGTTACCGCAGATTCGTGTTGATTGCAGATCGCGAAATAAGACAAATTGAATTGATTGGTAATACAGCCCATTGCGCTGACGTTTGGCGCTGCTTCGGCACACCTTGCGCATGCGTTAATTTCCTCACGAGTTAGTTGCGACCGTATACATATGGGGGAGCGTGGTCGTAGTGTCCGATTCAATAAGGTGTAGAGAAGTGCGCCGAAAACATTGATTAAGAGTAGCCAGCAAATGAAGGGTTGAGACTGCGCTGAAAACATGGCAGTATTAGGGCGTCCGTAATAAGCCCTCGTTTGTACAGGCTCTACAATGAAATATAATGTCACTTCGATAATTAGGAAGAGCCATTTTTAGTGGAACGCACGTTGTTTTATGCTTTTTTTAGTACGTTAACATTAGGAGTATTTAGGTGAACAAAACAGTAACAAAAAAGTATATATATATATATATATATATATATATATATATATATATATATATATATATATATATGTATGTATATATATATATATATATATATATATATATATATATATATATATATATATATATATATATATATATATATATATATATATATATATATATATATATATATATATATATATATATATATATAGTTACGGCACAACCTAGAGTGGCGCCAGTCAGAAGAAGCCGATTTGACGTGTAGAGGTGCAATCGGTCTCGACGGCTATCTTGTTTATGCATCGTTCTCTTTCTTGTAAATATCGTACGTATACAACCTTATATGCGACTTCTGCAACGTAACAAATTGGTGAAGGTGCTGGGAAAGTTGTTAGGCTCACTGGGGCGGGAACAAAGGTCTGCAGGAGCCATGGCTTCAAGTTCTCGCCGCACTATCCGTGTCAGGTCATCTGATGATGTCTCAGCTGTGCTCAGCAGACGTGCGAACGGCGTTGCAATGCGGCGGCGCTTGGCCTGCTCAAACCGTTGACGCTCTTTTACGATGTCCTGCACTGTGTCACAATTTTTGCACCTGAGCAGGTTGAAAGCATCGTCAGCGATCCCCTTCAGTACATGCTCAACCTTGTCTGACTCAGCCATATCTCTGTCGGCCTCACGGCACAGAGCCAGCACGTCCTGGATGTAAGAGACGTATACGATTCTGTGGACGTCTGGGCGCGGGTCGCTAGTCCTTTCTTAGCGGTGCCCTTCCGCCCAGTCGGACGGCCGAATAAGTCCCTCAGCGTCTGTTTGAACGTGTCCCAGTCATTAAACTCTTCCTCGTGGTTGTCATATCACACCACCGCCGTGCCTTGTAGGTAGGAGACCAATTTAACATAATCGTCAGATCCCATTTGTTGTGGGCACTTACACGCTCATACGTGGCGATCCCGTCTTCCACGTCGAGGTTTCCCGCGGCTGAGCCAGCACAACTGTCGGGATTGTAGATGTGCGTCGCGCCATGTCGGGTCCAGTTTCGTCTGTCATGTTGTCGACTCCGAGGCGACGACCACTGCGGAGCTCCGTTGTAGTTTCTCGTGGATACCCCGCAGCTCTCGCCAACCTCTCACCTCTCGCAACCAAGAGTGGCGCCAGTCAGAAGACGATTTGACGTGTAGAGATGGAACCGGTCTCGATAGCCATCTTGTTTATGCATCGTTGTCTCTGTTGTAAATATTGCGACAAATATTATTGTAAATATTATATGTGACTTCTGCACCATAACTATATATATATATATATATATATATATATATATATATATATATATATATATATATATATATATATATATATATCTGTGTGTGTGTGTGTGTGTGTGTGTGTGTGCCGATTTACTCTGATAATATTTGACCAAAGTTGTTCAATGCAATTATTTAGCATCGTGCTATTCATACATGGAATACAATAAGTTGTGGCATCGCAAAGCGCTTCAGAGGTGGCAGAGGACACGACAAAATAAGTCAAACTCCTTTATAAGGAAGTGCTCTAGACCTTCAGAACCTTTCGTTATACAGGTCACTTCGTTGTAAAAGTGACACGCCTTACCGATCACAATAGAGCAGGCTAATTAAACCCCTTCCACAAAAGAAAATCCTGATTGAACATCCCTTCATGAGATACTTATTGGAATAAGGGTCTAATTTTTTCGTGCGACCATTCTTTAACAGAATGTGCGACTGCATCCAATTTTATTGTATCGCAGCTCCCGGCATGCTGCACGGGAAAACGCAAAAGTAAATCTGCACATTGTCGAACGCCACTATCGCCTCCCTTTTCGCCAAAATTATCGGTTCGTTTACAGAATCCTCATGCCTGTAACCATCGTTGATATCCGCCTCTTTTCCGCCCCGAATGACTTCAATGACGTCGTCGGCCGTCAGTTACAATTACTTCATCACGCCTCCACCACCCGCTACGTATTCGTGCGCCATCGCACCCGTCGATGCCTTACGATGAGCGATTGCTGGAACAGTGCAGCAGGACTGCACATTTCTGACATAGGCACGCTCGTCAAGTGCATCGCGAGCGGTACCGTTACCGCTAGCGCGGAGCGCACCGTAACTCCTTCATTGTACAGGCAAAGTTGTTGTATAGTGGTCTTCGTTGGAGATGCGTTCACAACACGTATTGTTACGGGAAGATAGACATTCGATTGGGAAATAATACATTCTTCGTCATACAGGTCATTTCTTTGTAGAGGAATTCGACGTACTTCGTACTCATAGTCATCAACAGCGGCCCACAAAACCATGTCACTGGAGCGAATGTTTCGACGAGGAAACTTGTCTTGGCTTTGGGAATCGCTGTCCCACGTTATTTGTCTTCTTTTCCCTTGAGTGATACGGACAGACATCTTCGAAATTGTGATAACTATGCAAAAATAAGACGTTCTTCGCATTTGATAGAGAACAGGACCAGTTTGTTTATTTCCAAAAGTGAAGATCATAGAAGAGTAATAACGTATACAGACAAGGGTTCCTAAGTCGAGGACTCCACCGGAACGCTTTGTAGCGCAACAAGAAAGAGAATGATTTGGAACAGGACATGTCTGATTGGAACAGTACATGACATGCCATTCGACAATGAGCAGATTTACTTCTGCATTTTCACGTGCAGCATGCCGGGACCTGCGATACAATAAAATTGGATGCAGTCGCACAGGACCACTAAGAGCACGACTAGCCACTTCTGGCAAACAGTTGCTGCAGTCGCACTCTATGGGGGTATATGTCCCGTTCTAAAACACTTGTTTTGGTTAGCGCTACAAGATAACCCGTTTCTCCTAAACAAATAACGAACTGTGCCCAATTTCGGCAGCGATATGTGCATCCTACTCGGCTGTAGAACTACGGTCCTCTGCCTGTCGCGTAAAGCATATGGATGAAAGACATGAACCAACCGCTATTCGTCCTAAAGTCTGCGAATTGGACTGACGAGAAAGGAAGATTACTTCAAGCGTGCCGAGCCAATTAGGAGTAAGCGAGCGCAGAGAGTAAACAGCCCTAAGGGGACCGTTTACTCAACAAACATGCTCAAGAAAAAACAAACGAACAAACAAACATTTGAAGAAATAAGTTTACAAAAGAAGGATAGATGGAGTGCTTGCCACTAAACGGGACGAAGCGACAGAAGCGTCGTTCCGATCCCTCTTCCCTCAGCTTGCGGGTGTATTTTTAATTTAGAGTAGGAAGCCCTCTGTTCAACGCATTTCCGCGATACCGAGGTTCCTATATGTGCTCTTCAATAACGTCAGTCACGAAGCCCAGCAAGGCACCATGCCCCAGTATAACGGGCACATTGACTAACGTGCAAACAAATAAAATCGACATTGTTGCCACCAGTAGGCAAATGATCCAAGGAATCTGCGACATCAAGGAATCGCAGATTGCTCAAAAGTGTCTTTAATTTTTGTGTACAGGTGGCGCGTGCGTCTGTTAGTTACTGTACTTTGGTCACAGGGTTATATTCCGAATTTGAAGCGATCTCTCGCAAGTCACAGCACTGCGGGTAGCGCTTCATTCCACTCGAGGTGTCATTGGAGTGATATCGATCGACGCGTATAGGGAAAGCAGCGCCTCTCGGCCGACTGATGCCCGGCAGGCACTTTGCCGCCGGTCTGCGGATGCGGCGGCGAAAGAGGGAAAATACGAACAAGCCGGCTACGGCGGGTTTAGGATGCCTCGGGGAAAAAGTGCGGGAAGTGTGGTACAGGGGGAAAGAAAACGGTGGTGGGGCGGAATGCGCATTTCCAACTCACTTAAAACGGCGAAGGCGTGACCCGTTGTCGGCGTTTGCTATGGGAAAGAATGAGGGGAAAAGAGGGAAGCGGTTATATTTATGTCCCTCGTAGCAGTCGCTCGTTCGTAAAATGCTGTCAGTTTGTGTACGGAGCGGTTCCAGGCTGCATGCCCCGGAGGTTCGCGGGCGCTTCCAACACCCCCTCTCCTTCCCCCACATATATATATACTTAAAATTTGTGTTGCAGGCACACAGGAAGCAGAACCATCCGGAGCCGCAGCCTGATAGAGATAGAGACAGCTCTCGACTTCGAGTGGCACGCTAAAATGAGAGTAATAAACGGGACTACATTGTCGGTAGTTTTTTTTTTTTCACGATTACAATATGTTTGAGTAGGGCAAGCTCACGTCATAGGTGATACCAGCGAAAGTTCTCTCTTAGCTGTATGAAAGACTTTAATACGTGGTCAACGGGCACAAATAAGTAAACTAATAAAAAATCACAATGCATCTTTTAGCGAAGCTTGCATAATTCTCATACGCGCACATTGCACACAGCAGCATACAGCTGCAACACACGTTAAAACGCGATCACCATTAAGAAAAAGTAAAATCAACTTGTTCAACGCAGTTTTCACCAACTTGAAACACGCGTACTACAGTGCGTGGCAAGTACCTACCACCCCACAAACAAAATCAATTTTATGTGTATGTTTAAGCACTCGAATTAGTGCGTATTAATAAGCCAACTATACAGGCGTTTACTAGTTTCAATGGCCTTCTGCACGACGTTCGTTGTTTGTTCCATTTTCATTGTCAGTGATACCCCGGACAAGGCTTCAGCTGATGAAAGCTTCTCTCACTGAGAAAATAATCTGGATAGCATTTTTTTTTTGTGCACAAGGTGTTTCAGAAAATGCGTCCTATGTTCCGCAAGTGTGGATGACGAGAGACTCGAGCGATTTCCTAAGGATCGATTTTACCACAGGGGCAGATACATTAAAATAATTTCGGTAGTAAGCAAACAAGTAATTATAAATGCTGCACTAATTAATATTTTAATTGAACAAGTCAGACGGTCGATCCTGGCGCGAGACTTGAAGCTCGTCTTCCGAACAGTTCTTAACCGCTTCAGGACTGATGCTGACTCCGCTTGTTTACACGGGACAAAGTAGTCCAGGTAAGTTCTCCCAAAAGATTGACAATGAAATAACGAAGAGCGCCACTGCCAAATTCATGGAGGCCTCCACGGGTGTCGTGACTGTTCTCGACTCGCAGTCAGTAGAGCATGAAGCGAGGGAGATAACGGGTTAACTATCTCTCATGCTTAGAAGACGGCAACTGCATCTATCTAGCTATCTATTAGCTATATTGCAAGAGAACCTATCTCGCTGTCTGAAATGTATCGTCTACTCTAAAAACGTGCAGTGCTTGACGGCGCGTGGGTAGCGTTGCTGGTTTCAGTTAGTTAGTTTGTTTGCTTGCTTGTTTGTTTTGCCATTTCTTCGGACTTATACCTGTCCCTGTTACGTTCATTTTGCTTACGCAGCACCCTGAATACATCAACCAAAATGAACAAGCTAAGCTTGCTGCCCTAATTGACTTTACACGGAATTCTATGGAGGCATAACGGAAAAGTGAGGTCTTGGTGCACGCCCGTACTTATGATGATCTGATTGGATAACGAAGTGAAACCACAGCTGTGGTTACGTTTACCATAGGAATGGGACAGAAATAAATTTCCGGCATTAAGGTTGTTACGTAAACATTTTTGTCGGTGTTGAAGTTTTTGTCTTCTTGTTGGTGTAATACCATGGTGGTCAAAGGAATGCCATGGGTCATTGCAATTCAAGCAAAACTCGGCGCTCCCTACGAGTTATTACACACTACTAATTAGTTCGGGTTAATCCTACCAAATTTAAACTGCGGATTCAAGTTATATCTAAGCATACCCTTTGCTACGTGCATGACCATCAAAGTTAAATTCAAGAACTCCGGGAGGGAGTGGGGGATTCTCTCAACTGAACTAAAATACGCACAAAGTTACCTTGCTCCAAAAGCTTTCTTCAAGAAAAGGATCGGTGGAATGTTAGTATCCACCGGCGCTTATTGCCGAGAAAACACGGCATTTCGGCGTTAAGTGAGGGAACTGCTCCTGTGCATTTTCTTGCCATAGACTTAGTAGTGTTCGCAAATTCACAGGCCACTAAAGGGCTTCCTTTCAATGGCCGATGTGTGTTACCCCAACGCCGTAATCTTTCACCGCGAACCCTCGAGTTGCTGCGCTTTTATCTAGCAAGCTAGCGCGTCCTACATAAGTAATAAGCTTAGAACGTTTCTCACAGCACATCGGGCGAGAGGGCGGGAGTTCTTTGTCTTCAGCCGCCTTGCCCTTATGCAAAGTACAGCTGGGCATGAATTTTGCAGCTCCCTAGGAGCAACTCTCAATTGTGGGACTCGCTTTCTTGCGTTGGGGAGCGCTTATGGCGAAGAGTGGCGCCAGGGAATGTTTAATGTTCGTTTGCTTGTCCTCGGGAAGGAGTTCTCGAAGTTGGGAAAACACTTAAGAGAAAGAGAGCGAAGAAATAAGTATTGAAAACCAATAACTATTTCAACCACAAAGAACTCGGCCAGAAATGGATGCCTGGTTGTGGAGGTCGTTTTGGGAACATTGATGGTACGTCAGTTTGACTCTATTTTTTGACCAACAGCGACCGGCTGCTAGCTCTTGGCATTCATAATACGGCACAGGAAATTGTTGAAGCACAGAAATGGTCACAGATGATCAGACTATCCGAAACTACCGCAGGATAGGAAATACTCTGCGCCCTAGGGTACGATTGCGTTTTAGACATTCCACGTCGCTGCCGAATTCCTAATAACAACCGCGCCAAAATTACCACTACCCATCACCCCCAAAACATGGCAAAGGATAACACGGATCGACGTAAAGCCAGGGCGGACGCTCTCTGGCCCCGAGGTCTTAAAAACAAACCGGTCATCTACATGGACGCCGCTTGCACGGGCAATGGCCGTTGCACAATCGTTGCCGTTGATGGCGGCGGTCGGACCACAAGCTCCACCACGGTCAACACGTCCTCCATTAAAGAAGCGAAGTAGGCCGCAATTGCCATGGGCGCGTCCGTATACCTGATGTTAAATTCGCCGTGTTAGACTCTAAATCGACCATAAAAAGCTACTCTAATGGAGCAATCGGCCCGACTGCAAGCAGACATTTTCAAACCTCAGGACAGTATCCGTCTAATGTGGGTGCCAGGTCATGCCGGCAACCCGGGTAACGAAGCAGCTCACCTAGCCGCCCGAGCAGCAGATAATCTGGAGGTGAGATCGCTCGACCTGGATGGCCCTCTTGTGCCCATCCTCAGATGTCACGAATTAAAGCAATTTTAGAAGCATTCGCGCAGAGCGTATCCGTTCCCGAGCCGCATTCTCTCCCGGGTGGTGGCCACGACTCTACGGCGGGTACAGACTTGATCCGAGCTAAGCCCCAAAAGGTTGACTGAAATTTCTAAGCAAGTGTTTAAACTTAACTGCAGGCACTGCGTAGCACTAACCGCAGACCAAGATCACATACTTTGGGGGTACCCATCCAACCCCCACAGAGAACGATTCTTCGGCAAGCTCCCACGCTCAGGCCTGGGGGCGTACGATGAAGACCCGATGAACCAAAATGCCAAGTCATGCTGGCAGAGTGGGCTAACCGCGTCGCAGACACATGGCCTCCACGCTAGCACCTCTGCTGGGGTTTCAATAAATAATACGCCTCGAATAAAATAGACTTCTCTCTTTCTTCCTTCGCAACTTGTGATACCCCGTGGGCGGAGGTACTGGTTCCTAGTCTGTCCAGCAGGCAACAGTATCCTCTTTTTTTCTTCAACTATATGTTCGCGAGGAGTATCTTGAATGCAACGATGAAGTATTTAGACGAAGCGGTGACGCCAAATCAAGTCACGGACGTCAGAGTCAACACACGAAAAAAATGTCTTTGCTATTGACGTTGTACATAAGACTGCGCTGCGAACTTTGAGCAAACTTACGGAACTTGGTGGCATGAAGGTCCGCTCATATATTCCTCTGGACAGTGACACTACTACTGGTGTCATCTACCACGTGAATGTCTCCATCTCCAGCGCTGACTTGCCTATTCTAGTGAAGCCAGCAGTTGATGGCTTCGCCATAACTCATGTTTCTCGACTTGACACATCCCGCTGTGTGAAGGTAATTTTCAAGGGCTAATCTCTTCCCTCACACGTCAAGGTGGGCTACTTTAGACACCCCGTGCGACCATTTATCCGATGGCCACTCCAATGCCGCAATTGCATGAGGCTGGGGCATGTAAACACTGTGTGCGAGAACACGAGAGTTTGCTCGCACTGCGCAGAGCCTCACGCTGCAGATTCCTGTGTAGCAACGGTTCTCAAATGCCCCAATTGCATTGGATCCCATGATGCTATCTCAAAGGAATGCCCCAAAATGAAGAAGGAAGGCGAGGTCTTGGAGCAGATCGCGGAGCTCCCGATGCCGTCGGAATTCAAAGAACGCAGGTGACTCCGTGAAAATCGCGCCACATCCGGCAACTCCTCCTCCTCTGCCCCCTAGGCCTGATGGAGTCGAGTCTAAGGTTGTGCCGCACAACACCAATGCTGAAGCTTGGCCCGCGCTACCAAAGCGATAGCCCCCGCCACAGCTGAAGCCATAGGCGAAGGAACCGCCGGGGCCACAGCCGAAGGCACAGCCGAAGCTGCAGTTGGAGCCACGACTGATGCCACAGCCGATGCCACAGCGGAGCCACATCGGGAGCCACAGCCGGAGCAACAGTAAAATCCACGTCAAATCGAAGGATCCAGCACACCGCGGTAGAGACCAGAACACCGACTCCCGATAAATTGTCCAAAGAAGACCGGCCAGTGAGTGTGATGCTTCGGTCTCTCTTAAATACCCTTCCTGTACTTTTCAGCAAGTTGCATACTATGTCGGCGCGAAGTGCAGTGCAAATGCTGGATGCTCTTAATTCAGTGCTTGCAAGTCTCGCGTAAGCCCCACAGCTCAGCCGCAGCATCCTGTTCGCGGTACGACCACTGGCCCTTTGGTCGTCCCAGATATCATCAACGCGGATAACCAGCTATAGATCTCCAGTTTGGTGTCACGGTACTTCACTGCACACAAGTTCATCACTTGCTTCCTCTTCTTTCAATTTCCCCCTCTCCCTTACCCCCAGTGTAGGGTAGCAGACCGAACGCTCGTCTGTTTGACCTTTCTGCCTTTCCCCTCTTTGCTATCTCTCTCTTTTTTTAGACTAGTGAGTCTACAGCGCCACTTTGCCAATTTGAATTTGAATTGATCTGATAGTAGCAGAAGCAGCAGTAGACAGGGCGATAGTTCGCGTTCTTGTACACATATGTCCGTTTAAGCGTTTTCCTGTTCAGTGTGTGTTAAGCTATCTGTATGCGTTAATGACGCATCGTTCGGCGACAGAATACGACAAGGCAGGACAAGACATGCTAAAACGAGAAGTGAGCGAATGTTATATGGACGACGCTTCACCCAAATTACTTTGGTAAGAGCAGGATGGTGTTCTTTAAAACGAAAACTACGGAACTTACGCAGAAGGAAATGATAGCTTACCCTATTTACAATACCAGTTTCAGAGACGGAGCTTTTTTTAACGAAGCACTAGAGATATTTACATTAGGGTGCCCAAGCGTTGGGTGACGTAACCTGCCGGGTTTACAAAAGAAAGCAAACCGAGCACTAAAAAGCGCGAAGGTTTCAGAATGGAGCTTGCGTCCCGCAATGCTTGGGTGTGACCTTGTATACCCTGTTCTAAATATCTCTACTATCTGTCGTCCAGTTGTTCTCTCGCACAAGTGCATATGTCTGACACCCCAAACAGGTGCTACAAAATACGTTTTGCAGCTGAACTATAACTAAGATTTGCAACTTTTGCTCTCCGAGCAAGTAGACAGACAGACAGACAGACAGACAGACAGACAGACAGACAGACAGACAGACAGACAGACAGACAGACAGACAGACAGACAGACAGACAGACAGACAGACGGACAGACGGACGGACGGACGGACGGACGGACGGGCGGGCGGGCGGGCGGGCGGGCGGGCGGGCGGGCGGGCGGACGGACGGACGGACGGACGGGCGGGCGGGCGGACGGACGGGCGGGCGGGCGGACGCGCGGACGGACGGACGGGCGGGCGGGCGGGCAGGCAGGCAGGCAGGCAGGCAGGCAGGCAGACAGATGAAAAGTGATGAAGGAAATGCAAGGAAATATTAACCAGACTTAGCCAACGCCTCCTAGATAGCCCAAGGCCGGTGCACTTCGCTCCATGACGTCATGCTACCTTGCCCGACTGCCATAGAATCTAATGAGGATGCTTCGGAGTAAGCGGCGGTGATTTTGACGTCACCCCTTTTGTCACGCCGGGATTAATTGGCAACGGAAATTTTTGTCCAAGTAGCATAACATCATAAAGCAAAGTGCACAGACCTTCTATCTAGGAGGTGATGACTGAGCCCGGTTGGCTACCGTAGACTGGGGACAGGGGGATGAAATATAAGAAAAAGGATAGAAGCTCATAGTATGCACATCATCATCATCATCATCATCATCATCAACACCGCCCACTGCAGGGCAAAGGCCTCTCCCACACTTCTCCAACTACCCCGGTCATGTACTAATTGTGGCTATGTTGTCCCTGCAAACTTAATCTCATCCGCCTGCCTAACTTTCTGCCGCCCCCTGCTACGCTTCCCTTTTCTTGGAATCCAGTCCGTAACCCTTAATGACCATCGTTTATCTTCCCTCCTCATTACATGTCCTGCCCATGCCCATTTCTTTTTCTTGAGTTCAACTAAGATGTCATTAACTCGCGTTTGTTCCCTCACCCAATCTGCTCTTTTCTTATCCCTTAACGTTACACCTATCATTCTTCTTTCCATAGCTCGTTGCGTCGTCCTCAATTTGAGTAGAACCCTTTTCGTAAGCCTCCAGGTTTCTGCCCTGTAGGTGAGTACTGGTAAGACACAGCTGTTATATACTTTTCTCTTGAGGGATAATGGCAACCTGCTGTTCATGATCTGAGAATGCCTGCCAAACGCACTCCAGCCCATTCTTATTCTTCTGATTATTTCAGTCTCATGATCCGGATCCGCTGTCACTACTGCCCTAAGTATATGTATTCCCTTACCACTTCAAATACCTCGCTACCTATCGTAAACTGCTGTTCTCTTCCGAGACTGTTAACATTACTTTTGTTTTCTGCGGATTAATTTTTAGACCCACCCTTCTGCTTTGCCTCTCCAGGTCAGTGAGCATGCATGCATTGCAATTGGTCCTCTGAGTTAATAAGCAAGGCGAATCATCAGCGAATCGCAAGTTACTAAGGTATTCTCCATTAACTCTTATACCCAATTCTCCCCAGTCCAGGTCTGTGAATACCTCCTGTAAACACGCTGTGAATAGCATTGGAGAGATCGTATCTCCCTGCCTGACGCCTTTCTTTATTGGGATTTTATTGGGATAGTATGCATATACACATTAGTAACGAAGTGGAGTTCGTCACAAGCAGTCATAGGCTGGCGCACTTTAAGAAACGCAGTAGCGCTTTGGTGGCTCTATGCATCGTTGACGCACGAGGCCACTGTCCCAGGATCTTATGCGAGAAAGGCTTATCATATAATTTCCCTAAAGTTTCCAAAGCTGGAGAAACAAAATGGCCGACGTGCCGTGCTCTCCAATGGAAGTGGTTGTAATGGAGAGGTCGCATGGATCTGTGCAGCAGACGTGATGCGGAGGAGCGGAGAAGTGAGAAAAGGAGGCGCGAGAGAAGAGGCCCGCGCACTCGAACGATGATACAAAAGAGGAAGAACAGTTGTGGCGCCATCTATGGAAAGGCCGTGGAACCGTTTGCCCGAACAGCGCGGCGTGTGCGCCCCCTGAATGTGGAGCGGGGCGAACGCGCATGCTTGCGCGGAGAGCACTTCGCGTCGCCCGCGCCGCCGCTTGACAGCCTGCAAACACAACATGGCCGACGCGTTGATCGCCGGTTGCGGAGCTCCGTGGGGCCGGCGGCGGTGCTAGTGCGCGGCGCGTGCTCGCTGCGTCTTCCGGTAACCGTGGCGACCCGTCATCCGTGGCGCGATCGCGGACACACGGGTCGCCCGTGCGCCGAAGGCCGTGACCCGCGAGGATAATATTGCAACGGCAGCAGCATCACCGTCGTCGCCTCCCCTGGGTGGTGCCGTGCATGCATCCCCTGTTCCAGAATGCCTTCTCGGCGACGATCGAAGTCGACTCTCACATGGGCTGTTTCTCAGCTGCTGCCGCGTCGTCTGAATGGATGCGACCGCCGGTCTTCTTGAGTAGGCCTAGGAGGAGACGGGTGAGTACGTGGCTCGATCGTATACCCAGCTCTGTGGCGATCCCGAAAGCGCGCCGGGAGTTTCGCCCGTGTCCCGCTTTTCTTCCCTTTCCCATCCCGCGCCACCCGCGAAGAGTCAACGTGAAACCGGACCCGTTGAAACTAGGGCGGGAGCAGTAGGACGACGTCTGGAGGCTCGGGAGCATCGATGCAACGGGGCGAAGCGAAACACTTGTTTCGCATCGAATGCGTGCCTCTTCCTTACGCCCCTTATATTTCCTCCCTGTTTTTTTTTTCGAGCTCGCCTGGCAGGATGATCGAATGGTTCTTATTGTTCCACAGTAGCATGCGGATCGTAGGTATTACACAAACGTGCGTCTGCTACGGTGAAGCCAATAACGATGCATGTGCTCTAGGGATCGACACATGGTCTCAGAGACTTGACTTATGAGCCCGCCGACTGGTTACTCTAACTTGCCGGACAGCTCGAGAACGTGTGAATAGTAGAGAAATGTAAGATAAGAAAAAGAACAAAGCCATGTCTAACGAGTAAACTTTGTTAATAAAGGGAGAGTGAGACATCCACCCAAACGTAGCTAAGTGCTACAAAGGAAACCCATCTCACTTTCCCTTTATTAACTACTTCTCTCCACCTTGAGAGTTTCCGCAGAACTGTTACGTCGAGTAAACTTTGTTTTACATTACCATGAACTTGGTGGCCGGGAAGCGAGAACCTGCGTAATTATGTAGAATATCCAGCAGTACTCTGCGGAAAAATTAACTGAGCGAGCATATCAGTTTCATTTAATTCATTTGTTTGCTAAAGCTAGCGCCGCTTCTCATATGCGTACCTGACTCATTGTTCTGCAGGATGGACGAATTCCTACTGACAAACGATAGGTAGCATTCGTAAATAGAAGTATGCTGTTTCGCTGTCTTAAAGAGTACTTTTTCAGTGATTTTACCAATACAGCGCGAAGGCAAAACAACAACAACAACAACAACAACAACAACAACAACAACAACAACAACAACAACAACAAAAAAAAAAAAAACATGACACAGCGCTTGTGGCTTATGTCTACGTGTGTTTTCGTTACGTTGCGCCTTCGTGCTTCATTAATAATATTTTTGAGCAAGCGCTAACTAGCCCAACAAAATGTGGTTGCTCAAGAAGCGCTACCTCTTTTGATAGCGACATCGATAGCGACATCTTACTGGGGCGTTGATAATCTAGAGAACGTATGACACTGCGACCTCCGCGACGCCGAGCCCAGTCATCGGCAAAAGCCACAGCCAAATGAGACCACGTCTGATTTCAATTTCAGAAGATGGGCCAAAGCTGCCAAGTTCTTTCTTTTTTCCCCCTCGAAAATAATTGTCCTCATACGTTTACTCACGGGTGTTCGTTCTACGCAGACGCACTTTCCTCATTTGATTTAGGCTGTTCCCGGTATACCATGGCAGCCTCGTATCCTGATATCCCTCCGCACGACGTGTGCACAAATTGACCAACATAAACTAAATTAGCGCGGCCTAGTCAGTGCGCTTGTTGCGCGCGTCTCCTGAGCCGTCGTCTGCAGCTCGTCGACAAGACCTTGCGGAAACCCCCTCCATTCCGCGTGTCTTCTCTATTATGCATGCGTATTCGCGAGGCAAGAATCTTGATGCTTTTTCCCACCTCTGCGGGGCGCATTCATTCTTGTAGCTCCACCATAGTTGTGTTCAGGGTGTTCGTACCTTGATGTTGCGTACCAAATTACGCCTTCTCGCGATGTCCTTAAGTAGATTATGGGCTCCTTTTGTTTTTCTGTCGCTTTATTTTTTATGGATGCAAGCCATCGCGCCAGCCCCGTGGCCGGAACAGCAAAATAAAGTGTTAACGCTGTAAAAAAGCTTGCGGAATTGCATTTTCTAAAATGTTCAGACTCCAGCTTAGGAACTTCTCGCTACTCCAATGAGGTCGTGGCAAACGCAGTTAGTGTACTAGGCGTAGGAAAATTACAGTGAAACCAGTTATAGCTAACTCGGATACTGGGAACGATGCCCCTAATTGAAGGAGCAGAACTGTATGGTAGTCGCATAATAAGGCGTTCAATGCAGCGACTTAACGTGTCAAGTGTAGCGTTCGCGAAGTTATAATTCATCCGTGCGAGATGAGCGCGCGGGATCGGTAATTTGGTTCATAGCAGTACACGAGAGATTGCTGCCAAGCCGCGCTTTTTGGTTTGCTTTCCTCTTTTTCTTGTACTCTGCTCACATGGAATTTAAAAAAAAATTCTTAAGACTGGACAAAGGTTCTAGGCCCTCTAGTCAAGGGCTCTCACCACTGCCATTATCGCTATTCAGTAGTTAAAGATGCGTTATTGGTGCAAGCGCAAGAACGTGCCAAGGCACTTCAGCTACTCCGTTGCGAGGCACAAGGCTTGCGTTCACTGGGACATATGTTATGCGGCGAATACACCACCTGAATGTCAGAACACCACAGCAAACTCATTTAAACATAGAATAACAAGCTGTTGGATAAGTTGGCTTGACATGATTTTTGCAAAGGGGAGCGCAGTCCACGTCTCCCTTTTCCGCCTCACTTCTACGCTCCCCTTCACAAAACTCAATTAGACATGCAGCAGAGTGCGCGTGGCCCATGGACTTTCTACGTACATCCTGCGCTCGCCCGAATGTCTATTCTTTACAATGGCGGCGGGAAACCAATGTACACACAGTGTTACCGACATTACGTAAAAGGTCTATAACAAAATCCTAAATACAGTACAGAGACAAGAATAAATAACGTAAAAAAAGTAAGGGAAAATATTAGCAAGCATCACACCACACTACACACACGAACACAAGTCACAAGCACACATGCAGAAAGCAGCACCAGAAACATCGTCCAATAGCTGAGGCAGTCACTCATCACACAGGAACGGGGGAAGCGAAGGGGAATCTGCATAGTTTCTTTCATGTGTAAAAACATGAATCATCCACATGTTTTTTTTTTGTTCGACACTAACAGCAGAACTCTACGTAGGCTCGGACTAGACGCGTAATTAAATAACATTTTTATGCGAAGCATACTAGCCGCACAACCACGCTCTTCCTTGCTGCGCCGCGCGCGGCCGCGTAGCTACCATATGACGTCATAACAGCTGCAAAAGCGGAGGCCCAACTCGTGCGCTCGCTTGCGGCCGCGTAGCTCCTCCCGTTAGGGCACTGACGTCACAACAGCTGCAAGCCGGGCTCAACTCTTGCGCTCGCCTGCGGTCGCACAGCCGGTGCTGCGGCCTAACTCCCGTTCCTCCCGCTAGGGCACTGGCGTCATAACAGCTGTATAAAAGAGCGGCGCGCTCTCGTCGAGGCCAGTTGTATAGCGCGATAGATATCGAGTTCACCGGGCTAAACAGTGGTTCAACAACTAAAATAAACGCTAGTATGCATCGCATCCTGGGCTTAACCTTAGCTAAGCCACAGCCATCTTATTTATGAAGGTTAGTGAATGCCACACAGAGCTTTATTTTAAAGTTCATTCTCCACCCTCCTCTTCCCGCCTCATGCCACTATATCCTCCTTTATATTTTTTAAATTTTTGCTAAGGTGGCTGCCATAACACAAACGCTTGCCCAATCTCGCGACTATCGTACATACCCGCTTGCATTCTCTCGCATTTTGCTATTTCTTTCGTTTATTTGTTTGGCCTTCTCGTGCTGTCTGAGCTCGCATGCGAAGGCCTCACCACTAACATCTAAATTATCCCTCAAAACGGTGGTGCCCAGGCTGGCCCATTTATAACGCTCTCTCACCGACTAATTCTACACAGCGTTGTCGAAGCAAAGAATCGTGCTGCAAACGGGTCCTTCTAATGCCCAAACAAAAGTGGTGTCGAGTTTCAAATGGGCAAAAGTACTGCGCATCTTTTCTGTCCATTTCAGAGTACTCGCTCAACGAACGAGTCATTGAATACTCACTGTGCAATTTACAGCACCGCCTGCTTTTTGTTTATAAAAAACAGACGACGGGAGGCATCCGAATTTGAATAGACAGCGCAAGATTACTCATTACAGCACCGGTACGTTCACTCCCTTAATTAACTTAACTGCTTCCTCAATGCTGCACGGCTTATCTGAGAGAACGCTCATGCTGTTTTGTAGTAAAACTGTGCAATGATATGGAAGCTTGGTTAAGCAACAAAAAAAAAGAAAAAAACGACGTTCCGGCTTTCACGGGGACGCCTTGGTTGGCGGTTAATTTTATTTCATCATATGAATCTACTTATTGACCAGATGGAGCGCCGTCCAATGGTCGATTTCACTTTAATGTTTTCGTAAGCTTGGGGTGGCGTAAGGCACGAACAAGTGACGTTGCGTAAATTGTGTGCTGCTATGTTTACACCTAAGCTTCTGTCTTTGTACCTTGGGCCTTTTAAGAACCAAAAGCCCTTGCTTGAGACCTTGCGTGCGAACATAGTTTTTTTCTTATTTAGACTTAGGATTACGCATGCGCGAAGTACTTGACTATTTACTGACGACTTTATAGTGAAGCTAGGGGAAGAGAGGAAGGGATACTATATTTCAGCGGATACCAGACAGTGTGCGCTGCCTGTTCCAATGCTCTTCTCTATCCTTATCAGGTAGATCTGCGTCGCTGCCTTTTTCGTAGTACGTCACTCTTCACGTGGTAATGGCGGACTTGCAAATAGAGATAGCGAACGCACGACTTTTCGTCTACTGTGCTGCCAGATTCGAGCAGACGCAAAAGCAAATGCATCAGCAGAGACTAATGAAGCCGAAGTTCAACCACCTGTGATAACACCGCTAGATTACCAGTGTTAAAGCTCGCTCCTAATACGCGTTCTCAAATACGTCTCGGAGCCAGAGTGTTTTGAGGCTCTGTAGCATTCTGCGACATTGCTCGTTTTTAGCGACACAAAACGCGTAGTGCCGCGCACGTCCGGCATCGCGAGCGGCGTTCACCTCGACCCGAGCCAGGGACATGGCGAGGGTTCCCGCCGCGTGCCCAGTTACAGCGCTGCGCGAGTTAATTGCGCCCCAAGGGCCGTGCTCAGGGACATCTCAGGACGAGTGTTCTGCGCCAACTCGTTGCAACACCGAAACTTGCTCGCCGCTCGCGTGTGTTTTCTATCGAATTTGTTGTCCCGTTTCTCCGTCTGGCGCGTTCGACTCGGAAAGAGAGAGTGAAAGAAAGAGTGGGAGGAACTACGTAGCTTGCGACAGAGACAGGGCCCACCTGATTTAGCAGAAAAAGAAGAAAAGAAACTGCATCCGCGGTGTGCAATTCGGTGACGCCTCTCGAAGGCAGGTCACCGTTAAAATTGCCATCACGACGTTCCTCTTCCCTTTCAGCCTACCCCAGGAGACGAACGTTATTGCTGGCAATGGCGTGAGTGGTCGCAGAGGAGCCGTTGTTACGTGCGCTTACGTCTTCCTGTCGACACGTTCCGTTTGTCTTTGAGGCTATTAGACCAGACGTACTCCAAACAGGCTAGAGCATGCATTCCTTTTCTTTCGCGTAACTTGTGTCTAGATGACTTTCATTTCTAATGAGTGGCTGTCGACATCAGTTCTCAGCGTTTAATTACTTTCTGGTATTCATGCTAAGGAAATGTAGAGAACTTGAAGTATTTCTTTGTTTTATTGCGCTAGGCAATACACGTTCAAATGCGGGGAAGGTGTAGACGCAACACATCATCAGCAGAAATCGAGCCGTCGACCTACGTAAAGTTGAACGTACAATTTGAACTGGATGCAACGTGCGGAGTTCGCAGGTTCTTTTTTCACGGGTAGTGTGCTTATGCTTTTTTAGTTTATATCCTAGCAGTCATCAGTTAAAAAAAATAAAGATGCAGTGAACTCAATTGAATTCAAACACGCCAGAAGGTTTCAATGTGCCGCATGTGACTGTAATGTGCAACTCAATATAAATCTTTTTTTTTCTGTCTGAACAGTGAATAAAAGTAGACATAAGTATGCACACGGTTAATTGGGTATGCAGAATAGTTTTTATGTGCGCTAGAATAGTTGGAAGCTGGCGGCATATGTAACGTATGGGAATGTCAAGGCAATATTTTAGACATATGTGCCTTTTGTTTGAGTTATCCAACCTACTGTAAATTAATTCTCTCAGCTATGTTTGCCCTGCATATGCCGTATCGAATATTAGATTCTAGCAGAGAGAAGATAGACCGATGAAAGGGACACAAAACACAAGCAGCACACGATGCAGTCAGTAATGCATTACCAACAAGTCTACCTATATATCTTATTGGGTATGCCGTGGTATCTTGGTACTGACATGCCATAGAAAGCTGAAGGATTATAGCGAAACATAGATTGTGGACATGCAACGAACCTGCCAACATTTTTACGGGTTGACATGTTTGGATCAACCGAGATATGCGATTAATATAGATTCTTAAAAATAGCGAGTCACTATTGCATTTCGCGCCAACCTAAAATGATACAAACAATTTCCATTCTAAGTCGCATCTAGAGGTTTCAGCGGCCGTTGGTCCATATTGTAATTTATTTCGCTTAACGACCTCTCCCTTGCTCTCGGTCTTTTTTTGCCGCAGATTGTTAGCTCGGCTTTGCCGTTAAAATAGTTCATTAAAGGAGAAGCACGCTTTACAGGTACTAACGAGACACATCTGATGGTTTTTATGCGAAGCATATTACGAGGGCTCAACCCAGCTCCTCAGGCGCGGCGGTGACCATGAAATCACGTGACACCGTGACGTCACGACAGAGGAGAAGTGGCTTTGGCTCAACTCTTGCAAGACGGGCTGGGTGGGAATCGAACCAGGGTCTCCGGAGTGTGGGACGGAGACGCTACCACTGAGCCACGAGTACAACGCTTCAAAGCGGTACAAAAGCGCCTCTAGTGAATGCGGTGTTGCCTTAGAAACGCGCTGTTTCTAAGGCGTGCGTCTCTTGCTCAGGCGCACATTTCGTTGCCGCGCCGAACGCTGCTTTGCTCGACACTCACCGCGTCCAATGCGGGGCGCGTAGTCGCTGCCCTGTAGCCCATTGTCTTACACCCCTTGGCGGGTCGACGGGAACGCTGTCGCGTTCCACTCTTGAAGGCGAAGAAGTAATGCATGAGTTGTTTCTTCGTCTAGCCGAACCAAATGTAGCCAAGCAACAGCAGTTCACCAGGCTAAACAGTGGTTCAACAACTAAAATAAAGGCTAGTATGCTTCGCATCCTGGGCTTAACCTTACCTAAGCCACAGCCATTTTTTGCACTGCTTAGACAACGGGGAACCTAAATAAAGTAACGCAAAAGCCGAAAAAGCACTTTAAATAAGTGTTCAGTAGTGTTTAAGACAAGGTAAAAGTTCGGCGTCAGAACCAAATCACTCCTTTTGCGAATGTTTGTTGGTGCGGCTTTACCGTCACACAAGTTGGTAAAGATGGAGCACGCTTTACAGAATTTAATCTTCACTGGGCGAGCAATAATTGCACTCAGCGTGGCTAACATGAAATAAAATAAAGCAGGAGGGCCACACGTGAATCGCAACAATGAGAAGAGTTCAAGGGACAATTGTTCCCCGAGGATCAAGACGAAGACATCCACTTTATCCTCGTTTATATCGCCTGGCTTTAGCACCGAAACAGTGTGCTTAAGAAGAAGCAAGCTTTACAGGCAAAACGTTTCAAAGACGTACTACGTTGACGTTGTAAAGACAAAATTATACAGTAAGTAAAAAAAAAAGAATAACATATACGCACGAGATGCTGACAAAGTTTAGGTGGTTCTTGACGGTCACTTTCACTTCAAGCAAGCTATCCGTGTTGTGATCGCGTCTTCTGTTTAGTTTGGCTTTGCCGTTATAGGAGGCTATTGAAGGAGAAGCACGCTTTACAGATCGTAAATAATTTTCTTTTGGCAGATGTTGAACTTGTTTATTTATGATAAAAAGGGCAAAAACAAAACAATATAGAACAAGAAAATATCGCAGCTGAGTTAGGCAGATATATGTCGAAAAGAAAAAAAATAGGAACGAAAGTATTTGGGGATATTTGGCTAAAGTTTAGCCGTTGCACATAATAGACCCAAACAGCTGTCAATATCGCTTAACCGCAACCTAGAGAGCAACGCTAAATCTGTTTACACTGGCGAAGTACGCCATCAAGATTATGTTTTATTTACTTGGTAAAAAAATGAGTATTACTGAAAAAAAATATGACGAGTTTATTTCGCGCCGGAACGTCGACGCGGAAATTTAGCAAGGCAATTTCACCAACGAGTGCTCCGACATAGCGACGTTACATAGCTTCGCGTGACGTCACATAATGTTGACAATGTTTTCTCTGGTCTAGTTAAATGCTTACCGGTAAAGGAACTCTACATTGTATCCTCAAGGTAATAAAAACTGAACCTAGCATGTTTTGAAAACACTTCTTGCAGCAAAACGACTGAAATGCGAAAAATAACTTGGAAATCTGCGACGTCACCTTGATTTTTTTGCTTTGGTTTTAGCACAAGATTCGAAAAAGGGAAGCCTGACCTCCATTATTAACGCTAGCAAGTAACCTTTTCTGCTCTAAGTGCCTGAAAGCACAGTTTTTACCTTTTTCCTCTTTTTTCGTTTATTTCCGCCTCCTCTCGCACTGTGTGGAGTAACAAACTGGGTGCAACTTGGTTTAGCTTTCTGCCCTTTCTCTTCTTTCTCTCTCTTGAAAGAAGATGTACCTAATTTGAAATGATTTAATGACACTTTAAACCATTCCTTCAAGTGCTTTAATTTGGTCCCTGAAAAATATTGTCGTCACAGTGGCACTAGAACAAATCTCCAAAGAAAATAAATTGCATAAATAAATGAACATTTTCGTACAACAAGAAAATAAAAGGAAAAAGAAAGAGAGGCCACGAAAGCGCGCGATGTTCCAGAAAAGCAACGTCGCCAAGGAAACGGGATCTTGGGCTCTTACAAGATGTAGTTTTAATAATAAAGCAGTTGGGAGTTCGGTAAAGCTGATTTGCCCCATCGCCAAGTTTTACTTAAACGAGCCGCGATCTCGTTCCATCCACTCCTAGTCGAGATTTCTGTTTCTGATGCCTATCTTTATTGGTTGTTCGATGGCTTGAAGAATTTTTCCCTTATTCTGAGTTGTGTAGATAGTAATTACGTTTTAAATATTTTGTGTCTCCAAGAATGCAGCCGCGAGCTTGGTGTAACCTATCTGAGGTTACGCCTATGCCTCAATCATCCCCCCTCTCCCCCCTCTCCCCCCTCTCCCCCCCTTCCCCCGGGAATGTGACCAAGACCATCGTTTGTGGCGCATCCATACTATATCAGACATGATTACTTGACACCCCACCGTCGTCCATTTTCTCGCGTATTTGTTGTTCAATTTCTTTTCTTTATCTTCGCTTACTTATTTTACTTGGTATTGTCTCTTTAATGTGAGCACAAATAGTGTCGCGCTTCTTGTCTTGTCCCGAGAGTCATTGATTGCAGAAAGGTTCGCAGGAAATCGCTCTTGATTCGACTCTCCTTCTTCCTACTTAATAAATACACGCATCCCGAATTGGTACCCGATATGCAAGCTCTACTTTTCGTGCAAACATTATTTATCCTTATTCCGGTTAAAGCATTCTTTTTGTCCTATAACGTGAGCCACAGAGAAACACGAGAACATAAATTTTGGTTGTTGTGGGCGCTGTGTCAATCGCTTGATTAAAGCGAAGTGATTTACATTGCGCTGCTTCGCAATACCAATGTTTACTATGAGATGTAAAAACGCTCTTTATTAGATGAAATATCCCAACGCTGGTGTTTTATATGAAACACGCAAAAGCAGCTAAACGTAGAAAACTAGGCGTGGAGACGCTCCATCCGTCGGATGTTTTGAGAGTTTTATTATTTATTCCTACAATACCGCCTTGAAAGACGAAGAAGAAGAAGAAGAAGAAGAAGAAGAAGAAGAAGAAGAAGAAGAAGAAGAAGAAGAAGAAGGAGAAGAAGAAGAAGAAGAAGAAGAAGAAGGAGAAGAAGAAGAAGAAGAAGAAGAAGAAGAAGAAGAAGAAGAAGAAGGAGAAGAAGAAGAAGAAGAAGAAGAAGAAGAAGAAGAAGAAGAGGAAGAAGGAGGAGGAGGAGGAGGAGGATGAGGAGGAGGAGGAGGAGGAGAAGTAGTAGTAGTAGAAGAAGAAGAAGAAGAAGAAGAAGAAGAAGAAGAAGAAGAAGAAGAAGAAGAATAACAACAACAACAACAATTTGCCGCGAGCATACAAGATAAGGGTTAGGCAGTTTGGGTTTACTGGAACTTTCTAATGACGGCTATGCATCCAACCAATGATGGCGCTGCGTTAGCGTGTGACGTGCACATTCACGTTTAAGCGGCAGCGAGCTTTCGACGCGAGCATGGCTTGCGGTCCCCTCTGCGACGAACGTTCGACATCATAGAACGAAGAACAGTTCTTCCGCTACTGCCACTCCGCTCTTTGCATCGCCAGGTGGCAACTTGCGAAATTACTTTTTTTTTTCGTTGTGATGAAGAAATAAATCAGCAGTGCACGCAAATGCCAGTAACTGCACCACGCCGCCAGAAGCAGTGTCAAGTGCTTGTCGACGCTAGGGTTTCGTAAGGGTCTCAGTATTCTAGTGTTCTTTTTTTTTTCTCTCAGTGGGTAATAGAAGAGATTTTTCAACACAGATGTCGTCTTTCTCAGCTTTTCACTTGTCGCAAAAAGTAATGAAAAAATCAGTGTAGTTTATTTCGCGCAATTTCTCTGCAACCTCGCCTTCGTCCAGCTATTTCTTCACCAATCTTCTTTGCTTTTCACTAACATTTTTTCCGGCATGCTCCTTTTCCATTCTTCCTGCTGTTGTCATTCTCGCTGGCCCTGACACTGCCTTCGCGATTTCGTTCAGCACTTGCACTATCTGCGTTGCTACGTAAAGTCTGGCGTGCCTCGAGCCGGCAAAAAAATAAAGCAAATCAAGCCTGGCTGCACGAGCAGCCAAGTTCGAGCCAAGCCAAGCGACGATAGAAAAAAAAATGCTTAAATTACGAACTGGTCTTTGCTACCATTTTTTTTTACGTTCTACCAGCGTTAAAACCTGTCAACCATGTCAGCGTCCTGCTCGCGCCGTGCGGGCCTAGTTTTGTGTCTGGAGCATAAAAGGTTTCGAGAGGCACCGGAAGCGAGCAAGTGTCATGCAAAAACGAGCTAAGATGCAATGACGAAAGAGATAGACAAGGAAAAAGAAAGAACCAATATAGAGGCATAATAAAAGTACGATGTAAGGTAAAGAGAGAAATAGGAAGAATGGAAAAGAAAGGAGAAAGGGCAGGGCTTTACCCGAGCCGTCTGCACGACCCTTCAGCGACGCGTTTTGCGCCGACGTTGCGTCGGTGCTTTTAGCTCGTCTCGGAAAGCGGCGCACGCACTTTTGATTTTATACCCAGCCAGAGCGTCCCACTCATTTCAGTCTCAGAGTAGCTCTTTCTTTCTTTCTTTCTTTCTTTCTTTCTTTCTTTCTTTCTTTCTTTCTTTCTTTCTTTCTTTCTTTCTTTTTCTTTCTTTCACGGCGAGAGCTCGATGAAGGGCATCGTGCAGTGTTTAGGGTGGTGGGAGTTTGCGTAGCGTAAAGGAGATTGCAGCGACCTAAACCTTTAAGACGTACGCGAGTACTGTTACTACTACTACTAGCACTAATACGACAACACCCACTAGTAATCACAAATACAAGTTACGTTCGATATCATTACAAAGTTACAACACGCATTTTGCTTACACACGCAGCCGTGTTGCTGCAGCACTGCCGATGGCCATTCCGCATGATTTCCCCGCCTCTACACTCCTTGTCGTTTTTTTTTAAGCGGCAGATTCCTTTCCACATCATCGTCTTTCCGTGGTCGTTGGCTGGTAATGGGGTTTCTAATCTAAAGCCAGCTGATAGACCGATACATGTGGCCAGGGTGAGAGCGTTGGCCTGAGTGTTTTTCTCCGAGTAGGCGATGGAACAGCCTAGATTCCGATGAATCAGCTTATGTCTGTACGTCCCAACGTTACTAGACTAGCTTCTCTAATAACGTTGGTACGTCCATTACATATGTGCCACTGACCGGCATTGTTAATAAAACAAGAGACGGGAATAAAACAAGAGACGGTGCCCAGGTATCACAATCGCAGCAAATATCCAGCCTTCGAGCGCACAATGATTTTATTAAAGCGGAGCTTTCGTTGCCTTCCTCCCCGGGGTTTGTTTGGTGTGTCCGCTCGGTTGGGTTCTCGCCGAGTAACGTGCGCCGATCCACGTTTACTAGTTTACCGGACCAGTTTACCAGTTTAATAGTAAATTGGGCCAATCCCGGAAATAGTGTAGCCAACACTTGGCCGGCCCTGGTGGCTGTGTAACTTGCGGTCGCGTTGGTCACGTGGGTCGTGTGATACGGGCTCCGCGTTCGCCTACGTGGGAGGGCGCGAGTAAGGCTGAGAATATTAGAACCCGTGTTGCTATGCTTCGCCCATGGGCCGAAAGCGCGATAACTTTTTCTTTTGCTTGAGGTTCTTTTTTGATTGCTTTGTTATCGGGCTTGCTCTCTTTGCATCAGGGCTCACATATGCTCGTTTGTTAGAGCGCGTGCACACTCCATCGATTTCCTTTCCCTTAATTTATTTCCTTTCCCCCAGTTTAGGGTAACAAACCGTGTGCAATCGTGAATAATCTGCCCGTCTTTCACTATCGATTTATATCTCTCGGTCTCTGTATTCTTTCGCTTTTCACACTTATTTCCAGTTCTTAAGTGCATCATGAACGTTGATTGACGGGATTGATCGAGGGCGGGGAAAGAGATAAGGAGAAGGAAGGGAGGTTAACCAGCGTCACAGCAGCGACACAGGGCTACCAGTGACGCCGGAGCAGAGGGCGCTTAACCAATTTCGACAACCTTGGGGTCCTCAATGCGCCCCCGCGAGCGTTCATGCATAGAGCACATATATCAAAATCCGCCGCCCGCGGCCGATTTTCGAGCCCGCGACCCTATAGTGTTGAGCAATAGAACGCCATAGTCCATGGGCAGCCACGCAGGGTAAATGCAGCACGTGCAAAAGCAGTCGGCGCTGCTCTCGGGTACATTGGGCAGTACATTGAAACGCTTGATTGATCGAGGATTTCTGGTTAATATACCTGCCTTCTCTCTTTCTTTCCTCCTCCTCCTTGAATGATTGATGGACCGACCTAATGATTGTTCTTAACTGCTTCGAGGCCTCTGCACACATGCACAGAACTACTGCTGGGAGCGTGCGGCGGACGTAGCAGCTGTAGCTGATGCAGAGATGCCGAACGCGAAGACGAGGGTTCTCCTCATGCCCCCCTCCCTCCCCCCCCCCCATCTCTCTCTGTTCGGGTCTCTAGAAAGAAGGAAAGATTGAAGCTTCTGCTTTTATTGCATGAAGATGAATGAGAGCATTGCTTGTTCAAAAACCCCGCTCCGCTATGAAGGAAAAAAGAAAAGCAGAGAAGACAATATGAAAATAACGCTGAATAGGACCCATACTAATTCACAAGTCACCAAAGGAAGCGCGCTATCATTTATATTTATTGCGCTACTGCGCACGTAACCAGAGATGTTAATGGTGCATTGTTTCGAGTACACAAGACCAGCAATGGGCCGTCCAGCAGGCTCGCACAGCGGCCGCCATGTACTCCCTGTAGGTCCCTGCGTCGGAGACGCCCACTGCGCGCTGACGTGCGTCCTGCAAGACCTTGTTTAAGGTTTAGCCAATCCAACTGGCAAATGTTCGCAGTACATATATACGCCAGCGAGTGACAAGAACTGTAGTCCGTAGTGCCCACACATTTTTTACGCCAAATGTGTGTTGGATGTAGTGATAGTGGTTTTGGCGTTAATCACACCTTCTAGGGTGAACCTGGTCGACAGAGCAGGAATCGCGTTGCGGTGTCGTGGAGCAGTTGCGATTACGCGCCACTGGCCTGTAAAGCTCTCGACTCAGATGGTATACGTACAGCGGTGCATGCAATCCCGACGAGGTTACAAAGCCAGGATCTTCATACCACGCTCAGGCACGAAAAAAAAACAACTTTTAAAACAAAAATAAGCGTCTGCAATTCAGGTTTCTGTAACCCTGAATGGAACAGGCGCGATGCGAAATATAAACCCTCACATTGCGGGCCTCTCACGCTGTCGCGGGCAAACGCCACTGTCTCTGACTAAGGCTTTGTACGGCCTCGCGTTCTCTCGTCCTCTTTTCTGGCGCGGGAACAACAATGGCTATGACAGCAGCTGCTAGCAGGAGGCATGCTCGAGCCCGCCAAAAAAAGAAAAAAAAAAGAATAAGCAAGAAACAGGACCATACGAAGGAATGGCGACGACGGACACAGAGGAACGCCGGCGCAACAACTTTGACACCGGGGACGGTATTGCACGCGCCGGACACGAAGGGAACCGAGCGCGTGCGATTGGTAGCGGCAAGAGGAGAGAAGGTGCGGGATATGAGTTGGGAAAGGGGAGCACAGGAACGCGCTGTAGCGCCAGCAGGTTATTGAGGCGGCAGGACGTTGTAAAAAAAAAAAAAAGTAGTTTATTTAACGGCGGAAGATCGGCATTTGTTTCGTGAGAAAGTGTGCGCGAGAGGAGAGAGAAAGTAGAGGCGCACGTTGTCGGGGATTGAGCACTTTCGTGGGAGCGCCGAGTGTGTGTAACTGCATGAGCTTTGCTTTACTTGGGTTTGTTCTATTTCTGTTTTTTGTTTATCGTGTCTGAACAGATTCCTCGTGAGGTGTCGTGGCTCGAGTGCTCTTTTGCGCTTGTGTACGCCCTTCCCTTAGCCCCCTTCTCCATACACACAGAGACAAACCTCGTTCTTTTGTGCACAAAGAATGCTTTGTTGGTGAGTTCGGTATTATTTATCGTTTCGCAACTCTTTACGGCAGTACTCCCAGAAATACCCCTGCTCTCCTACGCGTTTTGGCGCTTTATACGACGCTAAGCTGTCGACCAAACATTTTGCGGCCGCTCTCTCTACAACGTTGCATACCTTCCCCCGAGCTCTTGTACGCTGTATCGCCTCTGCTACACGGTTGGCGCTGTCGTCCCTTTTTTCACCACATTCGTTCTTGCTTATTTCTTTTCGTCGAGGGCCATTCAAACCTTTCCTTTTGTATTCGTTGCGCGCTTGCGAACGTGTAGCCAGCATTGGCGTAGCTCTTTCAGGCGGGTCCTACAGAGCCGGCTGGCAAAGGATGCCGCGCAGCCGAGCGTATACGGATGTTTGCCGATAGACGCGCCGTGTAAGTTTCCCTAATCTTTCTCTTCCTATGGCGGGAGACGCGAAAGAGGGAAAGAAGGTAAAATAGTAATAAGAAGAAAAAAAAAGGGAGGAATAATGAAACCGCAAGAACCGTAAGTGGAAAGAAGAAAATGCGGAAATGGCAGCCGTGCCAAAAAAAAGGAAAAAGAAAAAAAAGAAAAGAAAGGAGAGGTCGAATCTAAAAAAGTAACAAAGAGAAAATCAACAAACATCCGTACAGAGAGGTCCGAGCGAAATGGACACGACACGGCGGTGGTCGGTCAAGAACCTGGAGATCTAGACGAATGTCACGGTCATTTAATGCGCACGCGCGCGCGCGTCTCTCGCCTCCTTCTTTTCCGAGAGAGCGAATGCGCGTGCCTCATCCTTTTCTTGCACGCCGTTCCGTCCCGGATCCCGCCGTTTCCTGTCGGGGTCCCGTGCTCTCGCGCGAAAGAAAAATCGCGCCTAATAAACAAGAATGAGAAACGTTATTCGTACCGTACATATTTCTTCCTTCCCGTGCCTCTTCCTCTTTCCTTTTCATCTCTCTCTCTATCTCTCTCTCTCAAGTTCGAGACAGGGTTGGAAACGACGGAGAAGAAAAGACGGGGCGAATACTGGGAGATAGCGAAAAGGAGAGAGAGAGGGCAGGAGGGGGGGGGGGGGAGAAAAGACGCTTCCAAACAGGCGCGTGTGCCGAAGAGAGTCACAAACAACTCCCCGCTTAGAGATTTTTTTTTTCCCAGCTGGGCTCGGTTTCGGCTCAGCGCGTCTCCGCACGGCGGTTCTCCTCTCGGCTGCGCCATCGTTGTCCCTCCTCGTGAGTCGAAGCCTTTCTTTCACTTGGTGTTTATCTCTCTCTCTCTTTTCTTTCTTTCGTCGATTCATCTTTGTCCGTTTTCCCTCGCTATGCTCCGGCCTGGCCCACTTTCAAATTCTTCTTCCGGAGAGACAGCGCGACATCTTTTCGAGCGGGCGTCGAAGGAGGATGAGGGCTTTGGAAGAAAGAACAACCGACACCCCGACAGTTCTTCTTTGCCACACGACTCCCGCGCCTCGACCCTTTCGCGAAATTCGCATTTCTCGAGAAAAAGGGGGCAAAAAAAAAGAAAGAAAGAAAGCGACGCGCGCGGGGAGTGCGTTGCCGACGCAAGCTGCTTTATTCGGTCCCGCGCCACTTTGCGTTCCATTAAAAGAAAAGAGAGGAGGAGCGGGCGGACCGTCCGCCTGCTGACTTGTGCTAAATAAGGAACGGCGCTGGGTGCGAAAATCTAGCCGTATTTTGCCCGTTAGTGCCGTGCAGTGAAGTAGACGGTATAGGGGTGGGGTCGGCGTATCGGCGGCACTAATTCGCGTAGCCGATGACACGTGATTACGGTTTGTACTTGTCCAGTGTCTTTGCTCTTGCACCGTGGGCCACGTGCTTAGTCAGAGCGTGCGTTTAACGAATCGCAGGTCGCTCATGCAAAAAAAAAATATCCACGCACACAAGCACAGAGTAACGCAAGAAAAAGTAAGTAGAAAAACAGAAAAAACAAACGAGACCTGTGTTCTACACATATATTAACAGAAATACCGGAGCAGTCGCGTTAACACGCGCATACACATTGAAAAACACTTAGTCACGCGCATATAGAATGAACACGAGAAAAAAATTGGCTGCAGCTTAGCTCTGCTAACCCTAGATATGCAAAGCGAATGGTTGGTTCAGCCTGGTTAAGTCTTAGTTTCACTTGGTTAACATTTGATTTAGCTGTAATTATTATACTTAGGTATACAATCATCGTAAAGTCAGGTATGATCGCTGTGCCTAGGTCGGTGGCTAGATGTGACTGTGATTAGCCTTAAATAGACACGCATCGTTCGACGGTGCAACCCTTGTTGTGCCACAGGGAAAGCGCAAGTGCAAAGAGACATGCAAAGAGACGCCGCGAACATGCGCAGCGTCGGAGCACAAGCGGACAGGGCGCGAACGTGGTCGCTAAGTTGATCTCGACGGTGCGACGTCTGTTGTATTCCGGACTCTCTCCAGTGAAGCAGCTTGCCGTACGATATCCGCGGGGTGGTCAGACGCCGCTTCGCGACGACGGCTCAAAGCCTCCCGCTCCCACGCAACGCTCAAAGACGGCCCTGCCTCGCTCTTATCCATGGCCAAGCTCGCAGGGGAGCGCGGCGCTCCTCTTATCCAGGCGCTCGGCGAGTCACGTGGTCAAGCGGTAACCCAGCTGTGGAGAGCGCATGCGCCAAGCCGGCGGCGGCGGCGGAGCTCGGCGCGGCAAGTCACGTGATGCGCTGCCAAGGCTACGGCGCAGCTGAGGTCAAATGAAGGCGAAACTCGGCTCGACGCGGTTAGTAAAGCTTTCGGTTTAAAACGTGTGCCCGTTTGGAGAAATATATCGCGCAAAAAATTCCATCTCCTTAGGTGACATCTGCACGGCCGAATGCGATATACATTCAAACAGTTGACGCACTGGTGTGTTCTGGCCGCTCTTTTGTAGAATCGTAATTCGAAGGAACATTTTGTAGCCGGAGACTGTAGAACTCTTGCTCCGATTCTATTAGATTCTTACCATTCGTCTTGACTAGTGCACAATCCCGGCGACCGTACAGGCATGCCTTTGTGCGTGTCAGTAACGAAGAAAAAAAATATGAAAAGGAAAACAAAATAGTTTTTATAGAGTACAACCCTTCGAACTACTTTCTCACTGTTCAAACCACAGGACCAAGCGTTCTTATTTTTCTCTGTCAGGTAAGATAACGTTGATGTCTGCATCTACCTTCTGTTTGTCCTTCCTTCAATGTAAATATGCGCTGCCTCGCCCAGAAATTCAGTTCAGCGACGTAAGCCGCTTTGTTGTTTACTATCTGCGTCGCGAGTTCAGTTTCCGTTTGTTTGTTCGTTCGTAGGATTATATATGATAGTTCGTTTAAGTACTTGCTTTCGTTATAGTGGCCACCACTAGAGGGGGTATTTTGGAAACATTGTTCGAAACTCTGAGCAGGGCCCACTATAGTGCACACATAAAGAGAATAAGAGGAAGAACGAAAGCAATACTGCATCACAAGTGAAGCAACAACGATGCAAACTACAGACAGGAGAACGCAAAATAAAAAGAAAACGAAAACAAATTAAGGCGTTTGACGCCCCAAATGATATCTCGTGCTATGAGAAACACACGCAGCTGGGTTCTGGGTGAAACGCGATCACCTGAAGTTATTTCCCGCTTCAAAGCACGGCCAACGAGCGCTTTTGTACTCTGGCTACCATCGGTACGCGAGCTGAAGTCGAACTCGCGTCCTCCTGCTCAGCAGCAGAACAACCTGGGTGCATAAAGCAGTAATAATAGCTGTTTGAAGCCAGAAGAATGAAGTTTTGCAAATATATATGTTTGGCAAATAGGTAGGTCGGAGGTTCGTGTACCCACTAGTAGGTGACGGCATGCGTACAGAAGTTTGTTTATTCACAGAAATTAACATATTCAAGCAGAGATGGTGGTGCGGGTGTTTTGGGACACGAAATGGAAGGAACGGAATGGAGCAGAAAATGACCCCGGGCACCTAGCCAAAGAATGTCATGCATTAAAATATTAATTAAAAATAAAATCTTACGCAGAATGTCGCCGACACGCTTTCAACGTCAGAATGGATCGAAGTTCAGAATACGATATTTGTGGGTGCGAGCTACGATTGCGCAGCTTCTCTGTGAATGTTCACCCTTCAATTCACAAAGAATTGAATAAGGTTGCAAGTCGGTATATAACTTACACACTGGTACCATTTTCGGGTGTAAAGGTGCGAGTCATAGCCGACGTGAGCCCGACGTGTAGCTTTCAAGGCACTGGCGTGTTTTTTTAAAGCCACCAGAAGACTGTCAGCGTTGTTAGGCGCCTTTATTGTGTTTGTTGTGAAGAGATCGTTTTCATGTATTCTCTTCTCTCGTCATCTTTTCTGCTCTTCCCTTCCTGCAGTGCAGAGTAGCCCACCGGACGGTTACTCCGGTTAAGCAATCTGCCTGCTAATCATATCTTACTTTTATTGCGATAGCAAATATACGGACACTCCAGGCGCATTTCTACCGCCGCCGTGAGGTACCGTATAAAGTCCAAGAGCGACAAAACCGTCGCCTCGCACAGTATGTTGTATGTGCGAGTGAAAGCATGCGAGGGTGAGTCGGGGAATGCGATTCATTCTCGCGTGCGCGAGCGACGAATGCGGTCCGCAAGCCTGCCCTGTTTAGCGCGCGAGGCTTCGGGGGAAGGGGAGAGAGAAGGGGGGGGGGGGCGTTCTACTTCCGACGGCCCGGGTGGTTGCGCGCGCTCAGCCAGGCCGCTGTATCTTGAAAACCATCTGCGGCGGGGACAGAATCCGCCCTGCGCTGTGTTTTCGCGGCGTACTTCGCGTTGGTTCGAGTGACTGCACGAAGGTCAATTCGCTCGCTGTTGCTGCCGCGTTTCCTCGCTGCAGCGTTTTACAGCGAGTTTCCGCGGTCGTCGAGTGAGATGTGTTCATGTTGGCTTGTGCGCACGTGACACCATACTTATTAATTTAGTTAGCATGCCTAGGTTTACAAGTTTATACGGCTGATAAAACTAATATCCTTACTTCGTATAGCCGTCGACTAATTTGCTATCGCAATCGATGCGTCGCCTTTTAGGCGAAACTGCGACTTTCTTTCTCACTTATTTGTAGAATGAAGGTAGCGAACACGAAAGAAATATTGTTACGACGATATTACCGGCAGGAGTTACACATTACTGCGCAAATATCGCTTAACTACGATACGAAACACTTCGCTAAAGCAGCAAAAAGCAACTGTAGGTTTCCACAGGGCTGCACAGCATTATTCGGAAGGAGCAAACTTTTTTTCCTACGCTCATGTTTCTCTTACGAAGCAGCTCCCAAGCGCTTGCGTTAGTGTTCTCGCGGATGTGTGCTGCGTGCCGTTATCTTACGTTTCCAATGGTGCAATGCTGTAGTTGCGTTTTGGTTCTCTAACCCAGCACTGATATTTCTGCTCAACTATCTCGCTCGTGTTCTTGTGCGCCGAGAGAAGTTACGTAAATAGCCGAGTGGCTCTTTTGTTTCTCGACCTTTTGTGTCTATCGCATTGCCTTATCTTCTTTCTCGGGCTATTACGTTCTCTTTGTTTGTGTCCCTCCTCACTCCCTCGTTCTCGACGCTCATTCCTACATCCCCATCTGGCCGCGCTTTTTTCTCTCCGGATGGCTCATTTGCGTAGCCGGTCGTAGGCTTCTGTGTTCTTGATAAACAGCAGACGTACCACTGGCGTGCGATTTGTCAGACCGTCTCTCCCATAATTGCAACATGGGAAAAGCAACCCAGCTCGGGCCGTTATTCACCGTATAGCTATGAGATATGACCGCGGTTCTGGTTTTGTCCGTAAAAGGAGTGAACGAAAAAAATGCGTGTGCCTTTAACTATTCTAGTAGTTCATTATCTGGATATAACTGATAGTTCTTGTACCGTAGGTCTGAAAAAAATAGGGTGAAGGGGCCGGGGGCGGGCACTAGAAGGCAACGGTGAACAAATGTACACCATTGAAATTTATTTCGAGAATTTTATTTTCGATCATTTTGAGCAAGACACCTAACTACTATAGCGAAGAAAACGCAAATATTTCATTTTACAGAATTTCTTACAGCGCAGCGCTACGCTGGCATGTAGATGTGGCCTCAAGGACATGTCTATTTCTTTTGTTGTGTAGGTCGTGCAATCGCTAAAAAAAAGAAACGTTACGAAAACTTGATAGTGTGATTCTCTGGTTCTTCTGGGAGGCAATATGGCCCTTCTTCGTTGATAAGCAATTAACTAGTCAGCGGCTGAACTAAATCCGAAGCCCTTTACCAAATCCTCTCTTATAAACTATAACCCGTACATTGCTCTTTAAGCAATCAACTTTCATCAATTAATCAAGCTCGGTTCCTTCTTCAACATCAAATTCCAAAGTGCCGCGTTTTAGAAGCCTTGCTGATATACTGAGACAGCGCTTCGTTTTACTTGTTTTACAATTTATATTTGGTCGCGTCGGATTTTTGTTCACGCTATAAAAACATAAATGAAGGGCAATGCAAAAAATGTTTATTCTGGTGCCTTAGGTATCACAATTTTTCTTATTTTGTTTTGCGGAATATTTAAAGCCGCGATCAACGTTGGCGGTAGTTGGGGGTCTGATTATGAGTGTTGGTGTTGCTGCAGTGGCTTCGATCACGGACGGGATTGGCTGATTTTCCGCTAGCTTGGTTAGGCGCTTGAGGCAGGCTGATGTTGCATCACCGCTGCATTACGTATATAATCTTGAAAAGTTGGGTTCTCGAAAGTTTAAAGCATGATTTACGGATAACGGCACTTCAATGAAGTTCATGGTGCAAGTGTGTTGAATTTTAAAGAGCTTAATTACTTTTTGTTTACTTTCGCAAAACTATACTTCTCTGCAGGGCATACGGCTAGTCACCCTTCCCTAGATAATGGTCTCGTTTGCGCGGGGTTTGCTACTGCAAGAAAAAGACGAAAAGTAGTTACGTAGACGTTACATAGTGCAGCGAACACCAAATCCTAATGCTGCGCATGTAATTCCTGTTATAGTTCCCATTCATTAGATGAACTCGAAGTGGCCACCTAACAGTTCAGTGTGACGCAAGTAGTTTTCTGTCAAGGACCGAAAAAGAAAACAATAAGGAGTCGGCCGGTCAACATCACACAGAGATTCGCAGTCATCCGGTTGCGCTACTTCTTCCTGATGGCCAGCCGTGTTCCTAGATGGGCCAATGTAGTTTTCTAACTTCAGCAAAAAAAGAAAGCTGACCGTTTACCTCGCCGACCGCCGTCTTAGCGGCGTCAGAAAAAACAAACCCTCCGGGTGAATTCAATTATCCTACGTGTAAGTTCTCCAGATCCTGAAAGATATAGGCCTCGAAACAAGCGTACTCAAAGTCACTATTAGGGCATGATTGGGTTAAGACCGCACCCCGACGTGCGTCCCGTCGAAGCAAATAAAGCTCGACACCAACTAACGAGAAGGTCGAAGCTAAGAAACAACCACTTTTCCGTCTAGTCCTCAATAAAAAGAAAGACATAAAAACGCACTGCAATCATAAGAAACAAAGCAGAATTGAAGGAAGGGAGGCTGCAAACGCAGAATTGGTTAAAGTTAACGAAGCAAAAAAAAAAAAAGAAAGAAAAAAAAGGAGATTGACTAAAACGGTGCAGTATTGTGAGAGCTGGAGTGGGCATGAGGCAATCGGGAACAATGCCTATAGCGCTCACTGCGTCGGCATTGTGAGGACTGCGCGTGATTGGTTGACGCTCGCACACTGGCTGGCCAATCGCGATAGCCGATGACGGTCAAGGCGACTGTCATTGAAGATGCGTCCTTATTGAGCACGTGGATTTGGGAGCCTGGCGCCAAATTCGCTAAGCCTCTTTTTCGTGAGTACTCTGTGACGTTGGCCGGTCGCTTTCTCAAATGATATGTTCAACATCAAGGTTAGCCGGAATTTGTTCTTAACGATAATTATATCGTAAGTGCTTTTTGTAATACGGACCCTAGCTTCCGACTGGTCGACTTTCGTGCTGTTCTTGTACTGTTTGCAGTATTATGTCGTCTTTCCAATATGCCCGGCTAACACCTATTTTGCCAATCGTCCTTGAATTTTAAATTTGTTTTCAGCGCGAACAAGGCTCCCGTTTGTGGAAGCAAAACATAACCTTTCTGACAAAGTTTGCCCTCGTCGGCGCTAACTCTTTATTTAATGTGATCTTTCCCGAAGATAGCATATCGTTAGGTCTTCGATTGTATCAGGAAGGGTTAAATATGGGACTGCGACAAACAGTTCTCCTGCAAATATATACAATAACATAAAATAAAATACAAATAATTAGGAAAAACAGGAATAAATAAAAGATTGTTGCAAAAGCTTTTGCTTAAGGAACCTGCCACCAATGTTAGCATATGTGAGAATGCTGCACCAACGGTTAGCATCTCACATTTGCGTAGCACCTTGGACATAAGTTAAATGCTGACTAAACTATATGTGGTGGCATCCTTAAGCCAAAATAACAGAACTTTTTATTCGTAAGTGTTTTTTTTTGCCTTTGGCAGGCTGTATTCGCTAATAATATGTCCCGCGTCACGTGGGTAAAATTTGCTCTTGGGAACAATTGAAGCGTAAAAGCATCCTTTTCTTTTTGGTGAATATGTGCCCAGAAGAGTAACTCAGAGTGCTTTGCACATAAACCGGTAGTGGATAGTCAGTGCGGGGGCGAAATTATCTTCATGTAAAGGGCAAGCTTAGATGATCCTGCACAGTATTCTTTGCGGGCGCAGTACTACACTAGGAGATCGCGAAGCCGTAAGAGGATGTAGTGTACGTGCGAGGCCCGATAGCTCATGGTGGCGTCGTTGGCGGTGCAGTTTAGTGAAGACGAGGTTAAGGGCTGCTTCCCGGCATCGATCTCTCAACCGAGGGAAACCCGCGCCTGCCAAGGCAGGCTCTGCTTGCCACAGCCGAAAACGGCGAAGCTCCCCCCCCCCCCCCCCTCTCTCTTTCTATCTCGGTCGAGAATTGATCTCGTTGGACGTACACTGTTGGTCTCGCAGATCGCGTTGCTTCGCTCGCTTGTGCCGTTCGGTTTGGCTCCAGTCCTTTTACTTTGTCTCTGCACCGTAAACGTTGTTCCGCGAAAAGCGTGCAGCGTCGCGGAACGCTAGGGATTATGAAATTACGTCTAGGTATTATTGTACTCTCTGTAGAAGCGTGCTACGCCGGGCTAAGTAATTCGACGTGGCTCGTGGCGTGAAACAGCGTACCGTACACGTTGACGTAGCGTGGTAAAATCAGCCCGCGAAATGTCGCGCATACTTTGTTCTTTCGCTGGGCGACCTTCCCGCTTAGCTTTTGTCATGCGACACGTTCCCGCGTGCTTATCGGGCGCTGAGCTCTCGCTTTCACGGGTCGATTGATAACGCCTTTTTTTTTTTGCTGTCGTTGCAATAAAGCTCTCCAGTTGTTAGTACGCGCTTTGTGGCGCGTGTCGTCTCTGTTTTTTGTTTACCGCCACAAGTATGTATAGGCTTCACTGATTACTTTTCCTTGGTATAGCTCTTTCTGATGTTCCTGTAGGTTTTCTATTCCTACCCCACAGACAATAGTTGCTGGGGTACGTAGAATACCCTTTATAACCAATAATCACGTAAATGCCACACGTTGTCTTAAGGCGGATATAACGATAGCCATATTGTTAGATTGTCGATGATGCCATATTTATTTACAAGTTATTTACAATTATGCAATTTACAATTTACAATTGCAATTGCAATTGCAATTACAATTTACAATTTATGCACAAGAAAGAATTTAAGTGAAGTGTAAATAGCTGTTTGTTGACCTGTGGTTATATTCCCATGCCACATATACAGTTTTCACTGCCCATAGCCACTGATTTGCGCACTCGTAGGATATAATTGACGATGGCATTATGGCTTTTGTCAGGTCATAACCGATAGGGTAACACGGATTTAGACCGCCTACGGACTGTACAGAGCTTGAAGTATGCATCTGTACGTAGTGCACAGATGTCATAGGTGAGCGCCTATAGGCTGTCCGTGAGCTCGCGACACAAATTTTTTTCAGGATAGAGCTGATGGCAGCCAATTGCAGGCGAAGGTTAATGCCTACCAATGCACTATGTTCTTGGGTTGCATAATATTATATCTCTTTCTTTGGCGTCACCGGTCTGTTCACATAATTTATGCAGTGTTCTGGGAAAGCTGGCAACGCAACTTTTAAACATTTCAATGAATAATTTAAATTTATTTATTTATTTGACTAATTAATAATTTAATCAATTCACACGCGCTACGTCAGCAGTGCATGCCCACTCGCCCATAATGTTTCCAGTAATTATCTACAACACACCGCGGCTACTTTCAAAATCACAACGGCTTATCTACGAGCTTTGATAAAATGATACTGAAGGTTTTGGCGCCACTTAGATGCTGTGCGCAGTTTGAAAAACGACCCAGAGTCAGCGCAGAAGTTAAATTGTGCGCTGAACCGAATGCGAAGCAACGTGCCCCTACGATTCGTCAGGCTTTCGTGCCAGTGAGGTAAGCATCGACGAGCAGTAACTTGCAACACGTTTTAGTTCGTAAGAACCTTCATCATTGGACGGCTACCTTCGCCAATGATAACATCGCCTTCACAACCTACGAACGTATACGCTTGCGAACCCCTCAAAAGCACATCAACCTTTGTGAATACGGGCTCCTCTTTTCAATTCGCACTTTACGTTCATCTTGAATTGATCCTTCCTAGTTATGTGCCCCTTTATCCGGACTGTAGATATAGGTGTACTAAAAGGTGGGGAGGAGGCAGACGGGAATGTTGAAAAGTTCATTGAATGCTTTCAGAAATGTCATGCAATGAGCATAAATCAGGGTCCGTTTTCACAAACCCCTTCGAGCGCTAGCGTGCTTCTTAACTGTAGGTGCCTGCCAATCGTGATAGCGTAGCGAAGGCGGTTGGCCAATGAGAAACAGTTCTTAGGAACAAGAAATAATTGCGAATTCAGCCCCAGATTACACGAACACCGACGGAACACGACGCCTCTCCTTGCTTCATCGCCTGTGCGCGCTGTTTGGTGACCGAACCGACAACTCGACCCAAATCTCCCGGCGAAGTTCATGCTTCGAACGGTAACAAACGTAAGCGTGCACTATTAACGCTCGTTACCGTATATTCCATCGCGCACCACTTAAACACCTCGACTCGCCGTGCAGCTCTCACCGCGCTGAATGGTACTATTCAGCCAGTTATACGAGCTCGTTTTCTTTCGTTTATTTACGTCCTGTCTTCCTGTCTCCCCACGGGGCGTACGCGGGCTCTTCGGCCTCGACATTCTCCCTGACGACTGCTGGGAGTTTTCTTTCTTTCCTTTGTTTTTCTCTGTTCTCACGGTGGTTCTCCATCCTCGCGCGCATTATTGGGTTTAGACGGGGATTGTTCTTTTTCTCCGGTACAAAGCCTGCCGCGCTGCTGCTGCTGTTCGTGTGTGCGATGTGTATGTACACGTGTGTGTGTGCAAGCGGGGTTCCTACGGGGTTGTGCGCCGGGCGGTTGTTGTTCGGCTCCACCTCGTGCCTCGCCATCCTAATTGGTGGTACCGCCGAGTCACGTTCCGGGCAACGCTTACTTCGGACCTGAACCCGCCATCCGCCACTCGGCCAGTTCGGACGCCATGGCTTCAGACACTGCACGTAACTATAGTGCCGACGTATACGCAAACGCACACACAAACAACGCGCGCGCGCTGGCATAAATACGTTGCCCGCATGTCGCAGACCGGTCGATCAGATCTAAGTCGCTTTTGAAATTCTCGCAGCGGGTACCAACTCGTCGAAATACGCGCAGTGCTGCCGAGGCTACAGGCTGCGTGCGCTGTGCTTGGCGCGTCGATATATTATGGCAATTTCTTTCTCTGTGCCATAGCAATGCCAATTACGGAATAGGAATGGAAGACCACATAGAGACAAAGACAAACGCTGTGCCACGTTGCAGTGAGTGTGAAGAACACAGCAGCAAAAAACTGCGTATTGCGAAACGAACTTTTTATTAGGCCAACCTGGTGCCCAGAAACGCTCAAGGCATAAACGATAGCGGCGAACGCAGTCGGTGATCGTCAGAATCTGCACGATCAGCGGGTCAACCGCGACGTCTTTTATACACGACTTGTCGAAGGCTCCAGCGTAACCACGGGTGTCCACGCGTATTCCAGAAAGTACTGCACTATTCACGTCGCGCATGCAACGAGATTCGAGAAACTTCCGATACATGCTGGCGCATCCTGCGCTGAGCGATGAGGTTTAACATTTGTTAGCTGGTGAAAGGCGCCTAGAAAGATTAACAAGTTCGCGTGTCAGATGCATGTCTTCCAATTATCTTTGGGTGTGCGCCTTCGGAGCTGCGCCCCTGCGACTTCGGATCGACATTTGCGCTTATTAGTAGCCATAAACCGAACTAGCCAAAATCAGGATTCTCGTCGGCAACACGACGCGTTTGGCTCGTTGATTGTTTGCTCGTTTGTTTGTTAGTAAGCAACCGTGTTCTCATGCACTGTCAAAGCTCCGGCGAAACTTCCCATGAAACAAAGCTCTATGGAGATTTGCCGAAGGGTCAGTGGGGGTAAACCTGACTCATCGAGATGGTCTTTCTTAGGCTCTCTAACTCTGAAACCTGTCACAGTTATTAAAATAAGGGCCCGCGTTGCTTAAACAGTTTGTGTGGTACGAAACAAACGATTGTAAAAACAAGCACTGCTTAATTGTGGTATCTAAGTGGTTTCAGCCAATCACAAGCAATAAGTACGAACAAGAACCGTTGTGGATTCGGTCCATGCATATGATGCCGCAGAAAAAGAGAGGAATATATGCAGGTGCAAGAGGGACCCGTTTTTTTCTTTAACGTATTCATATATCTTGGCGCGTGCTGTGGCTGAGTTCCACACAGGACGCATTTATTTACCACAAAGTTCGAGAGCAAAAGATATGTGGGCGGTAGTTATCTGGAAGCGAAGGCACTCTGCCCAGTCTATATGTAGACCAAAACATACTTATAAGCAACGACAGAAAATGCAACAGACGCGCGTACGTCATGCCTAGCGCGCACGTTGAAAAACTCGTGGTTGTCAATGTTAATCGATCGAGGTCCTCCATAACCGCGTCTCTCATAGCACCAGTGTTGCTTCAAGATATTAGCCCCGAATGAATGAGTGAAAGTCAGAACTACCGATTTTGCAAGGACATGTTTGTATGCGGAGTGCTTTTAATTTAGGCGATCTAGACAGCTTTTAAACATTTAACCCCGGATTCACACAATTGTATAGACCTGCTTTTGGGTTAGTCACGTGGTTTGGAGACGGCATAATTTCTAGGAATGTCAGTTGCTTGTTCACTCCGCCATAACCTCGCACTTGAAACACGTAAAGTAAGTGGAAGCTTTTTATTCATTCTTCCCTTTGCAAAACATGCGGGGACAAATTCGCAGCGTGTACTCTTCGTAAATCTCGTTTGCCATTGGCGGACGCCAACTCTAATATGCCCGTCGTCACGATGGGCTACGAACAATTCTAGCGTAGGTATATATGCCCATATATTTTTGTGCATGGGGGCCGTTGATTTTAAACGACGCCGTTCTCCTTCGATCTTTTCAGTGTTGTTTCGAGGCCGGCGCCGGAAAGTGGGTCGTGTTTGCTCGCGAGGCGTAATGAAATTAAAGAAATGCGGCCGGGAAGGACAACGTTGTTATTAGTTCACGACAAGCACGTTCCTCTAGACCCTTATTTTCCTTTCTCGCGTTTAGTAAACGTAGAAAAGACAGAAGCTTCAAATAAAAGAAGGATCTGCCAAAAGAAAGAGTAAAGAAAAAGAGCGCGGAATTGCCGCGGGCGACGCTTCAGGCGTTTTCTCGTGTTTTATCGAACTAAAAGTGAGCGTTTCTCTCTCTTTTTTTTTGCGAGAACGTTCGCCTTCATCCGAAGTCCCAAATTTGCTGGCATTTTAGTCCCATAACGACGTAACGAGTAATCATTTAAGCTAAGTTGGGCGCTTTTACGGCACGCATTCAAGTGCACGAGAAGTTTACCAATTTAGAGCGAGGAGCGACTAATGAAAGGAGTATTAACGACCACGCGTATCTCATAACAATGCCAGTAGTGTGTGAAATGTTTAATCAAAGACGCAGGAAAACGTGAGCAATTGACTAGCACTTTCATCTAAACTTTAGCTAGGTGGTTCGCTATCGTGTATCCACCAGGGACTAGGAAGATTTTTAAAATTGTGCTCTGTACCTGTTTTGTGAGGGTTACTTTAGCAGCACTATTATAGGTGCTTGGCAAGGAACAACTACAAAGCCGCAATGCATGACTTGGAGTTGTTACCCTTAAACCTTTCTCATAAGTTTTATCGCAATACTACGTTTAGGTTAGTTGGTGCATTGCTTAAGGAGGATGCGTGATGGAAAGTTAAAATCAATGGAACAAATAAGGGGAGACAGAAAGAGCGCTCGTTTTGTCTTCTCTTATTTCTTCCATTGACATTAACCTTGCGCCATGCATCCTTCTAGAACTTCTAATGAAATTCGGTCTATTGGATTATTTTTTTTCTTTAGGACCAAGGAAAGTTCGATGAGGACTTTCAAAGTGTACAGCTAAAGTTTAATTTTGCGCATATTATTTTTTTTTCTGGTCTCCTCGCCTTCTTTACGAAGAAGATTATACGCTCGTAAGTCTGTGTTACGGAAATGCGATGTAGAGACTGCACCTGTGTGCACGTTTGTGCCGGTATCTCCCGGAGAAATGGGCTGAAGCGAAGAAATCTGCTATATTTGGAAACCACGAGACACGATGTATGAGTAACCGGCTTGGTTTAGGAATTCGGGGTTGAATTGTCTAAAGAAAAAAAAAACACGTTGTCGACACGCATCGCCGAATACTTCGCTACGCAGGGAACTGGCATGAGAAGCATGCGTCACGGTGTAGAGAGCTGAGATAAACGAATATGAATAGTCAATGTAAAATGGGCCTTGTACGCCTCATATGTGCGCCTGTTCATCTCAGATCGCATCGCGGCCTGGTGTACGGGTTCGGGATTCAGTATAGGTTGTGTTGCAACTTATCCTCGCCTTTGATCTCAGTGTACTTTAATGTGTCTAGGACTATACAGAACTATCTCCGCTCTAGATCTTTCCAACCTGTGGTGTATTTCCTCACGATATAGTTCAATCGTTACTATCATGTGCAAAGATGGAGCCGTCATCATTAAAAGGTGACTAAATCCCTTTATTTCATTTTATATCAATGAAAAAAGTGTTTTGTGCAACAGCCAATTAGCTTGATCGAAGAAGCAAACAGCTATTGTGTTTGCGGCGATTGTGAATCAAAATATAACCCCGCAAAGAACAATATACCACAAAGCCGATACATGGATAGTGTTTAGCGAGCAAATATAATAGCTATTTACGATCAGTGCTGTACCGTGTATTGATATGCAATGCCCGCACTCGCGTAACATAGGAAGAAAAATTTGACAAATAACTTTTTTTTTTTACTTCACCCCGTTTTGTAAGCCAGGTCTCCAACTACGAGACAGAAACGAACCATTTTTTATAGAAAAGCACAAGGCATAGCCGTAATATCAAGCCGTAGCCACAAAAATCATCCCCAACCTTGGTTGTTACGCAAAATGCTGAAGAAAAGGTGCGGCTACAGAACGTGCGTTTGCGTAAGTTTTGCTCTGTGGCGTAACACGGAAGGCGACTGCACTACTTGGGACTTGTGACATGAAACACGCTGCAATGAACATGTGGCATCGAATGGATGAGCATCATCATGGCATTTGGTGTCATATAAGTGCGTGCGGAGGCTCAAGTGATCTGATAAGCCAGGAAAATTTGCTTGCAATGGATGTAGTAGGCTGAACAGAGAGAGATAAAGAAAACTCAATTCCATGAATAACTGGAGGTGGAAGTCAGATGCTTTCGTCCTCTAAAGAAGAAAAGGGGGAGGGGAGGAGGAGAAAGAGAAGGGAACGAAAAAGGAGTAGTAGTAGTACGCCTGCATTTACTTCAAGGTACTGTATAAAGCAACAACGAGGAGTTCAAAGTATAGAAATAAAAAGTCAGAAAAAAGGGAAGAAAAAAAGATCGAGCACATAAGGCGCTAGGCAGGTTTCTAATTTCAGCAAGGTCCGAAATCCACCGCCTTTCCTGTTTTCTGGGGCGTGCCATTCGCATTTTTTTCTTTCTTTTTGTTGAAAAGACGAAAACTTGGATGGGATCTCTTTTCAAACACCAAGAGCCCCTTGTGCGTTCTTTTTCGGGTTTTAAGCGGTTGAGCGCTATGCTGTCTCGAGAGTGGGCCGACTTGCGAGAAGGGCAAACCACGCCCCGGTGCACCTTTTATTCACCGGACGGTTTTCTTAGCTGATCCGCTTGGGGAGGACGACATCGTTTGCCAGTTTGTGTGTTTAGCCACGTCGCTTAAGCAGGCGTTCTTAATGACCGACGTTGAGAAAGCAGCTATTAACAGCTCATTAAGTTCGAGACATTACTTCGGCTAAGTCCAACGTGGCGCTGGAGGTGGACGTTACACAGTTGGTGTTAACAAATCAGGAGTGCGGTCGTGCGGACAAACGCGTCCTTATGCACCACGTGTCTCTTTTGGGTGACAGCATCGTCTGCTCAGTCTCGAATGCCTCGTAGTTCCTACGAGAGAAGCGCATTACTTTGAAGCAGAGTGTACATTTAGCTTTCTTCCGTTCTTCTGCTCACTTTGCGTTAGTGTCTTTCAGACTGAGTAACTGCGCCGACCCTGCAGGCAGTGTAATTAAAGGTGGTAGTTTGCTGGGACGGTCCTGGTACCAATGCAGGATGTGTGTCCTAACAAGATTTCCAACGTAATTTGTATATGACGCGAGCCGACCCTAAAGGAAGTGCAACGCCACAGCTCGCCCCCCTCCCCTCCCCCCACGCTTCATGGCATTTAACGAAGAGATATAATCAATAAGCGAGACCAGCAGCCTATCCCAGCATGTATATACCGAGAAGTTATCGCATGACTTAGACAATCACCCTCTGATAATCACCCTCTTACAAGCAATCACTCTCTTAGCCGCAAACTCGCGAGTGAGTGATTTTCAGTGATTCGCGGGCAGCTCTGCAATGCCTGAAGTCGTCAGGCCTGCAAGACCAGCTAGTCACTGATATTAACTGCTGACACACGATAACCTGCAGGTTAAGCCGCAGTGTTATGCTCACTGTGGCTTATAGTTGAACGTGTCAGAGTTCCTTTTCATTTTATTTCCTTCACTCACTCCCTTTATTTCACTTCCTCTCACCATCTCAACTAGAGTACCTTGTCAATAGGCTAACCTCTCCAGAAAGCATTATGCTTTCTTTCTCTCTCTCTCTCTCTCCGATGACTCCTGCCCCGTTTTTAAAGCGAAGCTTTAAAACGTGGTTCGCCTGGGTTTATCACGTGGTTTCGCCTGGGTCGGTCGATCCCTGACTGGTCGTATCCTCGTCGAGTAGATTCCTCCTCATCCTTAAGAGAACGAAAACGAAGCGTGTCCGGTGGCATAATTGCGCGTCTAGCTACTGCAGCTCCCGCGAACAATCGGCGCCATATAAGGACGCTTCAATTGAATTTAAACTGCTTTAGATTCTTTTTTTAACGTGCATGCAATGACCGCTACAAGAGCGTCCCGCTCTTGTAGCTCATTGCATCCCGCTCCGATGAATATATGGTCGCTGCGACTGCGTATTGAATACGTACCTCCATGATAACAGAAGGACATACTTACTGAGTTTCTGCGGCGGTGAAACTCAACTTTGAATGCGGTTGACTTCTAGTTGACATTGAACGCGGTACACTTTCTACTTTTCTGTTAATACTCCTTGCTGTCTTTATTATCTTTTGTTATTCAACGAAAATTACAAGCGACGAAAAAGAAAGAGAATGAAGTGGAAACTTACGCTTCAACAGTGAAGGAGCGATTCAGAGTCGCTCTGGTAGAACGCAAGAACGCCCCCCCCCCCCCCCCTCCTGCTTCCTTTTCTTCCTCCTCTCCATTCCCCTCTAGGGAGCAGCCTGTGGCGGAGAATTTATTGCCTCTGATAACAGTGTGGCCTCCGCTTTCTTTACGTCCCGCAGGGTCGAAGCGGCACTCGCCTAAATATTTCTTCTCACTTTTTTTAAAATTTCTTTTTCTTGTTTTTTTTTTAAGCGCCGGTTTTAAAGTTTTCGCCTTTGCGTGGGCAGCAACGAAGACAGGTATCGCGCTCTCCTGCGTCCGTTTTTCCTGGTGGTGGAAGACTGGGAGGAGACAGAGTGTAGGTGAAAAAAAAAAAGATTAAAAAGAAATCAAGAATGAAAAGGAAACAGTGGAAGAAGTGGCGAGTATGCTGTGGGAGGAGGTAAGAGAGCTACACTTCAGATCGCTTTCTCCGGTGAGAAATATGGCGCGCAGTCAACTCCCCTTACCTTTTTTTTTTCTTCTTTTTTTCGCCAGACCTCTTCGTCTTCGGCCTGTTCTGGAATTTAAAAAAAATACACAAAGAAATACTCGTTGACGCGCGCAGATTTTTCGAGCAGTTACGCTTTCTTGTCGAACGTCAAGCGATTACCGTTGGATAATTGTTTATTCGCTAAGTGACAGGCGGTGCCTTGTCTTAGAGGGATTCGTGCGTGTATAATTGAAGTCAATCATTCCGCTTTAAAAAAGAACTCAATATAAAAACAAAACGCGGATTTGTCGATTACAGGAAGTATATGCATTCTATTTCTTTCTTCTTTTTTTTTTCAGCCTGTTGGAGCGCTCACATTTTTCACTCAGCCGCATTTCATCGTTCCTTTTCGTCTCAGTATACACGAGGTGTGTTTCGGATAATTGCGTCTTACGTAAGTGTAGTAAAACCGCTCGCCCCTCCCGCGCGTCTCGCATATGTCTAAAAGCGCTCTAAAATAATATATAGAAGGAAAGAGATGCATAAAAAAAATGGACAACCGTTTATCTTGGAGAGCAGGATAAATTGACGAACGCGCTTCTCATATTGATTTCGTCAGAAGCACAGCAAAAGCAAAAGCGGCGATTAAAAATCCGCATTTGGCTAAACTTGCCGATTACAGAAAAAAAAGAATAAAACTCAACGCACCTTTATGCGAGGCATTTTTACGTTGCTGTTAGACTATCAAATCTCACGAAGATAACGTTTCTTAGAGCAAGGACCACTAATATGCTAATGAAGCCTGTCAATGCCATTAATGAAAAATCCACGGTATAATATTCCGAGGAGCTTGAACGAAGAAAACGGAGCGGAAATATGTTCGTCGCACGCGCATATTGCGAGACCCGAAAGGACCAATGAAATGCACATATGCAAATTTCAGTAATTGAACGCTGCCTGCCTGCAACAGTGCAGCCTTATAAAAGCTTTTCGGTGCTTTAGTCTAGGAGTATGCATGCTTTGACAGTGTGCAGCAGTCACCATTTCGCACCTAGAAAAATATATTAATAATATAAAATTAATTAATTCATTCATACAACGCGCGTAAGAGCCACGTTGTTTGTTCTCGAAAACACGAAGACTACCACGAGGTAGCGTGGCGCGAGGAACATTCAGGATAGCAACAGCGTCCCATTGAGGAGCGTCTGCGCACAAATATCCAAGGGTAAATAGGGTTTAAGTGCAGAAGTTGGATGCAGTACGTCTCCGGATACCTTATTTGAGCTATACATAAACATACATTTCCTTTAAAACTAAATGAAGAGTAAAAAGTAATAAGTTTACATTCTAGCACGCGGAATCACTAAGACATACGCAAGGACAAAAACAAAAGTAAACACGCCAAATTACTGTGAATAAAATTGTCCCTGATGAGCACGTGTCCGAACTAATAGATAATTATTTCACTGCCACAAAAGCTGTCTTTTCAAGCCCACTAACTGGTCTCATCCCAAGCGAATGCTCGGATGATTGCTCAAAACTAATTTCGCAGCGTAGCTTTTCTCTTTGGTCAGTTTATTACATAGGGGGCATCCTATAAAAACACGTACGCTCCACACGCGCACACGATGCGGAGCTTGCACGGTCAAAAGGAACAAAGAAAAATAAAGAAGTACTTACTGAGGGCCGCAGTTTATTTATTTATTTATTTATTTATTTATTTATTTATTTATTTATTTATTTATTTATTTATTTATTTATTTATTTAAAGTGCTCAAGAACAGCTTTACGCCTTCATATTGGTGCACTAGTGTTACACAGATAACATAAAATCGAAAAACAGAACAGAATGTCTCAAACAACAGTGCTACAAAGTGCTAAAAAAGATTGAATTACTCAGAGACAGAGGTCAGATAATGAGCAAGAACTGAATATATCGAGATCATCACGCAAGTCATTTTGTTGTGTCACAAGACGTGTTATAGCGTTAGAGGTGCAAGAGGAATTCACGTAGAAAATGCTAGGATTACGCAGGTTAGGGCGAGGCACGCAGAACACTACAGCTGACAGTAGCCGCGGACAGGAGTTGTGGTTGTGAATTAGTTTGTACAAAAAATAAGTAATCACTGTATTTCCGCCTTACTTCTAGGTGTCTAATATTAAACACGCCTAGTACTCGCTCATAGGTATAAAATACGCGGCGTCCGAGAAATTGATCGTATACAGGATACGAATGAAACGTCGTTGAACACATTCAATTTTTGCAACATTGGTCAAATTAATACAGTTCCATACAACAGAACTAAACTCTACCATCGAGCGGGCAAAAGAAGAATATAAGAGAATAACGCAGTTCACATTCGTAAACTTTTTAGACATCCTTAATATGAGGCCTAACTTCCTGTAGGGTACATTAACGGTGTTTGCAACGTGTTCTGTGAAAGTTAGTCGGCAGTCAACCAATATTCCTGAGTCGCGCGTAGGAGTCGCTCTTTTCAAAGGAATGTTGTCAAGTGAGTATTCTCATAATAGAGGACACATTTTACGATTAAAGGAAACAAGTGCCTTAGTTGGATTAATGCGCAAAAAGTTGGAAGCGCACCACTCCGCAACAGAATTAACATCTTTCTGTAAAGTTTAATATCGTCAGCGTATAAAAGGAGGCACGAATAACGCAAACATTCTTCAAGGCTATTAAAAAGATATTGAAAAATAATGGGCCTAAGATCGACCCTTGCGGAACACCGGAAGTCGATTCATAAATTAAAGAGTACTTAGCACCAACGCGAACATAATTTAATGGAGTTGACGGGTAGTCTTTAATAAGCGTGCATAGACTAGTACTAACGACGTAACTCAAGAGTTTATGGATAAGACGATCATGAGAAACAACATCAAATGCTTTTGGCAAGTCGACGTATAAAGTGTGTAACCGTCTTCGGTAAGCAACAGCAGGTCCCGCAGCATCAAGAAAAGAAACAAGGTTTGTTTCCACAGACCTACCACGAACAAAGCCATCTTGGTATACACTAATCTTATGCTTAAAGAAATATGACAGATGTATAAACGTAGCTCTTTCAAACACTCTTGCAAACGGAGACAAGAGTGACACAGGGCGAAAATTTTGATGTCGCTCATGCTGCCACTTTCACGAACTGGCACAACTATCGCATTCTTCCAACAAGAAGGAAAGACACTTGTACACAAAGCAAAATGTACACAGAATTCCAGTCCGAAGTCTACGGCGCGAAAAAACTGACGTTTTATCCGTGTCATCGGACCATGGCGCAAATGTTTCTGTCGCTGAGAGTTTGAATGACCACAATTGCGGGATTATCGAGTCGCCACACATTGAAAATACGGCCACGGTTCACTGCGAGATATATTCACTTGTATCTATGCGATGTTTTACCTCTGCATGTTTTGTTAGCTGTGTTCTTATGCGGGCGGTGCTACATGGCGTATGTAGATGCGTGCATCATCTCAGTTAACATCGCATTTGCCCATAATAGCACGCTAGGCATGCCGCCAGGCTAACTTCTGTTTCCATTAAAGCATCTCGCTCTGCTCGAAACTTGACACTATTGTCTCCTGCATTGGAGCGACAGCCTTGGAACGCCTCGCAGCCTTCAGTACGCTGCACGGTTTAATCTGGAACAGCGATGCGCATGTCCGGGCATCAGCATACAGACGGCGCAGCGCGATCGTGCGGCGTAGCGGCAACAGCGGGCGGCGCAAAATTGAATCGCCGCACATCTTCCGCGCGGTGTCGCATTTCTCGCATTTTAATGCGGTACACGAAACTGCAGATTAAAAAACCGGCGCGTCGCTGATATAAATGTCGAGGTGCAAGCTACGCCGAACCTCTGTCGTTTCATAAATCACTTCTCCCCCGACGTCGCTGCGGGAATTGCGGTGTGCGCCGCGTCTTGGGATGAAATTTCACAGACTCGTAGCAGGAAGGGCCGAACGTGTCCGCAGCAAGGAAATAGTCGCGGGTTGCATTCGGACTGTTTTGAAGGAAGCCACGTAAAACTAGGCGCTGTAGCGTGTCGTCTGTATTGTGATGAGAAGTGAGGCAAAATGTGGTTTGCTTTGGAAAAAGTACGATATTCCGATCAGGAACGGCAGACGGTATACTGTTGCAGCCGACTAAAGAAAAAGAAAAAAGAACAAGAATCATTATTTCCTGTTGCCTTATTTCCTGGCAGGAAACATTTGATTGAGTCTTAATGCAAACGCTGTTGAGCAGATGACGAGGCTAATAGAACATTACTAGCCCGTTGCTAGCCGTATACGTGACTCCCTGCCAGTTGAGCTGTGACTGCGGTTGTCAACGCAAAAACGGACAAACATACACGTTTTGAGATACAGTCCCATCGATTCTTCTTTTGATGTGAAAGTGCCAAATGACCCATTCAACGAAAACGCTGGCGCCGTCTGCAGCAGCGAAGCGGCACTCAACATCCTTTTGGCTGCGACGCCACGTCACAAGCCAGCGCTAGGCGCGCTCGTGACCCTGGATCACGCTTCCCGAATAGGAAAATTTTCAAAAATTCCTTGGATATACGAGCGCGTCACCGCTTTCTTTAATGTATTTTTTTCGCAATTTGAATTTTCGTGCTGGCGTTACTCTTGCTACTTGGTCGCCGACACCAGCGTTAAACCATGAGAGGCGAGCGCAAGATTTTAGAGGATGTATGGCGCACAACAGCGTCGTGATTACAGCCTGCCGCGATTGTCGCACCATAAGCACTGAAGCTATGAAACATGCAAATCCTTCCGGTAGAGGTGCACTCACGTGCCTTTCAAGAAGTCTTTGTTCAGGTGGCGCGCCGTCTACGGCTTAGGCTATCTACCTTTGGTTAGAGCCCACTTTCGAGGAGACACACGCACCGACTTGTTTAAACTTGGCTTACACTCCAGCCACAATAGAATTGCTGATGAGATCTTACTCTTTTCATGACAAACAAAAAGGAGAAAGAAAAGAGACAGGAAAATGGCAGGCCCTCGTGATCTGTACGGCTTCTTCACTTTATGTATGTATGTATGTATGTATGTATGTATGTATGTATGTATGTATGTATGTATGTATGTATGTATGTATGTATGTATGTATGTATGTATGTATGTATGTATGTATGTATGTATGTATGTATGTATGTATGTATGTATGTATGTATGTATGTATGTATGTATGTATGTATGTATGTATGTATGTATGTATGTATGTATGTATGTATGTATGTATGTATGTATGTATGTATGTATGTATGTATGTATGTATGTATGTATGTATGTATGTATGTATGTATGTATGTATGTATGTATGTATGTATGTATGTATGTATGTATGTACGTTTGTGTGTGTTGAGTGAAAGAAATCACGCACTTTAACCAGCACATGTAAATTCAAACGGAAGAATAAAATGGGTTGAATTAAAGTAATCCAAAGAACAGTGATTATATTTTCGTTTGGCTTCCAGATTACCGACGCGTTACACTTGGCCGGCTGAGATGCATTTCCTGAGGCCGGTGGTACATGCACGAAACGCGAGCTATTTGCGTGCCCAATCCGTTCGTGCTGCCCGGCGCCGCGAACCCGTGTCGCACCATACATTTATCCTAGCGTGGAAACAAGGTGTATTTGACAATGCACCGCGATACAGAAAGGAGAAAATGAATAAATAAAAATAGGAAAATATTCTACGAGCAGAAATCAATACGTCAAATTCTTTTTACAGCACGCATCGTGGGAGATCAATCAGTGTTTCAGGGCTTTATTGTTAAAACCTATCGACTTTTTTTTTCTCGTACGAGCATGCCGAGGTGCTCATATAATATGCATATTTCCTTCTCGAGAACTTTCAACCCCCCCCCCCCTCCTCCCAAAATAAATAAAAACAAAGAAAGAAACGTTAGGAAGAGTGTAGTTGCCGCTCCTAAGAACGAAAAGAAAGTAATAGATACAAAGGACCATGAAGGAGAAAGATTAGGTGAAGCCACGTTGAAGTTGGTGAAAGAAAAAAAAAAGATTTATTCTTATTTCATGCCTGAGTGATTGCGGAAAGAAGACTCCATGTATATCCCCAGGGGAAGCGCAAGGCTATTTCCTCCGCGATCATTGACCATGCGGGGATGAAAGCAAGTAGAACGCGCAAGAAGCTGAAATTGGGGGCCTGCTACCTGCCTCTCTGAGGGAGTAGCGACTTCGAGGCGGTTTTCTTTATACGAATTATTTCTGCCCTGGGCCAGTCTAAACGCCTCATCCCCGTAAGGGTGAGCGTTTCAGGATCACTAATATAACGTCCGCTAGACAAGCATGAAGCTGATAAAGCGACAAAGCATTCGCGTGCGTCAGCATATTCTGATACACGCTTAATCCTTTCGGTCGCAGTGTCTGCAGTGTCACCTACTCGTGCCGCAAAACAGTGCCTTAGGTCAACTTTGGTGCTAACAGGAATGCGGAGCCATGTTATTTTATTAGAGGAACACTACTTCCAGCTATGACGGGATGTTCGAAGGCTTCCTCCCTGCACGAGTGCACTTTTCTTGTACATGGTCTTTCTACTTTATACAGGGTCTGCCTGTATGTCTTGCCCGAATAATTTACTAAATATCAAAGATTTAACAACACTCGCTCATAACATTCATGAATGAAGAGGTGCAAATGCGGCCCGCAATTGGCCATCATCCCAGCGGTAAACTCGTAATCACGCTGATCGCAATTTTCAGCATAAAGCCTAATAAACTAGTTTGTCATTACAAGTTGAATCATGTCTTGATTGTTCTATATTCTTGATATAATTTTTTTTCTGTTACTATACTTTCTCAACAATGATTCCGCCTCTGAGTTATTTACTGTGAATGAGTCCGAAAAAAACAAACAAACAGGTACGATAAGAAAAAAAAGGAAGCAATCAGGAACAGGTGTAATGGGAGAAAGATGTTCAGCTTACGACGCACGAAATGTCACGATTAATGCCACCGCGGTCAGTAAAATGGCTCGTGAATGAGCTCGCACACATTTGGTCGACTCAGCTTCCCTCTTGATGCTTGGAGCGACACGCGAAATAAAAAGAAAAACAGGCCGTTGGGGAAGAGGGTCTCGGCAAAGCTCCGCCGCCTTTTCGAGGTCGTAAAAGCGGGAAGTTTTCGTTTATTTTTTTTTGTAATTGTTTACGACGCCAGCCAGCGTCACCACCGCCACGATTACCGTATACGCAGCCTTCTTCGCACCAGCTTCTCTTTCATTTCAGGACGCGAAAAATACGTCTTTCCGCGTTCCCGCTTGCGTTACCCGTCCGCGAGTCCTGCAGGAAACGTTCGCAGATGCAGTTCTCTCACGGTAAACAGTGATCCCCGGGGGAAAAAGAAAATTAGCTGCAACTGAAGACGGGCGAGCAGGAAATAACGATGTGGACGCGCCATGAATGATGCCCGACGCCAAAGGCTTTTCGACTGTCTGGGCGTTGTTTGGTAAACAACCCGACAGCTGTATATGTGTTAATCGTGTGTGTGTCTATATATATATATATATATATATATATATATATATATATATATATATATATATATATATATATATATATATATATATATATATATATATATATATATGTGTGTGTGTGTGTGTGTGTGTGTGTGTGTGTGTGTGTGTGTGTGTGTGTGTGTGTGTGTGTGTGTGTGTGTGTGTGTGTGCGGCTTGTCCTTGCAGCATGGAGACCACGGAAAGGAGCTGGGCCTAGCTGATACGCCATTGCTGCGCAGGCTTCTTCATCTTTCGTTCTTTTTTCTTTTGCTGCGGGCGCAGCGACGCTGTTGTGGCAATAAACGCGCGGATTTAATGCGGCGGCGCTAATCGCCGCTAACGGCCCGGAAGAAAAGCTTTCAAAGTGCGAGCGTGCTGTCTGAGCCGCCGATCGCGAACAGCAGCAGCATCCGCAGCGCGGGGTCCGAAGACACCGGCGCGAACGATAACGGCTGGGCTGCAAAGATGGCTCGGCTCGCTTTTGTTTAACAGTGGCCTCGACCGAGTTGAAGCAGCTCCCTCGAGGTGTACTTTATTCGCTGCGCACATTGTTACCACGAAAGCGTGAGGGACTCTTGTTAGGATAGCAATGAATAGAGACACTGAACTATGATTATCGAGCTCAGGACTTACCGAAAACTACATTTGCATTTCCTTGACGAAGAAAAAAAAACAAGAAACGATGAAACGAAAGGAAAAGGAAGAAACGAAGCTGAATGTTAATAGAGAAACGGAAGAACACGTTTTCTTTCTTTCGCTAGCTTCCCACGCCCTACCCCCTCGACCCCCATTTTCTTTCATTTTCCTGCCCCTGAACCACGAATCCAGAGGCGTCAGGCTGACGCAGAGGACTTCATACAATTTTGCCCTATTTTGGTGATATTTATGCACGGAAACCTCTCAGAAGTTACAAGGTGAAGTGACCGCATAGTGTTTTAGTGGAATGCGATCCATACAAGGCAGAAATATTCGGGATTAGAGAGCTTTCCGTTACTTTATTGTTATGCGTTACGTGAGTCGACTGCATTAATACGCGCTTTCTTCCCCCCACAGAAGAAGAAGAAAAAGAAAGAAAATGATAAAGCGCTGGCTGCTCTTCGTCGGCCAAAGTACCGCATCTAGCCACTCGATCTATTTTTTGGGAGTGTTTCTGTATGACTATATATGCGAGGAAGCGACGGCTACTTTTTTTGTCACGAGACAAAGAAACAAATAAAGTATGAAAAGTGCTGACGACCGCCAGAACCCACGAGCACATGCAAAGTTTCGCCCGCGAAATACCGGGGTGCACAGAAAAGAGCGTGCACAGGCTTGCAGGTATACTTACACAGTGAACTACACAAACACAAACGGCGGCACCTTCTAAACGTGCCGGAGGGTACAGGACTGCACGAAGCGGGCGAGTAAACTAGAAGCGCCGGAGGGGTGACGCAGCCACGATCACCTCGGCTGCGAACCACGGCCCATCTCTCAGCGTTAGGCGCTGCCGAGTCACGTACTGCCTGAAAAAGAGTCGCCGACAGGCAGCGGAGGCCCCGGTGTTGTCGTTCTCGGCGGTTTTATTGTCACAACAGGAGGAAGAAAGAGACGTTTTGTTTGCGACCCGGCGCGCCGACGGAAGCTTCGCAAACAGTGCCCGCGACGTGTCGACGGCTCAGCACGGATACGACTGCGTAACTTGCATATGTGAGACGCCCCAGTAAAGCCGTGCAGCAATGCGGGCGCCGCAGTGCTCGCTTCAGTGAATCGGGGAACGAATTGACATTTCTTTTTTTATATCGCAAGAGCTGTAGGCCATTGGTCGATCGCCCTCGCTGGTAGTACGTGCAAACAAGCAAGGCGGACCAACTAGCACGTAGATTCGTCGTGACACTTTTCACTGACGACAACGAAAGAGTCATTGGCGATTTAGCGGTAAATGCGAGAGCAATGCCTTAGCATTACGCCGCGCCTCCCCAGCTTCGCGGGTCATTTTAGCTCGCTCGACACACGTTCGGCCTGTTCGAGGAGCGAAGCGCAAATGACGGCGTTCCTGAGCAGACTGGGGCGGCGGCGGTTTCCCTGCCACAGCAGTTTTTCTCTATCGAACGCTCGTTCGCAGCTGCGATGCTCTTTCTTGCCCAGTTCCGACTGGCTTCCAGACCACCCGCACTCTTCAAAGGTCGTCGTAAGCTCCTGTAAGCTCTCCCATCCCCTCCCTATCTCTATACCACGTGACCGGCTTCACACACCTTGGACTGGCCTCACACCCTTCATACACATACACTTTTTACCACATTTGAACGCTCCTAATGCTAACGCAAGAAAAAGAAAAAAAGAGACCTCTGTGAGCCAAGCTTCTGTAACCTTGAATTATACTAAGATAGCTTGCCTGATGCGTGTTCTGAGCAGTGACCGAGGGCATGGCACAGACGTCCTCCTGTGTCCCCGTCTTCGATATTTTGCTCTAATTTTTCATTCCTCTTGGTTATGAACCAACTTGCCTAGAAGAGGGAGAGTTAAAAATTAAAAATAAAGGCAGAATGATTAGCCAGCGTATTTTAGCTTGCACGCAACTCTGCAGGGAATAGGACGAAGCAGATGAAAGGCGAATATAATGTTTCGGTAGTGAGTGCTTTTGCTTGGTTCTTCAGTAGTCTTTGTCCTTTCGCGTTTTAGAAACCGTATATATACCCAACATGCACCATTGGCTGCAGCAACGGCTCTTACGATAAGTTCTATAGCGCAAGAACCTTTTTTGTGAACGCAGGTTCGGGACAGCGAGTGACGAAGCGCATCCTGTTTTCTTCCTGCGTAGGGCATGTGGCTTTGCAGTAACGTGGTCTGCTTATGTGAAAAGTTAGCAGGCCATCCAGAGCGTAATCGTGATTGCTATGAGTGATTGTACACAACTAGCGCTACCGAATTTAGTTTGCGAGTGAACGACGTTGCCACCTCGAACACATTTGACTAATAATATAAATACACCAACACTGTGATATTTTTCTTTATTTTTCTTATATTTTTTTGATGGCAGCAATGACACGGAGTTTTTTGCGTCAGTGAAACACGTCTGGATCAGAGAGACAGACAGACAGCTGTACGCGTTGGCTAATAGACGCCAAATTCGCTCAGGTACTGCTAAAAGCTTTACATAAGAAGGGCTTCCACGCTTTTAATTAAACGGACATATGTGTGGCCGGGCAAGGTGCCTGAAGAAAGAAATAATAATGAAAGGAAACGCCTCTGGTACAAATTATTTCGATAGGTTTCCGCATAGCGCCACGGCACAGAGTACTTTTCTCGTCGCCTACAGGGCGCACAACGGAACAGAAGCGTCAGCGTTTTTGGAGAGCCAACGCAATGACGTCAGACCAGGGAGGCGCCGACCCAAAACCGAGGTATGCGAGAGCGTTCGTTCGGCCGGCGTTCCCCGTTGGCTGTGTGATACCGGCGCGGTCAGCGGTATTTTCTGGTCATTTTGCCGCGATTTTGCCACTGTAGGTTTTCTCCGTATTTTTTTACACTGGGTTGAGCAGCGGCTCAATATTGAGCAGGTCAGAGGAGAAGAGGGAAAGAGGTCGTTTCTATAGACATGCGGCTGTCTCGCAAACTTGTCTACTATGAAGCCCGACCATTTTGCCGCCTAAACAGCAGAAGTCGCATAAATAGAGGCACTGCGCAGCAGGCTCAAGTCAAATTCAGAATACACTACTAAAATTTAAGCTGTATTCTGAAGCGGCGCAATGTTGCCACCTTTTTTTTTTCACTATCTGTCACCGGAAAGCTTTTGTGCGGAGGTGTTTGTTCACATTGCAGCCACATTTATATCATTATCGCACAACTTGGAGTGAAGACTAAGAAGTTAAAGCGCGTTTATGTTTGTTTTAGTTGCTAACAAATGCTATTATTGCTACAAATGCAACAAATGCTATTCACAGTCGCAATATTGGGGGCGAGGAGTTACGGAGTCGCCATCTGTCGGAAGCGCCTCCCTTGCGTAGTACGAGGGATCACGCGGCGCGCTCCTCATAGGTTTCGCTTACGGCGCTTGATAAAAACACCTCGCGCCAGCCCTCCTGAACATTTATGTAGGTGCTCTCAAAACGAGGGAAGTTTTTTACTGTCTAAATAATAATCTTGGGCAAAATGAAAGCACAGAATCGTTTACAGACGCTATCTCTTTACCGAATACGTACAGTGAACGCCACTGCGCGCGGTCGCCGCGATAGAGTCTCCCGAACCGGTTTCTTGCGCGAAAGGCAGGCAACCACTGAAAGTAAACTATGTCAAATATGTTCTTATAGTGGGCCGTCTGTATAGTCAAATGGGGAATTACAGAATGAAGCCTCATTGCAGCGATCGCACGGGTTTGCAGCGACCGACTGCGCGTCTGCATGCATGTCCACGCACAATGTTTTGCTTTCGCTGTGAGCGCGTTTTCGCACCGTGCCGTGAGCTTTAGGCCGCAGCATATGAGCATTTGACAGTACACTAGCAACCATTGTTGCGTGGACGCTATCAGAACTGTTCTAAAATAATTTCGTTATAGAGACTTCGACGCCTGCGGCGACTGTGATGTGCCGTTGCGACGATTCAATCTTTTATTGTCTTCTAAATCTTGGACGTTTCAATATTATTTCTCAAGTTGTGTCACACGGTATGTTTATCGATCTTCTCAGCGTGCGATTTCCCGCTGCTTCTTTTTCGTGATCTAGTAAATTAATTCATAAAACAAACATGGCCATGTGCCAAGATGCTTTTTAATGTGCTTCTTACCGCTCCCTTTATATTCCAGTGAACTTGCCGGTATCTAACATCAACAAGTTCATAGTCCAAAGAAAGCGTCATGAAATTAGCCGGGCAGGGCGCGGGCGAGCGTCTCAGTGTGCGTTTGCTGCTACTCCCGGAGCATAGCAGACCAGACGCCGTAGCAGAAATCTTCCTCGCGGCTGTGCTTGCTGCATACCTGAGTTGTAGCCGATGGCTGTCTGCCAGTTCTATGTTTCGCCAGCCAAGCTTCACGCAGCTCCTTGTCTTGCGGCTACGTGTGCGTAAGGCTGACACCGGGCTCTGTTGCGTACGTCCGGCACAGCTGCACCGAGCCGTAGCCTACCATGCTGCACGCCTCCAAAGGCAGCCACTGCCTATTGGTTTCAGGTGTTGTCTTAGTGGTTTCAGATGTTGTCAAGTTGACACCCAAGGCGGTAATGCCTCACCACTTAATCAGAACCGCGGCACAGGTGGGACTTTAAACTTTCGTTTTGAGCTCGCTTCGGCGCTTCCGAAGCAGCCGACGCGGCCGCTGCGTCCACGTGATCCCTCGTGTCACGTCACGCTGACGGTGGCGCCAACTTTTCCAGTGGTGGAGCTCGCCCCCAATATTAAAGGAAACACAGAGAGAAAGACGTTAATGACAGAAGGTGGCGTTAGTGAAATGCCTATAGTGAAATGACTCATATGCTACTACAAATGATTAGAGTGGAAGATGAAATGAAAATAAACAGAAAAGAAAAAAAAATGAAAGAAAGTAAAACGATGTAAACTAAAAAAAATATACTGAATGATTGGGCACACAGATGGAACGTGGACAAGCATATAAATGAATCCACGGCACATCAAACATAAATGTAACTAAAGCGAAATTAGGCAAATACATATAATCCGAAACTCCAAGTGCAAAAACTCAATTTGCAGTTGCCTGACTGCGCCATCGGATCTATTTTATTGTGCCACGGAAAAAGGAAAAAGTTCGAGCGACTCAAGTGCTTTCAGATTCATGTTTGTGCTGTGCTCGTTCTTCGTCGCCCATGCCACTGACAATTACATTACGCTGCAGCAAACTTGAGCTTCCTCTACTCGCATAGTTCCAACGCGTCACGCAGCTGCCGTGACGCTGAACACATTTATCGTCGCGGAGATTACAGAGAGCAACACGTGCCCGCTCTTGGCGGTGGAATGCGCTCGGCCGTTTGTTTATTCATCCACTTATTCAATCACCTCTTCCACGCAGTTTCGCCACATTCCCGCTGCGTCCATTTTTCGGCCTTTTTGCGTCAGACGCCGCTTAATCACAGCTGGGAACCGGAGCGCAAGTTCGTTATTTTCATCGAGCGGTCTGCGAGGGGGCTCCACGTTGAGTAGATGCGCGGCAGCGTTGCAATTACTTCGAGCAGCCAATGACACGCTCGGGACAATGGTGCTCTGCCTCGCGCGCGCTAAATGCCTAAATTCTGCGCCGTTGTTAGCTGAAACAGACGCGCTTACTTTGCACACATGATCGCGCAGCCCCTCGTGAGACAGAAAAAAAGCAAACAGAAAAGCAGAAGAAGACGGTTGTGCACATAAAAAGATACTGTCATTTTGTGGCGTGATATCCAGACAGAACTTCAGAGGGAGCGGGCTGGTTCCAGCAGTCGAAATGGAAACGACAAATAAAAAAAAAACGAAGAAAGTGGCACATCGTTAGAACTCGAATTACAAGCACTCCCTAGGCATATATATATATATATATATATATATAGAGGTAGAGAGAGAGAGAGAGAGAGAGAGAGAGAGAGAGAGAGCACGTGCAAGGAGGTTTTAGAATTTCTTAAACCTTCTTGGAACTTGCAACGTCGAGTAGGCGCTGTAGCGCAGATCTGCGAAGCGACCGGTTAGTTTAGCATGGGCTCGGGAGGGGAAAAAAAAAGAGAGAGAGACAATAGGAGAGAACCTTGGAGTTTGATGTCTCATTTCGAAATGTTCTGTCTCAAGCCTTTCTCCGAATCAAGAAGGCATTCGCCGTCCTTTATTGCTTTTGCGATATCTTATGTTGAAGGCCAAACAATAGAAAATTGCTGCGTCACGGTACACGTTCTTGCGTGAATGGAAGAGCTGCAAGAACAATACATCCGCGATAGAGTGCGTAAGCGTGACTAAAGGAGGACGTAGAAAGAAAACAGACACACAGAGACAGCGCTTCTGTGTACACAGGAAGCGCTGTCTATGTGTGTCTGTTTCCTTTCTACGCCCTCGTTTAGTCGTGCTTACACCCTCTATCGTGGATTCAAACCAACGAACCCGCCAACGTGCTTTAACCAATATATCCGCGTTTCAAACGCCAGTCATTTATTTATTTAGTCTTCTAGCTTTAGCTTAACTAGAAGGAAGTCTTAAGAGAAGCGTTACATAGCGGCCCGAAAATAAACGTCACTTGTTGGTAAGATTAGCGACACAATGTAGCAAAAAAAAAAGCAATGCATCGCAATGCATTCTACTTTTTTATATCTACCATGGCATTTCCGCGCTCTTGCGAGTGCAACATAGTGGTCGAAACCAATAGTCATGGGCTCGAATGTGGTACGTAGATGAGGATTTCTTTCGGCTTTGTGATGATGGACCAACCAACCTGAGGAACACATGCACTACGCCACGAAAGGCACATTGTGATCCGTAGAGTGGCTATACCATTAAACAAAAGATAGAATTTTACAAGGAAGTGTATCACGACAAGAAGCAATGTGGCATTTGAAAAGACTAACCGTAGTGAACACGTACTTCGGATGGAAAATAGTGGAGCCCGACTTTGACGGCTGTGGGAGACGAGGTCGGCCTGCGACTCTGTGAGACGGCAGCTTCAAACGGCGCGTTGAAAATAGCAACACAATTAAGCCGAGGAAGAACTGCAGACTACATATATATATGAACATACGGTCCATATCCCATGTATCCATAATTCTGTCACACTATGGCATCGTGCATGAAAACCCCCGTATGCTCCCATAAACCCATATCGCCATATAGGATTACGATACGGGGCGTATTTGTCTTCTTCAATAGAGATTGAAAAGGGGGGTGAGGGGCCACTTGAAAGAAATTCATTAAAATGAGCGCAAGCCGGCGCAGATGTGGGGCACACGTGAAGGCGGAAGAAGTTAACAAGAGAAAAGTGAAAAAGGAACACGGAGGTTTCTCTTTCTCAACTCCTGCAAAAGAGAAAGACATCAGTGTGAAACTCGAATTTATTGCCACACCACCTTTTTTTTCTTCTAGAAATAATTATATCAGGATTGCATTGCTCGTTACAATATGCAGTCGTTATTATACCAATTAGAGTGAGGCTTATTCCTTCAAAGCCTATTTACACGATTTCAAACTCGGCACGCGTTTCTATTCCTTTGTTAACGACAGCGTGTGTCCTGAATGATATAAAGCAGCTTTTTGTTTGCTTATTCAATCACCTACTTTTTTTGCACTTTTCGAACGTAAGAAACTCGCTAAATTATATTCTACATTCCAACCCTGCTTTTCTTTATTTAGATTTTCGTGTTCGATTCACATCGAAGGTTCCCCTATTCCCGCACCTCTAATACAGACAATCAGAAAATAAATTCGGGGCGCTATGGGGAACGATGGAAGCATCAGCGACTGAACGATAAGAGGGGTCTGGCCGTCTCTCGACATTGGCGCGGTTCCTTGGGCGTTTACTTTGAGGATAATACCCTCATCTGGGCGCAAGACATATTCCAGCATTCATCATCTCCCACTCGCTCCTTTATATATGCTAGTCACACCTCGAACGCGCCGCGCCAGATGAAACGTGCAACGGAAGGGGCCAAGTATGACTAATGAATGATCCAAGAACGGATTGGAACAACAGCAAAAAGAAACAGAAGGCAGATTGGCAGGCTTCTCCGTACGCCACCGACCTCGTGCAGTGGAGCCAAACCTAGAATGCATGCTGAGGCGCCGAAGAAAAAATGGGAGTGTGGCTTGTGTTCGAAGTCTGCCTACGAAGCTAGCTTGGTAAACCTAAATCGGTGCGCTTTCCTGGTCGCTGACAAAAAGTTTGTGGACCACGCGAGCTGCAGGAAAACGGAGCTTGTCCGTGGCGTAAGCGAGTAGATTGATGTCTTGAAACGGGGATAAGGATGTTTCCACGGTGAAATTTAATGAGCCGTCATTTACAGGTTACACGTTTTGGACACGAAACTGTTATAGTTTTTCATTGTTCATGTCGTCGAATAACACTAATCCCCAACTGTTCACGCTCTAATACCTCGCCTCATCAGGATAACTTGCCTTTTTTTGTCCGCCTAAGTGTCGGGTAATATAAAAAAATCTCACGTGATGACCGCATGTGCAAGAACTGTGAGATTTTACAATACGCAGTGCAATAATTTGTGGGCTTTTTTTTTTTTGAGGTGCAAGAATGCTGCGAACGCTTCGCGAGTCCGTCGCCAGCCCAGGCGCCGACTTGCACACAAATAAATGTCGTGGCGCGGCGGTCACTGAGCCGCCATCCAATTGATGAGCAGTGCGTGAACTTTTCTTGACTTGACCACGAGCTTCGCCGAGGACACGCTAGTGGTTCGTTTTATTATTCGTTGAAGGCTCGCACAAATTGACGCGTCATGGAAGAACGATCTGACGCGTCCGCGCTCGCTTCTCTGATTGCTTGGCGCGGCCCACACCATCGGCTGCACTGCACCCAATTAGGGAGAGAGAACATGGGGATACGACAGGAGAAGTAGAAATAACAAGCATAAGGAGCACAGTGGTTGGTGGTGAGGAGCGGACAGTGAGTAGATTGTGAATGGAAGCAGGGCTGTTGTTGCTCACTCCTGCAGACAGCTGGCGCATTGTCCGTTCGAGAGTGCGGCATGGCTGAAGTGGCTGCAGCGCATCTAGAAGAAACGACGAGCGGTATAGGAACGACGAAGACGTTCTCCTATAAGCCGCTTCCTCGTTTTTCTTTATTTCTTTTTTTTGACATGTTGCCTTCCTCACTTCGGTCCTACCACACCTCCTTCTTTCGTTCGTTATTTTTTTCTTCTTCTTTCGTTTGGCCGCTACTGCATTGTGTCTGCCGCTGTCACCACTCAGCAGAGCTGGATTGGCGTTCCGCTCGGGCAGTCCAGGCACGCTGCCTTCTGCTCATGAAAGGCGAATCGGAGGGAAAGAAAAACAGATCTGCACACTCAAGCCTCACTATTGCCGTGCAGCGATGACAAGGGCGGCGCACCGACGAGGTTACCCTTACGAGCTGGAGAAATTAGCGCCATTGTTTCTCAGCACACTTCTCCTTATCGCTTTCTAAAGCACGCATCCGTCACGAGCGAGCGATCAAGAAGTATACTTGAAAAATGCGTCAGTAGAAATGTCAACGCTGCGTCTTGCACAGCATCGTCCGCTAGCAGCATTGTAGAGCGGGCAACCTGTTTCTCGGCGTGCACGGACACTGCGGAGAAACGAGGTGTACAGGTATACTTTTGCCACTCTGATTGCCTGACGAGCGACCAGTGTCTTCTGGAGCGCTTCGGTGGCAGTAAATTACACCGGCTAGATTTGCACCTCAGATTCCTCCTGGAAAAAGAAAAAAGAAAGTGTAACAGCGACTTCGTGACCTTCTGTAAGCTTCCGAGACGTGACTCGGCAGTTTTCCGAGTCCGGCAAAAAAAGAAAAAAGGAGAAGGAAAGAAAGAGAGAAAGAAAGAAAAATACTCTCACACTGAACAACGCTACACGCGTTCCGAAATCATTCACACCGGTATTTTTCTTTGCACTCGGTACGCTGCGGCAGTGTAAGAACAGTGTAAGACGCCGCGCGTCCAGCGGCGTCTTACACTGTTCCCGACAGCTGGCGACCTAAGCGGCGTGGAGGAATACACGCGTGTACTGATTGGCGTACGCTAGCCATAGCTTGTACAACGTTGCACAGTATTAGCCAGACAATACGCGCGGGGAAGGCAGGGAAAAGGCAAGAGAACATAGAGAAGACAGCGAAGGCATCTCACGGAAGCAATGGCTTTCCGTGATGGCGTCGAGGTCACAGTGAGCGCCAAGTGAACCTCGTCGCCTTCGCGTTTGGAAAGCAATTGCCGTGGACGTTCGTAGGCTGCCGGGGCAGAATAAGGGTGGGGAGCGCGAGCTCAGGCGACGAGGGGGGAAAGATTGATGCCCACGCGCCTCCGTGCCCCGTCGCGTTCGGGAAACGACTTGCCGGCCCGCACTTCAGCGATACGCGACTAGGATCGACGAGAAGAAACGCTGTTGCGACCCTCAAAGTCGGGAGTGCTTCCCGGATTCCTTTTGAGGCCCAATCCCCAATATATGTGTGTATTGCGCGTACGCGGAGGTATCCGCGGATTGGCCCGCCGCGGTCATTTGTCACGGAAAAACAAACGCTACACGCACTGCGAGCGCTGAAATCCGCGCCAGAATCCTGACACCGAATTCGAGACTGAAGTTAGGGATTTAAGTTTAACGACCGAAAAGGAAAAGAAAGGTAAAGAAAGGAATTTAGGGTGGGCGCGTGGCAGTGCGGAAGGACAAACGAATGACTCACTTCTTTTAAATTACTCAATTGTTCTGTGTGGTGTTAGAAGTGGCTCCTTCGTTTCTTCACACGCGCTAAGTGTCTGCAGATATACGAGAAGCAGCGGCTGTGATACTGGTGCACAATAAATAAAGAATTAGAGTGGAAAAGGACAAAGAAAATGTAGAAAGAAAGTCAGGAGTTAGATAGTAAAGAAATATACTATCCACAAAGAACATAAGTAAATTAGACTAGATTGCTTCTGAAGGAGAGAGAGAGAGAGAGAAAGAGAGAGAGAGGGAGGGAGGGGGAGGGCAAGTCTGTTTATTGCTACGACAAGCAGGAGGAGTAGATTTTAATGAAAAGAAAGGAGGAGAGGTCGGCCTGGAGAGCGTGTCTTTAGCCTTCTACTTCTCACTGGGGAAAGGGGAAGTGGGAAATACAGGGAAAGGTAGGTGGCGGGTGATTATGTCATGGTACGATGAGTTAATATACGACAAACCTGTACCGATGCCTGTACAGATGCGCACCTGAACTCTGCATTTTCAGTCGTCCTTGTACTCCAAGGTTAAACGCAGCTCACACAGAGAGCTTGCCTAGCCCACACTCCAGTTATAGTTAAGCATCTTGCCTTCAATATGCATTCAAGAACTTTCAAGTCCTCATTGCCATACGATGTTGCTCGCATAATTACTTGACCAGGTCAGAACGAAGATATAGCTGAACGTCTGCATGCTCAGTCTCAATAATTCGGCGGCTAAAGCGCTATGTTGCCGAGTATAAGGTCGCGGGTCTGATTCTCAACAACGGCGGGCTAAATGCTGGTGCAAGCGAAATAAAAAAGCACACAAAAACAGAAAAAGAACAGGCGTGTTATGTGTCTGTTCAAGTTAAGTGCTAAATAGTCCTTTGGAAATCAAAATGAATTCCGAGTCCTGCGCTGGGGCGCGACATTGAAACGTGATATCCCTTATAGGATTAATACATTAGCATTTTAATACTCGTAGTATCATTATTAAAAAGTAAGTACCTTGTCTTTTTCTCTCTTTCGCACGCCCGCATACACAAACGCACACTCGCGCAGCGGTGCACTAAAGCGAGAGAAGTCCGTAAAGGAAGGAGCGCTCGCTGATGGAATAAATGACGCCATCATCATCTCTGCGACCGTCAACAGCACACCGTCCTTATTGTACGTCGTATGGGAAGTTCGACGAGGGGCCAGCCATTGCGGGGTCAGACCCACCGACTAGTGCGGATGGTCGACCCTGCGGACGAGCTGCCAGAGTGGATGGCGGTCGTTGAGGCAACGACAGTGTGCCGGGGTGCATTGTCGCGAAGAAACAAGACGCACGGACATTACGCCTTCTTACGACCCTGACGGCGTCTTGTGAGAGACGAATCAGTGGTCTTCCCTCTCTCAAAATTATCGACGGGCAGTACGCCTTCTGATTACCTGATGATAACTATAATAACCATTATGCCGTCGTGTGAATGATAAGGACTTTCTTTGATGAATGGAAGACAGCTGCGTTCGAGGATAAGGAAGAGAAGTGGCCGGAACAGAAATGAAATGTTACCGTTATAATAAATAAATATTATATAATTACAATAATAATGTGTGGCAGTGCAATGCGCGGATGTATTCAAGTGGCCGGCTAAGCTAGTGTGGCCAACCATTTCTTGGACTGAGTGACCGAAAGTATCTTTATTGTTAAAGGGAGGAACACAAAACCTCTGTATCGGAGCAGGAGGCGCCGTCACACTGCACGTAATTCACTCGATTCCAGAATGGCGTGAATTTATGCACAGCCTTCGCGAGAAACTTCCATTTGTCTCCACGCAATCTACGAGAAAGCGCTACGTCCATCTCTATGGGAAGGAAATAGAACGAACGTTTTTTCAATGCACTGCTTCACAAACTGATGACATCAGTGAGATATTAATAAACGAAGTAGCGCTGCTGAGTAACTGCAAAGTTTACATTGTTACACTTCCATTTATACTTTCACCCAGGAACATCAAAACACGGCGCTAGCGCTCTTAGCGGTAATACCACGTCTGTTGAGTGACGATGTGACCAACGTTCGCGAGGAAGAACTCTCAGCGTCTAAGCTTGACGGCAGTTTGCTCTGCTTATAGCGTTTTATACAGAAAATACAAAGCCTAACGTTTAAGTCATGTAATGTCACCTCTTGCTGCTAAAAACGGCAAGCTATAGTCGCGTTATTATTGTTGCTGACGTGTTGAGTTGAAGTCTCGCCGAAAAGCACTTTCGTAGACAGTAGCTCCACCAGTTATCCGGGGGAGAAATGCAGCGCGTAACGCGCGCGCGCACACTCAGGCTTCTTAGCGTTGCCTTAAGTCTCCCCCTTACTCCCTCCCTCCCCTCCCCTCCTTCATAAAAAAAAAAGAAAGAAAAGTGAAGCCGTACAATTTTGGACGAGCATCGCCTGACGTTAAGCTAAGAACACATATGCCGGCTCCCGTCTTCTGTACGCTGCCTCTGTGTGATACGCAAAGAAAAACGATGTCGAGTCAACGAGATATGACGCACGGCTCGCCTAGGTTGGTAACTTTGAAAGCAAGGCAGGCACGAGGGAGCCTCCGATGGGCGCCGCTGGTGTAAAAAATTTCGGGAGCCCGTCCCCTGCGTTTCCGCTCCAAGGAGCGCGAGTAAGTTTTCTCGCGACGCGTGGCAGCGGAGCCAAGCTGGGAGCGTGGGGGAAAGGCGCGGTTACAGCTCGTCCCCGACGAAACCTTTCGAAAACGAGGATAGAAGGGTGGGAAAGGCGGTATTCAAATAACGAGAAAGGACACAAGGAAAAAGAACACAGCGAATTGTAGAAGAGGAAGGATAAAAAGATAAATGGTAGAGAGAAGAAAGAAAATGGGTGAAGCAGCGAAGTAGAGACGAATGGAAGGAAGGAAAGAGGGAACGATAGGAAGCGAGGAAGAACATAAATGCAGGAAGGAAGTGTTCGAAGAAAGTAAAGAAGGGTGAAAGATGGAAATAAAATAAAAGAAGAATGAAACAAAGGAAAGAATGAAGGAATCAAATTAATAAGCGAGTGGATAAAGACAAGGAAGCAAGGAAGGCAGAGAATGAGGAACGACTGAACAAAGTGAATTAAGAAAGGAGAAGAGCAGGCGAGAAAGAAGAAAGTAACAAGAAAGGAAATAAGGCAACGAAAGGAAGGATGTAATCGGGGTGAATAAAGAAGGAAGCTACACAGAAATTAGACAAAGTAAGGAATAAAGAAAAGCAAGTGGGAAGGAAGCAATCAATTAAAGAAGCGAGATAGCAAGGAAAGAGATGCAAGGAACCAAGGAAATAAAGGAACAAGAAACGTGAGAAGGGAATAAAGAGAAGTAGGTCACCGACGAAATACCTAACCCGCATTCAACGGCTAGTGAGGCTGTTAGACGCATTAAGTATACGAAACAACACCACAAGGGCACAGGATGCCTTTTATTGCAGTCTGAAACGTTTTATTTCTCTTTATCCGGACACCAGAGACGTAGCTCGCAGGTAAAGTGTTTCTTAAGGTGATGGTTGAAGAATAACTTACCTAATCTACGGCATACCTTCTTTTCACTTTCTGCGTCACATGCGGCCGTGTTGGCGCGTGCCGATGAAAGTGAAAGCAAAGCGGGGTTGCCAGCTGCAGTGAACTGACGTGAAAGGTCGCCTTTTCTACCCCATTCACACAGTCCAGGCCAATAAGTTTTTTTTTTGTTCTTTGGTTCGCAGACTCACAGTGAAGTGTTGCGGTGCGTGCTGCTGAGTCATTTTTTTCTTTATTTTCTTTATCTCACCTAAGACCGCCCCACCGGTATCGTCATTAGTCACCCGAGCTTCACCTCGGCGTCGTCTTTCTCGATTTTGCTTTCTCCGACAGTGTAATTTATGGACATTGCCGTTTCATAAGGGTGCTGGTCCTGATGCGGCGAGTAATTAGCGCCAGCGAGAGCCTAAGGATGTTTTAATGCCCTTAGTATGAAGACGCCAGCTGGCGGTCTGCAGGGCGGACTCTCTGCTCAATGCGAAGAGGAGACCCCCCCCCCCCCCCCTGAAGGAAGGGGGTTAGAGAGCGGTAAGAGGACCGCTCTACAATTATTAGCAGAGTATTCCAGCCACGGTCATTTTCTTGCCTTGTTTTTTCATTCGGCCTTACGCAAGCGGGGATTCTCTTCTCAAGCATTGCATGAACCACCTAATATGTCGTGCAAAACTTGCAGGCGGATAGAAACATGCAGCCAGTTGAAAAGGTGCGCTGACGAAGGGCATAAAGGACAAGGCGAAATGGATCTTCGTCCTTTATTCGCTTGTTTTGAGATGATGGATGAAAACAGAGGAAATGAACTTCTGATCCCAGATCTCAAAAAGGCCCGGTCGGATAATTACGAGCCTAATAATAACTTGAATTCACATTTTTACTATTTATTAAACTTAAAATGCAAAAAGAAAGACGCCTCGTTGCTTATCGTGAAAGGCGAGATGAATTACGGATTGGGAAGCGAGAGATATATGTTGATAACTGGAACGCCTTCTGACCACAATGAAGAAAAAGCGACAGGTGCAAAGAGTCTGCACATGCGTTAATGCGCTAAGTAGTTCTGAAGAGTTGACGATGCTTTCGGTTTCTTGGAACAGATACCTAATTAGCGTAACTGCCACATGCGACGGTTTTACATTCGCCGAGACACGGTAGAGTCTCGGTAGAGACACGGTAGAGAAAAAAAAATACACATTTAACACTCACAGATGTATTTGATGTATTACTTTAATATAAGCGCTGTAGTAACTACGGTGGTTATGTTTTCTGCTTTCCACGTTAAACTAACGGGAATGAAAATATCGGACTATTTTCGGCAGCGCTCTTACTTGTGCGCACTTTGCCTTAGTAGCTTTTCCTGCATCGCTACAGAGAGTTGTCGGCGAATATATGTGTGGCCTACACGTGAACTGCTCAGTAGTATGAGAAAAAAGGAGAAAAGGATGGAATAACGCGTAGAGAGACAGTGAGAGGGATAGAGAAAAAGAAATATAGAGTTGGGAAGGAGGTGAGTGCACGTAGTTGGCAGCTTTCTTCGCAGGAGCTGCTCACAAAACGCTAAACAAGCTTAGTTAAGGAGCCCCTCACCAGGCCGCATAGAAAACGTTGGCTATATGCTGGAAGTTGTTACGTGCCGTCTAAGGAGTGTTCTACCGCAAGAATTTTTCAAATTAGTTGTTTAATAGCAGAGATAGAAAAAATTGAAGTGCCGCGAACCCATGATTTCAGGAGGCGAGAGTCATAGCCAACATAGACAAATTGAGGGGCTTTAAGACACTCTTTCCACTTGTGCCGTCTAGCCTCTGCAAGCGAAATTCCTTCCCTGCGTTCTCCCATGCCGGAGACGGAGGATCCCGCGACGATTACGTCACGGTCCCCGCCTTCGTGTTTTTTTCTTTTTTTTTAAATCTCGCGTGCGTTTTTGCTGAGCGGCGCACTTCCTGTTATGGTCTCGCGCGCGAGCTGTTGCGTTTGTCTAGTTTCGCGCAGCGGAGGATATTGCGTGCTCTGTACGAGGACACCTGATTAGCGGTATAAGTCAGCGGCACAATCACGAGCACTGAGGAAGGCGCGAGAGGATGAAAGAGCACGACTGCGGCGCTGGAACACGGTGGAGAATGACACAGTTTCGTTCCCTGCACGCGCGACTGCACGGCGTGGGAACAAGCAGACGAAACAGAAGTAAACCTCTCTTGCTACGGTACGAAATGAAACAAAAAACACGCAGCCATTCGGTTTGTGCGTTTTATTATTTCGCTAAACTTTAGTTCGTCTATTGAAGCAAGAGATTAAACGAATAGCTGATATTGCTTTGAATAATGCTCGAAGTCACGTGTCACTGTGAGTGACGTCACAACAATACCATCTTCGTAGGCGCACTTGCACGATTTACGTCGACTCTCCGGCTGGGAGCGTGGCGCCCGCGAGGAGAAAGGCAAGCGACGTTTGTTTTGAAATTTAGGCTCTTTCCACGGCACGTAGAGATGCCATACTTAGCAGACACGATAGTTAATGTGCATTGTATGCACTGCGCTTATCAGCTCAAAACGGCCAGACCTGGCGAAGACCCTTTAAAGGTGCGGAAAACGACAAATTCCGCGAGGATTGCCGCATCCGACGCGTTCATCGCGTCCTCCTACTACCAAGCTATCATGCGAACATTAGCCACGCTGCAAGTCCCGACTAGCCATTGAAATTGGGCTGGATGAAATGTGCCTCATCACGCAGCCGGGCGGGTCCACATTGCTGGCGGAAAGTGCGTGGCACGCGCGTTGAAAACATTTGGAAAGGCTGCTGCCAACACTGTGCGGTGGAGCAGCAACGGGTGTTAGAACGTCTCCATCTGCGCGACACAGGGGGTGCAAGTCTCACGCGGAGGGACCGAGGTGGACCTTGCGTGCCCCTGCCCACACGCAGCTGACAACGGCAGCACCACACGCTGACAATGAGGTTACGACAGCACAGGTCTGTGCTGTCGTAGATAACTAATATTGGAGCGTGCGATCACAAAAAGTAAATTAATTTGGAGAGACTGACCAGCACCCATTCTGTGTCAACACACTTATGGTAGTTACATTCAACTGGTCACGTCCAAATGTTCTCGCGGGCCTGTTTAACCTGGGATGGTGGAACTAGAGAGCTCGGAACTCATTCGCGTGATTCATTCAGAGTGCCGCGCGCGATCCAGCTCAGTGGACTCGGGGGCGCTATCATCTTCCAGCTAAAAAAGCGATCGAGATCCGCCAGACTTCCGATCACGTGGCTTCCTCCTTTGCCTTGGAAGCAGATGGACGTTCGGCACGGCCAGGCTTCCTCTTTCTCCAATGTCGAGAGGCCTCCGCATCGGGGCAGACCGTGTCCCAGCGCGGCAGAAGCCAGTCGAATATACAGTTAGATTCTAATATAGGATTATCGATCTGTTGCCGTAGATCACGCGTTCGTGCAGATAAATACACCTAGATATGTCAGCCTAGAAGAGCCTCTGCGCTACTATGTCCATGTCTTCATTTCCCTTTGAGCCGTAAGCAATGTAAATCGGAACCAACTCGACCGGCTGTCCACATTGACGCAGCTCCTTTAAGACACTCGTGCAGATGGCGACGCCACGTTTCCTTCCTAGGAGGTGTCGTACGAAACTCTATGCTCGTGCAAGCACAACGAAGCGCATGCATGGCGTACACCCTGCACTGCACTCTAAAGCGAACTCCCCGCGGAAGGGGGGCGCGGGCGATGGTGCCACCATCGGGAAAGGAACACGGACTGTGTTTTTCCTCGCTCGGTTGAGTTTCTCGGGACGTCGGTATAGCGAGCCGGCGTGCGCTTTCTCTCGGCCGACAGGGCGGCTGGTAGTGGAGCACGGCGCACTCTCAAAAACGGGCCGGCCGAAGGGCACAGATGTGTAAATATATCAGCGATCCTTCTCCAAACGTCATTGATTCGCTGAGGCGTGCATATATGTATGAAATCGCGGAATAAGTTCGCTTGAAAGAAAGAAAGAATGAAAGGAAGAAAGAAAGAATAAGAACTGTTGAAGGGAGGAACAATTGCCGAAAGAGGCCGGCTCGAAAACTGAAGCAGATCTGTCTAACTCTCTCTCATCACTTGAGGAGGAGGCTCTCGGACAATATTATCTTCATCTTCACAAGCACTCAACAGGAAAGCGCCAATAACCCGAGGAAAAATTATTAAAGAAAACATAGAGAAGGACGTTGTAGCGAAAGAAACGCAACAACGAAGGCATAACGGTAAGAATAGACAATAAAATGTTGCCTAGAGAAGAAGAATTGGCTAAAGTAATTGCTAGAAGGAGAAGTGAGATTGAATCGCTGGTTGGCGGGAAAAAAAAAAGGAAAGAAGCGCGATCGGTAACAGAAGAAACGCAACAGTGAGAAGAACGCAATAGCGGAGGAAATGCAATAAAAGAAGCAGATCACAATAATAATAAAGATGAATGATAACCTTAAAGTATAATGGTGAAAAAAAAAGGATATAAGCAGGTACAAAGAAACAGCGGTTTGACGGCCGCCCTCGAGCGAATATAACGCATTCGGGGCCGCGAAGATTGCTTGCCACGGTCTCTTTTCATTTCTTCATTCTTTCATTCTTAACGGAGGTGCTTTGCCTTGGGTCGTTCGTTATTGATCACTGCGCGCTCGCACTATAGAAGTGGCTGGAAGACGAGTGCTGCCCGCAGAAAGCGTGAGCGCGCGCCGAAGAGACGTCGTCGGCGATGAGCGAGGCACCAAGTTTAGCGGAGAGGGCGAGGAGGGTGTGTTGAGTGAGGGCGAAAAGTGGACGCACTCGTGGTTAAAGGGACGAGCTGGCACTACCGGCAAAAGGACGAGGACGAGACCGAGCAGGAGGCGAAGAGACTGGAACGCGCGCGCCTGGCGTCTGTCCATTGTGCGGCTGCCGCTCCCCCCAGCACCTCAATCCGCTCGTTCTATTATCTTTATCAGGCCTTCCCTCCCCCCCCCCCCTACTCTTTACCTCTTTTCCTCCGTCATCGCTCGCTCAGCGGGCGTCCGGAAGGTCTCGTCGAAGTTGGTGAAACGAACCTCCATTCAACTGTTGCTAACGAGAACGCGCGTCGCGTCGCATAGCGCATCTAATTACGTGCATCACGAGATGTGCACAGCCTTGCATGTGCCATGTGAACGAGGCGCTCTGCCATTCCTGCTGAAGCGAAAAAAAAAGACATTGTTATAATCTCCCCGCATGTACAGAGGTTTTGTATAGAAGTCTACAGATTCGTCTTGTTTGTGGTACACGAAAGTGCACGGAGAATTTTCGTGGTCGCCAAACTTTATTATTTTTTTTATCATGTTGGGTGTCTAGGATTGACGTGTGATATATGCTGGCTTATACAAGATGTTCGACGTTGCTAGATTCCCGCGTCTTGAGCTACGCAAATATTCTTGAGATTAAAGAATATTTGTAGAAGTGGCAACGTACACTTGTGCTACCTATCATTGCCTATACGTATAAGACAACTTATGTTCCGCAATAAGCAGAAGTTCAGGTTTTTTAGCGCACGAAAAGGGACGAAGGACAGTCTTGGACGAAGAAGGACGAAGTCTTGCCACTGTCCTTCGTCCCTTTTCGTGCGCTAAAAAACCTGAGTTATGAACCAACACGCCCTAACATACGCTCTTTCAAGCGGAAGTTATAAGCTTACACCTCCGTTCCTCCGCTAGCCCAAGTAACTGGATTTGACATTCACGTTATCGAAAACCAAAATGCGCAGGCTACAAAATGAGGTGAGACGAAAATGAAGCGCTTTTCTTCCGTCTTTCTTTTTCGTTTGAAACACGATAGTAACGAAGTTGTTGCTGCAGAGGTAACTTTTCTGCGTTAATGGGTTCACCGCGAATGTTACTTTTCAAGCGTAGCTTTCTTTGCGTCGTGCGGCGGTTTAGACGCACTGTCGGTATAGTTAGCTTGCGCAGAGGAGATATCGGGCAGCGAGAAACGGAGGTTGAGAGGAGAATGCAGAACGAAGGATCACGCGCGCCGATTAAGTTGGCGCAGTCGGCGACGTCACGAGGAGAAAGAGATAAAGCACGCACGACAGAAGTGAAAAAAAAAGAAACATTCTGGGGCCTTACATGCGAGAACCACGATCTGCTTATGAGCACGCCGTAGTGGGGGGATCAGGATTAATTTTGACCACCTAGAGATCCTTAAGGTGCACCCAATGCAGGAGGTGGCATCACGCACCGGTCGGTCGCATTGACGGAAAGAACGCGAAAGCTTCCCTTACACCGATTTCCACAGCGCATGAGATCTGAGCTTCTTCTTCTTATTTATTTTTTTTACTGTCACTGCAGACACCCGCATCTTCCTATCTGCTATGATGTACACTCTTCAGACTCGTCATAACTTATTCTACGCCTTTTGACCAAATTTGGCTGCAGGGTTGCGCTGGCGCCATGTTGACCAGAACTCTGTAATGGGAGAAGAAGGATGAAAAATCAACCGCCATTTACCCGATACAGTCATATTCAACAGCTGTAGGGAAATCATATCCAGGGTGTTCCCGTCTTGCGTCCGTGATGCCAAGTTCGAGTCATTAAGATGACATGTACCACAGTCACGTTGCATTGTAGCCAGCTGGTGCAATCCTTCCGACACTTCATACAACCTTTTTGTGCGCAACATTTCTCTTTTCGTCCTACGCTCAACTTGTTTCAATGTTATGTGCACTGTTGTGAACAGCAGACGAAGCAAAGTGCCTGCGCCTAATACGACGCGCGTTCACACAGAAATAAATATTATGGGGTCTTACGTGCAAAAGCTACGATATGATTATGAGGCAGGCCGTAGTGGGGGACTCCAATAACTTGGACCACCTGGGTTTCTTTAACGCGCACCTATATCTAAGTACATGGGTGTTCTCGTATTTCGCCCCCATCGAAATGCGGCCGCCGTGACCGGGATTGGATCCCGTGACTTCGTGCTCAGAAGCCCAACACCATAGCTACTAAGCAACCGCGGCGGGTCTTCACACCGAACTAAGTGGTATGAACAACGCTTCACGGTTGCAAACTTCGGAGAACACGAAGAAACAACGTAGGTACAATTAGCAGACGATCGAATACTTTGGCACTTTTCACCACCTTATATGCTACTTTTTTAGAAAATAACTCATAAAAAACTTGCCTCGCAGTATAGTGCTCTCGTCTCTTTCTCTCGCTCTCGGAAAAAAAAAAGAAAAAAAGAAAAATCAATTCCGTATTTATTGTGGCGAATGCCATTTGCCGGGAGTAAAATTAAATTCTGGGGTTCTACGTGCCGCAACCACGATCCGACCATGAGGCACGCCATATCGGGAGACTCCAGAATAAATTTGGCCGCCAGAGTTTCTTTAACGTGCCCCTAAAGCTATCCAAGCACACGAGCGTTTTTGCAATTCTGCCCCAACAAAATTCAGCCCTCGCGACCGGGATGGAACCAGTCATCTCGAGCTCAGCAGCGCAACCGCGGTGGGTGTATTGCGAAAACCGAAATTCATCTTTGCGAGGTTCTGCTCTGCAGCGCATCTATACAGGGTGAATCTACAGCGCGGAGGAGTTGCAGCGGCCGATTGGGCGCATGCGTACTCTAACTTGCGCCAGTTAGAACCAGGCATCCCATTGCCTCGCTAAAACTGCGCGCTGCGCAGTTCTACCGAGGCACAGTTTACAATCGCTGTGTCGACCGACGGCACGAAAGACCCGTTCGTCGTGGTTTGGCGAGGGCGGAGTCTCGACAGGCGTGTACGTGTGTGTGTGTGCTTCCGTCAATTGTCGGGAAACTCGAAGCTTACCTCGCAACAGATGTTGTCACGGAGCGAGGAAGTGATGCGGTTTCTTGCGGTATAATTAATCTCGCACGAACGTAGCACATCGTTCGCTTAAATTACGACTCGTTACGGCGGGGACGCGCTTCTATGGGATGGCCGGAATAATGCAGGCCATTATGTGGGATTCCAGCAGAACTTTTTGTTGGGCGAGTTGGTGCATATTACTGAAGTACTATAGCGCCAAACAGACAACACAAGAAGAAGAGACACGGACGAGCGCTTACGTGACGTCAAGCGCTCGTCCGTGTCTCTTCTTGTGTCGTCTGTTTGGCGCTATAGTACTTCAGACTTATGTGGGATGTTTTCAGTTTATCTAAGTGATTTGCACATGGAAAGATCAGTGAGCCAAGATTGGCGTTGACACTGTTACAAGGCACAAAGCATTACTTTGAATAAGTTTGATTCTAATATATTATACTCAGTTGCACGCCACCAAATGCAGCGTAAGATATTTGCTTTGTTATTTACTTTATATAGCCAGGCAATCAGCAATTCTTGCAAGTAATTGGTTCTAAAAGACTGAAGACTACAAGACCCCTTCTTCTTTTTTTTTTTTAGTCTGTGCATTCCTTGGGAAGATCAATACCTTTATGAGGGAATATAAAGTGTGTATTTAAAAACATTTACACGCGCACACACACAGAAACAAAAACAAGCATACAGACACACGACAGCACAGATAAATTTACGCAAATAATTATACGCCTGCAGTCTTAACCACCAGAGGCTTAGAGTCCCGCTAAATCTATCGTTGAATCCATGCGTGTTTATAATTTAAACTTCAAAGCCACCGTGCATGTCACGAGAAACACTTCATCAAAGAGAGAGAGAAAGAAAAGGAAACGCAGGGAGGCTAACTAGGTGGTTAGAGAGAGAGAGAGAGAGAGAGAGAGAGAGATGCAGTAGATCAGGGCTCGTTTTCGCAAAAAACATCTTACCTAGAATTGTATGTAAGAGCAAATTCCAGCAATACCTGATGCTGGACATATCATTGGCGAAAGCAAGCGGCCAATGGCAAAGATCACTTATGCGTGCAAAGCTCTGTGAATTCAACCCCGGGATATTTTCTATGGTTCTCTCGCCATCACAAACGCTGCACAAAGCACTGTCCATCTTCACGTTACGAAAAAGTAGGCGTTCGCAAAAGCTACGCCCAACCACAAGCAACACAGTAAAGTTTCGTCGAATCTAGGAACACCAGACGGTAGTCGAAGGTGCAGTGAAGATTCATGGGAGTGCAGTAGCTAGTTGGGACACATTCCTGTAGATTCTAATTTTCTAATGAATTTCCACAAGCCGTGCTGCATCAGGCTTTGTCCATTTGCACAGACCCATTCTAGACTTAGTGGGCAGAACGCGCTGCTTCGTCTGATATTTCATTGCCGATGATGCCACAATAACCTGGAACTCGTTGAAATTTGATCATGTGCCCGTTTTCGACAGCGCAAATGTGGGATAATCTGATTTCGGATGCCAGCTGTTCACCAGGACCACGAGGTAGGCTTGACCTCAGTGTTTGGAGGGCCACCTTCGAATCCCTAGTTAGGTGGCTGTTGACGTGTCTGGTTCAGCGTAATCAACAAAATTTGCGATTGCTTTGCTGATCGAGGACATGACATAATATTTTAGTGGCTGCTGGGACATTGTGGCATCGTTGATAACCGCCTCTTCAATGACGCCGATGACGCCGTCCGATGTGCCCACGCTGAAGCACCGACACTGCTTACTTGAAGTAGTAGCTTAGCGCGAAGACGGACAAGGACAAGCGCTTGTCCTTGCCAACTCTTCTAGACACTCCTTAGAGCTTTATCATGGGCAGACTCTGCAAGAGAGAGAGAGAACTTTATTTAGTCGCCAGCAGAACGACACCATGACTAAATGGCGCCGCGACGCAGGCCCTGACGTCTTTTCAGTGGGTGGTCTTTACTCAACTCCAGCGCGTGTTACTCCCGCGGTCGGTCGCCCTGAGGGGCAACGTTCCGTTGGTTTCGCTCGGCCTTTGTCTTTCAAGAGCCGCCGAGACCTGCTGGACGGCCCAGGTTCGGCTTTCGAGGCCGTAGCATTCTGCCGCAGCCGCGAATGGCGGCTGAATCGTTGTACTTGTTGAAGCTTTGTGGGGGAACTTGGTGCAATCCCATATCGGATGTGCGTCAGGGTGGCCCTCTCCCGCTGGCACACGCGGCACACATCACTCACATATATTTTCGGGTACAGATGATTCACTAACACTGGGATGGGTAAGGAACCAGCTTGCAATTGTCTGAAAAACACCGCCTCCGCTCAGCTCAGCCCCGGGTGCGGGGGTGGGAAAGCTCTTCGAGCCAGGCTGTGAAACTGTGTAAGTTTGTTGAACGTCGTCATGCGATCCTTGGTACTACACCACGTTGGACGGTCGGTTGCAGCGGCGCGGTTGGTTAGCGCTCGCACCACTGCGTGTGCCGTCTCGTGGTTATCGTGCTTCTCCGACGCATCGTTGCCCCCGTGCGCCGGGAACCACTTGATTCTAACATACCTATTCTCGCCTTGCAAAAGAATTTTGCCATCTCGCGCGTACGATAACGTCCAGTCACTGAAATGCCCCGCAGTTCTTTAGTCATCGCTCACAAGCCTTCGTTCATCATTACAACTGCCGTTACCAACAAACGTTTCACGACATAGCACAACACTACTATGTCGCATGTGAGTCGGACTTCACGGACTCGTGTAGCTATCTCGCATGGGAATTGCCGACTCACCCATGCGTGCTAAGTGCATATGTGAAGAGACCATCGACCATCGCTGGTGCCACTGTTCACGCTCGACAAATAACGTCAGACTGTCCAGTGTGCTCTGAGTAGAGACCGGCCTGGCCTTCTACAGAGGCAAATGTTTTGGTAGCCTGGCCTCACAACAGCCCCTCAGCCAAGAAAGGCAGACGAAGTTTCCTGTAGTACACGAAGGCGACAGACTTGAGCGCCTGATTGTAGATGCGCGACACCTTGCTTCGCGAGAGGGAATGAGCTAAGCTCTTGTGATCTATCTATCTATCTATCTATCTATCTATCTATCTATCTATCTATCTATCTATCTATCTATCTATCTATCTATCTATCTATCTATCTATCTATCTATCTATCCATCTATCCATCTATCCATCTATCTATCTATCTATCTATCTATCTATCTATCTATCTATCTATCTATCTATCTATCTATCTATCTATCTATCTATCTATCTATCTATCTATCTATCTATCTTTAACTCCTACATTCCCTCTCCACGTGCAGGGTAGCAAGTTAACCTCCCTTTCTTTCCTCACTTATCTCTCTATCTTTCAGCGTGATTCAATAAAGCAGGCGCGCGTTGCGGAAAAATAGCGCTAGAAATGCCGAGTCACGTCGTAGACAAACACGCATAGACGCGCAAACGCGCACGGACGGCCTTGCACATGCAGACTCGGTAAAAATAAAAATAAACGAGAAGAATTTGCTTACCATATTCTCGGGCTTCCCGCAAAAATTTCGTAGCGCGCTCACGCCAACTTCGCGCGACTTAAGATGCCGTTGTGCACGGCGCCCGCGCTTTAGCGCAGATCCCCGGCGTAAAGAGCCAGGGTCGTATAGCCGCTGCGGCACGTCCTTGTGAACAACGCGAGCGGGGCACGCCGATGTTACCCGCGGGCATCGTTTCACGGCTCGCAGAACGTGTTCCCGGTCGAAGGGGCAGCGAGCGCCTCTCTGTGACGGTGCGCGGAGAAGGAAGAGGAAAAAAGAAAAAGCTGAATACAGAAAAGGAGGACGGAACACGAGGAGAGGCAGTCACGCCAGTGCTTGGGGCGATGTACAGGGTGATTTGCTTTGACCGGCAACACGATATCGGCAGAGTCAATCACCATCTACGGTTACGATGCCGGTGGCGGGTTCTCGGGGCGGCGTCCGGTTTCCGACCTCGGCGGGACGACGCTACAGCTTTTTCGAAGGGCCCGAGGTATGACCCTGCACGCGACCGCCGATGAGGGGTTCTCATCAGGCGACGTCTTGGTCTAATGAGCGGCGCAGTTTTAAGCTTCCCGACTAATAATTGTCAATGTGGTTCGTCGCAGGGAGTTATCAAGCGACGCGGATTTTGATTGTTAATTATAAAATGTGCTTACTTGTTGGTAATAAAAGTGCTTAACTGGTAATTAATAAAAGTACAAGTGATGCACCCACGCCCACACGATAGCGCGCACCACACAATGAAAGGCCGTCGCAAAGCTCGGAAGTCTTCAAGAAGTGCATCAGTTCACTTGTGGCCCGCAGCGCGGATGACAGTCGAGATCATGATCCCAGTATTTTCTTTTTATTTTTCTGTGAACGCTCTGTCGGCTGCTGCTATAGGACAACAAGCAAGCACCAAATCTTGCGGCGGAACAACAATTTTGAGATAGGAGCTGATATGCGTTGAAGGATAAAAGAGTGGGCGAGTTGGAAAATACGCATTTTTCCACACCGCACAAATTAACAAAAATGAAGAAAGAAAAAGGGCGGGACCAGCACTTGTCCCGTCTTCTCTGCTGTATATGTAAGGTTTGGAGCTTCGCAAAAACGATATATGTTCAATTTAGTTTTCAATTGAAGCGCATACCGGGATATATCATCAGATTCATTGCGGCAACAACAGCGCTGTATCCCGGCGCGTAAAGTACAGCATTGATGCAGGGCGACACCTTGGCATGCATGAGTCGAGGGCTGCGTCGGATGCAATTTCTGCACTGCGATGAAACGCGTGAGAAGGTTGTCGCGAACGATGCTTGAGCTTATCGGATGCGTGTGCGAGTTGTGGCGTTAGCTGCTTCCTTTACAATCGCATTCCCGTATCGACGTTCTGCCGATCACCGGTAGACATTGCTTGGAAGGAAGGTTGTCATTTTGGCCGCATTGTGTGACCACACGGCAGAAGACAAAGATGCGAGGGCTGTTATGGGATATTTACAATGCACCGAACTGGACACTAGACCTTACGGAAACCGGTGTTCGACGCGGTTATTCTGCATACGCATCCCTCCTTACCGTCAACGTCATCACCATTCAGAAAGACTGAAAGCTGGGCTAGTTGGTACGGGTTCGTTCTGGTGCAACAACGCCACATAAAATAAACAAGGTGGGATAAAAACACAGCGCATGTGTCCTGCATATCTTTATCCGATTTTATTTACTTTTTGTGGCGTCATAATAAACCAGAATGATCACCTTTCATCACTATTTGTTGCCCCCTTTTCTCATTTCCGTGTGAAGTGTTAGCAGGCCCTCCCTGTAATCATTTATCTCCTCTTGTAAACGAAAGGGATAGTGTCACGCTCTAGTCGCGTTGGATATTGTCGCGCTAGATGCGTGTGACAGCCACACAAGAATATGCTTACGCGTGAATTTGCCTTTACTTAAGGCTTGAGCGGTCACAGTTACTTAGAAGAGTACTGAGAAGAATAAGTATTTATATCGACCGTCATGTCGCTTCTTATTTCTATTCGCACCCATCTTTATTGAAGAAAGAAAGAAAGAAAGAAAGAAAGAAAGAAAGAAAGAAAGAAAGAAAGAAAGAAAGAAAGAAAGAAAGAAAGAAAGAAAGAAAGAAAGAAAGAATCATCATCAAGCCAGGAAAAAAGAGAACAGCGAACGCGATATGATGAATGTTGCGTATTCCACTAATTGGACGCGGCCGCATCAACACAGCGTTGTAGCCGCTCTGAGGACAAATGAAGAAGCTGCGTTCAACTCGAAGATGTAGCGCTAATGAAAAGAAAACACGCCTCTCGGTCGTTCCCCCACTATCAAAACAACTACACACAGCTTCGTTTCCAGGAAATACCACGTGGTCGGCAAAAGAGCGTCTGTTCAACGTAGCAGCGTAGGCTCCGTAAAAGACATTTGGTGCCGGAAAAAGGCGTCAAAGGGGCGCGACCATGTTTGCGCCTCGTAGTCGGAAATACCTCCATTACGCCATCCATTTCTTTTAATGCGTTCGTATTAGGAGTATCAAAGTGAAAAAAAATAAAAGTTTATATGTGTGAAGTGTAGGGAGCCAGTCAAGTGATAGAAGTAGAGAGGAGATTGCAGAGCTTGTATATAAGTCCAGCTGCAACCCAAAAGATTAGTTTCCTTGTTTCATTGACAACCTGAGGCACTAGAACAATATATTTTACGGTTTCGCACCTACTTACGTACGCGTCTTTGGTATAACACAGCACTCGTAATGCACAAGTAAACGAAAGAAAATTAACTGGTAACCTAAAGAAACCAAGGTGAACCTTCTCTAATCGACGAGCGGGTAGCTTCGCACTCAGGTGGCTCGCGAAACAGTGTGCTGTGCCAGAATCCTCAGTCGAACAACGGGAGTGACCGTCACGTGCAGTGACTCGAGGAAATGCATGCGGCAGTACGACAATGCCTGCTTTCCTCTTTTTGCTCATGCCACATCAGCCGATTCATCGCGATTGAATCATTCATCGAAAAATTGGAGAGTGAGAATCGCCCCGCACAGTGTCACCGGTGTCACCCCCCCTCCCGCCCCCCTGTTTGACTTTAAGCACTGGGTGCGAGGTGAAGCTAACGCATTTCTCTCTCATTTGCAGGTTAATCGCCAGCGAAATATTTTTCTTAAGATCTAAACATGTCTAGAACGGCTATGGAGTGTATACCTTTCTTATCTTAAACCCTGAAGCCTATTAAAAGTCGCCTGCCGCAGATACGTCAATCCGCCGCTTTCATATGACTGTACTTGAACAGGCACAGAATAATCGTGCGAAAAAGTGCGATGTATATACGTACGAGCAGCTAGTCACCGAAATCCTGCTAATCAACTTCTTATTGCTCGAAGCAGTGCTCTTATTACTTCTTATTGCTCGAACCGCATTTGAAGCGTAACCGCGCTGCATTCCTTCCGTCTTCAGAATTATTAAAAGCACACAGCTGCAGAATAGATTAAGACTTTTCAATGCTTTAGTGGGTTTTGCCAAGATTACAGAATGTGGGGTCCATGTGAAAACTCACTACAGGGAGATCAATTATTATAACATCAACTATGTGATGTCCAGAAGGCTTTAAAAGCCCCTATTTAGCGACTTGAAGATGATGCAAAGGTGCAAGACATTGTGAAAAACAACGAAACAAGCGAACTTGTTACATACAACGGCATACTCAAACCGAGCAAAAACACCCAACCACTGGTTTTGCTAAAACATTTTGCATTCTTAATTCATATTTGCAGCAGTACTCAAATCAGAAGTGTTTCAACATGTATGCAGCACATTTTAAATGTCATTACTTCCATCAATTTCTTTGCTGTTGACGCACTATCTTGGTGTACACAATTGTGTACCCCGCACCCTAAATGCTTAACAGCACAGTGTAACGCTGCTGTGTACCACACTCTAAATTGCTCGCATGTGGAGGCTAAGAGAGATACTGAGGTGAGATTTAGCAATTTTTGTCAAAGGAGAGTAGCTGTTGTTGTTGTTGCCACACCGGTTCGTTATTCTGCCATCTTTCATTGTTACACTTTTGTCGGCATTGGTGTCTAACAGTAGTCGTCATTGCCATTGTGAAGTCATCGTCATGTCATTAAGCATTTTAAAGATGCAATGTAAATTATATACGAATACAAGGCATCTTAATTAGGAGACCTACCGAGAAAATCCTACCGTACGGCCGACATTACACCGCCCTTGTCTGTCGAACCCGTCTGATAGTGAGTGACCGAAAAAGTCACCTAGCGCAGAAGTAGAAAATGACCAAAATACGAAAAGACGAAGCCACAGCCGAAGCGTTGCCTTCAAAAGTAGTTTATTAGACTAATACGCACATTTATACGCGGAGCGGTTACTCCCGCGTGAGGGCATTGAGCACGTTGTCACCGTCCTTGACTATCAAAGGATGAATTGTTAAACAGTGCACTTTCCAAATCATCGACAGAAACAAATTCTAGCCATGCATAGCTTTCCTACGAAGTCGCCTTCGTCCGTGTCTATCATTTGGTATTTCACTTACTGCGTGTATTTGTGCGTCAGTTGACTATGAAGGGATCATCACCCTATAATTCGTTTTAACCTAAAAAAATGTGATAATAATAATAATAATAATAATAATAATAATAATAATAATAATAATAATAATAATAATAATAATAATAATAATAATAATAATAATAATAAAGGTGCCGGAGGTTCACGGTGCAGAGGTTTGTGGTTTCTCCCGTCTGGCACACACACGCACGCACACGCACACGCACTCACACAGCAGTGACCACGTGTTCACTAACGCGCAAGACAACTGTCATAACTTTAAACGAACGCCACGTTCGAAACCCCTCCGCATTCGTGTCTGCTGTCACCCTCGAAAACAGGTTCCCTCACTCAGCAGAGAGACCTCAAATTTTCACGCTGCAAGGGCGCGTCACTTAAGCTGGAGAAATGATTTTAAGCAAGCGCCCGGGTGGCGCTGCTCTCGAAGCATTAGCCAAGCAGACTGTGCATACGCGGCTCACTGCACAGGTTGGCGAAGCGGAAGTCGTCAGCGCAGGAAACCGCTGGCGCTGCAGTTATTCCGCTTGAAAAAGCGGATAGTTCACGAAGTTCTTTGCGTTTTGTTCACCTAGGCAGCTGGTTAATATAGATTGACGTAAGGTTGACGTAAGACCTAAATTTATGGCAAAACTTTCGATTAGAATGCTATGGAGCGTTCTTTGGGATGTTCGATTCAGTAGATTTCACGTTCTTTCAGATAGGAGAATATTTTGCCGTGCTATCGATTACGTATTTGGTTGCGCGCGTTGGCTGGCAGCCTAAAAAAAGAAACAGAAAAAAAAATCATACGTGCCTTCTTAGCCTGGGCATCTTAGGGCGTGTCTTCTTAGCCTTAGCCTGGCACAGAAGAGCGAAATGCGCTGCCGTTCAGGAAGTGACAGGGTAGCAACGCGGGCATGGTCGGCGAAATTCACGCCAGCGATGCGTTTTTGACCTTGCGTCACTCAAAAACACCGGAGGGGAAGGAAGTTCGTGATTGCGATAAGAAGCTCAACGAAGCTGAAAAGAAGCTTATTTTGATGTCTTTATCCCTTAAAAGCTTATGGCGTTATCGGTACAGCGATGCTCGAAAGACGCTAGAGGCGTCCGAGCGTTAAACATTTTTTTTGCACATCTGTAGCGATACCCACGAGAGCCCATCTGAACGTGGAAATACATCACAGTGCCTTTTAATTTAATATAAAATACTCCACGGATACTTTCCCTTTATGAATGCGTATCAGTAGTAATAATTTATCCTGACAATTGAAAGTGAAAAAAAAAATATGATTAATCGCTTAGCCGAGGAGAAAAACTGCCTTTTCCTACTTTGACGAAACCTCGCAGAGTAGTCATCGATGAGTCTATTTTCATGACTTTAATGACAAGCTAGATATGTTCTCCTGGCTAAAAATAATTAAATAATATAGTTTTACGTGCCAAAACCACGATCCGATTATGAGGCATACCGTAGTGGAGGGCTCCAGAAATACGGACCACCTGGGGTTCTTTAACGTGCGGCTGCACACTTCGACTGCACGCAACGTGCAAGCAGTCCAAGCTTTCTAATAGCCTGAGCCACTACTTCTGTGTTTAGGGTCGAGAAGCTGTCGTGGTCGTAGGGTCGTCGTCATGCCGGCTGTGTCGTCCGACTCTCATCAAGCCGCCGTCGTTACACAGTCATCTAGTTGCCGCCGTCGTCAGCTGTCGTTTTATTATTGTCCTCACTTTAATAACGTCGTCTCATTATCGTCACGCAATCGTCGTCATCTGCCTTCCTCGTTCTTTCGACGTCTGTCTTTGTTCGTCATTGTATCGTAATCGCACTGTCATCTCGCGATCGTGATTATGCCGCCCTTGTCATCGCCAGTGAGCCGATATGATGCCTCCGTTGTCAGACGGTCGTCATAATGTCGTCGTGGTCGTGCCGTCATTCTCACTCCAGCTTCGTCCTCCAACTCTCGTCGTGCCGTCGTCGTCACACCGTCGTCAGCATACAGAATTCGTGTACAGTCATCGTCACGCCAGTATCACCATACACTCGCCGTCATTATATTATCTTCGTGCCGTTGCATCGTCGTCAGTGCACCGTTGTCATACAATCATTGTCATGCATTCGTTTTCGTATACCTTCATCGGGATGCCGTCGCGCTCGTTTCATCGCCATCATTGTAACTTCGACATCCGACTCTCATCGTGCCGTCGTCGCCATACCTTTGTCGTCTTGCCATTGTCTTCAGGTTTTCGTTTCACCATTGTCATCACTTCAATATCGTCTTCCCATTGTAGTCGTACCACTTTCGTAAATCTATCGACGTCTTTCCTTTTTTTTGTCATTCTACCGTAATCATGTTGTAGTCATTCAGTCGTGATTATGTCGCCGGTGTCATGCGAGCGTGGTCATTGCGTCATCGTCACACGGACGCTATCACGCATTCGTTGTCGCACCGTCGCAGTCACGCCGTCTTGGTCGTTCCATCGTCTTCATTCCCGCTTCTTCATCCGGTTGTCGCCATACCTTCGCGTCATCTCATTGTCCTCATGTTGGCGTCGTCTTGATGTTATATTGTCGTCATTATTTAAACAAGGACTATCATTATCGCCATGCCATCGTCGTTATACGCATATTTAGTTCGATCGATATCATTCCTTCTTTGTCGTTCCATCGTCACTGCGTCAGCGTCATACAGTCGTCGTCACGCCTCCATGATCATGGCGCACCTTGTCAAGAAAGTGTCACAGCCAAGTGGGACGATATCGGAGTATGTGGCATTATAGCCCAAGCAACGAAAGTCTCAATATTTCCGCTACACGTGTTAAATAAATGTGACTTGACGAATATGACATGTCGCTACATTGCTCGATTGCTATTCGCATTGCCATCAACAAACATCGTGGGACGAGTTCTGCGATCATTTTTTTTTTGCATTCACTCATTCCTTTTGTTTTCATTTTCAAAACAGGAGAGGGCGGGCCTAAAAGCCGGAGCAGTCACTTAACAAAGGTCCCGACACCATATGACAAGGTAAGACACAAGTCGCGGCCGACGAACATCGTGCATAACTACTTGAAACACTTATCCCAGTCAATTATGCATTCAAGCATGCGGTTTCACATTGCACAAACAGAAAACAGCGCACAAAAAAATGTTTTTGCGAAAAGTAGGGCTAGACGTACACTTCTATTCTTGCAAGAAAGCTCGAGTTGTCCATCTACTACTGTCTGAAACGCACGTATGATGTAAGGAGTTAGTACCGAGAAGCCACAAAGATATCCGAAAACAACTCTCGCTTCGGGGCTTCCCGCTATCCGTAGGCTTGCCGGTTCACCATATTGCCAGCTGCCGTAGAAATCGTTCCTTACCCAAAATGGAGAGCACTCTGAACTTTTATCGCCAATTCTAGGGAGGATCAGCGTCCCTCGTCCCTTCATTTTCCCCACTCTTCTCCCCCACTTTGCTCGCGCAGAGTAGCAATATAGAGCAAACGGGCGTGGGCCAGCATCTCTGCATTCTTTTTTTTTTATTGCGATGAAGGCTTGCCCTTAAGGCATAATTGTTGGAGCGTATATGTGTATTATATGTGTGCTGTGAGGCCGCATTCCTCCCGACGAATTCTCTCTCTTTCTTCCTCGGCCAAAACGCTGACGTTTTTTCTCTAGAGAGCACACTCGTCCTGGCCCCAACTTGCCCCTCATTCTATTCTCCTAGCGGCCTCTTTAGCTGTCCTAATATAAACTCTCTCCTTTTCTGTGTCTTTAACTTTATCGGCGTTTCGCGCAGCTGTTTCGGTCGTACTTAATCAGGCGCTTTCCGCGCGCGCAGTCAACGAGAATTTCGCTTCTTGAAATCCTGCCGGCCGGTTTTACGGCCCTTTGCGGGTTTTAGTGGCTGTTCGCGTGCGTGCGTGCGCCTGCGTTCTCGAGCTTGTTATGCGTCCGTATGCGTCCGTGCGCTTGTCTCGTCGGGCTTCTCTCGAGAGAAGGCATTCATTAGGAGCCGAGCTAAACTGTTTTCTCCGGGCAAGCCCACAGGGCTTCGTTCGCTCCCCAACAGTTTCTTGTGCGGTCTCACTAGGAGTCCGGAATTAACGCGCTTCCCCAGTGAAAGGCGGGAAAGAATAGAGCTCATTTATTAGCCGCCGCCGCTTGGGGTCTCCCACCAACGCTGCCTACCATTCCGTTCACCCCCCCCCCCCCTTTCGCTCTCTTTGGTGGCAAGGGCGGTTGTTTGCTGTAATTACCTAACGCAATCATGCATCGCGCTTTCCGATAAGTTAGTTAATGGCGCCGGCTTACGAGGCTCTCCATCATTGCATGGTGAAAACGGAATATGTCTCGCATGTTGTCGTTTCGTTGAATTTGTATTGGCTTTCCGCAGTCTAGAGTATATCTCTGTCAATATGTCAGTCATTTCGTTGAACTGCACTGTCTTTTTTGTTTTCATTTCCGTGCTTGATCGTCGACCGGAACTCAACTAATGTTTTCAAGAGGTTAGTATACTTCGTTCAGCGGATTTGTTCAGATGTTGGGGAAACTTACAATCATCGCACAGAAGTTTAAAAAATATATTTATATGGTAACGTAGCATAATCTTTCCGCACGCTGTCTGTCGCTTTGAGTGCTTATTTTTTCTGGAGTAAGTTCTATTGCGATAGGAACTATACGGACACTCTATAGGCGCGATCCTCGCCGTTGCCGCTGAAGCCGTTCTATCGAGGTATCGACGGCGCATGTGCGTAGGCACGTGGACGGTTAAAGGGTACACGAATATGCGATGGATGGGCTGAGCGTTTGGCCTGGTTTGGCTGCTAAAAGGACAAAGATAAGGGGACGCATTGTCACGCTCTGCACGATCGGCTTGGCAGTGGAACCAGAGCAGCGTACTGGCTAACGCTGATGGCATGATCGTTGTGCCCGTCACACACTAACGGTCCTGATGAGAAGCTGTGTGCTCTATGCAGATACCGGAGCATGCAGTCGTCTGAATGGAACAGATTTCAAAAGTTTTTTTAATTCTTTACAGCAACGCTGTATACCTCTACCGTGCAAGGAAATTTTCGTGTCGTTGTGGTAAGCAAAACACTCCCCGTACGTGGACCGATCCCAAAGATAACGCAATACCGGCCCGACCCGTGGCGGAGGTGCAGTTCGCCATTGAGGGGCCCACATACACAGCTTCGCTGGTCATCCTTCTTCCCAGAGTGGAAGGGCACTGAGGTTTCTTTACGTTAAGCGCCCCATGTCGCATAAAATCCGGTGTCGGCGTTGCAGGCGGCGTTAGCGTCCCGTGAGCGCAAACTGCCACTTGCATTCTATACTGCAGTAAAGTTCTCCTATAACCAAAATTGCTCCCACCTTGTCGTGTACTCTTTACAAAGTTAGTCCTCGGAATTTTGAGAATCACAGCCCACAAGCAAATGTCACGAGGCAAAACGCCCACAGCGCATCCCTTTTACGTTAAATCTTTTCAGACTGAAATATTAAAAGTGCGAAACAATAACAGGAGATCGGCCCACGCAAGAGGCCGCGTTTCAACCAGAAATATCGCCTTCGTGCATAGCCAACACCTTGGTACAACACGTATTGCACACCGAGGAAGAGCAGCGTGCCCTCCAAGAGCAACGGCGTGAGCAGAACGAGTGGGAATGGGTGGTGGTGGTGGCGGCGAAAAACTTTTATTGCTCTCAGAAGAGAAGCACATGGAGGTACGCATGAGGCGGTCCTTCAGGGCCCGGCCCTTAAAGTACTGGGTGGAAGCCCTAGTACGGGACCCCAGTGGCGTCGGCCGCTGCCCGGGCGCGCTCGACCAAGGCCCTTTGGGCCTGCAGGTCATATAGCAGCCGAGCAGGGTCGCCTCCCAGTTCTACCGAGAATGGGCGCCAAGGCGGCAGGAAGCCGCTAACGCCGAGCGCGCGTTGGTCGACGGGCCTCGACCGTCGCGCAGCCGCCTTCCGCCCGACAGAGAGCGGCAGCTTGCCCGTGAAGGTCGCCTTCGCGAACAGAAACGGGAATGTGCCCGGCGGAAGGAGACCATCGACGACGAACGGGCCGCCGACGGCCAAGCGCATGCGCGATGCCCGTTGGGACCCCGAATACCGCGAGGAGGACAGGTGCAACATTCAGTACTATACGCATGCCAATGTACCAACTCCGCGTCATCGGTCATGTCTTCCCAGCATCGTCGTTCAGCCAGTGGCCGCCTGCCATAGTGACCATGAAGCGATGATTGCTATGGTAATGAAATAAAATTAAAGACGGTACAATCACGATGTCACGTGCATGTGTCTTTATTCAATCGATATAGTAATTTTAATTATGGGGTTTTACGTGCCAAAACCACTTGCTGATTATGAGGCACGCCGTAGTGGAGGACTCCGGAAATTTTGACTACCTGGGGTTCTTTAACGTGCACCTAAATCTAAGTACACGGGTGTTTTCACATTTCGCCCCCATCGAAATGCGGCCGCCGTGGCCGGGATTCGATCCCGCGACCTCGTGCTCAGCAGCCCAACACCATAGCCACTGAACAACCATGGCGGGTAATCGATATAGTAATCACCGTACATTAAATGAATATAATCATCACTATACACAGTTTCGCTGGTCGTTCACCTTCACCGAGTGGAATGGCACTGACCCTTTCTAGGTCTCGCCTTGTGCAACATCGAAGCGTGATGCCTGCAACGCCGCTGGCGTTTCTCCTCAACACGCGAGCGTTGTGAGACACCTATACATAAAAATAAAAAAAATGGCTGTGGCTTAGGTAAGGTTAAGCCCAGGATGCGAAGCATACTAGCCTTTATTTTAGTTGTTGAACCACTGTTTAGCTTGGTAAACTGCTGTTGCTTGGCTATATTTGGTTCGGCTAGACGAAGAAACAGCTCATGCGTTACTCTGCTTCGCCTTGGACGCCCCGCATTGGACGCGGTGAGCGTCGAGCAACGCAGCGTTCGGCGCGGCAACGAAATGTGCGCCTGAGCAAGCGACGCACGGCAACACCGCATTCACTAGAGGCGCTTTTGTACCGCTTTGAAGCATCGTACTCGTGGCTCAGTGGAGGTCGACTTCCGGCCACTGTAGTGTACGGACGTGGCTGTCATGAGCTCCGTCGGAGCGGCATCAGCGGCCCAGCAGGGCCGCGGTTCTAGGTTTTTTGTCGACGATGATCCTGGTTATCAGGTGCTACTGCCTCAACTACCCACAGGGCGACTTGTTACGAATACTTTATTTTTGCATGCTGATATGCGTGCAAGGCCATACCGGGCGGAAAACTTCCGGGACATGCTGTCGAGCATGAAGTTGCTGTCTGACGTTGTCGCCCTAGGGGCGTATCGAATGAGTCATGTGTGGGCCGTGACTTTCAAAAGTAGTGACGGAGTGAAAGAACTGCTGCGGGCAAAGGACTTGAAGGTGAAGGATAGACCATGCATCGTCGTCGACCCTGGAAATCAAGCAATGCACCTCAAGCTACACTGGATGTTACACAACGTGCCGGACGAGGACATTCTTGAAGCCCTGGCGCCTTACGGACGAGTCACGGATGTGGCAAGAGAGCGGTGGCGGGTGCATGGCCTCCAGGATAAAGGTTCTTCAACGCGCCTGGTCACCCTGATGCCGAGGCAGGGCTTGGGGGCGGACGACGTGCCTCATCTGTTACGAATAGCCGGTGAGGAAGCTCTCGTGGTGATTCCTGGAAGAGCACCGCTCTGCCTTCGTTGCCGCAACACAGGACACATCCGGCGCGACTGCCACGTACCGCGCGCTGTGCCCGTTGTCGTCGTCACGGCCATGACGAGTCGCAGTGCGTGAGGACATACGCAAACGTGACGGGGCCGGCGGCTGCAGATGAAAGCGCTGAACTTCTTATGGACGAAGCGGATGCCGAGGAAGCCTCTGCCGGGAGCGCCAACGAGGTGAAGGTCACAGCGACACAACCACCGAAACCGCAGGGGCAAACGACTGCCGGAGCGGTAGGTGTGCCAGAAACGCCTACGAGACCTGTGAGCAAGGTCTCGGCCGTCGACGTTCATAAGCAAGACATCGCGGCCAAAGGAATGCCTGCCGTCTCGACTATGGCATCATCTGACAACGAAGCGATGGACGTTACCAATGCTGTTGTGGCGGTCGGGAAGCGAACACACGAAGAATCAACAAGCGACGGCGGGCAAACTGGAAAACCGAACAGCGAGGAACCGCCGCCAAAGTCGGTGGTAACGCGCCGGGCGTCATTACGACCGACGCCGTATATCCCGCCGGACAAAAGACCGGCGGCGCCGGCGCCAAAGTAGCCGTCGGGACTTGTGCCTGCAAAGGCACTCAGACGCGAGCTTGCAAGAGCCCAACGCTACCGAAGGGTCGGGGAGGTCAGCCGCTGCTCAAGCAAGGTATTTTGTGGACTGCACTTTAATGTGTCGCGAAACAGCTGCTCTGTCCGTCAGCACTTGTAGATGTAACTTAAGTATATATACCTGGAAGTGCTACGTGTGATTATATACGGTTTTCTTTTATGCGTACCTTTTCCGCTTATTAACAATGGATTTGAAGAGGGGAATACGAGTTGCTACTATTAATGTACGCGGCCTCGCTTCAAGACGGAGGCAGTACCAGCTCAGCCGACTATGCGTTGAAAATGAACTCGATATTATAGCTGTACAAGAGACGAAAGTTGAAAGCGAGGAGCAAACCAACAAAATGGTAACACCTTTCAGAACATATTATAACATATGCACATGTCACGCTATCGGCACGTCTGGTGGATGCGCTGTCTTGGTTCGAAGGGGTATTGGTATAAATGAAGATATAGTTACTGTGAGCGAAAGTGGGCGTTTTATTGTTCTTGATTTTTCTTTTAATGGATCACAATGGAGGATTATATGTGTGTATGCGCCAAATGATATCAATGAAAGATGTCGTTTTTTCTTGAATCTAGAAGAGTACCTTCGTTGTGACAAGTACATCATCTTGCTTGGTGACTTTAATTGTGTGTGTCATGCAGAAGATCGTGCTAAACGTAAATACCCGCAGGACAAGAGTGCAGTGATATTGAACACCTTAGTAAATAGGGAGTTTTAGAATAGGGGCCCCAAACGTTTTGGGGCCCCAAAGAAATAGCGTCGAAGCCACTGCGCATGCGCAAGACGCAAACTGCGTTTGGGTTTTGCGTTGGGAACGCTATTTCACCGATTTAGCGGGAGCCCAAATAGCGGCCCCAAAAGTTTTGCGTCGGCAAACATGGCGGCACCCATCGAAGCGACGGCTCTAACCTAGCACAAAACTGGGTTCGATTCGTGGTAACGCGTGAAGTTCGCAAGCTAGGAGAAGTGACTGCGGTTATCGCTTTCTGTCAACTAGCGTGTGTTATGAAGATTGACTCATTAGACGCCGCTGATTTTGAATTCGATTGTGGATTTTATGGCTCGTAGGCCTAACATGGCTAAGCTTGGCTGGTGAAGGCTAGTAAAGTTGGTTTGCTCAAAACTAAGGGCAACTAACTGTTTGCTGCTTACAGAATAACCTCTAAATTGTAAGTAAACGCGAATACACGCAAGTCAAAATTATTATTCCTCTCATAAAATGGTATATTTTATTTAATTATTTCTAATAGCTTTTCTTTGACGCCGTAGTGGCGCTGTCAGCGCAAGACGCTATCCGCAAACGTAAAACCCTATTCTAAAACTCTTCACTCCTATGTGTCCCAATGCTGACACCCGCAAAACTCTTTGGGGCCCCAAACTATTGGGGCCCCTATTCTAAAACTCCCTAATGACTACAACCTAGAAGACGTTGGTCGCCTTTTGGCCAGTACTTTGCAGCCGCAATTTACACACTATCAACGAGATAGCCAAGCACGACTTGACAGAGCTTACATCTCGTTAGATCTTGTGCCTCTATGCGATAACTATGTCGTGAAGCCGGTGTCGTTTAGCGATCACAGTATAGTGTGGTTTGCACTCGGTGCCAAGGCAAAAAAGCCGCGTTTTGATTGGGCACTTTGGAAATTCAACGAAAAACACCTAAGTGATGACAAATTCATAAACGATGTAAAGCACGAAATTCAAAGCATGTTGAGTAATGAGAGTGTACCTTGGGCAGAAGTATGGGAAGACTTTAAGGTTCGCGTGAAAATGGTCGCGATTGAAGTAGGAACTGTTAGAAGACACAATGAAAAAATGAAAGAAAAGGAGCTCCAGAAGGAACTAAATTTTCTGATTTTTATGGACAGTGCGGAACCTGGAAAATTTAGTGATGAAATCAGAGCAGTTAAAAACGCGATGGAAGCTATTGACACGGAAAAATATAGAGCAGCAGTTATTCGGGCACGGATGGAAAGACTGTGGGTTGATGGGACGCCGAACAAACGCGCCATTGCCGATGAAAAGAGGTACGCAAGGAAAAATGAAATAAGACAGATTAATTATCGGGATGAGGTTACTTCCGACTCGAATATGATTGAACAGGCCTTTACTGAACACTACCGCAAGTTGTTCGGCGTCCCAATCCACGTGGGTGCTGAATTTGAAGCAAGTTTCGTGAATTTTATGCCGCGCGTTGATGACGACGTAAAGGCCAGTCTCGAGGAACCGATAAGCGTCCGAGAAATAGAACACGCGATCGAAGAACTTCCTGTAGGCAAATCACCGGGTCCCGATGGCTTAGGAGCCGCCTTTTATAAGGCATTTGCCCCTGGGCTTGCTCAAGTGTTGGAGCATGTATACTCTGAGGCACATAAATATAAGCGATTGCCACCTTCTTTCAGAAGTGCACACATGGTCTTAATACCGAAAACAGATGACCACAAGGCGCTTTTATCGGTTGGGGCATACAGGCCAATTAGCCTTAAAAATACCGATTATAAAATACTCATGAAGGTATTGGCAAAGAGGCTTCAAACAGTCATTACAAATCTTGTCGGTCCGCATCAAACTTGCGGCATAAAAGGCCGCACTATTACTACAAACAGCCACGTAGCGCGAAGCGTTCTAGAGTGTTGCGACGTCTTCGCTAGACGCGTCGCTTTGTTGCAACTCGACCTGGCGAAAGCCTTCGACCGTGTGTCCCACGATGCTCTTCTTCTTGTTTTGGAATATGTTAACGTAGGGAAAGTAATCTTAGATGGCGTCAAAATGGCCTACGACCAATGCACGACACAGATTATAATTAATAAGTCCCTCAGCGAGAAGCTGTCAGTCAGATCTTCCCTTAGACAAGGGTGTCCACTAAGTCCATTGCTTTTTGCACTGTACCTCGAGCCTTTCTGTTTAGCAGTGATACGCAATGACAACGTCCGAGGATTTCGGCTACAGCTTTCTGAAGTCAAGGTACTGGCATACGCTGATGACATCGCAGTCTTCTGCGAGGATCGTGATAGCGTACTTGAAGTTGTACGTCTTGCAAAGAAGTACTGTGAACAATCTGGATCCCAGATCAATTGGCAAAAAAGCATCGGCATATGGCACGGTCATTGGGACATTATACCAGCTCATTTTGCAAACATCCGGTGGTCAACAACGCCAACTAAGTACTTGGGTGTGCCACTCGAGCACTATAATGATACCGCACAGTACTGGTCCGATGAAGCTGATAGAATGAGTGAAAAATCAAAGGGTTGGCTTGGCCGAGATTTGTCAATGTTTGGACGTGCTTCTGTGTGCAATCTCTTTTTAGTAGCGAAAGTGTGGTATATTATGCAAGTGTTATCAATGTGTCGTTCAAGTGTGCAAAAAATGCATCGTGTTTTTGCCGTATTCATATGGGCTTCTAGTTGGGAGAGGATAAGCAGAACAAATTTGTTTCGTTCAGCTCGAAGTGGTGGGCTAGGTCTGTCGCATTTGTTTATTAGACAAATTGTGTCGCGTTTTCTTTTTTTTCGGGATCAGAGAAATGATTTTCTACGCACAGTAATTCAAGTTCGTTTGGGAAAAGCACTGCCGCAATATGTTGTAACGACCAGTGATGTGAAGGGAGGAAGTATTAGGGGATATCTGCGCGAAGTGGTTGAGTCACTTCGTATGTTGCGTGTGCGGTTTTCCATGGAATATCTGTGCTCTGTGACAAGAAAAACACTGTACAAAGACTTAGTTGATACAATGTTGCCAATACCATTGTACAGGTCTGTAAACTGGGGAGGCCAAGGAGATGATGTACTGAAACGGGTGAAAAAAATGCCAGTTAGACCCTCTCAAAAAACGTTTTTCTTTAAGCTGCACACAAACACGCTACCCGTAAAAACATGGTTAGACGAAAAAGGAATATATGTGCCATGGACAGTAAACTGCTTACTTTGTAAAAAGCCAGAGACCATTGAACACGTTTTCATCGATTGCTGGGATGCAATATTTCATTGGGATGTCTTACAACGTACACTTAAAAAAGAACTACCGATTACACCTCTTGGTATTCGATATTTGCCAACCGATAACGAAGGAGGAGTTCCGTACGATATGTTTATGCTCCTTGGCCTCCACAGTCTGTGGAAAACGAGAATGGCAGTGCGACACTCCGATGTCGATGCCCGTCCGGCGAGAATAAACTTCATCGAAAGTGTCGCGTATATTCGGGAAATATATCGTGCCCAAAGTGAGCCTCCCGAGTGGGTGGCTATTCTTGATGAACTGATCAAGCTGAAGCGATTTTAATATATAATGTTAGCCAAAGTGTGGTTGACATGTTTTAGCGTTTGAATGTGTTCTTGGTTTGTGCTGCAAACAGGCAATAAAGAAAAAAAATACTCGTGGCTCAGTGGTAGCGTCTCCGTCTCACACTCCGGAGACCCTGGTTCGATTCCCACCCAGCCCATCTTGCAAGAGTTGAGCCGAAGCCACTTCTCCTCTGTCGTGACGTCGCGGTGTCACGTGGTATTCAAGGCGACACCGCCGCGCCTGAGGAGCTGGGTTGAGCCCTCGTAATATGCTTCGCATAAAAAAGGAGCTACGCAGAGTCGCTTGGCTTGCCGCGTCACACCAACATGTCGCCCCCACATAGCAGCGTTTACATGAATGCGACAGAATGCGCCAGTAGCGCATCACGAGTAATGCGATGCGCCAGTGTTTACATGTAGCGCATTACCCTTGGTGCGATGGCGGCGCGCGCGGTGTCGCTCATCGAAAGGCAGAGCAGCGCACCAGAGGCTTCCGGCGCCGCGCTGCAACTCGGCAAGCGTCTGACGTAGAAGGTATCATTAGAACGTCGTCCAAAGAGCTTCAGTCCAATGCTAACCTTGCTACCACTTTCAATGCTTCACTCTTCAGGCGAGATCAACATTTTGATTACACGCTAATCAACTGAATATAGGGACTGTGTGATTCATCTTCTCTACATTGTTATTCTTCTTTAACGTATTGACGCCGCGGTGGCGTTGTCCTTATGTATGTATGCATGGAAGGACTTGTGTGGACTTTCACTCCTGTGAGGTGGATGATTTTTTTCTCTTTTAACTTTAGGTGTGGGAACATGAGAAGGTAAGCTACCGTTAGAGCCGGCTATCCCAACATCCCTAATTCGTTACATAAGCAACGCTAAAGAAGGCAAAGCAAAACGAAAATAAGCGCTATATGCCTCGTGCGCCGGCGATGGAAGCGCTACGAACGGCGCTACGTTGAAGTCAGCAGGGGGACAAGCCTCTGTCTTCCGCTATGCTCCTGGATAAAACAGCGGTGTTTTCATTCGTGTACTCACTCTCGGGAGTGCGTGCTCGCGTAGCACCGCGCTCTCTAACTGCTGCCTGCGTATATCTTTTTTTCTTAATTTTATAAATGTTAGGAATAGGAGGCAAACAAAAGTGAATTATTTTATGTACCCTCCATAAAACCGCACCCGTCGCAATCAAGGACACGGTCTCGTGACTCATTCGCAACACTTCGCGCGAATAAGCGCCAGTGCAGTTGAACGCAAGTTATGGATTTCGCTCGTAGTTCTAATCACTTGGAGTTGTGCATATATGTATATATCTTGTCGACTATTGGTGCCACAAGAAACTGAAATCTTGTGATTTCTCCTCAATATGTTCATCTCGGACATTAGTTGCACCACGCTCTGTCAAGTTTCGCAATCATCACGCATGCTTCACGCAATATGATTACCGCTGAGCGAAAATGTTACGTTTATTTAGGTTAGCATGATCATACTATTTCTATACTATTTCTATATCTACATAAGGACGTTGCAGTTCATCAGTCCAGCATGACTGCGAGAAAAGGTACACTGAGCAGCCGCACAACAGCGGTTTATAAACACTCGGTCCTTCCTCGATCCCTAGGTGAGGGAAACGTTCGATCAGTAGACGTAGACGAGCCGCCTTTGAGCGGGAGGGCTTCCGCACCGGTTTCACGGACTCCACCGAAGGCAGACGGACTTCGCAGAACTCGGGGCTTACGTCAGGAACGGTGCGTGGGAAGGGGCCTCCAACTACGTTCCCTTGGGGACTCCCTTGCTCACGGCAAACCGAGTCGTCGGTGGCGTGGCGGTGGCACTTTCATTGAAGCCCTGTGGGCAAGGCGCTCGGCTTCTGAGCGGGGGGTCGTAGGTTCGAAACTCGCTACCGCCAACGTCTTTCCTTTAGAACTTATTCTGGTTTTTATACCTCAATTTCTGTATAGCGATTACCGAGGCGGAGGCGAGAGCTTGCGCGGACAAGGAACGCGGGGACTACACAGGCTGCCGATAGCGAGGACAACGTGCCGTCGCGGTGATGCCCTCTCCCCTCACGCGGCACCTGGCTCGGCGGCGAGTCTTCGGTTTCTATCGCTCCTCTCGGTCGAGGTGCACACGTGACGTGGCGTCGGAGCCAATGGGAATTCAGGTGAAGGTTCCGCTGCTACAGACGCCTGCTTTTTCGCTCAGCGAGCCATTTCATGCAGCAATAATAACAACGCAACTCGCCTTTAAGTTAGTCGTGGGAATCGAATCCGTGACCTTGTGCTCCGAAGGAGAACGCGATAGCCGTGCCCTGAGTAGCCGCGAGATGAGTGGGCACACAGCTTCGACAGCGTATCTCGAGGCCCCAGCCGAAGCGGAAGAATGCGACGGACGCTCCCTCTATGGCCGCGCGCGAGCTGTCTCCTATACAGCTGTTCCGCTCTTCGAGCCAATCTGATGGCAACCTTAGCAGCTCTCTCTCGCAACTAATCGCTGCGCAGTGAGGCGTAACTGATCAAGAGACAGAGGGCAACGCAGGAGAATGAAGTCGGCAAAATAATAGTTCGCGCCCGCCAGTACCGAACGGCTTCCTGCAGCACGCTGAACTTAATCTGCTCTCGAGCAAAACACTACATCCATCCGCAAGGAAAAGGGCGGCCAGCGCCACTCCTCTACCGCATACGAATGAAGCGATCCCGCAGAGAAAGGGTGCGGTTGCATGGGCCACGCAGGTGCCTTGATGAGCATCGGTCGCCCATCCGTTCCCCACGGAGACTCCCGCACCACCGCGCTTTGGGCACACACCGAGAATGGGAGCCCTCGAAAACGGAGCGGTCTTCGGTGTGCGCCGAGGGGCTGCTGCAGGCAGCGCCAGATGCAAGTGCCGTATTTTTCAGAGTATAGTATGCTCGGAATCAGCAACTTGTGAGGAAGCACGTTTCGCGCGTAACCATAAAGCGTGACGACATGAAGAAGTGAATGGCCTTCTCTGAATGCACCCGAACAAAATAAAGAAAGAAGCGGCTTTTCAAAGAATATATACCAAGAGAGAGATAAACAGACAGACAGAGAGAGAAGTGTAGACAGAAGCCAGGCATGTTCACCAGAAATTGTCGTCTTTTTTTTTTTTGCCGAACATGCTGACCGACGGGAACAAGAAATTACAAATATGTGAGAGCTCGGAACAAAAGACGGCCAAAACAAGCAGGAAACACTGTAGCGATACTGCGATTTTGGTGAGTCGGAATACATCAGTTCGTGCAAGAAAAGCTCAACAACCAGAACGCGGTAGGCTTGGAGTTGCGAGATGCGCTCCATACTGTCCGTGCTTGTTTGCCTGACCGCAGTCGTCGCGCTTCTGTTCCAAGATGCAAACGGCGCTTTTGAAGCTTCCAAAATAATATACGTAAGCTTTTGTCTGGCTTTAGTAAACACCAACACCACGGCTAGTATTTGTGGCTTGACGCTGGCATGGCTGGGCTCGGCCGTCCGGCTCACCAAGTTCTGGAAGGCGACGCGGAGAGGAAGCCGCCGTAGCCGCAGTTCATCTAGGCCGGCCTACGACAGTGCCGCAGGATCTCGGCAGCGGCCGCTCAGGTCGAGCGTGCTAGCGTGTTGATGATGATGATGATGATGTCCTGGATGAGTTTGGCGCTTACCCACTCGCGGGGATTGGCCAAGAGTCGGGCAGACTTTACTTATGTGTTCAGAAAAGGAGGTAAAAATCTAAAATTTTGTTACATGAATTTAGGCGAGGGAAAATCGAAATGGTTCAGTAGATTGTCATGCTGCGTGTTCTATTCTCGCGCTATCTGCGCGTGAGCCAATCTTCTTCTTCGCCCGCCGCGGAGGCGACAGTCGCGCCACTACATATGCATTTTCATGCGTAATTGTGCCCAATCTGGAGCCACAATTTCTAAACTTGGGTTCTATTCACGCTTAAGAACAAAAAAAGCACGTTTTTCGCACAGATGCCTAACAGAGTAGTTAGGTCGTGAAAATTATGCGGGCGTCCACATTAACGCTTATCCCTTCGCCTCCGATCTCTCAAAAGGACATATATAATTGAAAGAACGAGCACAGACCCGGAAACAGATACACAGTTGTCATTGAAAATACTCCCTTGTGCGACCTGCCATTCTCGGCATTTACGACAGCCTCTGTAATCGTGAACACATCTTCACGCATTGAGCATCCTTACCGAGCCGATCGGACCCTTCCTTCGATAAGGCGAACAGGAATAGTCAGTACTGTGCGTTGCTATGTTTGCGATTAGTCAAGTTGTGAAACATCTTGATACGGTCATTTGGTCTTCAGCTTTTCGGTTATTTTAATAATAAAAATAAAAATAAAAAAAACCCCTCGCACATGGCCGCATGCCGATAACCTTGCGTGCAATTTTTGTTTTGAGAGTCTTACTTGCGGACTTCAGCAAGGAAAGTACGGTATTACATTTTGTAAGTGCACGCAGTCACCTCTTTCTGTTCCTCTCGAACCATTATCTGTATTCTTGGTACAGTCCTCGCCAAGCTTCTCCCGCTCACTTACCTATACCTTTACTTCCCGTACAACCCGGCAACTCAAGCGACCCAGCCTACTCGCGCTCTTCCGCGCGATTATCCAGCATGCGAAGCACTGCGCCTGTGTGCGGCCGCTACCAATTCGGTTATCAAAGGAAACCCCCTGGAGTGGAGACATCCTCTGAAAGGTGAAACCACGGACGCCACGTACGTTACCTCATGTTCACAAGCAGTGGTGAGAATTGAGTTTGTTGGGCTGGTTTGCCAATACTAAACAGTGACAAATAGAACACATAAGAAAGGCACCTATTTGTAACAAGTTAACCACTTCGGAGGAACAATATACACTGCAGGGCGAGAAGGAACTTGAGAACACAAACAATTAATGAAACGGTGGTGTCCTAGCGCGGTGGTATTGTACGACGGTGTTAGCTTGCCACAGGAAGGCGTGCATCGCACAGCCAAATAAGACAGCATGAAAAATTGCCCAGCAGGAATTTTTGGGTCCCCAGTTTGGTTTGAGCTTTAGCACCAGTGGCGTAGCTAGGCCGTCTGGCACCCGGGGCCCTTAGGTCTTCTGTCACACCCCCCCCCCCCTCCCCCCGGGTGTAGCCGGCGGAATGAGGGTTGTCTTCAGACGTATATGACACCCCCCCCATTCGCCCCTTGCACCCGGGGCCCACGGCCCCCAGCCCCCCCTGTTGCTACGCCACTGTTTTGCACCTCGGTTTTATCGTCGATCATTTCCATGAACTTAACCGAAACGAGCAGAAACGACCCATAATGAGCGCTTTCACGGCAACAGGGTCCTGCGTTTCCTTTTTCTTTCAACTTATTGCATAATATTTGTTAGAATAGCGGACTATACTCGGAACCCTCATCAGAGTTTGCTGGTGCAGTGCTCCTTGCCGCATTTAAATGCGCGGTATTTTTATATGAGCTGGGTTATTGTCCTGTTCTCTACATTTATTTTTCATCTGTATATAAGTTCTGGCAACCCTTCAATAAAATCGAGTTGCTAGCGATTATATTGTTTTCTTTCTGTCGTCCCTGTACAACGTCATGACAGGCCAAACCAATACAAATGCAGTAGGCCAAACCAATACAAATGCAGTTGCCGAAGTCTTCAAGTATTCTCGCAGGCGGTCAACGCGCACTGCCACTCCAGCAGTAACTTTACAGACTCCGCGACCGCTACCAAAGCTTAGTTCGGTGCCAGTCCTAGCGGAGATAGCGGCGGCCGCTAATGCGCTTCGTATGACCCTTGCGGCGTGATCTCTGGTGGTCCGGCTACCACATAATGTAGCCACTGTTGTACTTCCGAGCGTGTGCAAAACGGCGCCGCCTTCGCTGATCGCTGCTTGCTCAAAGCACGGTATTTCCGGGAGACCGCGCACACAACTGTTAGGCTTGCGGTAATGGAATGAGCGGTAAAGGGGCTGCTGGTTAAAGAAACGCTAACTGCAGACACTTAGGTCGACTAGAGTGGAGCGGGAGCGTGCCCCAACCTCTAGCAGTGGCGAAGCGACCATACGTAGTTAATCAAAAGGAGGTACAAGAGTAAGGTACAAGGGAATTTCCGGGTCATTGACCTGAACCATATACTAGTGTGGAATGCAGAACAAGAATAGCTCTGAAGGCCAGCTTCACGATCGCACGATCACAAAACCGGATAGAAAAGGAATGAAAAGAAAATAAATGCTGAAACGGTAACTGGGAAGCCTTTAACAACTTGTAATTCGTAAAAGAATATCAGTAAAAATTTTATTTTCCGCCAACCCATCAGTCGCGCCCAGTGGGCGTCAAGAATTGGTCTAGATTCGCCAGTGAACTCTGTTAATAAACCGCAATTCAGTAATTAGGTTGCCACTAACGATATATGCGCACGGAAACCTGCATATATATAACAAATATAAGTCTTTTTAAGCGCTTATGGTCGCACAACTTCGTCAGAGAATCGGTGCCTCCCGCCCCCGCAGCCTATAATAAATAAAAATAAAAACTAAATGAAAAATAAAATAAAAGTGTTTTCAACATTATTTGAGGTCACACACGCTAGTTCGAGCTTGCGAAACAAAGAAAAGATGAGGTTAAAGCCAGTCTTCTAATGTTCGAGCCCGTGCAAGATTCTGAGTGCGATTTTTCATTTCTGCGTGCTCATTAAGGAAGAGTTCACTAATTATTTACGGTGAATAAACGAATAATGATTTTCCGGAACGCATAGGTTGCTCTTTTTCGGCACGAGGGAAAAAAAGAAGTCCTCCTTTCGCAACAGCTCAAGGTAGGTGCTTAGAAAAGTGAAAATTAATTGAACTTGTGCAAAATGACAACCCAAATTACCATACAGCAACATAATGAGCGCCGTGCAGAACTCTTGCTCTAACTGCGATACTTAGGCATTGTGTTTTAATAATTAAAATGTTTAAATTGTGCATTAAGGAATAAGGAATGGACGAAACGAACTTGCTCAAGTAGAAATTCTCGCTGTCATTCCTTTTATTCACATCCCTCTATCTTTCCTGAGTAGTGCTTGTGAATTTGAGATAGCCGGTCCTAAATGAGCCCACATTCTTATTTATTTTCACTGAATAAACTTTTTTCTTTCTTTTTTTCTAATGGTATTCTGCCTTTTCCAGACCGATTTGTTAAAGAGACGGACGTCAATTGGATAGCAAGGGCCACAGAGTGCCATCAAGTAATTATCGAAGCTCTATTGACTAATATTTGATCAGTCTGCAGCTGTGAACTCGAAGCCAATCAACGCTCAAGGTACGTCCACAAAATATGAATACTGGGACATATTGGAGCTAACAATACTTTCGAGTTACTTGTCCCGAAATGCGCCACACTACGTATGCTTGTGTCCCGCAAAGCGTAAAGGACACATTTAGGGTGCTAACACTCTGAATCAACCAAAGAATGAATTAGTCAATTCCTTGGTTGATTCATTGATTCGTCAAGATCATAATCAGCCTATTTTACGTCCACTGCAGAGAGAAAGCGTCTCACAGCGATCCCCAATAAACTGTGTCCAAATCCACGCCCCACTGACGGTTGCCTCCGAGTAACAGGAACGAAACATATCTCAAAGGCTATGCTTCAGTGAGCCGCATACGCCACAAGTTATTGCCGATACTGTTTGAACCGCACCGATGGCACCGGCTGTTGGAATCCCACCGATGGCACCGGCTGTTGGAACCTCAGTGCTGACACCCGTTGTTGCAAATGGGTCGCAAGCCCCAAGGGTAGCGTTGGCCTGGCGGCCTGGGGCACACTGGAAGCATCCGAAGGTCCCAGCAAAACATGAGGCGACTGCTAACAGAACAACTTGTTTATTCTGGCATCGCAAAGAGCGGGCGGTCAGGTCGACCGAAGTAGAGAGACGGGAGAGCACGTTACTCAACAGAAGAAATCGGAGCCTCTCTCCTGGCGTCCGGGGGCAGCTGCTCTTATACTCTTGGCGTCGCGGGCAAGAAGGAAGGTCACGGGACGACACCACGTGACAGCGGCGACGGACGGACTGAGAGACACGTTGGGACAAGGAGGTGACGCATCAGCCGGGCCGGCGCCGGTCAGACCTCCTCGCTTCACACTGGGGGAGCTCCTCTCCCCGGCTGCCGCGCTTTGACAAGCGTGGGCACACACACACACACGCACACACAAAGACACGTGGCACTGAACATGCCGGGACGTGCTCGGCGGGGATGCGTAGCGGCCGCTCCGAACGGGCCAAAATGTCCGCCGCTTTGAACGAAGCCCCGACGTACGTTGCATCCGCGCCGGCTTTAGCGCGCGTCGTAGGCGAAACGTAACAATACGAAAGCACGCCATGGCCACCGTGTTTCACATATTACCTATTATATTTTGCTTTTCGTCAGCTGACTCCATCCTCTGTCGGCAAATTTCTCAACTTCATTACACCAACTAGTTATTTGCCGCCCATTTCATTGATTGGTTGATTGATTGATCGCGTTGAACTTCCCAAATCAACATGATGGGGGCTATCAGAGACGCTGCATTGCAGGGCTGGTGGTTCGACCTGTGGTTCTTTGAACCACCCACAACATGGAGCATGGGCGCTATAACGTAAAACTATTCCAAACTTTTCTATTCCAATTCTGCAATCAGCCCTCCGCGATTGGTCAACAACTTTTTGGACCACCCACACTTCACCGGTCCGTCACGCGACCTCACGAAAACCGCGATATCTCCCCATCTGATATGACATGTACACACTATTATGCGTGATTTAATCGAACAAAAGAAAAAAAGTTATTTGTAATTCGACGCCTTTTCGCCCTTAGTCCTCGGCTATCGGTCAAACGTTTTCGGGCTGCACCCTCTTCACATGCCTGTCACGCGACGTCACAAAACCGCAAAAAATCACCGCGTCAAAGTGACGTGTACGCGTTAAAGATGCATTAATATGTCTAACAAAACTGAATTTTGTTCTGAATAGCCACAGGCTGCCCCGTTCCGAAAGGAATAAAATATGGCTGCCGCCGATGACTCAGGCACTGGCTACTCGCACCTGCCGGAGAGCATGGGTTTATTTGGGTATGATAAAACCTTTTGAGTAGCTGTGTAACGTATTCGAGCACTTTCGGAACGTTTACGACCTCGTTCTGCCAACTCTTCTTTGCTTAGTATCCGTTTTAGTCTTATTCTTAAGCTTCCGTTGTATGCCGCCACCATTTTCGGCCAGCCACCGCAAGCTAAGTAAGGGAAAGCGGACTAGTCGCAAACGCCGGCACCACCCTCTTCATCCGGTTATCGACTGTCAGTGCAGTGGCTAGGCCCCATCGAATCCCTTTCCACTTGAGCGTGCTCCTCGCCTCTTTTCAGCCACTTAGATAAGACAAGCCGCTCAGTGCAGGTAATTTTATTCGTTTTTCAAGCACACACAAGTAACCTCCTATGAACGAGGACAGCGTTTGATTGGTCTGTTCAGACAACCCTGCGGGTCACCGCCTGATGCTTGCGTCGGTGGCTAAGCAAATTTGACGTCAGGAGATTGGAATAAGAACACATTGGAATAGGTTTACCTTATATGACCCCATGAGTAGTATTGCATCTGTGCTCCATAATCGGAATGCGGCTGCCGCGGCCAGGAATTGAACCTGCGACCTCGAGCTCAGCAGCAAAACACCATTGCAGCTGAACCACCACTTCAGGTGGCTTGTCGTGGAAAGCGATAACACGTAATACCAGTGGTTTAGGCACCGATTTTGGTGACAGATATAACCCCAGTGTCGTGGCAGACTTGTATTTATCGCAATATGATTATTGCTTAAGCATGAGGCCATTTGATCCTGCAACTCTAACATCTGCACTAACGTATACAAGCAAAAGTTAATGATTGTATTACGTTTAGTGTTACATTGAGGGGAGGGGGGGAGATAAGGAAAAAGACGCAGACGTACGTGGCGTAAACTACCAACTTGTTTAATGCTATTAAAGAATACGCTTATATACAAGGTGATGTGCTGGGGCGAGGGGAGATATAAAAAGATATCAGAAGGCGGCGACATGTGATGATGTGTTGGGCCAGAAAAAAACGCAGTTCACGTGCATCCGTTCACCCTGGCAAACTCGACCTCAACTTCGATAAGCATGATGGACGGAGTGTTTACGCACTTCTATATATCTTTTGCTATCGCAAGTGCTTCTTGTATTTCTCGCTCCGTTTTTTTTTTTTTTGATATGCCAATGACTGTGGTGCTTTCTAGTAGCATCTCCTTCACCGAAGCTGAGGTCGAGTTTGCCAGGGCGAACGGGTGCAAGTGAACGATGTTTATCCGGCCCACCACATCATCACATGTCATCACCTCGTGATATCTATTTATATCTCCCCTCCCCCGCCACATCACCTTATGTATAAACGTGTTCTTTAACAGTATTAAACAAGTTGGTAGTTTGTGCCACGTACACCCGCGTCTTGTTCCTTATGTTCGTCCGCGTAACACTAAGCGTAATACAATCTTGAACGTCCACCAACTAGCCCCGTTCATAGCTTTACTAAATTAAAAGGTAATTAGCAAAACATTCCTGATTACCAGTTCATACCCTGTATCCCCGCCTCCTCCCCGTGTAAGTAATATTCACTTCTTCAAGTTTTTCAAGCTGAACAAATGGAATTGCGCCTTCTGCCATAATCTCCTTGCAAAGATGTTCTTCGAAAGAAAGAAAGAAAGAAAGAAAGAAAGAAAGAAAGAAAGAAAGAAAGAAAGAAAGAAAGAAAGAAAGAAAGAAAGAAAGAAAGAAAGAAAGAAAGAAAGAAAGAAAGAAAGAAAGAAAGCGAGGAACAAAAACACGCGCTGCACTTTCGATTCGAGCCCTGATTAATTTTCGTGACTCATTATCCGGTACTCGTATTATCACTCAGAATGTTCTTCCAACTCATGCTAACTAGACCAGGTTTAAATTGTTTTGTCATTCCTGAGCTTCTGCTGCACTGACTTTAAATTTCACTTTTAAGCATGACAACGAAAACTGCAGGAGAGCTCACAGCTCGGGATAGCGATGTGACGCTTTCATTTAGCTCTTGTTTAAAGAGCGGGAAACAGAAGTACGGACCGCAGCGTGCTGCGGTGCTTCTTGCTGGAATGTCTTACTGGGCTCTTAAGCAAATTACTTGCAACGCGTATTCGCTGCACAGCGCGGCAGTAAAAGCATGCACGCTGCTCCAGTTTATCATTGAGACTGATGTCGAGCCTGCTAAGCTAATTCTTTCCATTTGCCCGAAAGAACGTGAATGTACAGAAATTGGGCCATCTAGTGCAATGGTATAATAACTCAACCCGGGTTACGGGAATGCGAGACGAAAAGCCTAATTCCTACTGGAGGACGCTTACCTTATTTAACAGCAGTTTAACCCGACGTGAGGGAACGCTGCGTCTGCTTAAGTAGCTAAGGACATGCGCGTTCAGTCTGGCTGTGATGAGAGTGATTGGATACGTATCGCTGAATGTCGCTTACCTAAATAAGTGGGCATTTTGGACGGACGGACGGACGGACGGACGGACGGACGGACGGACGGACGGACGGACGGACGGACGGACAGACAGACAGACAGACAGACAGACAGACAGACAGACAGACAGACAGACAGACAGACAGACAGACAGACAGACAGACAGACAGACAGACAGACAGACAGACAGACAGACAGACAGACAGACAGACAGACAGACAGATAGAAAAATTAGCGGTAATATTCATTTCAGTATTGCCGCGTACTTGAAGGACAATTTGTCAGATGCTGCGAATTGCTGGAGAGATCCCGTCAGGCGACGCCCAGTTATTTCTTCGAACGGTCGTACCGTCCGTGCAATCGCGTTATCACTACTAGCGCCACCGGTGAATCGAACGCATTTGGTCGTCTTGTCTTGGACCTGTGACTGAGGAAAGAAACCCCCGCGGGACGTTGTTATCGATTCGGAGTGCGTCATTGCTCCTTAGCTTTCCTTTTCAACGCGCCCAACAAAGGCAAGTTGTATGTATAGCCTTCTAGTCAGGATAACTCCGAGAGATAAAAAAATGAGGAGTGATCAGTATGCGCATAATAAAGCGAGAAATAATTCTGTTTCTTCCCATTTTTACGCCTTTGTCGGAGTTGCACCCAAGAAGTATCGAGTCTTATGTATATATATCGGGGTCAAGCCTCAAATGAACACCGCATCCACGCAGTAAGGGGTAACAAAACGGAAACTGCGATTTGCTAGAAGAAACACTAGGCGGGCTACGTTTTAAATCAAATCAGGTGCAGTGTTCCGGACCCAGAGTCCATGACTTCCCGTATAAATTACTGGGAGGCAAAGAAATTAGCAATGCAAATTTGTCCCTCTTCTTGCGTCCCCGTAAATTTACATATCATGCACGAATCGAATAAACGGAATGCTACTGTATTATGTTTTCATGGTGTTCGTAAGGAAGGCAAGATGAGCAACAGTGACTAGATTTATTTATTTTGATTTGTGAATTTCGTGCAGCAGACAACAACAACGACCACATTAAATAGAGTATGACTCTGATGAAGCTGTATTCAAAAACTGGCAAAGTCTGGTAATTCGCGCGAAGTAAATAAACTAAATCCCGCTTCATAGCAAGGCCAGAGAGGCATGGAAGTTCGTTCTATAATTACAGGATTTATGTATATTTGTACCCGCTTATACTGCATTGTTAATTTCCGCACACGCATATGTGCTTGTACAGCAGCCCATGTGTATATATATATATATATATATATATATATATATATATATATATATATATATATATATATATAGCGAAACGTGCAAGTATGCAAGTATGCAATGAAATATGCAAGTGCTAAGCAGCTGGATAGAACCAAGGCAATGTTGCGTCCCGTCGCTTGGAGGTATTCAGATTATGTTTTTTTTTTCCATTCCGCCTAATTATATAATCAGTCTTGATTAATTAATCAGCTTCTCAATTGCTATCATTAGATTAAAAGTGTCAATGAGAAAGTTGTAGAGCAGCATGACAAACTCCTGACACAGCTTTCTGTTGCTCAATACGTGCTACATAAAACCGTTTTTCCAAGCCTGAAAGAAGCCCACGAATACATGCAAAGTTCATAGGAGATGATTGGTAGCGTAAGAAAGAAATAAAAAAACACTGGTTACGTCGCCGTCACCGCATCAACGTCGTAACAAAACAGGAAAATAAGGAAGTTAACACATGTAATCGTTATAATAGTGTAACAGTAGATCATTGTTAGCGCTAGAAAAAAAAACTGGTGACGTCTCCGTCCCCGCGTCAAGGTAGTAACAACAAGGGGGAAAAGGGGGAAAAATGGCCAACCCTTCCCCTACCGGAAAATTGGAGTAAGGGAAGCTTGTCCTGCGTGCACTTGAGCTTCGTCAGGGTTAAGTAACCCACAGGTAACGGTGCCGGATTGGTTCGGCCTCCCGCTCCCTCAGCATGGGATATTCTTCTCGCTGATGTCGGATTGCCTGAGCTCGGGCGGCTCTAACGGCTGGATCGGCGCGCCGACGGTGAGCCTTCTCACGGGCGATTTCTCGCCGCCGCTCGTCAAACGCTGCCTGTTCTTTGGGGGAACGCACAACGCGTGGCCGTCCCATCTGTTGTGCGAGACTGAACTGAACGGAAGCGAAGCCAGTGCACCGCGTGCCATACCCTTTCCTGCCCTTTCCCTCCCCGGCGGAAGCAAAACGGTTGTGATTGGTTGCGCGCGTGGCGTGAGCGCGCGCCTATGCAGCTGGAATCCTTGCTAATGGCTTACGCTCCGGCGCCGGCGCAGCTGTCAATTCATCAAAGCACCCTTTCTCGCAGCTGTTCTGATCTGGGAGAAAATGGGCTTTTGCGTGACCACGACAATGCCACTTGTGAGCCAATACAAGCTTCGCATGAAAAAAAAAACTGAGGTGTGGCAAAAAAGAAAAAGAACCGATTGTGACGGCATTTCAGCTAAATTGATACGACATATCTGCAAAATAAATGCGTAATTGGTCATGTTAACACATGTGTTAACACATGTAATCGTTGTAATAGTGTAATAACAGATTATTGGTAGCGACGGCTAGACATGCGTAAGCTAGCTAAACAAGTAAGCAAAAGTAGCAGCCGAGCCAAAGAATGCTTGGCTTGCAAGAATGATATGCATTAGAAGACAATTCTCAGCGCTTCTGTAGCATTTTATTGCATTGTTTTGCTGTTTTACTGCTGTCTATTGCATCCTTACCATTGCAACGTTACTATTGTAGTACCTTATCACATGTATACTCCTCGTTCCTGGGGATATTCGAGGCGGCTCGGCGGACGTTCGCTGAAGACACAGTAGCAGAAAATCTTGTGCAACTCACGGGGCATTCGCACGTTGGAATGCAGGCCTGCACAAAACAAGGTGCGATGGTCAACCCAAGCCCATGCGCTCGGGGAATGATTGCTCCGCTTCGTGTCGCGTTAGAGCGAATAGCCTTCTTTCGCTCTTTCGCCATTCTTCGAGGTCGGCGGCCGGTCTTTCTCCACAGATGGCGGGGCCAACGCGCGCCCGCTTAACCGAGCTGCGTTGGTCACCCTAACGCGAACCAGACATTTTTTGAGGTGCCTGAAGGTTTAGTGCGGCGCGGTCTGTGATGGCGCTGCGTCGCGTTGCCCCACCGCATGAGGCGGACGGTTGCAGCGCGCGTTGGTCAGCGAAGTCCATTGCGCGTCCCTTGCCGAGTTGCGACGTCTTGCCGCCTCGCGATAGCTTCGCTTAGATCGACTCCCGCAGCGCGTGGGCGTCTGCACGATCTTAATGCGAATGGTCGGAGGAGCACGTGGTCGTAAGGTCACCTAGGTTTCCGTATATTTCTTTAAATAATAGCAAAGACTACCAACCTTTAACGCTCTGATGGCTGCCGTACATTTCGGAATGATGCGGCTTGTTCGCGTGGCCGTTCGTGTCGATGCGCATATAGCGCTGCCTTCTCGAAGTACACTATAGTTAGCAGATGTTGGCGCAATAAGGCGGCACTTGGTACACCTTTTCGCATGTGTACAATGGTTACATACTTAATATGAACTAAGAATCATAACTAATGAAAGAAAAAAAAGGTATCCTAGGCCGACGGCCATCAGATTACAAAGGTGAGCTCTAGTGGCTAGTCTTCCAGAGATTTCAAGAAGGAAGCGATAACGTTGAAGATTATTGATTACAGTTTGTTTCAGCTGATGTAAGCTTCCCTTATGTTATTTGACCTCATATTGCGTTAAATTTTGTTCCACAATTTCCTACACCGTTACGTGACCTGATTTCACGTTTTATGCCTTTAGGGTACATACAGGTGCAGTACGCAAACTGGCGTTACCTTGCAGTGTGTTTTACGTGACTTCTCTTGCGTAGCGTACGCGTTCGGGCTGGTTGGTTCGTGACCCGAGCGGACACAGCGCAAAGTAATGGGACGTCGTGTTAATAATGACGTCCCGTTGTGTTGCGCTGTTTCGGGGCTGAAGTTCCATTGCGAGTTGTCTCTAGTGCGTACATGTCGCGCGACTCCTAAGCCTTTGTCCTTTTCCTGTGCGCAGGTCGCGGCTTGCTTCGGTGGCCGGTGCGAAGGAGGAGCGTCGCACGTTTTCGTTACAGGGTCGGGCATCGACGCTCTCTCGCGATCATGGGGGCTGCGCGGCGCCCGAAAGTTTGCCCGTCACCGAGACAGCGTCAGGGGACCCTTCGCTTCCTATCCGCTGCCAGAATGCGTTGGTCCATTTCGCTGCTATTGGCGCTGTGCGCCGTCCTGCTCTACCTGCCGCCAGCGTCCAGGGCCTACGGTAAGTGCGACTTCCGGTTCCGGTTTTCCTTCGTCTTTATACACGCACTGCTTTTATGTTACGGTAGGTCAGGTAAAAAAAAAATGACTTAGCAGGGATGCGTCGATGTTGACGCTGGAACAGTGGCCTTAGTAGCGCGCGAACAAATAACTCAAAAGAGAATTTGCCAAGCATTGCGCAGTAACCACGAGGAGCTTATCATTAATTGCGTAAATTTTGAGCTGGAGTCGTTTGTGCCACCTCAGTGGTTGTTTAAATTCGATAATCTGTTATTCATACGATAATTTTCTTTTCTACTGGTGATCGCTATATGTACTGCAGCAAAGGTTCTAATTGGTACGACTTCTGTAATGCACGCTACAAATTTCCAATAATTTGTATAGGCGGTTATTTCATTGAGCTCGGCTGCTGCTACCTGCTGCATTTTTTGCTCTATCAACAGTCATTCAACGCGTTCCGCTATCAGCATGATCACTGACAGAATTTGATTCTAAAGCGTCACGCAGTTTCTTCAATGGCTATTGCGACAGAAAATATATGGACACTGAAGGCTAATTTTCGCCGTCGCCTTTGTCGTGATGTTCTGCATACATTTATGTATATGTATGCTACGTTCTGTCTATGCTGTATGTGCAAGGTATATGTTATAGTATTCAAAAGGCAAACTTGCTCAGACAAACCATTATGGTTTCGATTAAATTATTTCTTATAGTTATTTCAGCTCATAAAGACCAGTCATACAGCATTTCATTCACAGCGGATGCCTTCTGTCTTAAACCTTCGCAGATACAAAAATAAAGCGCAGCAAAATATTAGTGCTCTCACTGCGAAACTCTTGTAATTTCCGTGACACCGCTTTTTACGGGAAGCGCAATGGAGCCTGTGCGATGCCATTATAGGCACTACCACGGCGTGTTGAAGATTACAATGCTGCTAGGAATTTTGACACCCCACGTTTCGTCGCACCTGCGCATGTCTTGAAGACCGTCTGAGGTGTTCAAGCACGATGCTAACCCTTGGTATTGCTGTCGATGGTTCGCCCTTCGGGCAAGAACTGCCATCTTGTTTTTTTCTATCATTTTCCTCGAATAGGCCGGAAAGCCAACGCTGCGGGTAATAGGAGAGAGAGAGAGAGAGAGAGAGAGAGAGAGAGAGAGAGAGAGAGAGATTTACCATGGTAGAAAAGCTGAGATGTCGGCCTGAATCAAAGTTGCGACTTGCTACTTAGCATTGGGGAAGGGAGATGAAAGTAAAAAGAGAAAGAGGCGGTTAATAGGAGTTGGACCAGAGTTGAAGCTTGCGGGTAGGTTAGTGCCGTCGACGGCCCAGGCACAATTCATCATGCGCAACGTGCTGACGTTGCAAAATTTTGCGAAGTAAGGCATTCAACGTTATGTAGAACGCCTGCGACCAGGGAAAAAAAACAACAGCGCTGTACACAAATAAAAAACATCTTTGACGTCGCATCACTAGACAGAAGGCGGAACGCTTCTCGAATAACGTTTTTTCAAAAGATATATCGCAACCGTGCTCCTCACACTACAAAAGTAATAAAGGCAGCAGCTGCAACATGCGCGGAGCACTCTTTAAAGATTCACCAACCTTTCGCCTGCACTGACCCAATCCGTTTTTCGTTCCTCCACTTGGAAATTCAGGAGTGGAAGCAGTTGCAGAGATGAGTAGCTTACGTAGTGAATGCAGATAAATGTTCAGAAGCACTGAGCCGGCTTCTTTCGTTGGTCAAGGGACCGCTAACATAAACGCAAAAATGTTCCTGGTTGTTTTCACCCCTGGTGAAATGGCAAGCAATTGTCTAACTGACATCATGCTTTCTTTGTTTTTCTCTTTTTCCTAACGTGCAACTACTTTATCTCTTGCGGTTTTCAAGTAATCCTGGTATAATTCATTATTTGTTTTTCTGAACTGCTGTATTGTATATCCCGATGCAACTGTTTTCTTTTATATTTCTACCATTGTAAATGAAGTGTGCCTGTATTCCTTCATGCGAGTGTCTCTTTTTTTTTTTTCGACGATGTTTTCTAGGAGCGCGAGTAAAAAATGTTAGCATCCCTGCAAGCTATGGAAGCTATGTAGCAAGCTCACTGTACCAATATATATACGCACTGCCTATGTATAGCCCGATCCACCTTTAGGGGATGTTTGTTTGTTTTCTGTTTTTTTTTTAACGTTACGCTGTGTATAACGTCTCAACGCAAAGCACCTTGCTGCTTTTATGTAATACTTCCTGCTGTTCTTGGTATTTTTATGCAATGTTTATCTCTTCATTCCTTTTCCTTTTTTTCTGTGTCTTTGAGACCTTTCTGTACATTTGTCAATTTCATCGTTTTGTGCCAATGTTTATCTTTTTATGTTTATGCATCGATATCTTTTTACCCATTGTATTTTGTGATAAAGTGTACCACATGCCCCCATCATGCTATGCCTCCTCATAGGCCTGTGAGGTCTTTCTAAATAAATAAATAAATAAATAAATAAAAGAAAAACGCTTCCAATGAGGTACAACCCTTTGTTGACATTCCTCGATCAAGTATGCATCGCGACATGTAAACAAAGAGAAGGGACGAGCTGGCTCCTGGACCTGAAGTCAAAACTAAGGGATTTCTGAGGGAATAGTAGTGAATAGATTACTGCTTCAAAGCTGAAAAAAAGAATGACGAAAACACGTGAGTGGGAGCTTCGCTTCTCTCACAACGTTTGCTACCATTTCTACCACGCTCCTCAAAAACAAAAACAATAAAACACCTATCCTCTGTTTTTAATAAAGACAGTGTGCCCTTAAAGCAAATGTATTAACTTTGGTACATTTCCCAATTAAGCTATCCTCAGGTCAAATGGAACAAGTGTACCTCAGAAGAAATTTCTCGCGGGACTCTATACTTGGAGCCTACGCTTCAACCTGTAGTTCATCGTCTTTTCTTTTGCATCGTATTCTTGCGCAGTAGCTTTGCCTTAGAAGAACAAGTGTGTTTAGAGTCAGGAGGACTATTTGAACCATACATTAGTTCAATTAAAAACAAATTATGCATTAGAATAAATGACGGGAAGGAGAATCTTGTATGCTGTTGCAGCTCCTAAGATCATATTAGGGATGGAGGCGAGCAGACGAGAAACTGCTCACACGAAAAAAATGTTTCGTGAATCCGACCTCTGAAGCGAACGGGTTATGCGCGATGATCGCAGGCACGTAAAAAAAACATTCATTGGAATGCTAAGCGTATGCAGTTTTGGTTTAGACGTTAAACTAACCAGTGCAGACTCTGGGTATGATGCTGATGTATCACAAATCCAAGTATGCCGTCCATGGATCTCCTATCTGGAATGTCCCACACCATCGAATGAATATACCAAGCACTTGCTATATCTTAAGTTTTCTGAAACGTTAAGCGACAGGGCTGAAGTTTTAGTGGTAAAGGCGAACTACTCGCGGGAGATTTCGAGCCGTCTGCCGGCGACAGCGAGAACATCGTCATGGTTCCGGAACCTTGCGATGGAAATCATCATGATTTTGTTTGGTCGTGGTTTTGGGCGACATCGAAATGTGTACGGAAGGAAGTAGCGGCCGCAGACGTCATGGCTGATTCCAGCGCTAACGAGCGAGCGACCGCGGGATGACAGCTCTGCGTATCTTCAGAGCAGTGTTTTTTTTCACGCGCTTGCGTGCGATGGCTGCCGATTTACCGAAATTTCTCGTGTAAATTCAACTCTATTCTTCCCACCAGCGATGACCACAGTGGGAAGGACGTTTAGATTCGGAGTAAATCAGCAAGTACTGCGTAACGAAGATTGGTTGCTTCAGCGATTCGATGGTCGATTCATCGACAGGTTTATAATTACCGATTGACTAATTTCTCAGTTTTGCTATCCTGGTGAATGTTTCACTGCCGCAAGCGCAATTGGCGAAGGCTAGTTGTGTCTCAGATCCTTGGCAACGGAATGTTTAGACCAGCAGCATAGGCATAAAACATTACACATTTGTTTTGTTTTTCAATTCTTCATCCCAGTGCAGCAAGCGCTGGGATCACCATGAGGTGTCGCGAAATGTATACCGAAGAGCCCAGCTTCTCTGTTCACCTAGTTTGTCAATTCTTTGTTCTTCTAAGTTTTCGTTGCCCATTTCGGTGCATCCTGTCTTCGCCGTTGACGACCTTCGCCACCACCGAATTTCACTGCGCTGCAGCGCAGGCTCGACGCGCCAGTAACGGGCTGCGGCTGCGGCTTCGATCGTCGCGAGAAACGTGCGTCGGACGGCGGCAGCGCCCGCTGTTTACCTTGGCGCCCCGTCGCCGTCCTGCGCTTAGCGCAACGTCAACCTCGAAGCACGGCCGCGGTTCCCTAAACTGTCGGCTGGAGGAACGCGCCTCTGCTACTACCGCTGCCTCTGCCACACATCTCTCGCGTGCCCTGCCCGACTTTTTTTTTCCCTTCCGTTCTTTCCCCATTCTGCGTCGTCATCACTTCGGCGGCTTCTCTTCTTTCAGGCGCAGTGTTTCTGCCTGTCCTTCCACCGGCTTACGCCTGTCGTCTTACCGGCCTAGCTGCAGATTTCAGATTTCCTTGCCTCTCTCTCTCTCTCTCTCTCTCTCATATATATATATATATATATATATATATATATATATATATATATATATATATATATATATATATATCAAGGCAAAAGCAACGAAGCGTGTAATGAGGATCACAGTCTATCGCGCAATCCATCCCTTCTCTTCTGCCTTCTTTCTTTCTCTGCAACATGGTAGCGCACGGATTTCATCTGGTTATCCTCCTTGTCTTTCGTCCTTCTGTCTTGCGCACTTACTCACTCTCTTTACTTGGCTTTTGTTTGAATGATCCTTGCCAATTCTTTCTAAGTATATCTCAATGCACAAGGGGCAATGTCGGCCTTCGGGACCGATAAAAGGAAAACAAGGCGCGTTGGGTACTTATGTTTGCTAAGGCGGCAACCAGACGCGCCCATCAGCAAGCCCTGACGAGGAGAAAGCAGCGCCGCGCATGCGCACATTTGCTTTTGACAAGCACGCGGAGTGGCACGAGAAAACAAGATCTTTCGGAAATGTCACTCCGAGCGACACATACATCAAAGACAACGAAGCAGTGTAATAGAGTTCTGACACCCTTCATAAGTACTATAATAATAATAATAATAATAATAATAATAATAATAATAATAACAGTAATAATCATAATCAGATATTTATGTACACAACAAGACGAAGGCCTCTCCTAGAGAACTCCAATTACCTACGGCTAGCGCTAGCTGATTCCATCTTATGCCTGCAAGTTTCCTAATTCCATCACGCCACCTCATTCTCTGCCATCCTTGCCAGTGCTTCCCTTCCCTTGGCGACCATTCTGTACTCCAATGGTCCACCGGTTATCAGCCCTGTGCTGGCTCCCGAGCTCCATTTCTTTCTCCTAATGTCAACTGGAATATCGGCTACCCTCGTTTGCTCTCTGATCCACACTGTTCTCTTCCTGTCTCTTGATGCTGCGTCTAACACTTTTGGATCCATCGCTCGTGGCGAGGTCCTCACCATCTTCAAAAGTTTCTTTGTTAACCTCCAAGTTTATGCCCCATATGTTATTACCGGCAGAATACAATGGTTGTATACTTTTCGAGCGCACTTCTTAGGCGCCCGTTTCTGCGGCGAGCGTTGGCGTCCTTCGTAACCGAGCGAACGAACACAGCGAAGGATGAGAGAGCAAACGTGGAGCGCAGTGGGCGATGGAAGACGGCGATAGGGAAGAGAGCGCGAGGAGGAAAGCGGAGGAGGAGGGTATGGCGAAAACATGTGAAGAAGAGCATAGTGCAGCGCAAGACGAGCTCTGCGACGACGATGGCTACAAGCTGGCGGCAGAGTGGCGCGCGTCGTCTGTTCACCGATGACGCCACCGATACCATATATGGAAACAAAGCGCTACGTAACGGAGGTCTGTCTGTCTGCGGCGGCTGCTGTGAATCGCGCCAACGCGTCACCCACGTGCTGCCTCTCGCGATCTCTCGATTAGCGAGGTGGTCGCGCCACACTTCGCTCCGTTTGCAACGTGCCACACGAGACAGATTGTCCGCGCCAGCCAATATATCGCGAAACGGAAACATGTATAAAGCTGCGGTCAAATTTCGCATTAGGGAGTATAGTAATAGTCGGTGAATTATCTTATTGCATTCTTTTTTCTTCTTTTTTTACCGTTTGGTACGGCTTTGTTAGCAAAGCATAGTGCGCATCCGGTTATTGTCTTCTGCAGAGTTGCAACACTGAAATGTTTGTACAGAGGAGCAAGAGACGAGAAGGAGGATGTTGATGTTTATAGGTGGAGCTAGCCTTGCAAGACATGCCGGCAATTGCCCCGCTTGTTTCTTCAGAGCTGTTGGCAAGGTTAGTGACTTAGCAAGAAATTTACACAATTTTGCCTGGATGTTTATCACATGTTTGCTTTTTCGGAGTCTTGGCGATTTTTAGTGACTTTTTTTGTGAAGTAAATAGAACAATGACTTGGCAGAAATTTCTCAAAGTACTTCGGATAACTTCTATGCTTCGCCGCCTTTTTATACCAAGGAGGAGATATGAGACTCCACTTGAAATACTGAAGTGCTTAATGGTGAGCCATTTGGATTCATCAAAGCTGCTTTTTCTTTTAGGTAAAGCACAATCTTGAGATCTGACACCACTTCAGAAAATTTGGGGTTGTTTTCTCATTTGTCATTCTAACCGCCGACTTGCCACTGCAGGAGGTAAAGCTGTAGTCAAGAAAAAAAAAAACACGGAATCTGTCCAGGAACAATAAAACATAAAGCACACAAAATTCCTACCAAAATATCGTCATTATCATCATCACTAAGCAACCTTCCGCTGAAAATTGGATGTTCTGCGCCGCATTATGGCGACTTTGTCAAAAAAATAAGAGAGAAGTATGTGAAGTATGTGAAGATGGTCGAACAGTGAAGCTGTGTAAGTCAAACTTCTCAAGCAGTCTGTATTGTAAATATTTTGTTTCACTATTATTTCACCTCATTTTCGCTTTTGCAGTATAGGCAGCTTCTTCCTCGGGAATACGCACTACTCGTGGTCTTCCCATAGTTAGGATAGAATGTGCGGAACCACAAAAACAAAGCTCCGTATATTGGGCGCCAGGCCAACCACTGGAGATGCGGGCGCTGCAATCGTTCTGACGATCGGTTGGATTGGTTAGACGATTCGCATTGTTCTGTTTCTTAATAAAGTTACACACACGTTTGACTGCGACGGAGAGAGCGACGCATCTGACGGTATGCCCACAGTACGCCGTTGTCGCTTGCGTTCGATGTCTCGAATTTGCTCGTGGTTAGCAGCATCCGCCCGGCGTTGCCACTTGCGATTCTTCAAAATTAAATTGCTTCAAAATTCAATCTGCGCGTCACGTAAGACAACGAATGGCTCATGCCCCCTAAAGCAATGGCTCATACCACCGTAAACACTGCCTACCCATTACGACGACAGGAGAAAAATGAAATTCTACGCTTTAATGAAGAGCGGCAACGGACCCAGCTGTTGTAAATGTTGACGGCGCTCGAGCCATTACTGATGATGATAGCGTTAGAGAAGTCCGACAACGATGGCACAGAGTCCGCATAAACAGCTTCGCTGTAAGAACGTTACCATCACTGGTTATTAGGTGTTCTACGCTCAAAGCAAATTCATTTGATGACGTGATTGCCAGCGCGTAAATAAGTCCCGAAAGTTTTGAGTATGCGTGTCGCTAAATCCGCAGGTGACGTTTCCGTTCCCGTACAGAGAAGCCGAGTGCGTGAACCCACGTTGCGGCCCGGACGTAACTTGTCACCCTCTCTTTCGCTCCCGAACAGTCAAGAGCGGCAGTTCGCCGGACGACAGCGGAGGCCCCATTTCGATCTCCCCTTTCAGTACAGCGCCGTTCGTCGGAAACTCTGGCCCTCGTTAGCGGAGATTCGAATGAGGTTTTGGTGCTGCGACGCGTCCGTGATTTCCGCACCTTCTTGCCGTCGCGCGAGTCCCTTTAAAGCTCGCCGCGATGAAGGCCGGCTACAGACAGCTGCCTCTGATGGCGGGCTCATTACGAACTGGCGACGCTATATTTTAATGCGTTCCGGCAGCCGCCACTGGACAGGACAGTCCCCGACGGCGCGGAATCAATTCGGGGTTTCTCGCAACGAGTAGGGAAAAAGAAGCAATAATAATAAGAGAACGGGATAGAAGCACACGTACGGCTTCACGAATCTCGCTGCGCAGAAGTTGGGTTCGGCGTGTGATGGCGAACTCGGCCTCAATAATGCGGTGCAGCGTCGCAGAGTCTACAGCGGGTGTCAGCCAATGTGGGGAGCCAGCAATCCGATGCGCACCGTTCTTTCGCTACGCATAGCTAGGCATCTGTCGTTTCCTTTACAGCAAAGAGACAGCCGACGCTGCGAAACGACAAAAAAGAAAAGGGTAAGAAGGTAAAAGAAAGGTATGTACCGAGTAACGAACGAGAATTCCAACTTGTGGTGACACAATTTTGCATTCACTAAGTGCCGGTGTTGAGAAAAAGAAGTGTAGTTGGCCAGGTCGTGTAATGCATGGAACATGTCACTGATGAAATGTTACAGTAACGACGTGCTGTTTAGGGAAGGTAAACGTACAGTAGAGGGCGGCGTAGGGTTAGCTGTCCTCAGGAGAGCAAGAAACCTGCAGGCATAAGAAGGTCTCAGTTGGGCAGAAGAGAGGCGTAATTGGATATCTCTGAGGGAGGTATTTGTTCCGCAAGCGACCTAATATAGAATGATGATGACGACGACATCGGTGATGACTGTAATGAGGAAGCTGGTGACGAAGATGCTGATGATAATGATAATGACGGTGACGACGACGACGAATACGAAGGGACGTTGCAATATTGCGAGCGTCCAGCACGTACCTTGCGCGGGGCTCCACTCTGCGGCGCGCAAAGCGTCAGGCATACGTGCCGCGTAGCGTCCAGTGTGATGAACAATTACAATCGCATGGGATTAACTGCTGCGGCACGTCGTGCTAACTACAAAAGCGATGTATTTCCACATTTATTCCTGCTTAACGAGGCGACTTTAGTCTATGCCCGGGCATATGTGCACTGCATGCATAGTGCGCGGCTGTGAATTCTCCACCAAGCTGGCTTCGTTCATGGCGTTTTCTTTTCTTTTTTTTTTTTTGGTTACTTTAATGCGGCATTGGTGGCTGCAGGTTGACTTGCGGCAGCGTTGGTGAGCCAAATGCTCGCTCACGAGAGCAACAGTTGCGACTAATCACTCGTGGAAGCTTCACTATCTTTAAGACGAAAAAACTAATTTCAGCTCACGGATTGTCCCCTGTAGTCGCAACGAGAGCCTGAGCTTAATAATGCTACAGACGCAGCTGCGTATTTGCGTTTGATCAGCAAATGAAATCCAGCGAAATATTCAATGGCTCGCCGATGTCCCTCCGCGCTGAAACAAACATTTAAGTACTCAAAACATTAATAACTGGTGTTCGCTAAAAGACTGTTTGATATTATTTTTTAAAACGTCATTTGACGCTTTACGGTCGCGCGTGCAGCTACGTTCTCAGGAAAATAAAATTTACTGTTTCTTACTTAGTACTTCATTATATTATCTTTTACGTTTTATATTTATTATTTTGTAGACCATGTTTCTTTTCTCTCGAAGTTTTCTATGGCACAGTATGTGATAATCAGTCTTCGTTTATTTTACTCTTATGTTTTTCTTGCACGCAAATGTATTTAGAAGCTTAACCTGATTGTTTCTTGGTTTAACTTACTCCTGACACCTCGTAACAATTATTTTCAAATGTATGTGTTCCTATTAAGCGAATATGCGACCTAACGCTACTATTTTCTTAAGTGCGATTCTCTTTTATGTGACAAATTGTGTCCTGTGTCCTCTCCCACCCTGTGTAACACCTTCACCCGAGGGCTGCCAGGGGTATATTTATATGATCATTAAGTAAAATAAAATAACTTAGACGCTCCATTGTATTAAAAAGTTACAACGGTCTAAGGGGACCCTGAATAATGACAATAAGTCTGGCTAAGATAACAACAGTTTCACAGTTAACTTTCGCACTAAGGCGATTTCTCTGCACTGAATTTAGCTATCGGATGCACATAATTATTACTGAAGAAATTTCGCTAGCACGCGCGAACTTTCAACGGCCCTTGAAATCGACGACTACTCACTCGAAGCGGCGCGGCAGGTTCGCGCCAAGACCCATTCATACTACCGGATTTCGATCACCATTGCTTTCAGTGGCCGTGCGAGTTATAAATAAATATAAAATTCAAATAAGACCACCGTCATAATTTCCATATCTATGAGCTGAATAACTATAACAAATTTCATATTCATCCAGCGGCCCGTTTAGACCGTTTGCTTGTTTCTTTCGCCTTCCCTTGTCGCTCGAGTCTCCGTCGGTGAGATTTTTCTAACAACGGCGAGTTATTTTCCAGAGTACGCTAGTCTCATTAGAGCTTATGGCTGATAAGTTCAATACCTTTATGGTGCACTAGTATGTGCCCCGTGTTTCTTTTATGTTTTTCACAGAAGCATGTTGCGTTGTTAGGTGTAGCCATCTTATATTAGGCACGCGTTCACTAGAAAGTGCATGTTGTAATGTGTATGTACTACGACGTGCTGTCTATAGAGGCTCCAACAATCAAATTAATTAATTGGTTAATTACTTGATGAAACATTTAATAGTTTAATAATTTGTTTAACTAGTGGCGATTTTTGGAGTCCCAAAGCAATTCCTGCGTTGTGAGAGGCGCCATAGTAATGTTAAGCGGTAATTTTCTTCAGATGTTTTTTTAACCTGCACCAAAAGCACAGAACATCAGAGTACGTTGCATTACGCCCCCCAATTTACCATGGCGGCCGCAGCCGGCAGTTGAAACCGCGACCTTGTGCTCAGAAGGAGAACGCCATAGTCATTGAGTTGATTACAGAGCAATCTCAGTTAAAGGGGTGATGTTGATCAGTAAAGTTAGCTAAACGTATAGATATATACCTAAATTACGGGAGTCTGCAAACACTTTTAGAAGACTAAAAGCTTTTTAGCATAACTTTGGTTTTTGCCCATATTTATTTTAATGTGCAACGCCCCTCGCGCTGTGAACCGATTGGGTCCCAGGTCGGAGTAATGCCATCTTCGTTACGGGCTAAGATGAACGGGTTGAACCACCACAATCTCATTAAATATCCTAACCGCAGACCCGGAGGTTCAAGTTAATTACACCCCGTTCAATGGAGAGGCATGAAGAGGTGCAGGCTACTGAAGTGTGTGGGGCGCAATCACATCGATACGAACGCCTTAGCTGCACAAATGCAGTGCAGCCATCTGTCGGGAGTTTCGGCATCGGTGCGACTGCTACAACTTTCCCCATCTGGAACGTGATGGCGCCACCACCAAAGGAGGACACGAATGTTCTTTCGCAGCAGACTCGCCGTTTTCCCAGAGATGGGACGATGGAGAAAAATTCTGTTTCTCATTTTTTTTATATGACGACATTAAACGTGTAAAACAATGTGCGCAACTTTACTCAATAAAGTGCAGCGCAATGGTGTGCATCATGCGAAAATTAGGCCGGTGTCACTTTGTGAGTACCAAATTCAGGCAACATAATTTCATCCAGTTTGAGTAACACTTCTGACGTTGGTGGCATCCTTCATCTGCATTGTTGGTTGCTGAGAGCGGCAAGTTCGACATGCGTCACTTGTCGGGAGAGACAGGACTCGACTAACAGATGAAAAACTAGAGTCATGGTGAAGCCCTCATTGACAATGACCCAGAAGATGTGGCTTTGAAAGCGTTGTCATGTGCTTTTCCTTGTCAGATGCTTTGCCTCGTCATATGTGCCTTGGCACATTTCAAACAGCGCCTGAATATGTCGCTTTTATTACACATACATTACTCAACCATACATGGTGGTCGCGTTTACGCTTTATGAACCTCGTTTATTACACAGCCATATGTGCTTTGTCTATGGGGTATCAGATAACGCCAAGAAACCTTTCCAACGTGAGGCAGATTCGATATTAATGCATCAGACAGCTGAGCATACGTGTTCGAAGTGTAAAATAGCAGACACGGGAAACATTAAAACTATACCCTCTGGCCAATCACGAACACAAAAAATGCATCAGTTCTCGTAGATGATTATCAGTTTTCTTGTTTGTTTGTTAAAATGAACAAGAGTATGCGAGCAGAAATGCTCGTCAGAATATTGCGGTACCTTTCGTACTGCGACATTTCATACTGTATGCATCAGACGAAAATGTCCATTTATTTATTTATTTATTTATTTATTTATTTATTTATTTATTTATTGACAGTTCTATATTGGCATTATAGAATTTCTGGGTGCTTCTTTCGTACAGACAACCAGTTCCCCTGACAGAATAGTGTATGTTTAGCCGCTATACAATACTGCGTTAGACAGAGCACGCTTCAAAGGAAAAGAAGTGAAAGCTTGGATGTTTCGAGCTTTTTGGGTGCTGCACACGAAGGGGTGTTTATATAACGTTTTTATAATAATAATAATAATAATAATAATAATAATAATAATAATAATAATAATAATAATAATAATAATAATAATAATAATAATAATAATAATAATAATAGCCATTACAGCTACACAAAAAAGCGGGACAGAGCCTTTCTTGTGCCAGTAACAGCAGCATTATGTTTCCTTTTGTTGTTGCGCGGCGGAACCGCATCGGATCAGGTGAGCTAGTGCAGACCGAGCTCACGCCACAAAAGAAGCGAAAGAACAGGTTCCTTCTCAGGTTTTTTACCGCTCGCGGATCATGTCCTCATATTCCGAATAGATTCTTCAAGGCCGCGAGAGCTTCTCCCTTACTATCGAAGAGGTCGAATAAAGTCGACAGATATTCCTACTTCTTACGTCCCTCTGAACCCTCTCGTAATCCTATCTTTGATGTTGGCGCAATAAAATACGGCACGTAATAGCAGACGTCGTCGTTTCTTCTGGGCATCCCCTTGTCTTCACAAGCTTGACTGGCGCAGGGCTTACGCGGGATTTCCGCGAATCGTAATGGGCTAGCGCAGCGCTCATCTTCTTTTGGTGAACGGTAGAAAATATGCGTCCTATTACCTAAACCCAGGTATATAAGAACTCGTATTTAGAATATGTAGTCATAAACGAGAAAAGAAACGCTCAGAATACATATCTGTCGCGGCGCGAGCACTCTTCTCGGCTTCGCCATGCGAGGCAGAAGCGCGTCATTGGCTGCAGGCGGTTACTCTTCTTCAACGCGTGACGTACCAACTCCTTGCATCATCTCCACTGCGTACTAAAAAGAGGGAATGAACTGCACGTAAGTGCCAAGTAACGCAATATAGCACTATACAACTCTCAAAGTCTGTCATTGAGTCCGCATTTTATTTGAAGTCATCGATGAAAGGAAGAATGATGGTCGCGCAACGTAACCAAAAAAGAAGAAGGGGTGAATCAATCCAGGGAATTCACTGGAGATTTCTCGGCGTCTGGAAGGTGTCGTAATCATGTGCCCTTAGTGGCAGTTTCGAGAAAAGATAACTATATACCTATCGCCACCAAGAATTCGATCCTGAATGCTCGGCATCTGAACCGTCCGATCCCTTTGTCTGTCGCACTTGTCATCCTTACCCACTTGTCATCCTTACATGGTGGTGATGATGATGATGATAATGATGATGATGATGATGACGACGACGACGACGACGATGACGATGATATCTCCGTAATAAACTGCTACATACAGAACGAACTCATTTAGTCACAGAATGACATGGAACTTGTAGCTAGTAGACATTCAAAATAGTAAACTCGACCCTAAGCAGCAGTGATCGAAGATCGAACTAATGAATATAGAAATACAAACGAGAGGACACAATACATACTAGTGAATTTGAATGAAAAAAAGAAGAAAAAAGAAAGAGATAAAGGAAATGAAGAAAAGGATATGCAGATCAAACTCACATTTAGGAATCTATGCGGAGCGAATCTTTAGTGAAGTGATTAATGAGATGCTGGAAAACCGCTCATATTCTGCAACACGTTTTGCATCATAACGATTTCGTGTCTGGCCAACAAGTCAGGGAGACGCAGAAAACACCACCACGTTATCCATTTGATTCATGCGACCACGGAGTACAGTCACCTCTGGATCAGCACAGTTTACTATTTCACTATCGCTGGGACGACGCACCTTGTCCGGCGAGAAGCCGATCAAGCAGCCGAAAAAAAAAAGGTGTAAGAAGCTTCGCTTTAAAAAAATATGATATGCTTGAAGACTTGTAACTGTTGCTCTGAGCATAGAGTTTCTCACTATAACACCTAGAGGGTAATCTGGCGCCACCGTCTATGCGAGTTTCTTAAGGGGGCACCGTGCCGTCATGGGAATGATGGTATATGTGTCTGCGAGGCTCGTGTTGGCTGGTGTTGTAAGAGGCTTCGTCTAAAACGTGGATATGGCTACAAAAATAACGCGTTCTCAAAGTAAAATCTTCATAAAATGTTTCCATTCATGCATATTACATCTTTACTCACCCACGATGCATGACCAAGGGAAGAAAAGCAAGAACAGACAACCAACTGTTTCAAAGCGAGCGTGAACCTTGTCGTCTGTCCTCCAACTTTAGCGGTCCACTGACACTTTTTACGTAACACGTAGTCGTACACACAATAACAAGTCCTCATAGTTAAACAAAACATGTTTTCGCGTAATAATAAAGCTAAAACAGCTTTTCACGCGCTATTCTAGTAGAAAATGAATCATTGTGACAGACGGAACGGTACTTGCCAAGCGCGTCTTCATGGCGTCCTGTCATTACGAGAACGATGCCAATCCGAATCCACAATATACCGGCATTCCCATGCATACCACAGCGCAGCAGCGCCAGATTTCCCTCTAGGTAATGTAGTGAGAAACTCTATGGCTCTGAGGATGCGTAGGTGTAGTTTATTGTTTCACTGTGGAACACACCATTCTGGAGGGTAAGCCAAGAATGGGCACATATCCAGTCACACGAAAGGAAATATTGACATCCACCCGTTTATAGCACAAAGCTACAAAGAAAGGTCACACGGATTTCTCGAAAACAAAACAAAGGGGGGGGGGGAGATTACGTGCCAGGACCACGATATGATTATGAGACAAGCTGTTAGTGTGGCACTCCCGATTAATTTAGACCACCTGTGGTTCTTTAACGTGCACAGAAATCTAAGTACACGGGTGTTTTCGCATTTAGCCCCCATCGAAATGCGGTCGCCGTGGCCAGGATCCGATACCGCGACCTCGTGCTCAGCAGCCTAACACCATAGCCACTAATCAACTATGGCGGGCGTCTCTGAGGGTAGCTCCGGATTATTTTGACTGCCTTTTTTTTTTTAACGCGCAGCCAATGCAGGGTACACGAGCGTTTTTGCATTCCGTCCACATCGGAATGCGGCCACCACGGCGCCGCGATACAGCCAGCGACCTCGAGCTCAGGAGCATAAACCCATTGCTAATAGGCTATAGCGGCTGGTGAGCCCACTTTTCGGCACTTGCATTATCAGCACGGGTAAGGTTCGTGAAACCACAAGTATATCCGGCGAGATAGCCACGACCAACACCAAGCCGCTGTGAGGTGCTCATAGAAAGATTCGCCTTAAACGCATATTTATGAAGAATGCTACGTCAGCAGCTCAAGATCAAGCGCAGATCAAGCGATCAAGCGCAGTTCAAGAAATCTCGTGTCGTTATTTTGCACGGCGCGAGTAATCGCGCGCAGTTTTGTAGGTTCTGGAACTATCAGTCAAGTAAGCATTTACGATACCACTTGCGCGGTGAAGTAATTAAGGCGAATGATGGCTCTCTGGATGATAAAAAATGAGCCTTAACGCCACGCAAGCGAGACGTAGGGATTGAAACACTCGAGAATAGCGTTGCAACGCGCACTATTCTTCAGTGCGGGGCTGTGCGTAACCAGTACGTCCAATGACTGCGTCTATTTTCTCTTAGTATGTCTCACTCGTACCAGGAAAGCAAAGCAGAATGAATGTCAGCGACAATTTATTCACTGGCGCTGCATGCCTGCACCTGTGACGATTTTTTCAGGCTGGACAGCAACAATGCAAAACCAGGGCGGGTTAGTCTCACCGTGCGTGTATGTTCTTTGTCAGCCGTTTTCGACAGGACAGTACGAGTAAGACATTGCGCGTTACAAGCGAAAAGCAGTGAATACCCGAACTTTCAAAGAAAGAAAGAAAGAAAGAAAGAAAGAAAGAAAGAAAGAAAGAAAGAAAGAAAGAAAGAAAGAAAGAAAGAAAGAAAGAAAGAAAGAAAGGAAAAGGAACTGTAAGAAAAAGAAAGCTCGAACTTTACCTCAGGCGCAGAAACGAAGTCGGGCAGGAAGTTTCCAACGAACGCGATGTAAAAACGGCGTGTGCATGTATGTACGCGCGTGTTTGTGTGTCTCTGCCTTTGGTAGCATTCGCGTTCGCCAAAAAGCTTTGAACCCCTGGCGGCAAATATTGTTGCGTTAGACGGTCTTCCGTCAAGCAAGCGTTCTCTGCTTTTTTGGTTCGCGCGCTAAAAGAAGCGAGCGCCCGTCCAACCCTTCGGTGCGCGGCGGCTTCGAGGAGAATTGGAAGAGAGAGAGAGAGAGAGAGCTCGGTCCGGGCGTTTCAACGTGGCTTCGCTGTTTTGACAGATGCGGGGCAAGAGTGTTTATGTCTGCGCCTCGTTTCATATCCTCTCCGCACTCCCGCTAGTTCGAGATTGGTTGTGTATTCTTCTTCACAAGCAGCACGAGGCGGCCCTACGCCGCCCCGAGAAAGTGCGCGCATGAAAGAAGTTGGATTCTATTGCTTAACTTTTCTCTCTCTTTTTTCTTTTTGCTTTATTTCCTTCCTGCGTTTAGTTCTGTTTTCTCTCACCCTGTTCGCCTCGTTGCGCGCCGTGGTCGGATCGCAGACGGCCGGAATGTTGCGAAATCCCTCGCATGTTCGGCTGTGCGCTGCGTCTCCCTCGACCCTGGCGCGGCAGTCGCGTCAGCGGAGCTCCGTGTTAATTTAGTATGGCGCTCGCGTTCAGCTCTTCTTACGTGTTCGTCTTTTCTTAGCGCTAATTCAACGCAACTATTATGCAAGACAAACGGCATGAGGGGGCTGGGTCGTGTTACGTCTCAATATGGCGATGAGCATGACGTTTACCACGGGTCCATCCTCCCCCCATCCCCCTTTACATTTATCAGCGCCTATCCAGAAGTCGCCGCAGCGTTGACGCCGACTGTTCCCGGTTCAACAAAAGACCCCTCTACCTGAACCTGACAACCTGAACTAATTGATGGAAAGGGCCAACGTCGAATGCTAGCGCGGAAACGGCTTCGACCTCGCGTTCCGAACGCTACGCGTTTGCGCCATGTGCGGGGCCGAAGGTGGAACATAGGAGGCCGGGTTCAGCGGAACGGTGCGATATCATGGGCGGCATTTTGCGATCGATTCGACTATTGAGAATGGCCGCGATGCAGTCATCATATTCCCTAGTCTAGTCTCCTAGGGAAGACGACGGTAATAAAAGCGGACACATTTCGTGCAACAAGGTGTGCTGACGTGCCCTGATGTGAACTCAGACGTTTAATATGATCCTACATGGAGTGGGCTTCCATATCTGGTGACAGTGTAAGTAATGTAAAATAAGCCCTTTTCCCTTCATTCCTACTAACGGACGTACTGGCCAATGGGCTTGGTGGATTCCTGGCACAAACGACACCTCAATTCGCAACAGCCTGTAGACAATTGAGTAGTGAAGCGAAGCAGTGACCCGATAGCTGGCGAAACATAATTCGCAGTTAGCCTGAGACTTCTGCGGTGTTGTGCTTGTTGGAGCGATCATTCGCAAATGCGAGCGAGCGATCTCCTTTCGATAAGTATAATAAATGGAAGTCGCGCCTCCCCGTAGTGAGAATGAAAGGTTCGGGTTTTATTTTTTCTCCTCTTATTTATACGGATATATGGCCACCGGTGTTGGTTGCATCGTGTGTATGTGCGTAACAACGGAAAAGGCATCAGTTATGCAACGCTAGTATCTTCACGGTGCATGCCCGGTGTGCATGTTTACCTTTCATGTGCACTGCACCCGCTCCGAATGTATGCCATGAAACTGGCCGGTGGTTCTTTCCGTCGCAAGCCTTTTTGCTTGCGACGGAAAGCCATTTTTCTTCCTTCTGCTGGATTCGTTCGTCTTTTCGCAAATTTATACTTAGGGTACCTCATTAACAGGTGTCATGTTACCCTTTAATAAATCGACAGGACGACAGCGCCATCCAGTGAACATGAAAAGATGCCGAGCGCTAGCAGAAAGACAGTGACAAAGAGAGAGTAACGCTATAAAAATGGCATTACTCTCTCCTCTTCAGCGTTCGTTTACTTTCGGAGAGAGAGAGAGAGAGAGAGAGAGAGAGAGAGAGAGAACTTTAATGAGCACCAGCAGTTTAGTCGGCTGGGCCTAGGCCTCCCACGATGGGACGTCGAGGTCTTGCCTCTTCGCCGCTTCGTAGGCCTGCTGGGTCACCCAGAGTTGGTCGTTCGGAGAAAAATGAAGTTTTATTTTCGACCAGAATGAAATTTAAAGTGTAAAACGTACGTCAACTAAAATGAATGCGGTTCTGCTGCCTGCTAGGCACTGTCACTCAAGCCGTATGCGACTTTGGCAGGCCTTATTTGTACACTGTTTCCTGTAACTTTGCGCAATGGTATTATTATTTTTTACGCAGTCGAAATAAAAAAAAAGGAGAGAGTAATCAGGCTGAAACGAACACTCTCAGCGAACAAAGACAGTCGCAGCATTTGACCACAGAGATACGAAGGGCGATAAAAAAAGGTTCTACGCACCTCGCTCAATATGACGGCGACGAGGAAGAAAAACAGTCATAGAGCGCGTGAATTTAGAGCGCATTCGCGTGTGCTTGCTCGTTCCACGGATACCGTGTCACGTCAGCGTCTACTAAAAAGAGGTCAGCAGGGTACGTCTACCGATTCTATCCAGCCACAGTCTGCTACGGTAGCGGCCAATCCCCACGCTCGAAACCATGAACCGCGAGAAAGGCGACATCGGAGGAGAGTCCCTTAGTTCCAGCCCGCAGTCTTCGGGTCCTTCGGGTGGTGCTCCGACCACCTTGCAAGCACCTACTCCCGCGCCGCGCCGCTTCTTGTCTTACAAGAAGAAGGGCTTCGACGTTCGGCGTGCCGTCGTGACCTGGTTCAGCGAACAGCTCAAGAACGCGCAGCCATGGAAGCAATTCGCGGACACCGCGGAGTTTTCCATTCCGAATTCGGCAGAGGAGGTCGCCGACCGGATCCGATCGAACGTGGGTCGCTTCCGCATTAACTACGGAGTCCTCTTCTTCGTCATCCTGGTGGGCCAAGTCGTGTCCAGCCTGGAACTCGTGGGGTACTTCGCGGTGGCATGCGCAGTGTTCGTCGCGCTCAAGCTGCACCGGGACGACGAGACGGCGGCCGTGTGTGGTCTCGGGCTCTACAAAAACGAGAGGCTGGCCGTGGCGGCACCGGTGGCCCTGTTTCTTCTGCTTGCCTCAGGCATCTGGTTCGCCGTCATGAGGTCCGTTCAAGCCACCCTGGTGATCGGCGCGGTACATGCCATTCTGTATGCCGGGCCTCCCAACAAGTTCGTCGAAGCACTGCCGGACATTCCAGAGAAAGGCGATAACACGAAGAGCCCGTGAGTAAAACGGCTCTCTTTTGTGTTCAACACATTTTGTTTGTGTCACTTTCTTTCCTTCGTTTTAATAAAAGCAGACTCACTCAATCATTGTCATTACGTGAAGAAAATGAAAACTCAATTTAGAACCGTACCCCCAAACGGCGAAGGGGACGTGCTCGAACACGAAGAAGGCGCGGAAGGCAGCTCTATCCAGCACACTGATGTTGAGTGGGCTTTAGCCAATCATGGAAGCTGCTGGTGCGATCACGTCTCTCCGGATCAGCCTGAAATCGTCGCTGTGCCGGCTATACCTATGTGGAACGCGTGCGTATCGGTTAATGCCACGCCTTCGTTATAGAGGTGGGCGAATGTCAGCTTTCTCGAATATGAATCGAATACGAATAGTAAGTATCAAATGTCAAATCGAACACAGAATAATCAAACGCGGACGCATATATGTGCAGGAGGAACATTGGAAGGAATATTAGAAAATTAGGTACCACACCTGTACCAAATAATGAAAAAAAGAAAGAAAAAGAAACGTTGCTGATTATCAGGGACAAATGATCAATTGTAAGCACGAGTTACTAATTGTCACTAAATTGTCATTAAGCCTCTCGACAGCTTTCGATCATGGTTGCAAACGAGCTTTCTGCTGGCTACCGTATGAAATGGAGCTTTCTAAAAACGCTAAATAATTGGTTGCTGAAGAAAGGTAGGACATTGTTGAAAAAGGGAAAAGCTGCCAGACGACTTGTGTACCGTAAACAAACGTGAAAGGGTCCGTTGCAAGGAAAACATCACTGGTTGTAGCTTAAAAGGTAGAACTGCTATTGGCTATAGACTGTCAAAAACACCAAACGACAGAGTGGAAGCAAAATTGGCCGGTTGTCATGTAGCCTTCCACCGTGAAAGCAGTAACAAAACTAGCATTATTAATTTTATTTCTCTATTGCTCCGAAGACTTATGTCGTTGTTTCACTTCTGATAACTTGCGATGCCTTCTTGAGATGACGAAAAAAAATATATTAACGGTCATTTGTGAAATACATGGTTGGTTTGGATTCGAAAATAACGAACAGTTCTTTTTCAAATACTAATATGAACGGCTAGTCTGTAACAATAAATTCGTATTCGAAACTTTGGGTATTCACCCCCCTCTACTTTTTAATATTTCCCAGAGCAATAATGGAGGGATTGGATAGACTGTAGGTTTTATGGATTAATGTGAGTGAATGTAAGTTCTGATTAATGTAAGTGAGTACGCGTGCATTTTTCATTCGACAACCATGTAAATATTGGTGCCGTGACCCGGTGTGAAACTCTGCTAAGCTGCAGACTACCACATCCACTGATCCACCACGCCGGCAAACACCTTGCAAGCATTTTCAGTCTTATGCCGTTTCGGCTCTCGAGTTCGGCGAACGACGGTGCGAAGCGACGGACTGCCGCTCCAGGCAGTTCACACCCGCTGTCGAAAACCCTACAACCCGCGCGCTCTCCGACCGACATTCCTCCTGGTGAGAGCGCGGCTGCGCGCGCGAGTCGGGCGTGCTTGCGCGTGCGCGCCGACAGGGCGCGCCACCTGCCAGCAGATGCGGGCGCACACCTTGGAGGCGAGACCACCCGGCGGGGCTTCGTCTTTTCGGCGGCGCTAGCGACACCAGTTGCCCACGGCGCCGAGCACTGGACGACAGTGCTGCTGCTGCTGCTGCTTGCCTCGGCACCTGCCGCGACACGGTGACATCTGGACGACGTTTCAACTTGGGCTCTCGCTCCTCCGTTCTTCGTCCTCTCCACTCCCGCTTCCTCCAGTCTCTGCAGCGACTGCTTTGTCGTTCTTAAGTCGAGGAGGAAGAAGCACGCTTCGCACTGCAGTCAAGAACCGAATTTCAAAGTGTGTGCATCACGACAGGTGAACTGTTTTATCACATTCTGAACATCTGACGTGTCCTCTAGCTAGCACGCCTCACCGGAGTTCTGTGTCAGTCCGCCAGGCTTTAAGGCGAATAGCACTTCGATCATTTCGTCGAACCTTTCCACCCCAAAGGATAACAGCGCCGAGAGTAAACCGGAATTTCTTGAGCAACGAACATAGTCAACGTGCCTTGTTTATCAGTTGAGCGGCGGGGAAAACGAACGAGCAAGAAAATATTGAACGCAGTTCTATCAGTTCGTTTCGGCAAACAACGATCTCCTCTGAACGCCGCCTGAACAGTCTCCAGTAATAGTTTGTCGAAGACCTGTGTCTCTCGGGAGAAGGCGTCAGCGACAGTTTCGAGCAACGAGAAGTCTGACTCACCGGGTTCTTCCTTCCTATCCGTGACGTCAGAAGTCCGTGAATCGGCGATCAGCCTGACTTTTTTTTGATTGACTGGTTAAACATCGAAGACAGCAGGAGGCGAAAGCTGGAGCACTGGTTTTGAAGAAGCGAAAAAAAGAATAAGAGGCCGTCATCGATGTTCAGGTGCAACCGCTGATATCGGCTTCTTCAGCCCTTTTCCTCCCTTCGACCACTCCGACTGGTGACGTCACAAGTTTTTCCCACTGAAGGGCGAAGCGCAAAAACACCTGCAGTTTCGATGATGCTTCTCGTCGCCGTCGGCTTCGTGCTCATCCTCCTCGTCGTCTTTCTAATCGTCATCATCGCATACACGCAGAGCTCGGTGCTCATGGTTGTCTGAACTTGGCTGCCGCGCGCCGACATGTACTCGGACGGCGGGCGACGAGGGACGCAGTGGCTCGGAGGAGCTCGTTCCCGCTACGCAGTCGGCGGTGCGAGATCCCGCCGAGAACTGCGCTCTCGGCTGCACGAGATCAGCGACCCGGTGTCAGCGAAGGGTGCCAGGTCACCGGCGCAGCGCTCAAGATTTCGCCGATTCTCTGCGGCGTCACCGCTCCCCAGAGGCGTAAGGACGTGAATGCTAGGGACAAGACGACAGAAAAACAAAGAGAAAGAAAAGCGGGCGGTGGGGGAAGACGGTGACCATGTGGTTCTCGTCTCTGGAGGAACGTGTCAATTTGCATCGACTAAAAAGGCTTCGCGCGCGCGCGTGCCACTCATAGTTGTCTGTATATTTGTTATCGTATTCGATGTGCGCGGTCTTAGAGTCGTAGACGATGTGTGCGCGTAGAGGCAAATATCGTCGCCCGTAGAAACATCTCTGTGCGTTGTGTGCGTTTGGTCTTTCGGCGTCGTCGCGGTCATCTTGTTGTGCGTGCGCGTGTTTATACGAGTGACCCACAAGTTCCCCGTGCGCGTCTTCCCACTCATCATCGTCATCGTGACTAGCAACGAATGGATCAGGTAGGTCGAGCATATCACCGTATTCACGTCTAAAGGGATCAGAGTAGGCAAGGAAGAACGCTTTCAGGACTGGTGCTCTGACATTAAACGTGTTTGCTTGTCTGACCAAAACTTTAAGGAAGTTTTGTGTGTGTGACGCTGAAGGTATTGAGCGCAATAAAGGAAAGTCAATCCGACGCACACAGCAATGCTATATCTGTTTCATTTGCGAGGAATTAATTTTTAAGGACAATGCTGAAAGCATGAAGCGTCGATTTTCCGAGCAACTCATTATCAGTGACCTTGGACGTTAGAAGGCGCTCGATGTGTTCATGCTACCAATCTAGGCAACAAGAAGTTTATGACTTGACAGTTCGGTGAAGTCCGTCGGGCGAACGACACAACATTAGAATACGAGTGAACCGCGTTATTAAGGCACGCCTATTTGAGCGTGGGGCACTGTACCTCTCTGGCTCTGAAATCTTTTACGGAAACAAAAGCGTTAGTTCGACTTCACAGGCGTACTGACCTCGGTCTGGTGCGATAAATTGCGCAGTGGCTTTTAAAGTGTTTACAGAAAATATAGATTAAAGACAGTGAGTAGTTGCCGCGTACACTGATTAGTTACATATGTTTTGTTACGCGGCAATAGGAGATGCTGTCAATCTTGTTAAAACGTTGGTGGTATATTTAGGAAAATCTGTCTGCAAATAAATGCCGTTGGAGCAGGTACACCAAGCCATTACAAGTTTTAAGTGTTTTATCTTGTATGAAACGTTTGCAATTTTGCAAAGCTATATCGGCCAAGAGACAGAAAAAAAATACCTTTTTTAAAACATTTTTGCGTATTCCGACGTTAATAATACCTGAGAACATTTTGACTCACGCAGCATTAGTTAAAGGTATGCGTCGTCGACATGAGGCAGCTAGATCAATAAATCTATCGGATTCGAAGAATCCAAATACCTAGAATTGTTCAAATCGAGATTATCAGATTGCGGGCGCAATATGCTCGGCATCGACAGCGCCATTTCACAACGGCAGCACAAAACACAAAATGAGCTGATCCTCATCCCGTCAATGGAGCGATGATGCCTTCCGCTCAGCCATACGTGTCAGCCCGCCTGGTTGCGTAAAGCGCAAAAAAAGAAAACGTTATGCGCTTTATGTAATGACTCACCATCGCAGTGGCATCATGTTTGCTTTCCGTTGTACACACTTACAGAGATAGTTGGTATATTGCCTCATTATATTGAGCACCCAACCGACGAAGTGTGTTTACTTGCGGGTACTAGAGCTAATGGCATAGGCTCCGTAAAGACCATCTTATATCCTCCTGCAAACAACCAGATGCGCATAGCTGGTTATAACGTAAGCCTTCCCAGCTTCGTCGTGCGAATATTTTTCTGCCTCCAGTAACCGTTCTCATCGCTTTCAGTGCAGGGCCGATTATGGCCACGCTATTCAGATAGCTGTATAACTATTACGGCCAACCAAAATTGCCCAGCCTAGCTGAAACTCATAATTTTGGAATCGGTTAAACAGCAACTACATTTCCAGCGGACGCTGCTTGATGGCAGGTACGGGGAGAGAGTCCGGAATGCTGGGGCACGGAACACATGTACATGGACAGCCACTCAAGTGCCGCACATTCTGCTAAACACATATGACCGCTGCCCCGTGCCTCTGCGATGCTCAAAAGTCACAAAAGCGCTGCTGCGTTTCTTAGGGTCCACCAGCTCATTATGTAAACCCCTCGTGATTTACTGAAGGATGAACACTTGAACATGTGTGTGTGTGTGCATGCGTGCCGTACGCACTTCTTCTCTCGTTCTTCTAGCATTTCTTTTTCGTCTTCTTTCTTCCCTTTCCAATATGTAGGGTAGCCGACTGGGCTCAGTCTGCATAACCTCGCTTTTTCACTCTTAACATTTCTCTCTCCGTCTTCTAATATGAGGTGAATCACGGTCGCGAACCTTGTCTGGAGAAGACAAGGTCCGTCCTTGTTCACTGAGCAGGACAAGCTAACGCTGTTAATAACACACGCAAAGCAAGACGTAGTGAGTGTGCGTAAACGGACGGTATATTTCCTGCTTGTCGCTTTATCTAGGCTAGTGTTGACTAAATAATAATTCATTCCAGAAGAAGCCGGCATTACAGGTTTCTTTCTTTTTTCGCTATGCTTCTATAGTGGCCTTGTCCCAGTCAATGTTGCGAGTATGGTTCGGGGCATGCTCGGCAGTGACGTTCGTAGTTTAACTATTATTTCTGACGTCATGTTTACGGCTCTTGAATTCTCTTGAGAACTTTCTTGTTTCACCGATATAAACCCGACGGCAATCAGCGCATAATATGTAGCAACTTAAGTATTTGGATTCGAGCTTGGCAATCTTCTTTTCACCAAAACCTTTACGTCACGTAAGTGCACAGTCAAATTCGTAAAGCAGCTCAACCGAGAACTTCTTGACGGATCCAATCAAAGCCGTAATTGTGGTCCCACGTAATTCATCTCCGCAACAAAGTGCATATACAAATGCAAACATCGCAATGCCGCACATTTCGCAAGAAAACTTTAGTCGAATCGATCACGTCGGCCGACGTGCTCTGAGAAACGACTCGCTTGCTGTCTTGAAACTTCTAGCGCCCGGTTCTCCTGTTCTTTCGTTGTTGTCGTTTTTCCTGACCAGCGAATCCTTGTATATTCATGAGCGAGCGCAGACCCGAAAGATTAATGACAGGAGCGTGTAATGGGAGTGCCATATATTAAATGCTCTGTGGCGCTTATCGAGATTTGCATACGCAGGAGCGTCTCAAGTCTTCCGCGTAGTTTGACGAGCGATCATCCTAAAGATGCGCGCATCCTTCCCTTGTTTTTTACCACTTAGGCAAACCCGAACGCTGGTGCTTCTTTCTTTCTATGGGCTTCCATCGTTCCTTCTTCGCCTGCAAAACCAATGAAAAAAAATGAAAAATGAAAAAATAAAAACAAAAAGGCTACCGAGAACGCGCAGAGCGACGCTGACACCAGCTGCTTTGTCTAAGACATCATCGCTAAACGTAAGCAAGGGGAAAAAAGGCTGTGTACTGAGACGAAAAGAAAATGACGCTGTACGGCTGGAGGAAACGGGAGCAACTATGCAGCGGCGGCCATAATGTTGGCGTCCAGAGACATCTCGTTAACGGGGGTGCGGCTACGACCAGCAAATGACCCAGCGTCCACAGGAGGCCGCCGACCATGGCACTCGGGAACCGCAAGAGTTCGTTAAGGCCGCATTTACTCGGAAAAAAAAAATCATCGGGACTTCCCGCGAAGCGGCAGTGAGCACTTTCGCTCATTACAGCGTGTATGTCTCGAGTAAGAGCTCGTATTCTGGACTAGGAACTTTTAGGACACTATATGACTATGCATATAGAAAACGGGAAGGAGAAAAAAAATCAATAGCCATTCCACTCTGTGAAGGTGGATGACCAGCGAAGCTGTTTAGCATACGACACAGAGGTGACACAAAATTTTGAACAAAGGTAATGACTCATTTACCGTGATCGTTATATGCACTCGCGTGGACGACGGGACCGCCGCCCAGAGGAACCGGATGAAACTAGACACGCGTGACGTTTCGACGCCACCGGTACCACGGGAGAGGGGAACGAAAGGAAGGGATACACGCAAGCGCTTGGAACGCCGACAAAGAGAAGGCGGTGCTAACGTAGACATGGCCGACGCAGGACTAAGTGTAGTATCTGTTCTTATCAGCTGAATATCTGATGGACCTAAGATATTAAAATTATTTTTTTGCAAGAGTGCTTGAAGACTGCTTCACCTTTGCCGCAGGTGGGTCTCGTACTTCACTATCCTTGGGGTCGGCCCACGGTTTTTTGTTTTGCGGACATCGATCCGCTGGAAACTTTCCACACACAGCTTCGTTGTAAAAATGTGCCCAAGTGTGGAGTGGAAGAAACGAATAACGCAGCGGAAAATGAACGTTGCCAGCACAGTTCGCGCCATACCAACGCAGTCATATATATATATATATATATATATATATATATATATATATATATATATATATATATATATATATATATATATATATATATATATATATATATATATATATATATATATATATATTAGCGGATTCTGGTGACGTTCCTCTGGCCATCAACCATTATATATTAGAAGTAAGGAAGGAAGGAAGGAAGGAAAAACTTTAATGCTCTATTTACAGCTTTCAGCGGCTAACAGAGGTCTTCATGTTTTGCTGAAGTCTCCGTCGTCTTGAGTGGTCGGCGCCCCTATTCCAGAGCACCGCTGAGCCTGGCCACTTTGAGAATGTGTTGCACCAATCCTTTTTGGACTGTGAGCACGCCGCTGGTGAGCAGGCCGTCCCACTGTTCCGCACTGGGTTTCTTTTCTTTGTGGAAAGAGAAGTGATTTCTGCACTTCCATGTGATGTGATATAGTGTTGGGGTGGCCCCACACCATGGTCATGTGTCCCTGTATTGACTGCGAAACATCTTATGTAGGATGTGTAGATTGGAGACTGTTCTTGTCTGCAACCTTCGCCAGCCGACTGCTTCGTGTTGTGTTAAATATGGGTGGGGTGGCGGATATATTATCCTTTTGCCTCGGTGATGGTTTAATATTTCCGTGTACGTTGGTTCCACCGTCATAGTGGTATCCCGGTCCATTGACTGTCCCACTCGGTATGTGAGCTCGCGAGCTAGACTGTAGGCCCTCTGGTTACCCTCTATTCCGGTGTGACCCGGCACCCAGAAAATCGTATGCAGTATCTTTTCGTTCGGAAGCCCTGCCTCGAAGAGGATTCGTAGCGCCCCTTTGTTGATTCTACCTGCCGTGTAATTTCTGCATGCTTCTTTGGAGTCTGTTTCTACGGTAACCCTCCGCCGCTGGCTCTAGCAGCGGCGGAGGGTTACCGTAGAAACAGAAGTAGGGAAAGCACAGGGCAAATCAGGACAAATCCATTCTAAGGCTGGATAGTCGGAATTACATGTGTCTCTGTGCGGTCCTTCGTGTGGCATCTTCATCCATAACCGCTGCTCGAAAGTCAGTCTGACATTCAGAGCTCGCAACGTACGTGCCACTCGCTCGTGTGCGAACTAGACAGAGGTTCACAGGTATATGGAGATCTGTGCTGACTAGAAGTGTTTGAATTAAGGATGTTTCAGTCTGGCGAAGCCAACGCTGTGACAAAAGCGCTTGTCTTCGTCCTGAGGAAGACAAGTCTCCTTGTCAGAACGTGGGCTTGCTTTGGACTGACGGTATTCTTGCTCGACCGCTGTAGACAACTTTGAGCACTATCCTAGGTAAACATTGACCACTAGTTAAATGCAAGCGCAAGGTGCCGCGTGACAGTCTACAGAACGTCTCTAAACTTCGGGCAGACTACATGTTCTGCGTGCTCGTCTTAGCCGCTTAGACGACGAACCGTTCTTGGACGTGAAGATACTGGGACCTTGGCCGCAGATCTCTAGTACGCACAAGGCCACCCCAGTGCTAAAGCTTCTCTTGAAGGCAAACGGAACAGACGAGTGCTTGTTGCTACATACGTGAGTAAACATTCACCTTCCGGTGCGGGCACAATGCCTGTCCTTCTTATCCTTCTTTTGCCCTTACCCGCGTGTAGGGTAGCCAACCGGGCGCGACCTTGCTGAATCTCCCCGCCTTTTCTTGTTTATCTTTCCCTCTTTCTTTCCCAGGTAAGCTGATTAGTGCTTTCACATACTTGTCCTTTTAGTCATACTAATAATAATATAATATATGGGGTTTTACGTGCCAAAACCACTTTCTGATTATGAGGCACGCCGTAGTGGAGGACTCCGGCAATTTTGACCACCTGGGGTTCTTTAACGTGCACCTAAATCTAAGTACACGGGTGTTTTCGCATTTCGCCCCCATCGAAATGCGGCCGCCGTGGTCGGCATTCGATCCCGCGACCTCGTGCTCAGCAGCCTAACACCATAGCCACTGAGCAACCACGGCGGGTTTTTTTTAGTCATACTGTTTATACAGTCTGTCCAGAGATAAAATACGCTAAGAAGGTTATTTCTCTTCATGAATATTTGTAATCAGCAGACTTCCAAATGGTTCGCTCATGAAAAGTCTGCACCCATTATATGAAAACGAGCTAAAAGACCAGATGTCCGGAGTCTGTATACATACAAGCTGTAGAATACAGAACATTCTATAGCGTTTGCCTAGACTTGCTTGCGAGGTTAACCGAGTCAAAAGTGAGGCTCCTCGCGCAGTGAGCTTCGTCATCGTGCTAGCATGCACCTGCTGTGCAACTTGAACCGGGCTCTCTGTGCTTGGCCAACGACGAAGCACAGTTTGTTTGTTAGACGTGCTCTACGCAAGCGGGCGAGCCGAAGGACGAACTAGCTTCTTTTCTCCGTGTTTTTCTCGTATTTTTATTCTTCATTCATATCCTACAACGAGTTCTCCATAATATATGAACTAAACATGACAGAAATGTTCCTCGCTCGATCGCTTGCTGAAGTAATAAACAGTTTTCACCGCGGCCGCCTTCTTTATTTTTTTATGCAAGCCGCCGCTGTGTTTACGAAAGCCGGCTAAAGAACGCCTTGTGTGCGCTCGCACGTACGCCCTGCCACGATGAATACGATGCAGATTTCTGGAAGTTTTGCGGCGTCCTGCAGAACAAACATATGCGTTCGTAGAAACTTGAAGCTCCCCACCGCGAGGTTCAGGTGATTTTTCATCGTGCATAATTGCCCACCAAGCCGTCAACGCTAAGTATGAAATTACGATCCTTCGGCTAACAACAAGAAAAAGTTATTTAAAAAATATCGCCAGGGCGCGTTCGAAATTGCCAGAGTTCGTTAAAACGGTGCCTGCGCTCATCATAGTTAATGGACGCTCTTGTTAGCAGCTAGCATTAGGAGCAGCAGCAGCACTATCCATTTACTTGAAAAGACCGTACGCGGGAGGGGGTGGTTCCTTCATAACCCTCAAATGAAATCATCGCGTTAGCAAGGTTGGATTAGCGATTGATGGTACGAAGTCGGCCATGGTAAAGAGATCGCACTAGCTGTGAAACTGACAGCATAGCGCTTTCAAGTCAGAAGCAGCAAACTACAACCAGTGTTCATGCGCCGTCTGCCTCTCAGAGCAAATTCAGAATACGCTGTGAAAGTGGCGACGACATTCAACGTCCACCTTCTTGACCAAAGGGAAGAAACGATACCGCGAAGTTTACACGACGAATGTAGGAAGACTTAAAAGCAAAGCCTGATATTTTCAACCAGTCGCGCGTGCCCTTGCCACGAAGCGGCCAATGCGCAGCCTGATGCAGGCGACGTTCGGCGCTACTTTCGACCGCACGTTGCAGCAACCACCTACGCACTGCTCGCAGTTTCCCCAACAGTGCGCAGTTTTGGCGCGCCGGAGCACAGCTGTTTATGCTGCCATGGCGTGCCGTCGCACTGTTTGCTTAAGTTCGTTGCCTGACATGTTTACCCAGAGTCGACGGTGCGCGGCGCCGCTTGGTCATCGATGTTTTATGTAGCTTAAACCCGTGACGCTAACGCTATGAAACAAGAAACTACTCGATCGGTTAATATCAACAGCATGCGGGGTTTTGTGCTTTTGTTATTTTTTTGTTTTCGATCCACCCAAGTCTTACGCGTTGCTGCGGTTTCATCTGTTTAGATACCCGTGCGTACTACACTGGGATAACGATGCTAGCATCGGTGGAAGGCATATTTGTGTAATCCAACAGCGTTCCGCAACATGCAAAAGTAGACGCAAAAAATAAGGTCAACTCTACTTGCGGCGTCGAGAAATTGCAGAAGTCAATCCGATAGCACGTTGAAGACTAAGAACGCGGTAAGGACGGAATGCGCTGATTCTAAATCAATCAATCAATCAATCAATCAATCAATCAATCAATCAATCAATCAATCAATCAATCAATCAATCAATCAATCACTTTTGTTTGGGCTAAATAAAGTACGCCTGCAAACAGGTACGTAAAGAAAGAAAGAAAGAAAGAAAGAAAGAAAGAAAGAAAGAAAGAAAGAAAGAAAGAAAGTAATCAGACGAGAAAATAGGTGGTATAGAGAACGTAGCGAGAGCCAACTGTTCTACTGTTAGGCATAGACGTGTCAATTTGCGAACAATGCGCATGGCAGCTCAGCTTCTTTCTTTTCTTTTCTTCTCTTTCTTTCATTCTTTATTTTATTCTTTCTTTCTTTCGTTTTGAAAGCGGAAGTTTCATTGTACTTTGGTCCATGTAAGCGCAAACAAACAAGCGCACACTCGCACAGAAGCATAAACACAACACACATCTTCGCTTGATCGTGCGACAGTTCACGGGGTCAAGCGGGTCGCAGAGAAGAAATGGCTTTTATGCTGCCGACAGGCAGCCTTCATAACAAGGACGGCGACAGGTAAACAAACTCTGGCTCCGTTCTATGGGCGTAGCATCAAAAGCTAAGCACACAGGCGCAGACTTCTGCGCAATTGCAAGTTGTACCGCGTAGCCTTATTTTAGTGTTCAACGCTAGCGCAACACACTACAAAAATAAAATGTGCTCGCTTTTAGCTAGGTATATTTCACATTGCTTAAAGTGTGAACCATGGCCCGGACTAACAAATGAGTATGTTCTAACCTCGTTATAACGAAGCCGCATCTAACACGAATATGCCTTCGTTCTATCCGGTATTCCCTGAAAACATGTATTTTCTACATGTTGATATTCGCGAGAGATACTGTAGAGTTACCCAATGATAGGCAATATTTCTTTATATCCGTATTTGTTATATCTAGGTTAGCCTGTACTCACACAAGCACAGTTCGTAAGAGGACATGGCAACCAATGGTGATGTCGGACATATAAGCAAAGGCGGTGCCAGTAGGAAGCAGCACTTACGAATGAACAGCTTTGTGAATTAGGACCTAGATTGAGCAGTCTTTTCCATGTAATCAAGGCGAAAACAAGCAGACGAAGTGCATTACAGCCCAACTCTCAGCTTCTGTGCATATGAACTCGCTTCCATAGGGGCGTACTGCCACTACCCGCACCGCCTGCACAATAGCACATTACGATACGGTCATTTGGTCTGTCATGACGCTGCAGAAAATGAAGGCGTGAGAAAAAGTCTAGGCTCTCGAGAAACACAATGTAATTTCCATGACTGCGCATGTTATGCAGTGCCACGTTACAGGTGCACGCTTTCGTTTCTTTTTTTTTTTTCGGAGTCAAGGTCTCAGCAGATTCACACAGGTTTGGCGTATGTTGGATTGTATAACCACTTTCAGAAATAAACGAACCTTTCGCTTCTCCATAGCGTAGTAGTGAGTCAAAAACGGTATCAAAATGTAGATTCAAGAATCAAGTATTAGTCACAGAGTAGCTTAAATTAATGGCACGGGCGTAATCAGCGCCAATATAACCGAAAATTAACCACATTGCGCAAAACCCTTGAAAGAGTGCACCGCCGTAAATATAGGCATGTTGAGGCGAAGCCATCGTACGGCATACTTTTGGGAAATGGATCAAGTTCACTTGGTCTAAGAAGGGTTCATGTGATGCAATGTTGTTTGGAAGATGGCTTCGCCCGTGTCTAGAAGATGCGACAATTACTAACTGAGTGGTTAAAATTAATTGTACTGGTGTAATTAACGCCAATGTATCTGAAAAGTAACCACATTGCTCCATAGACTGCCTTATCTCTGCGATCGGCCCACCTGGCCTCTTTGTCAAAAAAGAAGTGCTAACGAAGTGGCGACGCTGAAGAACACTAGCTTGACACCTTCCACTAGGTTGGCACTAGGTTGCCACACCTTCCGCCAGAGGGTTTCTTTGATCGGCCTGCGAGCGTTTCGCCTAGGCATATATATACAGCTTAGTTGGTAATAACTTTATTGAATGGTCCGGCAGGTTTTTGGCGACCTGTGCTCAGGTCTCCCACAGCGGGACGTCGAGGTCTTGTCTCAGCGATACAGCTTCGCTGTAAAATTCTCGGCGCCAACCACGCTAGTGCCATTGCTCGCGCGTTCGTCGTCGCCTTCTTCCACAGCTGGCTCCGTCTTGCAAAAACTGTCATCGTCAGCAACGGCTCGAGCGGCGTCGTCTTCCACAGCTGGCTCCGTTGCCGCTCATCATTCTAGCGCAGAATTTCGCTTCTCTTCTGTCGTCGTGCTGGGGAGGCCGCGTTTACGAGGGTATGAGCCATGGCTTAAGGGCGTATGAGCTTAAGGGTGTTTCTGTGGTCGGACCGCGAGCTTTTCGCCTAGGCATATACAGCTTTGCTGTAAAAGAGCAGGAAGGTTGTGAATTCGTCAAGTAGAGAAAGTCTGCTGGCCGATTGGGATGAAGATCCACGCAGCACAGATGCCGTGTGTAGACGCTTTGCGGGCCGGCGCTTGTCCACAGGAGTCTGTACTGTAGTTCCTTTCCAGGCCTGCTTTCCCCACTGGCGCTGGAGAGGAACTAGCAGCTCGAAGAGACATCGATACCTGTATGTCTCTACTCTGTGCCGTTACACGATGTGGAAGTCGCTCTCGTACATACTCGCATGCATTCAAAGCGGGGTGCTAACGACATTCAGCGCGCGCGGGCTTTTTGGTCAACCCTGGTAGCGTAAATCTTTCTCAACAGAATCGTTGACATGACGGCGTGTAGGTTACCCACGCGATTCCTTATCTGGAAGCTTCTGACACCACGCCGGCGAACTGAAACCTCGACGAAAAGACAGAAGTCGATGAGGAGATGTAGTCGACTTGCGCCCCTGCTCGCTTGGCAACGTGTGCTAACGCAATGACGTCGCTCTCCTATTGTTGTACTGTAGACTAGCTATATAATGCGTAACGCTGCACATGTGCCAGCGCCTATACCTGCACTGTTGCAGGTTGGCAAACTCACTGACTGACTGGCTCATTTTTATTGATTGATTGATTGATTGATTGATTGATTGATTGATTGATTGATTGATTGATTGATTGATTGATTGATTGATTGATAAAATGTTGGCAACTTTCTTCAACGGCTTTGTCCCAACATTTCATATTGTCTAGTAAATATACAGAAACAAGATGAACAGATGTGCGAATCAGAACATACGCACACACATACGCACAATGACGATAACTCAGCGTCAGTGCGCTTCAATTGATGAGCAATATAATGGGCGCGACAATACATTTCGTACAGTGTTCGTACAATTTGCACATAAGTGTTCACTCAAACTGAACAGGCACTACTAAAGAAAACAATGGAATGTAGGAATGTACAATACTAGAATCATTCACAAATGTAGAGACACTGTCACAATAAATACAAAGAGAGTGAGAAAATACAATATGTAAAAAAAAGCACATGTGTGAATAAATTAGTTAAAAGTATAGACAAAATACTGATCAATTAATTGAAATCGGATGGAACCGGATGCATACTGTTTACGTCGTAAGGACTACGTGTAGTGGAGTGCTCTTGCAATGTTAAATAAAGCGAGAGACAGGAGAAAAGAAACACGGGGAAGTCAATGAGACTCATGTCTAGTTAGCACCATACACGCTGGGCAAGGCTCATGGCAAGAGAGAAGGAAGGGTCAGAAGGAACGTTAGGCACACGCGCATGCCGGCGGTGCATACCTCATCCCGTGTTAACAGTCCCTAAAGTTTGTCGACCTACGGAAACTGCGACGACGACACGACCTACTTTGTGCACCAGCGGCGCTCCGCCTGTTGTGAGAAAGAGCCACAGTCTCTGAGTTTCTGGTTGCATAAGTATAGCTGCATCGTCTTCGCGTTCTCTTTTTTGGATGTGGCCTTCATATCGTCGACGGCATTTGTCACTCATTCCGCTAGACATCCCTAATGTAACGCGTGGAGTGTCGCCCAAAGTAGCTCCAGTAGAGACGTTATAAAGCTCGGCTGGCTGAAACCGCCGCACGAGAGCGAGGACGCCTTCTGACCGCTTTTCCATCGATCAACATACAGTCGTCGAAGCAGGCGGCCCTGACGCGCTTGGCTGCCTACTGAGGCCACAGCATGTGGCACGTCTCGCAAAAAGCGTGCAGTATTGGGGAAAGCAAAGATAACGCCGGCGGGACCAATTTCGACGTCGCGCAAGGATGGACTAACAAGATATGAGGCAACCACATGGTCAGCGTCAAAAGTACGGCAAGAATACGTTCCACACCAAGATTCCGCGCCAAGACTTTTGCAGAAGCGTAAGCTTCTGCAAAATGTGTCTACAAGATGTCTGTAAACATCTTATAAGATAGCTCACCTATTTTGCAACGGAGGAATTACGCGCCGTGAAATAAGTCATTACGGAACGTAACAGAGCGCTGTGACTTCACTATACTACATTGAAGCTGACCATTCTGCGACAAATATCTGCGTTATAAGCTCTTCCTTGGAGCGTTTGGTCCTCAAGTACAGATCCCTAGACTCGGGAGGTAAAGCGGCTCCCGCGGAGTTAAGGCAAGCCCTCCTACACCATCCAAACCAACCTATGGCTTCGATGGCACTGCACGATTTTGTCGGGAAAGCGCGGCTTGGCAACGCCTCGCTTAGTAATTCAGATCTCGTCTCGGGAGCGAGATGCTGCCGCTGGGCTACAATACGCGCTGGGTACACATGAAGGAGGCACGGAGCAAACACGAGCACGGTGCATTGCACAGTGGACGCCGTCGGTCGCGCGGCGTTGACTGCGCCGGCGCCGCGCATCTGCAGTGCCGTCCCGCCCTCCTGATGTGCACCTATACTGTGTACGTGGCTAACTTGAACATCTTGCCACGCTGCGTGCTGTAAGGGCGACGCGATTACGGCTAGCACTTTTCGTTTATTAGCATGAATATAGAGTGGAGGTCGGTGGCTTCTACTGGCGCCAGGTACTCCTCGTCTTTGCATGGCAAACAAAAAATAGAGGCACGAAAAGCGCACGAAAGCACTTAACACGGTCAAAGGCCGTGAACGTTGCGACACCAGTAAAGGTAGGCACAGACGAAGACACAAAAAGAGGCAGTCCGTAAATAAGCGAAAGTTTACAAACATGTATAAGAACACGCACTGAAGTTGTCAGTTTCTAGTTTCTTTTTTTTTAATAAACGTTCTCACTCGTGCTCAGTGGCGGCCTGCGATGGTCAAAATCTTATTTTTGAAATTAACAAAGAACAAGCGGGGGTAGGGGGCGGGGGGCAATCTTGAACCAAGGCCTTTCCCTTGATTGCACGAGTTCTTCCTCAATTGGTTTGTGTGCCGCTTTCGCTTTTCTCTTCCTCAGATACATACCATTCTTTGCGCACATCGGAGCAGCGACGTAACCCGAAAGCTTTACAAGGGACTGCCTCCATGGATATATTTACATCAGACTTTATTCAATATGTACTCTATGTTTTTGTCAAAGAGAATATGGTACAATAGGTTATAATACATTACTGTCCTTACTTTTCTTTTCCTAATTGCGCTACGTTCAGTTTCAGTTTGCGAAAATTTTGTCTCCTTAATTTCTCTATTGAAATTGTTAAACTTCTGTTTGCAGTCTACAATGCGTTGTTTACAAGTGCGGTTAGCCTAACTGTGTCCTTACTGAGCCTTTCTGGCACCTCACGCCGAGCGCTTTGTAGGCGACTTTTTCTGAGCATGAGGTACACGTGGCACAATTTCTTCAATAAGAGCCAAGAAAAATCATACATCTAAAGCTGGAGCATGTTTCTGAGTATAGCAAAAAAAGATTCTTCTCTCGGATTTCGATTCACGTCTGAAACAACTATTGATGTTGTTATTATTATTATTATTATTATTATTATTATTATTATTATTATTATTATTATTATTATTATTATTATTATTATTATTATTATTATTATTATTATTATTATTATTATTATTATTATATAGTAGTAGTAGTAGTAGTAGTAGTAGTAGTAGTAGTAGTAGTAGTAGTAGTAGTAGTAGTAGGTCTTTTATGCACTTAGGTAGATGGGCCACTGTTTATATGCCGTTCAATAATTCTGAACATAAATCGTAATCATTCAATTCTAATCCTCCCTAAAGTGTGCTTTATACCAGCTTTTGCCACCAATCCTGAAACTGACAAGTGACCATAGAGATTAAAAAAAAGCTCACAGCATTATTTTGAACTCTTTCTAACATATATCAGAATATATAAAGTATTATTATAAGTAAAAAGGTCCCAAACAGTATTAGCGCACTCAAGGTCGGTTAAGTATCTTGTAAAACATCTTGTATGCTGAAGGCTTCGTTTCCCAGGAATAATTGCGTAGGAACGTTTCAAGTGACGTACTTCAGATATATTACCCGCCAAGGTCGCTTAGCTACTATAGCGTTACGCTGCTGAGCGCGAGATCGCGGAATCGAATTCCGGCCGCGGCGGCTGCATTTCGATGGGGCCGAAATGTTGAAACACCCGTGTACTATACAGTGGGGGCACGTTAAAGAACCCCAGTTGGTCAAAATTAACGCGGAATGAGATCGTGGTTTTGGCACGTCAAACCAAAGAATCTTATTTAATTAATTTTTTTCAGTTTTGGTATTCTTGGATTGAAATAGTTTTTCACTGCACCAGAAACAGACGACGAGAATTAGTGCGTTCAGAAAATAGCAAAAGCCGCACAACATTTATAGACACACTCGATCTCAGTCAACGTGAATTCGGTGGAGCGAAGCTCTCGAGTGTTCCAGACAAAAGAAACGCGCTTTCATAAGAACTGGAACCCGGTAATTCACAACCCGCGGCAGGTTTCTTTCTTAAATGTCAACGGTCCGAATTCTGCGAACGATGAGCACGTCGACGCTTTCGTCATCGTCGAGACAGAAGTGTCCAACTTCGTCAGAACTCGCTCAACCTGCATGTTTGGAACCCCCCTCCCCTTTCGGTGAGTTTTCTTCCTTTTTAGACTTTTTCGGTTCGTACGAGTGAACGGCCTGACAGAATGCCCGCCACGTCAACACACTGTGACGTGACCGGAATCAATTGTACGGTTAGAACCCCCTTCTTGTAACAAAAGCGTTACCGCGTATATTCCTTAGAACGTACGCCAGCGCGACAGCCGCACACCCAAACATGAACAAAAAATGCCGGGCAGATATTTCTCACCGCAATTCGCGCATCAAGTTCCCCTCAAGGCACACAGTGATGAACAGATTGCTCGCTCGACGTCAGTGCGGCATTAGTGTGGCACTATTGCATCGACCTCACTTCGTCATACGACGCATAGCAGTTCGATAATGTTTGTCTCCACACAAACACAATGACTGCACATCGTTGTCTTCTTAGGGCTTAGTTTGCAAACCAGTACGTGAACACGGAGAGTATAACCACTAATGAAAAAAGAAATGATCGACCATTCAAACTAATGCGCATAATATTGCATTCACATACATTGCACGGGTTCTGCGTCATTATGCGTACATCCACTAAAGACACGCGCTGCAATCCCCTGCTCAGGCACCGATGCGGCAACTTCATTTGCATGATGAGCGGCGGAGACACGCACCAAGCAGACAGCCGTGCAGATAGAGAGGGCCACGCTCCACGAACTATTTCACCAGAAAATTGCTCCTTCGCCGTTTTGTTTCGGTGGCGTACATCCCGCGTGCGATTGTCGAGCACAAGAGACTCAAATCATTCTTTTGTCTGTACGTGCATGCCACGCGGTATATTGTTCGAAAAGCAATGACGACGGATGCGCCTACTTGATTAGAAGACACGGAGGAGCAGAGGCGTAATAACGAAAGCAACAATCTCGCGGTTTTGGGAACACCGCACACACCACGCACAAAAAAAAAAGAAATAAGAAGAACGTCGGAAAAAAACAGAAATAATGAACAAAACGCCGAGAGAAGACACGAGGTGGAAGCCCTCTCGATTACCTCGCGTCTGGGTCTTCGCGTTAATCGAAGCAGTCACGACACCCAATCATTATTTCGCGTGCCCCCTTCTTTTTTCACTCTCCATTTCTTTCCTCTTTTTTTTCCCACGCTGTTCTATGCGATAATCTCTCGTTGCCGCGTATCCCTAGGGCTTATAGGAATTGCGTCTCCGCCAATCACTTGCGCCGGCTGACACATGTCACGTTTCGTGACCAGTAACAAGCAGCCGAGATAGCATTCCTTGTACGAAGCAGTGCCCGGGGAATTGCTCTGAGGATTGGCCGCAACTGCAAGCGGCCACGAAGAGGAGATCATTGGCACTCCGCCAAGAAAGAGAGGCAACACAAAAGAAGAAGAAACAGGCGAGGAATCGAGTAAAGAGAGGCAGATTCGCCGAAACCCATGGTTATCATACTCCGTGGTGGCTCGGTGGATGCGATGTTCTGCTGCCGATCACGTGGTAGTGCGTTCTTTTGCCTGTGGCAGAGGAAACGTTTGTTCGGAGCGGAATGTATGGGCATCCGTCAGCAATGTGAAAGGGTACGCCAACTTATTTTGAATGTAAATAAGCTTGCCCTTCGTAAAAGTGTCCAATGGGATTAACTTTTTAACAGTATAACTAATTGTTATGTACTAGGTTCCTAGGTTTGAACCCACGCACCACGAGATATCGTCGTATAAAAAGAAAATTCGCTGTTCCCTTTTTCATATTGCTCATAACTGTACATGCGCTTTTAATAGGCTTAATATGTAATAAGTTTAACAACAATAAAACTCATACTGATTCTTCTAGCATAGCAAATAGTTTCAGTGACTACTTCTATAATATATATACAGCAGTCGTCATATGACTACTACTTATCCCATTTAGCGCTGAAATCATTCTTTTTTTCTTTCTCCCGTAACTGCAGATGAGGTGTTCCATGGTATTAGCTCTAATGAACACCACCCCGGGCTTAGAAAATGTTTCTATATTTCACCTAAAATTTGTTGCACCGCTTATTTCTGATACACTTTGTATTACAAATAATAATATCTTTAAATGTGGTATTTTTCCCACTTCGCTTAAAAGGGCTAAGAAGAAGAGAGAGAGAAAGAAGTTTAATGACACGAAATGCCGAGAGGTCGGCCTGAGGTATATTCCTCTAGCCAGCTACTCGGCATTGGGGGAAGGGGAAGTGGGAAAGAAAGAGGGAAGAAAGAGGTGCATGATGGGTGACGATGACGATAGAAGGAAGATGTAGAAAATATGGCAAGCAATTGGGCATGCTCAAAGTCTGCAGTCCAGGCCTGTAATTTTTAAAAAGTTCAGTAATGCCTTGATGGCCTTAAAACTCGACTGAGCGTCTGGCCAAGAGCCTAAAATAATATCCTCCGACAACGGTTCACTGTCGAGACGCGTAAGGTCCTTGACCAACCTATCACGCTCTTCCACGAACTTAGGGCAGTCACAAAGCACATGACCTATAGTTTCAGTCACATTGCACACCTCACAGTGTGGAGACTCGGTGCGTCGCATGAGGTGCACGTATCCGCGCGTAAACGCTACCCCCAGCCTTAGTCTGTGCAGAAGACTGGCATCGCTTCGTTGAATTTTCGGTGGTAGCCTAAGATTATTCCTGTACACAAGGTGATAAAACGGAGGTGTTTAACTATCATCCTATTTCTATTCTATCGCCGATTAGTAAAGTTGTTGAGATGTTATTTTGTAAGCGCCTAAATAATTAGTTATACAAATTTAATTTGTTGCAATCTTCTCAACTTGGTTTTTGCGCTGGCAGTTCGACTAACTTAGCTTTAATATCCCTAACCGACTACATTCGTCACTCGATTGATATGGGTAACTTCGTCGGTTCAGTATTCTTGGACTTCACTAAAGCTTTTGATACAATGAATCATAACATACTTTTACTAAGCTGGAAGCCCTGGGAATTACCGGTCCAGTACTAAAACTCCTAAAATGTTACCTACATGATAGAGAACAAACAGGTTTTTTTGGAGGTGCTTATTCTGATACTAAAGTTATTAACCGAGGTGTACCACAAGGCTCCATACTAGGTCACTTACTATTCTCTCTATATATTAATGATTTACCCACTTGTCTTAAGTCGGCACATTGTGTACTATACGCAGACGATACTACAATCTCGTTGCGTGAAAATTTTTTAACAACCTTAATTCTCAAACTAAACAATGAGCTTGACCATATTTGCTTTGTGTTCATCCAAACATTTAATTATCAATCCTTCAAAAACTCAATTCATGATTTTCCGTTCTAGACAAAGAATACTACGTGCCTTGCCTGAGATAACTATAGATGGTCATCGCATTCCCGTCTCCGACTGTGTTTCATTTTTGGGCATCAAATCAGATTCTAACCTTAAGCTTTCTCAACACATTGCCTTCATTAAGCAAAAGTGTACTTTCGGTATTAGAGCATTAGTCAAATCAAGAACATACTTCTCTAAAGACGCATTATTGGCATCATACTTTGCCTTTATTCACAGTCACAATAACTATAGCATTGTTTCCTGGGGAAACACATATTATAACTGTCATATCTCGTCTATTCAGCACACACAAGACCAAGCAATACGCATTATCACTAACAGTAGGTTTTTCACGAGTGATACACTACTACTTCGTGAAAATAACATCCTTGTTGTAACGAACTTTTTCAGCTATCATCTAATAATTATGTTTTATAAGTTACATACTAAACAGCTGTCATACCAATTCATTGATTCAAGGTACCTCATCAATAACAATACCAGGTTCGCACGTCACTCCGATTTCCTACTACATATGGTTCATTCTAACTATGGAAAAATGAAGTCATCATTCGTTGCTATAAAACTGTGGAATGGTTTACCCGTCAGCATTAAATCTTCATGCTATCATACATTTAGTCTTGCCCTTAAGCTGTTTTATATGTGTAACTAAATTTACGTCATTCATCACACTACATTTCCCATTTTTATGTATTGACACTCTTTTCTTATTTTTTTTATGCCCTATAGGCTTGTATACATACAATTTGTTTTCATTGATTTTGTTTTTCTATGTTGTATTTTCGCGATTGTGTTCGTTTCTTTTAGTTAGCTTGCTCTTCTTTGATACATCTTTACATTGTCATTATTAACCGAGGCTCCCGTTGCAGTTTTCGACTTTGGGACTTACCACTTTGTATCTTACCCATTCATTGTATCTAAAGAATAATAAATCCCGGCCACGGCGGCCGCATTTCGATGGGGATGAAATGCGAAAACACCCGTGTGCTTAGATTTAGGTGCACGTTAAAGAACCCCAGGTGGTCAAAATTTCCGGAGTCCTCCACTACGGCGTGCCTCATAATCAGAAAGTGGTTTTGGCACGTAAAACCCCAAATATTATTATTATAAAGAATAATAAACTGAAACTGAAACTGAATGCTTAAAACATGGCATCTGTGATCCGTTTCCGTCTTGGCCGTGCTTTCCACGCATGCCGCTAGCAGAAGCATAGCCTTCGAGTTTGGTTTGCGCTATTCTGCGGGAGCCGTCGCTTGAGAATGTGTTTGGGAACGATGCACCTATTCCAGAAGAAGAAGAAAATACACTTCATTGATAGATAGATAGATAAACTTTATCAAAAGAATAATCAGAAAACAGCTAATGGTCGGGGCCCTTAGTCCAGGGCTCCGCTGGCTCTTGCCATCTTCTGAGCTCTCTTTATCAGCTTGAGCTGGTCGTCGAGGGCCGAGCTGGACAGCAGTGCCTCCCATTGCTCCCTCGTGGTGTTCGTGTCTAGGTGTTCTATGTTTTGTAGTATGCACTCCCACGTAATGTGGTATAAGGTTGGCGTGGCGCCACACCATGGGCATTCGTCCCTGTAGGCTGTGGGGTGTATCCGATGTAATATGTGTAGGTTCGTGTAAGTGCCTGTCTGGAGCCTACGCCAGGCAGCGGCATCTTCTGTCTTTAGATTTCCATGGGGTGGTGGATATCGCAAGCGACAACCTCTGTGGTAGTTAACGATGGCTGAATACTCGAGGTCGACAGGGTCCGGGTAAAGCACGGCACGGCAGTTTCAGTTGTGGTGGCTTCAGGTGACGGCTCGAAGTCGCTGGACTCGGGCAGCACATTAGGCTTGCCCGACGGCACAGAGCTGGTGTTCCAGTTACAAATTTCTTTTATTGCGATACAAATCCTATGGACACTCCAAGCGAATGTTTGTCGTCATGAGGTTCCGTATATATTTAGGTGCATGTATGCTATATACCGTGCCATGCTATATAACCTGAGGTATGTGCGCGTTATATTGCTACGCCATGCTGTCGCTGAAGTTGTCATACCAGGTCTTACATTCTTGACAAAATCATTCCTCAGAATTTTCAGAATAGCAGCGCACAAACAAATGTCATGAAACAAAACACTGACAGCGCATGCCTTTTATTTTAAATCTTCTCAGCCTTAAATATTTAAAGTGCGAAGCAATAACAGAGCTCAAACCTGAAAATAATGTAATTTTATTGGCACGGCTGTGCGCTACCTCCGCGATCGGCCTAGGAAAGAGGTTTGAAACTAATCCAATACGAAAAAGTGGTGGTAAAGTCCCTAAGAAAGACGCTGGCTTTAAATAATAAATGTAAGTGAAACTATCCGATGACACGATTTAAACAGAGGACCCCTAGCACTATAGCTCGTTTTTACTTATATAGACAGCTTACGTTTACTTCAATCCATACTGCCGCTACAGCTAGGAGCCTTACACTTGGTGTAATATTCTAACATGTTGCTATCGCATTCATTGCTACGCCCTTATGTCGAAACTGTGAAATTTTTTTGTTTGCCACTGCTTTGATATCGTTCAAATTTCGCAGAAATATCAGAATTTCACGTCCTGATAGCTCAACATAATGCTTTGCACTGACATTTCCATGATTTAAAAAGAAAGAGAGAAAATCGCATTTGCTCTCGTCTGAGCCCCACAAGGTATGCACATCTTAAGAAAACCAGTATGAGAGGCCGTGTTTTGCCGTATATCAGACGCACAGGAGGCGAACAGGTGACTTTGCAGGCGACGTTTTTGGACGCTACTTATGGCGAGGCGCGAAGAGAAGACAAATCAGATTATTATTATTTTTATTATTATGGTTATTTTACAGACTAGGAGAGCAACGGGCTCAAACGTTAAATTAAGCGTCAGGACCATAAAATGCTATCACGTTGCGAAATTTGACCGATGACAAAGTGGCGGTAACGAATCTTTTTTTTTCATTCTTTTTTATTTTTTAAGATAAAAACTCAGGTCATTGTACATATCAAATAGTCTGGCGTGGCCATATGTATGCCGTGGCGTTTTTCATAGAGCAAGTGTTGCCGCTGATACGTTCAACACGATCAATCGCTCAATCAAACAATGAATAGTTAGAATCACAGGTTGACTACCCTTTAAGAAACTAAGTGACAAGACGCAGGGAATACGAAGGAAAGGGAGAAATAAATGAGGAGACGCCCCTAGTACACACCTTGTGTATTTTTGAACAGTTTCAGCTGCACTCTGTAGACTGCTACGATCTACATGGTTATGGGAGTTGATAGAGCAATTACACTGTTCTGGCAGCGATGCCGGATTGGATTCCTGCCCTATAAAAACATTGTTGATAACCCCGAACCCGTTTCAGATGGATACGCCATTAAGACCCCTGCGACACCTTAGTGACCTTATGATGACCTTAGTGACCTTTTGCAGTCTCTTTGAAAGATGGATCGTGAATCTGCTCATTATCTGACTTCTTGAACGTTTATGGTAACTTGCATTAATCGTTTGGTTTGCTTCATTCTTCACTGTCTGCAACGTTCTTTTATTTTCGTGCGTTTGATATGTTTCATGCATCCCTGTTTTATAAATCTTAATAAGATTGCACGGCATTAACATCCAAAATGCAAACAATTCAAGCATGAAAACCACACTCCAGTGGCATGGTACATTGCAGGTAATTATTGACGTAGGACACTAGAAATTTTGTAATAGATTTGAAAGTGCAAAAACCGAAAACTTACAACGAAAGTAATCTAGCTAAACGCCTGGACAGCGCCACCATATAATGAATGCCTAGAAGTAGGGGTGTGCGAATATTCGGAACTCTCCAATAACAAATCGAATAGTGCCCTATTCAATTCGGTCTTCGAATCGAATAGACATAACGTCCTATGTAATGACAGAAACTTGATAACATTAAGAGTACTAGGATGTGAGCATCATGTTATATTTTGGTGATAACGGCTATTCATCATTCGGATCTATTCGAAAAGTATTCGATTCAATTTGATTCGCTTTTGGCACTATTAGATTCGCATTTAATTCGGCCTCAAAAATCACTATTCGGACACCCCTACAGTATGAAATACTGATGCATAGGCCTTTGTGGAATTCGGCCTGGGCTCTCTTTCTTTATTTTTGTGTCTGTTTTCTTCTAGAAAAAAAAACCGGAACAGTGTTGTTCCGGACAGCGTTGCAGCTTGTTTCTTTCATTATTATAGTGGTGCCATATGAAGTTACCCTAAAACATTTCTGGACCGCCTTTTCGCATTAGACAAAATATATCACAAGGGGGTTTACGCTCTCCAGAGCGCCATAAGCCTATGCTAGGTGGATTTTCTCATATCAAATTTAAAAAAAAATCATTCGTGAAATCGTGTTGAAATACATCAAAGCAAACGTCCACCTCGCCATAAAGTGGTGCCCACAGAGCGCGCGTGGGCGACCCCAGCCTCTCGAGCCTAATTAACCTTGCGCGAAAATACGCCGCGAACGGCGGCCGGCCTACGCACCCTGGCAGCGCAATCACCGCCGGCAGCGACGCTGTGTCAGGCTTTTAAAGCCGGTCTCTCGCTCTCCGCGCTGCAGCCGACTCGCTCGAGGGGCCGTCGGCGGTGGCCGAGTGGGGCACGAGCTGGGCACGCTCTCTGTGCTCTCGCCGGCCATGCAAATGAAGCGGCGGCTGCGCACGGAACGTAAGTACGCGCCGTGCAAACACAGACTTACAAACTCGAACGCACACAGAGGCGCGACACTGAACAATGAAGGAGAAGGACGAAGTTCAAGCCTCTGTCACACACGTGCAGACACCTGCACGAAGGGAAGAGGGGAAGCGGGGGAAAGCATTAACGGGGAGGAAGCAAGAGGGAGCGAACTGAGGGTGGCGTGCGTGGCGTCATGGCGTGCACGCATACGCGCTTTCGAACGAACGCGGATGCATAACGCCCCGATGCATGAAAAGATGTTTAAGAGGAGAGAAGTGGAGGGGCGATGGAGATGGAGCAAACGCAGCTCGATGGCGCGCACGTACGCGTTTTGAACGGATGCCTTGCACGTGGAGATACTCACACGTCGCGCATGTATTGTTATGGCACGCAAGCAGCTCTGCGACAGGTGTAGTGTGCACCACAGAAACTGAAGTACGCCGGTACATCGGCAACGACGCGCATGCCTTCGTTTCCACGCGAATACGCGTCAAGAAACACAGGTGCGGGCGCACGCGTACAGAGAGACAATTACATCCGTACACTGAGACACGTCAGCCAAGAGCGAGAAAGGTGCGAAAGTGAAGATGAAGGAAAATCAACGAGCGAAGCAACGAGACAGCGGCAGGCCTTCTTCCTTGCGGTCTGCATTATCGATTGTCTTCGTCGCCATCCTCGCAGTACTGTTCGAGGGGAAACTAGGAGTCTGGCGGTGGCAGTTGTGGCGCGGCTCCCGAAGTGTCTCGTCGCTCGGAGAGGGCGTACGAAGGTGCGCAATTAGTCGAGACTCGCCCCCCCCCTCCCCCCTCCCGCGCGCGCTATGGCTCGGGTTCCTTGTAGACCGCCGTTCTCTCTTTGTGGTTCGTTGTGACCAGAGGGCGTGCGGGTTTTTCTCTTTCAAAGTGGGCTGCGCTCTACTTTCTCGCGTACCGGCACTCGGCTCTCGTCGAGAAATTCCTTAATTCCCGACAACGCAGCAAGCTGGCAGCCGCAGTGGCTCTATTTCGCTCACGCGGGGTCACATAGGCCAAGCTGTGGTCATGTTCATTGGCTCGTCTCTCTCTCTCTCTCTCTCTCTCTCTCTCTTGCGTCGTCACTTTAATTACCATTCTCGCAAGGACGGCTAGCAACTGAGAATTTATTCGGGCTAGTTGGCTTCTTTCGTGGGAGGTGTTTGGTTCCGTTTACGTCCTTTTCTCCGATTCGTTTAAATAAACGCACTGGAAAAACTGAAGGAGCGAGAGACATGACGAAGACGCAGCGACGAAGTTTGGGAAGGGTGGCCGCTGTACTGGAGAAAATGGACGCAGAACATGTCACGAGAACGATGCCGATTTAAACCGCTCTATAGCCGAGCTCTACGCACAAATTATTCGCTGGTACGCGCCGATGGCATCAGCCAAGTACTGTAGTACCGCATGTTGCCCTAAACGCAGTCAACCTGTTTTTGAATAACGTAAATAAAATATAAAAGTAAAGAATTATCTATGGAATCTGGATGGGGACGTACGTTACAGAGTCGTACGCTATTACGTAGTACAGGCTAACGATTCACGCACGTGATTGAAGGTGGGAGGGGAAAGAAAATGCTGTCAAAGGCCGCAAAGATGAATTATTGTACCTTAAACAACCCTCTTCCACGGCACGAGCTTCTGAATAATGGAAGAAGACAACCGTGTGTACTTAAAATCGAGCAAAAAAGAAAGCAGTACTATTTAGAAGGGTTTTCGGCCTAATCACGTCGCTGCCACTGCAAGAAGATTGAGAGAACGCTGGGAAGAGTGCAGGGAAAGTGCGCAGTATACTGTTGTAGAAACCGAACTTAAAAGCTCTGGACGATCATCCTGAGATTGTGAGCGCTGTCGGTTGAGCATGTCGCGAAAAAGATTAGGTGTTTAGTTGGCGATACTGAGAGTCGTTTGCCCTGAGAATTGCTTATAAGAATAAAGTAAAGCCTATCAAAATTTCCGTAAAGAAACAGCGTTATACTCGACTTACTTACGACGATGTCGCAATCGTCTATATTTATCTAGACGGAGAGAGAACACCGGCGTCTAGCATTCTGCGCCTTCGCCTGGTCGTCTCCCTTCTAAACGGAAACCGATATTTCTCCTGACACGTAAACAGGCAAACATTCCGAAATTCTCCGACGGTGTAGGAAACGTGTCATCATGAAATTCCAAAGATTTTGCCTTCGCGTATCCAAGTTCGGCGACCTGTTCTTTGCGTACAATCGCGTTCTCCAGCATTGAAATTGCAAAACAAAAAGAAGAACGGCAAATCAATTCCACGTGGCTGTAAGCCCACGCGTTCTCTTAAGCACCCCTTTCAGAAAGCGCTAAATCTGATAGCTCCTAGCTTGCTTTTTTTTTTCTCTTGTACGGCGTTCCACGCACCCTCCTGGAAAATAAATGCCCGTATACTTTAACTCGAAAGCACTCGGAAACTTATAGTCTTCTAGACGCTACTAGGCCCCGTGCGTGCCATAACATCCTCACAGCGCAGCTTGATTGGACTTGCGCAAGTTGCTCGAATGCGTTCTAACTCGTTTATGATTTTTTTTCTTTGTGTGTATGTGTATGTGCGTGCTTGCTTTCCAAGCCTCCCTAACCAACCATGGTTCGTTCCTGCTGCCGTGGAACGCGCGCGCCTGACACGTGGCACTTCTTTTCTATAAGGACGATCTGGCAGTTTTACGGCCCGAACAAATGCGATGGCGGCCGTAAAAGTCGCGTTGCGACACGCTACACTGGCCCGGCCCGTACCCTTGTGCATTACGAGCGTGCCGTGTATGTGCGCCGCCGGGGGTGGGCAATTTCGAGTGTCGTGATGCATCGGGCAATGTGATACAAGCGAATTCACGAGACGCCGCTTGCTGAACGCCACGGCTTGCAAATTTATCTGCGCTCTTCCTCGAGAAGGAGCTTCTGAGCGTACAGGCACTTTTGTTTTGTTTATTCTTTTTTTGTTGCTGCTTTTTTTTCTCAATGACGCATTATACCACGTCTCGTTGCCCTTGCGTGGGGTCTAGCCATTCAGAAAGCTCACGCTGATATATCCAGCAGACTCGTCTGAGAAAAGTCATCTAGCATTTATTCAATCACGAGGTAAACTGGGTAAATGTCAGGTGATGTTTAGAATTTTCAGACTTCTTTCTCTGTCTACGTGCTTTGTGGAGTTCTGCTGCTAACAGCGATTGCTGCAAAAGTCCAAGAGAAGATTCTGAAAAAAAAAAGATCTTGATTGATGATGAAGCAGTCCGTTGCGACGTTGTTCGCGAAATTTGTAAAACCAGTCGAATCGAGCGAAAGACCAGAACGATGTTGTTCCCTGTGTGATCCCAGATGGTTTAGCAATGCGTGTAGATCACCTTAGGAAGCTATGAAAGCGAAGTTATTTGTCAAACTACATTTATTGAATTTTATCGCATCGTAAACTTAACGTATATGGATGTGATGTTATATTGCTCGTTTTCCTTGTGCCGCAAACTATGGAATGACGTCATAGTTTCAGCTTTTCCCTGCTGATAAAATATTTGAGCAATAGCAGAAAAAATTATCATTTTATAGCCGTATGCAATCGTAGCTGCTTCGCGTAAGTACACTTCATTCACATGTACGAGACTACAATATAAATCATACTCCTTCACATTTTTTCTCGCTTTTTGGCGTTCTCGATGCTAAACAAAGCAATATTAGAAAGTACCTTGTAAACATACGAGGCATCAATCAACTAATACGTGACTGATCCTTATCTATAGCTTATCTTACTTGTGATATAGATGATCGCATGACATGAACAAATCGTACCCTGTTTGCAAATGTTTGCCGAACGAGCAGCTCTTTGTCTGAACTCGCGATCCGACCGCCACCATCTCGAACAAATGTGCACGCGCCATTTTTGCTTCATCTGCCGGTATAATTCGTTCAACATTAATGAAGAAAAGAAGGCGACGAAATCCCGCGTAGGCAACACATATGACGATGCTACCGTAAATAAACCAGTAGCCAAGCGACAAATCAATGTAATTTCGTTTAGGTTCCGTCTCTAAGTCTCAAGACGATCGCACCAGTACGATATAAGCCGATGCATGCGAAGCAAGGATTATTCGAAAGGATCGTCCTAGCGTTAACTATGCCGCTGGTATGTTTCTTTCAAAGAAAGAAAGAAGGCTCACTCCTTTGTCCGTTGTTCCTTATTTTAGAGCGTATAAATTAAACTCCCCTCATTTAGTCTCTCAAGGGAACATCTAAGCTGGAATGCAAACTTTAAGCGAGAGAGAGAAAAAAAATTATAAAAAAAAAACAGGAGGGATAGATGCGCAGAAGTCGATCCTTTCCACTCGGTCGCGTCTCATGCAAGCTCGGCCTTTGTAAGCGCGGAGTGTTTCATCGAAACGCAAGAGCGGAGAAATAAAGCGCGACTGTACATAACGTTTCATTAAAAACGCAAAGCTCGCAAATAAAACTGGCCCAGAGAGGAAGTCTTGCCGTGAAGTATAGAACCGGGAAGTAGGCGCAATAAAAGCAAGTGTGATGCGGGGTGCACAAGAAGCAGGCCTGAGAGATTGCTCGTCAAGCTTCTTCTCCTCCTAATCCTTTCCCGTTTCTGAAGGACTCTCTCGAAGTATGACTCGAGTGTCTCTCAGCTCTTGCCTGCCTTACGTCTGGCTATTCCATGTTACTGCTTTCTTCTTCGCTTACCTTCCTTTTTATTTATTTTATTCTATATTTTTGTCTCGATTTTTTTCTCTCTCCGACATCCCACTGTAATCTCCTCGCGTACTCCAATCCGGCCGTCGCTTCTGTTCGGGCGCTGCCATCGGCAAAGTAAACAAATCTGTTATCGCCGCAGCACATCGAACGTGCAGACTTCATTTTAAAGCTCTCCGCTCTTACGCCTCTCGCGTTCAGAGACTGGCCCGCTGTCATTTTTACTATATGCTTTTTTTTTTCGTACGACGCCAAGGCGCGCTTCATTGCGTCTCCTTCCAGTTTTGTTACCGTTATTTTAAAAAAGTCTGACGCCTCGCGAGTTGCAATCACATCAAGGCACGACTCGCTTGGATCGTGCGGATTTCTGTCGCCTCTAACACTTTGTCTGCTTTCTTTTTCTTTCTCCGCGTTAACTCATTTATCGCTGTTTTTCTCTCGGTCGCTTCGCCTTTGTTTCGAGTTCCGCTCGGATGATCTCGTTTGGCCAGAGTCCAGCGAGGTGGCGGCTTAGCCTTCGTAAAGCGAACTGGCACTGACGGTAATGGTCAGCCTGACCTTATCTCCCGCGACGAAAAGGTGCACATCGCAATGCGAGCGTTTTTGTTCGCGCTTGAATTTGTTTTCCGCCCCCAAAAGCCCGCCGAGGTGGTTCACGTGCTATGGCGTACCGCTACTGAGCCCGAGGTCGTGGGTTTGACTCCATACCGTGGCGACCACTTTGCTATGGCGACGGAGCAAAAGATTTCTCGTCTACTTAACTTTATGAGTGCGTTAGAAAGCCTCAGTTCGCCTATGCCAATCATAATCCCACCACTACCGCGTTTCCCAATAGATAAGGCACACTGACGACGTCCTGGCCGCCATCTTCTGCCCTAGCACGTCGACAAGCTGCGTAAGCAAGAATCGTGACGGCACGACAGCGCAACAAGCGCGTCTTGCGCCGAGCGACAAATGGATAAGAACGGCAGTCCGGTTACAAACGGTCACCGTCAAAAAGCAAACTAATGTGCGTGTGAGAATACGGTTCCCTGACGTCATCGTGGCCGCCATGTTTTGGTACTCGCACAGTGAGAAGCTGCGCACGCGACGTCGCCTCTAAAATGTGTGTAGCCAATGTGTTGCTTCGGGAAGTAAATACCTTCAAAAATCATTTTTCTGTCTTTGCGCGCGACTCTTGTTCAGAACTTTCGCTACGAAAAATCATATGCATGCCAACTCTTCTTGAGGCATTGACTTGTAGTTTATTTTATAATCGAAAGCATCCAAGCCCAAGCCCTCAGGATATGCCTTGGTCTACCGCGGAGTGCGTCAGCGACTGAAGTTATTGCACTCGCTCAATATTCCACTATTAGAACGCACATTAGCACTAAAACAATGCGTGTGCACATAATACACTTCGCCCGGGCCCCTACCCACCACCTCGCACGCCTCCCAGTAGATAGGCCCCACACTACATTCAGTGCGAATGTCTTCGCGCACCGTGCCTCCTTCAGCTCAGGTTACACACCTGCGGCAAGGCCTTCCATTCCTCCATGGTGTATTCGCCGTACTAAAGTAAACATTACACTCCCAGGACTTCAGAAAAAGTCGGACTTGCCATCATCGGCGCTCAAGCAACTAACTTTACTTCTCTTGTACGAGAAATACAGCGACTGCACACACATCTACACTGATGGATCAACTACATCAAGCAGTTCCGGTGGCGCTGTAGTTATACCAACAATGAAAATAACCCAGCGGTTCAAGACTTCCCATGTCACTACGTCTACAGCTGCAGAGCTCGCGGCTCTCCGCGACGCGCTTCATGTGATAAATGCTGAAAGTCCTAAAAAATGGGCAGTCTTCTGCGATTCAAGGCCGGTCTTGCAATGTGTGCAGTCGTATCTCCGACATGGAGCTCACCATCAGCTCACGTGCGAAATCGTGGAACTTGTCTATCATTTAAGAGGAAAAGGCCATGATATCTCTTCTAAATTCTAAAATCTCGTCATGAAATCTAAATTCCTACACAGAACACACGAACTTTAACGAAACAAGCGCATTCAATTCTTGTTTTTTATACGAAAGCTTCAAACCTCATATATATATACATATATATATATATATATATATATATATATATATATATATATATATATATATATATATATATATATATATATATATATATATATATATATATATATGTGTGTGTGTGTGTGTGTGTGTGTGTGTGTGTGTGCGCGCCATTCGTGAAGCTGCAAATAAAATAACAAATCGATAAATGATATTGTGACACTGCTATATCAACTGCCCGTAGGCTATACCTCTTGCTTATTGAAATGGTGTTCTAAGAAGGACGTCCAGTAATCGTACAGTGGTTAATGTCGCTTCTTATCAGAAAAAAGAAGTGCAGTGATAATTTCACGGAAGAAGAAACGTCACAAGTTGAATAAAATAAGGCCCAAAGGAGCTGACAAGAGTACGTCAGATCGCCATGTGCGTTGTAGATGCGCAGTGTTGTGGGATGATAATAATTTTGATCTAAATTTACGAAAACACACCTTTTATGTTAGCTATAGGCTTCCTGCGAACTGCGTTATTTCTTAATAATGAAAACAGTGGTTAAGGCACTCATACCTGAAAAAGATATGCAGCACATCCAACGAGTTGGCATCTATATACCGCGAACCTTTGAGTGAGTGCATAAGGAGTCAAAACACTAGCTTGTATTTATTGAATGTCCGCACAAAGTGACACGGAAGGCTTCATTCATGCATTGCAGAGAGGCCGATGCAACGCCGCCGCCGCTGCCACGGATGCGTTAAGGCTAGCGCCGTCTGGAGGTGACGCAAGGAACCCAACGGCGTGCGTCCTGAGCTGTGATTGGTTGGCCTAAAACTAACCAACCGTCGCGAAAACCCGGCGAGGCTCGCAAAGAAAAGCTTTGCTGTTAAAATAGAGCTGCACAAGCGTGACAATATAGACAGGTGCATGTGAGTTTACTGAAGCCGACTTCAAAGTCATATCTTACGTAAGAAAGAACAACAGGCCTTTAATGGCGCCGTTAGATGTGTCCACTACCACTGTTTCTTGTTTTTGCTGAACTCGCTGGTGCTATGACTCCGCTTCGTTTGCGAACGTCATCCTGAATAAGTCTCACGTAAGCTCATCTTTCTCCTTATTCCCTCCACTCTTGCATTTTGTAGTCGACCGACAGTAGCAGGCCTTCGGGAATGTAGCTCGGGGCGTCAGCATCTTTCGTTGCCGCAAACAATGGTGCGGCCAAACTTGCCTAATTGCGTGCCAACGAATTACTCACTGCTCCAAGGAGCCGTGTTTTCTTCGCAAACACAAAGGTCTCCTCCCCGCTCCTCCCCTCGATGCTTTCGCCAGGTGTGAAAAAAGAAAGCAAAATCTTCGTTTTTCTTTTCACCCCCGAGACTGACCTTTTGAGCTACGCGTCGGTACGAGAGCAAGGAAAAAAAAACAAACGTATGGCTATATAGAAAACATAGCAACCACTGACTGCCTTAAGACTTCCCCCGCATTCATCGCGACGTAGTTTTCTTTCGTTTATGCGCACTTGGCTTAGTGCAACAGCACCGTTTTTTTAATACCGGGCACTGGTGAGGATGACGAAGCTGGCGTCAGCTAATCAGGGGGACCGAATTCAGTTACGTAATGAAATGTTAGCGCCCACACTGATTGCCCATATTTTTATATGTCGGTGCACTGTCATGCATAAGCGACAAGATCACCAAGGCATCGTCGCCTGCCCATCCTACACTGTTCGGACGTGTGAGCAGCTTGCCGAATGTAACTCAGCGTACATACTTGGGGCTTCCTAGACACCAAAAGGTCCGGGTTCGCGGACTGAAGGCTTTTGTTGCAAAGTTCGCTGAATGCCTGGGAAAGATCAGGGCCGTGCGCTTAGAATGCGACGTCATGTAGGTACTACCACACTCTCAAAAATGAGGCACCTTGTCTCTCTGGTTTTCGGCATTGAAGTAAGCGAGCATGTTTCTGTGACGCTATCGTGACGCCACGGTTCCGTGTATCCAGGCCTTGTTATATATATTGTATTCGTTATCTCAACCAACTACAGCGACGAAAATGGCTGCCGTTGTCCAGCAGGTGTGGGGTAAAAACAAGTGTTGCTGTCGTCGTGGTTCCGCGTTCTTCAGGCGTTGGCTTGTCTAGGAGGTGCTTCTCAACCCCCTACCGAAACGTCACGTAGAGTTCCGCATTTTCAAGCCTCGCGCTGCCGAAGTTCGTCACCTCAAACTTTCGTTGAAGTCACAGTTCCAAGTATTCCAGCGATGGGCTACAAGAAGGCGTTGCCGCATCGCTGTGCACTTTCAGCGACACAAAACGTAAGTTCTGCTTTACTTACGCTCTTGCCGCCGCCGGAGATGTCAGACGGCAAGCGCTTAGCCACGACGGTTCCCTCTCGCGCTCTTCTTACAGCCGTATTCTTACTTTCATTCACGTTCCTTCACCACTTTCACAATGAAAACCAGTCCGGTGGTTACACAATTTCGTGCGAGCCAAGAATTGCGTTATTGTTATTTCTTTTTGCTTGAAATTTCCCGTTAAGAGCACAAATGCTGCATTCAAGGAAGTGTGGCGTTTCGTGAGGAAAGAAAACTTATCTGTCATCGTATAAGCTTGTCCCATTCTCGACATCCGGGAACGCGATGCTTCTTGTCGCGTTGTTCACGAGTGCTGTCCCGTTGATAAGCGTGCATATCGCTCTCTTGTTTCGTGTTATTTCAAAAAGTTGCAAGTTATTTCTTATCTTTCGTAGTGGGTCACTTTTACGTTCTGTAGAGGTCTTCTGCTAAATAAATATGCTCATCAGAAATATGATGACACTACTCGTGACAGATTTTACAATGATGAAGAAAGAAGCCTCTGATGCCTACCACAAAAAAAAAAAGAACAACGAAAAAAAGGAAAGGTTTGTTTAATGAACTTAGACAAAAAAAAAAGCGCTTCCTGGTTGTTTTGGTATTATTACCTTGTGTGTCGGAACCTGAAAGAAAATTCGTTGGGTCCCAACAACTTTCAATTTGAACTGCATTTTTTTTTATTAGTAATGCGCGAGCCTACGTGCCGTGTCCTTTCTTATCACTACGAGCCGCAAGATGGCCGACGGACGATGAGACTGAGCACTAGCGCCGTCGTCCCTTTAATGCTGGTCGCGATATTTGGTTACTTAATGAAGCGCTCTCGTAATGTGACGTTACTCCTTCGAGCGACATGTTTCTTCCATATACAGATATGCCGGACGATTTCTTCATGTCTAAGCTGCCCCCAGATGCGACATTCCTAGATTCACTAGAATTACATATGCTGTACCAGTCCCATATTCGTTCACTGCCCCGTGCTATAATCCCCAATGAGTCCTTTCAAAAGTGCCCGTCTTAGAAACGGCCGCTGCCTTACCGTTCTTTCAACACTGCGTCTTGTAACGCTTTCTTCTCTTTGAAGAGAACCGTAACGAGGCAAAGCAGACTTCAAGAAAAGCTAAGAAACGCGCAGGCAGAAAAGGTTAATGTCCCATTTTTATTGCGATGTTCACTCAATCTAGGAAAGAGATGAGGCAGACAACACCAACGACAGAAAAAATTAACGCACAAAAACGAAATGAGCCGTTGATCAAACAACGCATGTAAGGCATATTCGAAGTGCAAGCGCATTCCGCGTGCGTAGTAACAAAAAGTGGCACGGATGCGTTATGTAGACAAGCACATAGTAACAGATATACAAAGTAACAACGAAAAAGAAAACAACGCATATTTGTGCACAAGTACATCAACGTACAAATACAAAATAGCAAATGCTTCAAACGGCCGAAAACCTTTGTACATTGTGACATGAGCCCAGTCTAGCTCACGAAGTTTGGCGAAGGCGTAATCCTGGGAGTCCGCAAACAGAAAGAAGAAGCGATGATGCGCTGAATACAAGTTTAAAAGCCTAAGAATCCTCGCCTGCTCTAAAGAATTCTGTCTGATGCAATTCCATAATTGCACACAAAATGTGCGATTCCAGCTAGTGCACCAAGCGCTGAGAAAAAAGAAGGTAGAACATTGCTCTGCAGCCAGAACACAAAGCAAAATAAAATAATGGAATCGACTTTGCCGAGAAGTAGTTTAATGTCAAGGGTTAGCGAAAATGTGTGGTCGGAAAGTGAAAGGAGAAGTAGAGGACGAAAGACATAAGGAGGGAAGCCGAGGGGCAAAAACAACTGTAGCATAAAACGGGCAGATGCGGAAAAGTATGAAACAAGCAAGCAGTACTGACTCGCCGCAACCAAAAAGAGTCTAAAAGTAATTTTCAAACCTTTCGTTTAACTAAAGACGTTCACGCTAGCCGGCCGCAAGAATTGAGGACAACGGGCACAAAAAGAAATGGTCGACAAGCAGAAAGAAGGAAAGAAAGCGAGAGAAAAAAAAGGGGGGAAACAGATGCAGCAGTGGTAGCAGCTTGTGAATTCTTACGCGCAAATATTCCGTGGTGCCTGCTTTGTCATTTTCAGTGTGGAGCAATTTTCGGCCCTAGAAAAGGCCTTATCACGTTCACGCCAAGCGTCGAGCACTTCCTGCTTAATATCTCTGGCGAGAAAGTTCGAGAACCGGAGAGAGTATCGAAGGAGGGCGAAATAATGGATGGACGCCAGCAAGGAGAAATGTGGAAGCCTATAGTAGTCGTCCTTTTCCGTGTTTTTTTTTTCTTCATCTTTCTTGAACCAATTATGCCGGAAATTCCGGTTTAACACCCGACGTGTCTGCTTCGCGGCGAGCGATGTGGCGCTGATTCCCAGAGAATCGCAACGTCGGGCGAAACAAGATAAAAACACCGAGACTCATCAGGCAAACAAATCCCCACATCTGTCGAGGTGACTTAGGATGTGGTGGCGCTCCAGCAAGGAATATGAATCCGCAGCACGCAATCTCGAAAATCCAGAATGGTCTTTCGTTCTGTTTTCTTCTCGGTTTCCCTCCACATGCGAATTTTATACACTGACGTCATTTTTATCCATACGTAAATGAAGGACAAGATCGTAACGCCGCAGTTGCACGAGAAGATTCAGACCCACGGCGCGCTATTCCTCGGGAATCTATGCGAGTGCCCTTTTTTGATCTCTTGTTTCTACTGAGACAAACGTCTGACATTAGCTCGAGACGTACGGGGAGTCAATTTGTCCTCTCCTCGTTGTGTGTCCCCCAGCGCTGGCCCTTGCGTGTCCTGCTAGCGCCCACGACAGAGTCGGTTCCGTTCTCATTCACAGAGGGCGAGTTCCGATATTGGCAGGGCACAAGAATACATGAAGAAAAAAACTTGCGGTCTGAGATTTTGGCGCCTATAAAAGAAAAGCAGCTGGTCAGAACTTATGCGGAAACTGTGCTGCGTGATAGCTCCCGAATCGATCACCAAGACATCAGTGTTCTCGTGCGAGCAATAAAACAGACGAAAACTCGACTTCCGCTTCCAAGATTGAGGGATGCGATATTTCAGGTTTCTCGCTGCATTTTTGCAACTTAATAATTGCAAGTCAAATGGCATGGAACGCAGTAAAGGTTTTATGGTGACTAAGCGGAGCTGTCCTGGTAGGTCGTGTCGCTCATTTGCAAGAAACTGTCTCGCCGAGAACCATCCCTAGGTTTAACAGCATTGAACCTTGTATCGATTTTTTTCTTGCAAAATTCAGCCCTGCGAAATAAAATTCGGTAACTCGCGCATTACTGAATTCTACTTGCGTATAAAGCATATGCAAGAATGATTCACAGTTTAGCACCAAGCATATGCGTTGCTCGAAGGCTTCTTTCATCCTGACAGATGGAACAGTGTCGTTTTTTGCGTTACTTCAGTGCGGCGGCTACCAACACCACAACCAAGAATATCACGCTGGGACGAGCACAACTAGAGTTTGTTGAACAATCCAGTGGGTCGACCAAACGCATGCAGCTAGCTGAATGAAAAAGGGCAGTGAATAAATAATGGAAGTTACGCATAAACCCTAAGTTTTATTCATAAGCTACTTTACCTAGGAACACTGTGTATATGAGCAAACAGAACAATAACGGTTCTCGACAATCACATATTGACAACGCGTCTTAGGCTCACTGTAAGGTAACCCTACTGTAGTACGAAAATCCATCTTCTCAATCTGAAGTCATGGTCTTTCGGTTATGCCCTTTTCGCTGAAGCCTTCACCTGTAAGAAGGCAGGAGTGCCCACTTCGCGAAGGATAATAGTGTTTTTCTTAGCCGGAGTGGGAGCCACTTTCAACATATAGTCTCCAGTAACACGACAGAGAAACAATAAAAAAAAACGTGACGTACCGTTAATGCGTTAGTATTGTCGATTCCGTCGAGGGCATTGGAACGCCCTCGCGCCAAGGAGAAGAGGCCGTAAAAACAAGTAGAAAACAACGACGCTAAGGTGAACCAACTTGGACCAAACAGCACCGCCGCAGCTTCTAACGCACCTCCAACTGGCTCGGCAATCAATATCAATCACGGTAAGCTGCTGGACCCTACGCAGCGCCCTTCTTTTTTGTGTTCGTTTGTCGGCCCCTTTCTTCGGCTTCCTTCGCTGGAAGCGGTTCCTTCTACCAATGTCTGTATCCCAGCTCTGCAGGAAAAGTAACAGCCCTCTGCTTTCACGTTTGCCCTGGCGTCCAGCTTTGGTACACCTGACGAAGGCCCTCGGCGACTGTGTGGTGTGTTCCCGGGAAAATCGGGGAGTCCTTTGTTGTCGCAGGGCATGCCGGGATTAGGTGGGATGGCAAACCAGAGACGGAAACGTGATGAGAGAAAAGCGAGCAAGAAAAAGAAAAGGATGTCGCGGCACCAATACAGTGACGAATGGTCGAAGGAGGAAATATTACGCGCAAGCGGTGCGAACAGAGCGGAGAGAGCGGTGTCAGCATCCTCGTATGGAATGGCCGGGGCGGGAACACGACGCCTGCATCAGGCTTCGGGCAGACTGCGACTATGTTTGTCTTTCGACTGAGCTACGGATGCGAGTCGTCGGGCTCAGTGTGATGCTCTGTGTCATGCTTTCCTTTCATTGCTTCGATATACTATTTTCCTTTGTTTGCTTGTCTCCTTCGACCCCGAAGCACTGTGACCTCTCTATTCATGACTTTGGTTGGCGGGCTTCCTCGCCGATGCCTCGGTCATCGGAAGATGGTTTCTGCTAGTTGCGAGAGTTTGCTCAGCCACAATGAAACGCTGCACGTGGGTGCAGAAGCCTACTGAGTGACGGGGACAGAGCCGAGATTCTGTCCTCTAAGACGCACTTTGTCACTCTTTGTTTCGGTACCCTCACTCTCAGTTCTTAGGAGGTGATTCGTAACCTTCTCAAAAGCAAGCTTTAGCTCGGAGTCAGTACAAGTTTCCAAGTTAAATAAATTATGAAGTTTTACGTGCCAAAATCACGATCCGATTTTGAGGCACGCTGTATTGGGGGGGACTATGGAAAATTGAACCACCTGGGTTTCCTTAACGTGAACCTAAATCTATGTACACGGTTGTTTTCGCATTTCTCTCCGATCTAAATGCGGCCACCGTGGTCGGGATTCGATCTCGCAACCTCGTGCTTAGCAGCCCAACAACATAGCCACTAAGCAACCGCGGCAGGTGTACGTTTCCGTGTTAAAAGCCTATATTGGCAACCCCTCAGCCGATTCTAATTAAATTTTCTGCGCCGATTCTTGAGGCAGTGCAACATCAATGCACCATCGTGTACAGCCCTCACACGCTTCACAGTATTGACGATAAGTTTCCCCTGGCAAGCACACCTCCGCATGTTTATCGAGAAGCGATCGCTTGACGTTTACACTGATATATCACAGTTTCCTGCCCAACTTCTTGCTTCATTGAGTAATCACCTAGCAGACATTTTGGTAGGGATGAGTTGCCTTCACAAGGGTTTGCACCATACCAATCAGAATGACCGACAGTGCTGAGTGGGGCGTCTGCGGCTGTGAAGAGAATTTGCAGCGTTTGTTGTGCCGTTGTCCTCGACTGCAATCACGAATGCAAACACTCTCCAACGCATTGTGACGACTGGACAATTGCCCTACGTCCGTGCAAGCGCTACTCGAACACCGTCCCCATGGCTCGTCGGCCCACAAGGCAGGGAGTGCGCTTTTATGCACCTCGAGGGCGACTGGCCTGCGCGAACGCCTTTGACTGCGTGCGTGAATACACCACTTCTTTCCTTCGCCTTTCTATTGCCTCATTTTTCGATCACCATTTCTTTCCTTCCTCCAGGGTAGGGTAGCCAACTAGACGCTTTGGTGGTTAACATCCCTGCTTCCTGTATTTCTTCCTACATCAGAGGACCGTCTTAATAAACGCGTTGACACCCGCGAGAGTCACCCTGCACAGAAAGCGCGTCGTAAATACGTCCCACGTGGTGGTCGCTTTTCCCAGCACTGCACGGTAGTAGTGCGACAGCGTCTCCTCAGCGGAGACGAAATATGCACGCATCGCTTCGCGGCGCTACTTCGATTGGGTTTCGAGATCACGGAGGTCGGATGGACGACGGGTGTGCACAATTTCAATAAATCCCCATGGCAACGCCCTAGGGATGTGGACGCGAGGGAGGGGCAAGGCGGAAGGGGAGAGAGGAGGAAAGACCTTCAAGCAGCTTCAGGCTGTGCGCCGCTCCGGAATACAGCAAGAACGGGAAGCGAAGATAAAGGAAAAGATAGATTACTCGCGAGCACATAAGCGGATAAGCGGAGAAAGATGGCGAATAGCTCAATGAGCGCTCCGCGGGGTGAAGAAGAGATCCGCTCTCTGGGAACCAAACAAAAACTAAAGGAAACGACCCTGCGGATTGCCCCTCTTTTTTATCCTTATTCGTTCTTTTCCCCTAGAAAGTGGAGCGACTGTCGGATTTCGCGCGAAACATGACGTGTGTTTTTGCCATTACTCACTCCCTCGTTCACACTTATCCTGCGTGGCTTTGGTTGTTTCCTTCTTTTTTTTCTTTTTTTTTAAGTTATTGTCTTACTGTTATACTGTTCATAAGAAGCACGTTGCTTTTTGTTCGGCGCTTGCGAAGAAATATCGGGTTTTGAAATATTTCTGTATTTGTATCGTGCTTTGCTCTCCAGTGTACACGCATATGAAAATCATTGTGTTTTTATTCTTATTTTTATTTTTTTATTATTTCCATAAAGTTACTTTTGTCTGGCAGACCGGGACGTACTTGCGGAGGAGTATTTAGAAAGAAATATAATCTTTGGAGGTGACGTTATATCAAATTTCGCAGGCTTGCACTGGTTTGAAGAGCGAGCCTCAGAGTTATTACGCTTGCTCACCGGATATTGGCAGACGGAGAACAATTTATCCTACTACTCTCGACTGCTTTCGACCTAGTTCGAGCAGAATTTTCCCCGCGTTATATTTGACAACTGCGTGCTATAGCTTCTCTTCCCATACGGATTAAAAGTACAAGAACAGTACCTATTCATCGTCACTCATAACCATAATAGTCATCAGCTTATAGATGCCACAGCACATCTGGCTTTGCCAGAGACCTCCGATTACAGCTGCCCTGACAGAACTGAACACCTTATGGCACCTTAACTTGTGCTACGTATATACCTCAAACGCAACAAGACGGCACACTAAGAATGCCATATGAATTTTCAAATTGTTATTTCGCTTCCAAGTCCAAGCCGTTGGACAAGAGTAGATGGTAACGTTTATTAACAGCCTTACGAGTAGTGTGTTAGCCACGGTACAGACAGCACCCTTGGGAATATACAGAGGTCCAGAAACACTTTTATGGGCATTTTTTGATCTATGGAATGACTAACATCCCGATTCGTAAGTATGTGAAAAATTTTTATTGCGTAGATACACGTTACCCTGAATCCACCCTCGGCGCGCCGTCCGGCGTTCGCCCGCAGCTTAAACCGTTCCGAGAAACTGTCGTGCGCGCGGGCTTTGTTCCCAGAGAGCGAAGCCGCCTCCCGCTGAACGCGCTCTCGAGGAGGAACTAGCGATTAATTATTCTTGTCTCGCTTTACTACATCGCCATCTTGTCACGCGTGTACAATTCACTCATTAGCAAACGAGCTAAGCTCCCACGGAGCCTACAAAACCGCCGTCGGCTGGCTGCGGAACACGACCGCCAATATGCTCTCTCTCTCTATCCCCCTCGTCTTTCTTTTTTGTTATCGCGCTGCACTGGTTTTGCCGGCGAGCTATTTATTACGCGCCGAACGGCGTGCAGGCCGGAGTACCCCCTCCGTAATTAAGGCCTCCCGCCCGCGAACACGTGGTCCGAAAGAAACCTCGCCGCCGTTCCGAAGGCGCACTATAGCAGAAGAGCGAGAGGGAGAGACAGAAAGCCAGCAAGTGGGAACCACGTCGCGCAACTGCTAATTGGGGATCCGCACAATGGTGAACGCTACGCGAGCGCCGCCTAGCAGTTTATCGACCGCCGGCTCCACGCTCAGCCGACTAGGACTCTCGTCTCCTCCGCTTGGCTTACTTTCTTTCTTTCTTTCCTTCTTTGTTTCTTTCTTTCTTCCTTTCGTTCTCTCTATGGCTTCCATCTCAACTGCGGCACAAAGATAAAAGCACCACGTGACACATTACGAGAACGGACTTTCTCTTCTGCCTGTGCGGATTTATTCAGGCGGTGATAGAGGACGTTAGGTGAATAGGCCTGCAGCGCCAACTCGAAGTTAGTCATTTTTTAAGTGAAACTTATGCGTACGTTGTGTAGCTCACGTACATGCACCTAACGCAAACAGGTGTTAGGATAGGATCGGAATAACTTTATAAAAATGTCACGATTCGTTCAACAGACGGTTTAACGAGTCGTGAAGTTGGCCAAGCGTCGACCCGTTGTTATATCTTTCTAGTATTCTTCTTTTTTTTTTGGCTCAGTATAACGGTTCGAGTCCACGCTTATTTCGGTGCCTTCTCGACTGCCGTAATTCTCTAGCGTCGTTTTCGGCAGGACTCGTACCGTATGACAGACCGTGAAGCGCATTATGTTATTTCGTTATATTTATGTCTCTTTTGTTCACAGATCTCGAGAAATATTGAAATTAACTTCCTACCTGTCACTTCTAGCGTGAATAATGTCCCACGTTATTTTTGTTATCTCAGAAGCTCTACAAGTTGTTCGTAACTTCTTCACCAAGTA